>NC_041411.2:32619024-33819024 GCF_900747795.2 Erpetoichthys calabaricus | reverse complement strand
CTCCAGCATAGCCTAGCCACTATTTCAGGGCAAGAAGGCATGATGGACACCTCCAATGTATTCGTCCCCAGGCACCAGACAAGGTACGCTCTGCTGCTAATCTAACGAGATATGTAACTGAGAGGAGTGTTGTGCGGTCCATGCTGAAGCAGGGTGTAGTGTACTCCAGAGTTGCTGGTTGTGGACAGGATTTACCTTTGTCACGTGGTTTTCTGCACTGGACGGGCCGTCACTTTTAACTGCTATCGCTTTTTTGCAATCTTTGCATTTTACATTCTTTCATATCCAAACCAATTCTAGACAGCAAACTTAACTTTACAGCATTTATTTGGAATTATGACCAGACCATCATATTCTTTGCATTAATATGTTTTGGCTGTGCACACATGACCAGCTGATCAAACTAGGATTTTTGCTTGATTATAGAACTATATCATTTGGTGAAAAATATAAAATTTGTGATTACTGTACTTGAATATCAATTTATCACATTCATTCAAATTAAGTGATTTAATCGAAAATATTGTCCAGGCTTAATAGTATTGCAAGAAAACTAAGAATCTATGAGTCAAATGAACTTAGGAAATGACAAAGTCTTCATCCATATTGACAGACACACATATTAAGATGGCAGAAAAGTAATTCAATAAAAAACAGCATAGAAAGCAAAAGGAACCAGCAATTTTTTTTTTACATGTTCTCATTATCCATCCATCCATCCATTTTCTAACCTGCTGAATCTGAACACAGGGTCACGGGGGTCTGCTGGAGCCAATCCCAGCCAACACAGGGCACAAGGCAGGAAACAATCCTGGGCAGGGTGCCAACCCACCGCAGGACACACACAAACACACCAAGCACACACTAAGGCCAATTTAGAATCGCCAATCCACCTAACCTGCATGTTTTTGGAAACCGGAGCGCCCGTAGGAAACCCATGCAGACACGGGGAGAACATGCAAACTCCACGCAGGGTGGACCCGGGAAGCGAACCCGGGTCTCCTAACTGCGAGGCAGCAGCGCTACCACTGCGCCACCGTGCCGCCCATGTTCTCATTATTGTCTTTCATTTTCCATACATACAGTATGGCCAATGAACAGTGGTTGCCTACACCAAACAATCGATAAGAGATGACATTTTACTAATAGGGATAAGGATCACTCAATACAAATGTAAGCAAGGCAGATACACATGGAGTGATTCAGATCACTCTAAGGGAGGAGGAGGAGGAAGCAGGGAAACTAGCTAACCAGCTTGCTCAGGCATATCACAGCCAGAAGAGCAATGAAAAGTGGTCAGTGACAAGGTGAAGGACAAAGATATGAAAACATGCTAACTACTGCATGTGACTTTTGAATATTTATTCAGTGCCCGTTTGTTATTTAACTCATTCCTTCGCCTTTACTTACAACATTATAATATTTATGTTCAGCAATATTTTGTGTAAATATGGTATTAAATATGAATTTAAACCTTTGACCCATTGAACGTAATGCAAAAAAATAACTACACCAAGACAGAACAGACCACACAAGAAATGGCCAAATGCATTGGCTTTCCATTACTGATCCAGGAAGATGGTATAATGTTACATTTTAACAGATTTACTTGTATCAAAGAAAGTTAAGATAGATTAAAAGTGTGGAAATTATAGATATGGCAAAAACACAAGTACAAGGAAAACATATGGGCAATCATACAGTGTTTACCTTTCACCAATATTAGGCAATGTTAATCAAATAATTAATGCTACTTTGCAGGCGGAAACATGCATTGTCCGATGCAGGCTTAATCTCCATGAGCTGTACACCACAAACTTGTTCTGACCTGTATAGTCTGTTTAAGAAAAAGTAACTTTCTTTTTATACTGTGCTCAAGGCTAATAAGTATTCAGTGGGAATGTGGTGGTCAGTAACTAGCCTGATGAAATTCAACACAGAACTCAATCTCGTCTGGCCCATTTCATTTTACACCAATCGGTCTAAGTGCTGGAGCAGGTAAAAATGGAACAGATTTAACTGATTGGTTCCCTGCAGCCACTTTTTTTTTTTTAATGCCGACAATAATGCTATTTCTTCATTCCTAGAAAAACTCCATAAATGGCTGAACAAAGGAATTCTACTCATGTGCGTAACCCCTTGCACTTTGCATAGATACCCAAGCTAACAAAACTTAAGCTTTGACTACAGGGAGCTGCGCTGTTGCCCAGCAGCCTACCTGATTATCTTTTAGAATTCCTGGGCCTTGCCATTAACAATAATGTGATAAGCTCAGATGCAGACAAATGCACCTTTTCCAACTGTCACCCTGCCAATTCTGTGCTGATTGGCACCATATGCCCACCATACCAATTAACTTTTCTAAATTTGGAAAAGATGCATGGGAAACAGGAAGTTCACAGGAAATTTAAAGGAGGTGGGGTGAAGGGGTTGGGTCTCTTCTGAGAGGTAAGCGAGTATTTCTTTCAAGATGTAAACGGGAAGCAGTCAAAGTAACACAGTGCTAAAAAATAACTGAAAAACAAAGGCAGGATATGTAAAATGTAGAACTTAAACAAAGCATGCCACCAAGGCTACAAAAACTTGGGCAACCCATACAGGTGGCAGTCTGTATCGTTGCATTAACCGGTGCTACAGCAAAATACGAACAATCCGGCACTTCTAAAAATGTTTACTAAGCTTCATTAATGCAACTCCAATACTTCTTAGAAAGCTTCATTTGAAATGGAGACACCAACCAAATCCTTCACCCTGATTCAGATATCACTTTGCTTAGTGGGAGTTTGAGGATTCATCTTAGTTAGAAAAAAAATGCAATTTTTAATTTCTATCATTTTCAGCAAATATAATTGACATCTGACTACATATCAGTATCTAGACAGACTGCACTGCAAAGTCAAAAGCAACATAATCCTTTAATAAGGTGAGGAAAACCCTTTATTCTGCCACTACATTTACCAATTTAGTTTAGAAAAGAAAAAAAAAAAAAGAATTCAGCCCAGTGATATGAACATTCCGTTCCTGGGATTATTAATATTAATATTATAGTGAAACAAAGAAGCTAACCAGAAATAAAACCAGGTTTCACATGCTGCCATGGAAGGTATACTAAATCACCAGATCATTTATTAGGTCTAGGTGGAGCGTAATCTATAATACCTGGATCTGTCTATTTTCTGGCTTGGGTTACGAAAACACAACATATTTATTCAATAAACTTGCTCTTGCTCATTTACCACTAAACTATGGACAACCAAATTCGAAAATTATAACTCCCCCAGGACTGGGAAACTATAGTGTGCAGAGTGCAAAATTCTTGTTTTTAATCATCCCTAATATATTATACAGTTAAGAAAACAATTTGAAGTAAACCTTTGGGGTCTCAAGAAAAAAAGAAAACAGCTGCAAACAAATTATTGTAGATAAGCATAACGGCCACGAGACTGGACTTTAAAATCACAAGACTGTTGTTTCAGCCATAACCTCTGACTCACGGTTTGGCCACGAGCAACTCACTTGACCTTCCTGTACACTAAAAATAATATAATTATATATTAATTGTTGGGTAAAGAAGCCTGCCAAATACACAGTTAACATTAAAAATTTGCATCAAACATTCTAAGAAAATTAGAAACACAGCAAAGCACAGAGCACTGTATAAAAAGACTAAAAAGAAGACTGTCTACACACCAGTTAGAGCAGTACAGTAAATAAGCCAGGCCCTCAAAAGTAAATTAGACTTTCAAAAATGAATATACATCATACTGCTTCTGCAGAGGACCTGAACCTGACACATTCCAAGATCCCTTGCTTCACAATACATGCTTGTGGAAAACATTAATCACTTCACCCTTTTTTTTTTTGTATTATTCTTTAGATCTTTGCCAGAGCCCCACCTCTCTACTTTACGACGTCACTTCTTCAATTCTGATTTGCAGACAGACACATTTTTAAGATGGGTGGGTGACTACCGTTGGGGGGGGGAGGCCGCAACACAAGAGCTCATATGTTTCTAAGCAACTCATACATAATGTGAAAGTTTAACAGGGTATTCCCACATTTAAATTACTTAGCATCTCTCTGAAGGTGTGCCAAGAGAGTGAGAGGAGATACACCTCTTGCCTTTCCCTTCGATAGGCTAACCAGAATGACGGAATTTTTTTCACTTTTGTGTCTTCAGTTCTTTTCCACTGCTATATTCCTTAACACCTTGCACAATTAAAATATGCCATAGGCAACACATCACAGGCAGTCTCACCACACCAACTAGAATTTCAGAAACTGTATTAAACATTGAATTATCACATGCCTGAACATTTGTGCACATAGCCTTTGAAGCGCATAAAGCCACACCCCCTGCTCCTCTGCGAGTGAACACGGAAACAAATTCACTAAAAAGCCACAGAGAGGATTTACTGTAATAGTATTTTTTAAAAAAAAACTACCAGCCAAAAGGTCAAGATGAAGGGCCTTACTGTCTCTCAATTTGATTATCTGGTCCTTTAGGCCACAACAGGCTGAAATGGCTAATTGATTAACTTTGCCTTGCAAAATGTACATAATAAAAAGACACCACACAGTGAGCAAAGTGGAATTAACTAATAACTGAGCACAATGGAAACATGCAAGGGACATACTACAGTAATGCAAAAACTGGAACAAATGGACACCTTTGAATTGTAAAGCTGGACACACAAGAAGACTTGCAAAATAAAAAACAATAAAAACAGCTTTTTGAGAGGAGTGCAGCTGCATTCAATGCATTTTTCACTAGAATGTGAGAAGAGTGGGAAAAATTTAGGTTGCACCGACTACTCAAGCGTGCACACGCTTAGAAGGTGTCTTGCCCAAAACTGAACTACCCTGACCATTTGGAGTCATTAAATTGTGTGGAAATCTTGATGAAAAGAGAGGATCAGGAGACAGAGATGGGTGTGGTTGGAAGCAGAAGCAGGGTTCAAAGGTCAAGGACAGTTGACAAAAAGTACTTAGGTGGATGAAGGGGGTGTGGTTAAAGTTCAAGAGCAGGGGGGGGCAGAACCGGACAGAATGATGCAGGACTTAGTTAAAAACAGATGACCAGAAAGGATGAATGGGGCTACCACTAGAAATACAAAAAAAATGATACGGACGTTGAAACGGCAAGGATGGTATTGTCAGCCAGTGTTCAAGTTCTGGTAGAAGAGAGTAATAGTGATGGGACAGTGATTTGAGAAAGGCAGAACACTGAACAGTAGCATATATATTCTGTACGAAAAGGCTGCGACTGGCAATCATTTCACAGTTTTAGGAAACCCAAGAGTGGGAGTACTGCCGCGGAAGGTGGAAAGGAAGACAGGACACTAAACTATACTCACGCTCAAAGTCCGAATCATCGTCTTCTTCGTCCTCCTCATCGCCATTGGATTCAGTCTGCATGGGCTCCCCATCAAAAACGACCCCTTTCACATGGCTCTTGACGCCCGAGCTGGAGTCGTCGTGGGTGCGCGCCTCCTTCAGCCGAGTGAAGTACTGAATGGCGAACTGCACCAGATCAGGGGGGCGCTGGCGGAGCACCTCTACAGTGTAGCCCTGTAGGAGCTCCGTCAACCCCGGCGGGATCTCGATGCTCATCCTCCCAGACCCGCGGCGCACCGTCGCAAACTCCTTCCTCGCCCCTAGAAAAGGAGAACGGCAGCTTATCGGCCTGCAAAGTACGAAGGCCTCCTGTGCAACAAAAAGCAGAAGCAGTGCTCGACCGGGCAGCTGCCTGCACGGGCCGCTCTCTTAGCCGCTCCCTCGTGCCTTTCTCCCCCCAGTGGCGGCCCGGCGCCCCGCGTTCTCTCTCTCTCTCGCTCTGCTTCTCTAAGGGTCCACTCCGACCACTCCTGGCTTTACGCTTTCTTCCCCGCTCGCCCCTCACCCTCCTAGCTGACACTTAGTGAACCCCCCCCACGCCCCGGTCTCACCCCGCGGATCCGATTTGGGACTTGAGTTCTGTGGACGCGGAGGCGGGAGTTCGGCAGCTGGTACGCCCGCTCTGCAGCCTCTGATTGTTCGCTCGTTAAGCTTCGGAATCACTCGGTTCAACTTCGGTTCGCCTCGCTCAAAGCTCGCCACGGCGTTCTCCAACGACGCGGGGGTGGGGCACCGTCGCACGTTAAAAGGAAACCCGCCAATCGTCTTCATGACTCTGACACTTCGGGGGGACCCTGAAGAGGGCGGGACTGAACGATAGGCGACAAAAGTGACGCTACGGGTGCCGCTTTTATAACCCGTTTATGCTAGCAACATCGTTCGCCATGTGCTTTTTTGGATAACTCTAGCACATCTTAAAGCGGCAGTGCTTGCAACGAATTTTGTTTTATTAAACAATTCTGAATTAGTGCCATTCGTGACATTTCATCCAAGCTGTAACTGCCACAAAAAGCGTGGGCGAAATATGCCCGCTTTACGAGATTTAAACTGTCGTTGAAATCAGCAGCGAGTTGCACGCTGGGTAACGGAGCTGTGATCACCGCAAGAGCTTTCTGAGCCAAAAGGGAAGATGAGATTTCAATTACCATGATAAAAGACTGCTGCATATACGATATGTGCACATACATATGCTATGTATAATATCTCTCCGGTAGTGAAAAAAAGTGTATAATTAAGGATTTGGAAAATTTAGTAAGTGACTTTTTATAGGTAGTATAGTTATTTATTACCTTAAATGTTAGAATCACTGCGGTGGGTTGGTTCCTGCCTTGTGCCCTGTGTTGGCTGGGATTGGCTCCAGCAGACCCCCGTGACCCTGTGTTCGGATTCAGCGGGTTGGAAAATGGATGGATGGATGGATGTTAGAATCATACAACAGCTTTCTTAACTGCATATGTTTCAAGTGTTATATACTGTAAAGGCAAGGCAAAGAAAATACGGAAGACACTTAATCTCAGTGGCCACGCATATTGTTCTTAGCCACTGCATTACTTCTGGACAATGGGCAGTAATGGGCTTGGATATGTGGAGCTGCAGGAGGATGTACACTCACTGAGATAATTATTAGAAACACCTGTACACCTGCTTACCCATTCAATGATCTACTCTGCCAGTCATGTGACAGCAGTACAATGCATACAATTCTACAGATTCAAGTCACGCACTTCAGTTAATGTTCACATCAGACACCATCCATCTATTATCCAACCCGCTATATCCTAACTACAGGGGTCTGCTGGAGCCAATCCCAGCCAACACAGGGCGCAAGGCAGGAAACAAACCCCGGGCAGGGCGCCAGCCCATCAGACACCAGAATAGAAAAAAATGTAATGTCGGTGACTTGACTGTATTTACTCACAATGATGAGAGAAACACAAAACATCCAGTGAATTGGCAGTTCAGCGGACAGAAACACCTTGTTGACACGAGAGGTCGGAGGAGAATGGCCAGACTGGTTTGACAGAAATTCAGATAACCAACTCTGTACAACTGTGGTGTGCAGAAAAGCATCTCGGAATGCACAACACCTCAAACCTTGAGTTGGACGGGCTACAACAACAGAAGACAATCATCCGGTTCCACTCCTGTCAGCCAAGAATAGAAGGTTGAGGCTCCATTGGGCACAGGTTCACCCAAATTGGACATTTGAAGGCTGAAAAAAATGTTGCCTGGTCTGATGAATCTCAGTTTCTGCCGAGGCACACAGACAGCAGAGTCAGAATTTGGTGCCAACAGCAGGAATCCATGAACCCAACCTGTATTGGGTCAACAGTCCAAGCTGGTAGTAGTGGTGTAGTAGTGTGGAGAATGTTTTCTTGGTACACTTTGGGCCTGTTAATATGAACTAATCATCGCCTTGAATGCCCAGGCCTATCTTGAGTATTGTTGCTGACCATGTGCATCCCTTCATGGTCACAATTTACTCCTTGTCTAATGGCTACTTTCAGCATGATAATGTCCCATGTTTCATGAACATAGTAATGAGTTCAGTGTTCAATGGCCTTCCCTGTCACTGGATCTGAATCCAAGAGAATGTCTTTGGGATGAGGTAGAAGGAGAGATGTGCAGCATAAATGTGCAGCTGACAAATCCACAGAAACACCATGACACAATCATGGCTGCATTGACCAGAATCTTGGGGGAATGTTTCCACCATCTTGTGGAATCCATGCTGTGAAGAACTGAGGGTGTTTTGAGAGCATAAGGGGGCCCTACCCAGTGTTAGTATAGTATCCCTAATAATATTCTCAGTGAGTATATACTGACGTGTCTTGTATATGTGAGATGTGTGTAGTGAAGAAGCAGAGACCAGTGGTGACTGGGATGAGAACTTGCATACAACTGAAAACAGTGGGACCGATTAATGAACTGACATACACTGTGCTGGAGAGGAATGTCTTCTGCTTAGTGAAAATCTGAATCCAAAGTGATTGTAATGGAAAGACGTGTCCTATTAAGACCCCATGTCTACAATGCATTGATGTTAGGATGCAGGATGAGGCATTACAATCTTAAGTGAAATGTTACTGATGTAAATTATATCATGGGAGATTTGCTCCTTGGAGTCTGATATCTACATGGTCTGGATCTAGAGACACAGTGAAGCATTTAACTTACTGAGGCACACTATGCTGTGGAGGAATTAGCACTGCAGAGTATGAATTTGAAGTTGCAGTGAAATATGTACAAAGCTGTGTTAGCAGACTGTGTGTCATGGAGGAGCAGGATAACAGGGAATGCATCTGGGAATGCAATGAAATTTAGTGAAAAACTAATGCTCCTGTGGTGTGGGACAAGAAATGATCAGTGCATATGCACTCTGAGTTTTACTGAAGTGTTTTTATATTTTTGTACTGTAAGGACTGATTGCTGCATTGTGTTAGATAGTGAGATGGTTTATGAGCGTCATTGAAAATCTTCACTGTAAGAATACTGGAAGATTGATCAGTCAAGGCCATTTAGTGATTGCTGTGAAGTAGATTCTAAGAGACATGCTTCTGGAGACTTAACAGTTTTAGTGGAGATCTTCACGCCGAGTGCTGTGGAGAACTAAATCCCTGGAAGGCACCGAGTTAAGCACACTGAGCTTTTGTGAAGGTTATCTTCAAGAAGTATGCATCTAGAAAAGTAATGCATGATTTCATGAAAAAGTCCAATTGCAGTTTGGGAGTGATCACTGCAGGGCATGGATCAAGAGAGCGAGAGGTTTAGTAAAGTAAGACAAACAGAGCATATGTGGAGCAGACTCCAAGCAGCAGGTATATAAAGATATAGCAAGAGCTTTAATGAAGACTTTCATGCTGTGTAAGCCTGATCTCTGCAGGATGTCAATCTAGATATGCCGTGAAAGGTTCAGTAAAGAGTTTCACACTGAGTAACATGGAAGTATGATTTGTAATACATTTAACTGGAAATGAAGCACAATGTTTAGGGAAACACAGGGACACATGCAGCTGCAGAGATTTCTTGCTAGAATTGGCTTGGAGTTGTCATTTGCCCTTGCTACCCAGATTCCTTGGCTTGAAGCTTCATTTTCAATGGCTGAAATGTTGCGAATGACCTTGTTCTCCTGCTCTCTCACTCTGTCAGTGCAGCACATAGATATGATTAGACAGTTTTGACTTCAGATTTTCAAGGCCAAGCAGCCAAATAGTTGAGTGAATATAAGTATTTCCTCTTTTGATCTGTACAGCATATCTACATAAAGGCATTGAGGAACAAAGAGGAGCTGTGGACCATAACCTTGATTTGAAAAGCTTAATTGCATTTTTGTATTGTTTCTTGTTTTGAATTTGACTGGGAGCTGTTTTTGATTCTGATTAATACTCATTTAAACTGTAGGTACAGAATAACAATTGTGAATTTCCCCTTGGGATTAATAAAGTATCTCTATCTATCTATCTATCTATCTATCTATCTATCTATCTATCTATCTAACAAAATTTCATTTAATTCTGCTTACTTTCAGTCCAAAAGACAAATGTATAGCATGAGATATTTATCTCAGGTTCTCTTCAGGCACATTATACACATCCTTAAAACTATTTTTTTTTACTTTGAATGTTTTAACACTCTTAGACACCTCATGAAGTCTTACAGCCACCATACAGGAACTCATGTCTGTCTCTAAGGAGTGACCAGAGGTGTATTGTGGACTACATACATTAACCCATCTCTACCTAAGCAGACAACATTTGAAGGAGAGCCTGAAACACAGTAGTTGGTTATTATGTGTATATATACTGTATATTGGAAAGTCCTGCTTGGTGAAAGAAATACTAAAAAAAATTCTTTATGCTTATTCAATTATTTTGTTTTTGAATGAAAAAGATGCACATTTAAATACTAGACAAAGCATGGAAATATTCACAGTAAGATGTTATAACCTAATAATCATTCAGCTTTATTTTTTCTTTCTAAATGGGATTAACAAGAACTCAGCCTCAGAGAACATACAGACAAAAGCAGGACTTTATTTACATGTCTTAATCCAGGTGAAAAAAACAGAATGCCAGAGATATGCCAGGTTCTGAAACGAATGGTCATGTGAAACTTCTGTAAGTATATTTGCTCAACTGTATTCTTTTATGAATATTTAAGTGTAGTATTTTGGAAACAAGGGAGCTGAGCTGGTCTACTGTGGTGCTCAGTCAGAGTCTGTGATTTACATGTTCAATTGGATTGAGGAACTTGTGGGAGCAATGTGTGTGGAGAATGGAATTGAAGAGTTGCATAGTGTGGGGGAGGAACGATCTTCTCAGTCTGTCAGTGGAGCAGGACAGTGACAGCAGTCTGTCGCTGAAGCTGCTCCTCTGTCTGGAGATGACACTGTTCAGTGGATGCAGTGGATTCTCCATTATTGACAGGAGCCTGCTCAGTGCCCGTCGCTCTGCCACAGATGTCAAACTGTCCAGCTCCATGCCTACAATAGAGCCTGCCTTCCTCACCAGTTTGTCCAGGCGTGAGGCGTCCCTCTTCTTTATGCTGCTTCCCCAGCACACCACCGCATAGAAGAGGGCGTTCGCCACAACCGTCTGATAGAACATCTGCAGCATCTTATTGCAGATGTTGAAGGACGCCAGCCTTCTAAGGAAGTATAGTCGGCTCTGTCCTTTCTTACACAGAGCATCAGTATTGGCAGTCCAGTCTAATTTATCATCCAGCTGCACTCCCAGGTATTTATAGGTCTGCACCCTCTGCACACAGTCACCTCTGATGATCACGGGTTCCATGAGGGGCCTGGTCCTCCTAAAATCCACCACCAGCTCCTTGGTTTTGCTGGTGTTCAGTTGTAGGTGGTTTGAGTTGCACCATTTAACAAAGTCCTTGATGAGGTTCCTATACTCCTCCTCCTGCAGTCCACGATAGCAGTGTCGTCAGCGAACTTTTGCACGTGGCAGGTCTCCGAGTTGTATTGGAAGTCCGATGCATATAGGCTGAACAGGACCGGAGTAAGTACAGTCCCCTGCAGCGCTCCTGTGTTGCTGACCACAATGTCAGACCTGCAGTTCCTGAGACGCACATGCTGAGGTCTGTCTTTAAGATAGTCCACGATCCACGCCACCAGGTATGAATCTAATCCCATCTCTGTCAGCTTGTCCCTAAGGAGCAGACGTTGGATCGTGTTGGAGGCGCTAGAGAAGTCTAGAAACATAATTCTTACAGCATCACTGCCTCTGTCCAAGTGGGAGAGGGATTGGTGTAACATATAGATGATGGCATCCTCCACTCCCACCTTCTCCTGGTATGCGAACTTCAGAGGGTTTTGCTGAAGATGGAACGGTTTGAAATGGTTTACATGTGCAAGAACTGAACTGAACTGAACACACTAGTTATCTGCTTTAAAGGAATGTTTACATAGTTGTTAGAGACTCAATAAGTGTTTGTCACAGTAAGATAAGGATCTTCATTGTTTGTTCCATTGATGGACTGGGCTGTATATTGGAGATGAAAGCTTGAGTGAGCATTGAGTGCTTCTGCTTCATTGTGGATTGCATTAGAGTTTGCCTCTAAACGTTACCCTGTCAACCAGATGACATCACTCCAGTGACTCTTCTCATTTGTAAATGGAAAGTATGAACAAATCATTTCTCTTTTACTCTAAAAGGCCAAGTTAAATTACTGTACATAGACAATTATACCAGTTCTCTTTAAATATTGGACAGATTCACATTAAGAACGTATTAAACAAGCCATCTGCGTAAAGTAATTGGTTTAAGTTGGTAGGTATGTTGGTAATGAAAAACTAAAAAAAAAAAAAACATATTCTATATTTTGAACAAAGCTTGCTGTAAAGAATATTCTTACAAAGTAATTATTTCTTAACAAAATAAATACCACTGTTCATTTTCTTTATAAGTTGGTGTCAAGTTTGTTTGTTTACTGCATTTATCACCTGCATACTATCCTGGAGTGAAGACATCTCGCTTATCCAGTTATGTCTGGAAGGGAAGGGAGAAACTATCAGGTTTGAACTTGTACACAGCACCTGTTTATAACCTGAGACTGCCATCGTGTCAGAACTGCTGAAGCCCACCTTACCATGTAGTACACAGCAAAATCACCAGTGTTTAGTCAAGTTTCATAGTGTTAAAGCAACCTTTCAAAGTGTATGTACAGAAAGAGTGTTCCCATATACAATTTGATATTAGCAGTCTTGCTTTGTAGTGGCTTAGCCTTTATACATACAGTAGATCAGGGTCCCATGTTGGCCACTTCACACACCAGGACAGACACAAGCATACCCATCCATGCAGGTGCTGAGACTAAATAAATTGGGGGTTAGGGACTCAGATTCTTCCATTATTTCAAACATTTAAGCTAGGAAGCTAGCTAGTACGTCCTCCTACAAGGTGAGGTATCTCCTCCCTGCTACACATTTGCATTTGCATAGCTGTCTGAAGAGGGCTGTACTGACAGTCAGTTACTAACCATGCAGGGCGGCAGACAAACCGTAAACAGAAACAAGACTCTGTTAGGAATGGCTGGCCATATAGACGAGACAGTTGCTTTTCTATGCAAGACAGACTGCCTGTAAACACCATGCAAAGAACAAGTTACTGCCCAGAGGTGGACTGTCACACTACACAGCTAAGAGAAAGGCAAGTAGATGGTGCTTAGGCGGAGAGTCAGGTGCACAAATAGCAAAAAGCACATTTGTTTAGGGATTTAGAGTTGACGGACAGTGTGAAGCACAAGACCACAGTCACCTTGCTGTATAAGTGGCTGAATGGAAACAAAAATGCCACCTGGTGATTGGCTGGTTTGACTTAATTGGGACACAGTGCCAGGAGAATTGAAATGGCCGGCTCAACAGCACTAAACAACTGCCATTTAGCAACATCCAGCTGACTCCTCAAAATCAGATTACCACTGCTCACGGAGCGGATAGCTTAATTGGGCTGAATATACTCTCACTGTGCAAATTATTAGGAACACCTGCTTAACCATGCAACTATCTCATCGGCCAATCATGTGGCAGTAGCGCAATGCATAAAATCATGCAGTTACAGGTCAGAAGCTTCAGTTAATGTTCACACCAAATAGCAGAATGAGGGGACTGTGGTATGACTGTTGGTGCCAGATGGGCTGGTTTGAGTATTTCTATAACTGCTGATTTCTTGGGATTTTCAAACACAATTGTCTGTAAAGTTTACTCAGAACCATATGAAAAACAAAAAAACATCCAATGAGTGGCAGTTCTGTGACCAGGAACATGTTATTGATGAGAGAAGTTAGAGGAGAATGACCAGATTGGTTTGACAGAAAGCCTACATTAACTCAAATAGCCACTCAGTACAACTGTGGTGTGCAGTAAAACATCCCACAATGCACAACACATTGAATGTTGAGGAGGTTGAATTACAACGGCAAAAAAAACACTCCTGTCAGCCAAGCGGAGGCTACAGTAGGCACAGGCTCACCAAACTGGATAGCTGAAGACTGGAAAAATGTAGTGTGGTCTTATAAACCTTGATTTCTGCTGAGGCAAACAGATGGTAGGGTAAGAAATTAGCAATAACAGCACAGATCCATGCACCCAACATGCCCTATGTCAACAGTCCAGGCTGGTGGTAGAGGTGCAATGGTGTGGAGAACGTTTTTTCAGCACACTTTGGACCCGTTAGTACCAATGAGCCATTGCTTGAATGCCATGCCTATCGGAGTATTGTTGCTGACAATGTACATCCCTTCATGGCCACAATTTACCCATCTTCTAATGGCTACCTACAGTATGATAATATCACTATGTCACAAACCAAAAGTTTCATGAATGTGACAATGAGTTCAGTGTTCTTCAATGGCCTTCACTCATGGCCACAATTTACCCATCTTCTAATGGCTACCTACAGTATGATAATATCACTATGTCACAAACCAAAAGTTTCATGAATGTGACAATGAGTTCAGTGTTCTTCAATGGCCTTCACAGTCACCAGATCTGAATCCAACAGAATACCTTTAGAATGTAGCAGAAGGGGAGAAACGCAGCATGAATATGCAGCGGACAAATCTGCAGAACTTGTGTCAATCTCAATGGAATGTGTCCAACATCTTCTGGAATCCATGCCATGACCACAAAGTACTGAGGCTGTTTTGAGAGCAAAAGTAGGCCATTCCCAATATTAGCGTAGTGTTTCTACTGTAGTAATTTGCTCAGTGAGTGTAGCTGACACTCCATGAGCCCAGGCCAGCTTAGTAACATACACAAAAAGCCATAATCAAGATTCTTCTGGGAACTCCTACCTTATTCAGTTTATCTGGTAGGTTACACTGACAAAACAAATAAGAGAACAAACAAAGCCAAAAACAGATACTCTTATTGTCCCCATTTAAAGTTCTTCATTATTATTTTCTTGTTTTGTATACCTTTTCGTTTTATGTTTCAGTGACACTGTTCTCCAAGTAGAGTTCTGTGTTTGTCACTTACATTTACAGCAATGGCACTGTTTTGCATGTCTGCAACAACTTCACTTCCTAGCAACTTCACCTCTTGTCCAAATGCCAAAACACAGAACAAAAAGCGTGAACAGATTAAAACAATGCAGAAATGGCAGGAACAGTTCAAAACACAAGCCTCGGCCTCTCAAAATCCAGACACTATTCAGTTACTTTAAATTTAATGATATAATACAGGAAACACTTAATAATATGTGGTATGAAGGGATGGGTTCTAATGCACTGTATGCAGGAATATTTCAAACAAAGTTAAATAAATATGCAAATAAATGTATTGTGAAATGTGGAAAGAAATAATGATATGTGAGCATGCATAATTAAACGTGTCATGAAATATGTTTTTTGTTGCTTAATCCTTTAAGAACTCATCTATTTCTTAAATTTATTTATCTCAGTGACAGCACACACAACATGAAATATGCAATGAAATGAAAACTGTCATTTCCATTTGTCAAAGTTGAGAGTGTGGGCTCTAGCTAGTATTGTGTTTTAATTGTTAAATCATCCGTTGAATGCACATAAACCTTTGGCCATTAAGTACTACATTTATAGGCTGACACCACATGTCAGATGCAGACACCTGAGAGGATAATGAATTCCGTGCTTCTTAAATTAAAGTAGCTACTTCGTGTAGTAATTCTAGTCGACTTTTTCTTCCACTTGTGTGCTACCGACGCACAGTCACAACTTAGAACGGACTCTTTGCTTGCCTTGAGCAAAGTTGTGACTGTTAGCATCCCATCTACCAACGATTCACCAATCACAACACAGTATTTGCTAGCGCCCACCCTCTCAACTTTCACCGATGAAAATGACAGTTTTCATTTAATTGCATATTTCATGTTGTGTGTGCTGTCACTGAAATAAATAAGAGATAAATAAATACATCAGGAAATAAGCAACAAAAAGCATTTCAATACGCATGTAATTATTTATGTGTTTTTATTGTCACGTTCCACAGTACATTTAGCTGCATATTTATAAGCATGGAGGAAGCTGCTTAATTTTCTTTGTAAAGTGCATAACGTGTGTGTGTTTAATTAACATTTATAAACTTAAAAAGGAAGGTAAATAAGGGTGTTATTGAGCAAGGCAGCAACAAATATAAACACAGAAAGTAGTGATAGCATAACAATTCTCAGATGGAAAAAAAACCTAAAGGACTTTAGATTATGAATGAGACAGAGAAATTCTGTTTTAACTATAATATTTTTGTACTTAATCAGAATAAATTCAGAATTTAGAATTCATTTAGCTCTTAGAATCCAGTGACTATAAAATATTAGGTTTCAAAGTGTACTGACTTGACAAAACAGATAGGTACAAATCAAAACTATTAAATTTATATTTCCAAAGGCATTTTGCAAAAAGAAAAAAACTGACAATTCAAAAGTCGAGATGACTGAAGAATAATGGAGCATATTTAGGAGGATACTTCATATAATGCAAGACAATTTTATGCTAAATATTAATAGCAATTGGAAAATAACAGAATATTCAGCTCCAGCCCCTATAAGTTTAAAGTAATGGAATTGCCTTAATGTTAGCTCTGTGTAACAACAGTACAGCTCTGTCATGGAAATTAAACAGCTACAGAGAAACATGAACTATTAGTTCATGTTAGAAAGATTTCCTCAGTAAATTAGTAAGGAGAAGAGAAGACAGTGCTATAATGCCTACACAAAAAACTCCACCAATGCGAACTCTAGAGCTTTACAAGCACATGGCAGCAATGCCACCATCATTTGCATTCTGTTTATCCTGGCAGTGCAATGAAGTGGTCAAAAGGTGAAGGTTAGGTTCAATGCCAGTTCGACAATAGGACAGCCATGAAAGAAACGTTTAAAACATAGGGAGAGAAGTACAGTACATTAAGAATGGTAAAGTGACATTAAAAATACAGGAACTGAAATGGCTTAATTTACATTCAGTTTGAAGTGTGCATTTGTGAAGAGATCAGTAAAATGCTAGTTGCTATTGAGAATATTAAAGAACTTTGAAAAGATTTGGATATTATCTATGAAAAAAGTGCTTCATGGTTTAAAAGTATGGAGGACTTGCTGGCTGTGAAGTTTTACCAAGAATGAAAGTGACGCAGGTTGACAAAAGAAAGGGAAATGGCCTAAAATGGATAAAAAAAAAAAAGTTAAATGGGTATCAAAAGTACTTTGTAGCATGTCATTGTGGGAGAGCTGGCGCTGTTAACCTGAAGGCATACGGATTCTATTTTTGACCCAGTATCGACTCTGGTAAAGTGCTGAATGAGAAAAGAGATATTTGAGAGTTGGACAAGTAGGCTAGATAAATGGTGAAGAGCCTGTGAAGCTAATTCCTGGGTGGCAGCAGGATGCTTGGTCATATCTAATTTTATTGCTTAGCACGTTTTTAATATTATTCTGGGTATGCAGAGACCGTAAAATGATAGATACTATTGTTGTACAAAAGATTAAAAACAAATCAATAGGCTCTTACCACATTTGTCCAAGAGTTTTGTTACTGTACAAACTGCTTTTATATAAAATGTATGTAGGCCGGAAATTAGCAAACATTCCATATGTAAAAATGTGATTAAGATATATATATATATATATATATATACCTCATACAGTATATATACACACACATATACACATTTTATATATTTCATTGAGCTATATATATATATATATATATATATATATAGCTCAATGAAAATAAACAGGAAATGGATGGAGAAAGGTTAAGAGTGGGAAGGGCACAGACAAGTTTTTGGTGAAGGCATTGGCATTTAAATGACAAGACTGCCAGTTCAATTTTCACCTGCAATTCACTGTGTGACCCTGAGTAGTTTAACATGCCTGTGCTTCACATGTAGAAAATATATGCAAACAATTGTATAATAAATATTTCAGACAAATGTTAAGCATTTTTTTCATGTAGTGAACCAAACCTATATAGAGCAAAATTCCAGCTAATGTTGGCAGTAGCATCTTCAAATATCTAACTGGTTTTAAAAATATTAGGCGAGACAAAAATCTTATTATTCCTAATTAATAGTCCAATCATAATGTACTGTTCTGCATTGAAATTTCACCATACTGTGTACAAAGTTTTAGGTGTGCAGTTCCTCCCTGTATTTTATAATTGTTTTCCAGTATCTTAATACTTCTTTTGGACAACATGATTCACTAGATGTCCCGTGTTCACAGATATTGTAAAACATAATCAGTTGTTTCTGAAAAGAAATGGCCAATTACAGTAAACTCAGCCTCAAGTCGTCTTTGTTTGTGATATGCTTTATGAAAGACTTCCAAACTTATTATAGCCACTGTTTACTTATTTAATATTGGGTTCTGTCATCAATGCTATGTCTCCAAAGTTGATTTCTACTTATTCTTCTTAATCGTTTTACTAAATTTTCATGTCAGTAGGCATTATTATAAAATCGATATGTGACTAAAAAGTAAAATAAAATTCCCTTTAAACTGACATATCTGCATTTAATAAATAACTGATCAAAAAAACAAAACAATTACAGTGCTCTGATTTGCAGATACATGATATTGAAAGTTTTCAGACCTATAAAAAATTCTACTATTAAAGGGCACTTGAATGAAAACAACAATTTTTATTCAATTTATCTATCAAGAACAAATATCCAACACCATGTGACACAGTGTGAAAACTAATTGCTCCTAGTTACAGTGCATCCGGAAAGTATTCACAGCGCATCACTTTTTCCACATTTTGTTGTGTTACAGCCTTATTCCAAAATGGATTAAATTCATTTTTTTCCTCAGAATTCTACACACAACACCCCATAATGACAACGTGAAAAAAGTTTACTTGAGGTTTTTGCAGATTTATTAAAAATAAAAAAATTGAGAAAACACATGTACATAAGTATTCACAGCCTTTGCCATGAAGCTCAAAATTGAGCTCAGGTGCATCCTGTTTCCCCTGATCATCCTTGTCTAAATGGCTGTGCTCCAACGCTTCCCATCCAACCTGATGGAGCTTGAGAGGTGCTGCAAAGAGGAATGGGCGAAACTGGCCAAGGATAGGTGTGCCAAGCTTGTGGCATCATATTCAACAAGACCTGAGGCTGTAATTGCTGCCAAAGGTGCATCGACAAAGTATTGAGCAAAGGCTGTGAATACTTATGTACATGTGCTTTCTCAATTTTTTTATTTTTAATAAATTTGCAAAAATCTCAAGTAAACTTTTTTCACATTGTCATTATGGGGTGTTGTGTGCAGAATTCTGAGGAAAAAAATGAATTTAATCCATTCTGGAATAAGGCTGTAACATAACAAAATGTGGAAAAAGTAATGTGCTGTGAATACTTTCCGGATGCACTGTAAATTAACTCAATTAAACCAATGTCGACTGACTAAACACAGTCAGGTTTAATTACAGCAAAACATGTTCAATATAAAAATCACTTATTTTCACTTTAACCTTCAGAGTGGAGTTGAGAGCACAAAGAATCAATAAGCACATAAAGCCACAAAACTGAATATTCCTGAAGACAGTTTTTGATCAAGTATCTTAGTCTGAAGAGGGCTACAAAGCCCAATGACGCTGCAAAAATCAGTGTTCACAACTGTACATCCGGACATGTATGCAAAAATGGAAAGTATCAACTTTGGAACCACTGCTAACCAAAAAACTAATTTTCATCTCTCATTTGGAAGGAATCCTCTGGATGATTCCCAAGCATTTTAAGACAATGTTCTATGAACACATGAGACAAAAGTAAAACATTTTGGACCATACGAGTCTCATTATGTCCAGTATAAAGTAAACTGACCTTTAAATGGTAAGAATATCATACCACCAATCAAACATGGTGATGGCAGCACAATGGCGAAGAAGGCTTTGCTGCTTTGGAAACCTAGAGATGACTTCCCATAATGAATTCTGCTTCGTATCAGAATATTTTTTAGAAGAATGTAATTTATTCATCAGGTGAAGCTACTTTGGATCAATAATCCAAAATAGAAAAGCAAGTCCATATTAGAATCACTGAAAAGAAAACTTTAGTTTTAGGACTGGCTTCATTAATGTCCGCATATAAACACAGAGTACAGAGACCATGAGGAAACCTGGTATGATCAGTTTTTGCTTGAAAACCTATCAATGAAGGTTAAAGTAGTTTGGCAAGGAAGAGTAGTCAATTTGAAAGATGGATTTTGAATTACAGGAAACATGTTTGGAGTCATAAAAGTTAAAAGTGACACAACCAGTTACTCATTTTAATAAAAAGATAAGTGGATGTGTGGCATATTACAGAGACATGTGCTTTGCATCGTGCATTGCATAGTTAATGCTGAAGACTATGTTGATTACTTAGATTTAAAACTGTCTTAGATGGGTAGCAAAGCTAGTTAAGTATGATGGAGCAATTTGGATAAATAAATGTAGTAAATAGTTAAAGGTATTTGTTTGCTCAGGTGTTCATTATTTAATATCAGATTTTGGTTGACAACTTGAAAGGAATCAGTTTCAAAAACTGGCAATAATAGAGGGAATCTGGAAGGGGATAACTACTTTTTTAAGGCACTGTGAATTTTTTTTTTCCTTTTGTTTAAAAACAAATAACATTTTTCAACCTGAAGCAGAAGGAATTTTCTGTATTCCATTTTTCCTGTGGTCAACTACAACATTTCAGTTACTCTGACATCCACACAGTAGACCTTAAAGTGAGTGAAACAGCCTTGCTCTCTTCGGTGTATAGATATTCACTCTTGTAGCTTTAACTCCATATACAGTGACTTCAGTCTATATACCAGCCTGCTGTTATACTTCACATTACACAATATGTTCCATATTAATAACAGAATGTGATAGTAACAATGGTTTGTCATTGCACTATTCTTCCATTGTCAACCAACCACAGCTCAACAATTAATGAAAGGACAGATATTTACAGTATGTTAATTAGTTTCAACTTTGTTTTCTGTCTGCTTTAACAAATCCGTACCTTTACATGTACTAACTCTATATTTAGTAGTTAGTATACTATACTTGCATTTTACCTGATAATTTGGTCAAAGCGGCACATGCACTCAGTGAAGAACACTACACAAAAATAAGTTATATTGTACTGTACTATACAGGATCTCAAAGGCAGGACTGCCATTGTATTACAGAAATTAAAAAGGCTTGTACAGGACTGGAACTGTCTGGTCAAGTAACATAAAACTTTCACAGTCTGTAGTTTAGGACTCCAAGTAAATGAAATTTCATTTGGTTCATGAAAATACTCCAAAAAAGAGAATATTCCCCTTGACAGAAAATAATTGGCAACTTAGAAAAATATTCTGTAAGATATTAAACTAATTCAATGCCTAAAACTGCATTAAAGAAGTTCATTCCTCTTTAAAGATCCGACCGCTCCTTTCCGCTCCCTCTTCTCAAAAAAATGATAAAGGAAGGGGGAGAGGTTTAGTCTACCCGCTGCGGAAAACTATGGCAACATATCAACTAAATCACAATTATGAATTTAAATAATTGAAAACAATGAAAATATTGAGTTGCTGAACACAGTGTAAAGTAAGTGATATTACATTCAAACACATGTGAAGTGTGATATGCTCCTGCTGGAAATTTTACATATATCAGATTTGCTTTGCCATGTAAGTAGACACAACCTTTAAACTTTGTGTGGAAAGAGTATGCCACTAGATGGGGAAAAACAAAATGTTTTTCACAGTAACAGTAGAGAAAAGCCAAGCAAAATGACACCTTTTATTGGCTAACTAAAAAGATTACAATATGCAAGCTTACATCTTGCCTGAAGAAGGGGCCTGAGTTGCCTCGAAAGCTTGCATATTGTAATCTTTTTAGTTAGCCAATAAATGGTGTCATTTTGCTTGGCTTTTCTCTACATTCATAATGGCTAACACGGTACAACACCCTAGTACTACAGTAACAGTAGTAACAATATAGTATCAACGCCTGCCCAGCATAGCATCCATTGGTTACTTTTTCTTTTCTAGTTATAGCAGACCAAATGTGACTATCTTTGGACTGCTAGGATCTATGAAAAATGTTAGGTTCTCAATTTAAAATTCTAACTATCTCCTTTGATCGCAAGGTAGGAATTTCTCACATATCTTTAAAAGAACAACACACATTCTACAGAACATGTTTTATTTAGCAATCCATCTGAAGAAATTAGATTTTAGAAATTACATTAAAATGCATTTTTAGCTGGATTCTTCCAATATTGTGACCCTTCGCTTCAAAAATACATACAGTACTCGTCAGCTTGTACATGCATTATAAGGCTGGCAAGTTTAAACTGGCACCATTGGTATGTTTGGACATCTGCTGGATGGAATTAAAACAATGGACTGGTTCAGCATGTCTAAAGGTCTCGTTAGCGACTGAGGTAGAAAAATTAAGTGCGCTACACTATGAACAAAATCCAAGCCAAGGTGGGCTTGTGGCAAGTTCTGCTAAACACATAGCTTTTCTCTCATTTTCCAATGCTGGCAGTTGTTTACAAATAAAAAAATTAGTGCACTGGGACCCTTGAACTGGATTGTTGGACAAAAAGGGAAAAAAAACAAAAAACAAAACAAAAAACAACCAATCCCATTACAGCTTACTGACAACTAAACCAGAGCCATCTAAGAATTCAAATCCCATCTGAAGGTACCAAAATCCCATGCAGTCTTTGAAGTTAAGAGTCCACACATGATAATGGGTTCAGAAGCTATAATCAGGTAGAAGACCATTATTCTCTACCAATGCTGGATCTCCAGTCAAAAGGCTAATGAGACCCTCAAACTGTAGGAATTAAGGTTCATGAGGCAAAAGAACCCAGCTTCTGAGAGAGAGGACCAGCCACTCTGCTCTGAACTGCAGATAATTTTTCGCAGAAGGCACACCTAAGTAGCACCTTGAAATTATTAATGTGGCAAAGGTATCTTCACATTTGGTTTTGTTGATAAAATCTCATTCCATTCTCCGAGCCAGCATCGGACAGTAGAGGTATGATTATTATTCTCAAGCTGAAAAGTTGACTGCTCTAAAATGCCTTGATTAGATCACAGCAGTTCACAGGCTCAACAAAAACTTATTAAAATTTCAGTTTTTTTTTTTTTGTCTAAAGAATAAAACTCTTAGGAATTTATTATTAATATTTATGAGCTTTTCGTCCTACAATAAGCCAAGATCAATCACAAGTTTGGTGCAATCCAATTCAAGAATTTCATGGCAACTTCAAACCCAAGGAAACAGGCCTACAAAAAAAAAAAAAAAAAATGTAAGTGAACAAAGGATAGACAAGATGCTACATAGCTGCACTCCAAGCCTCAAAATCCAACCGACAGGATTATAGTACAGCACGTGGTAAGAAACATAAACATAAATGGTGAACATGTTTTACACATTGATAAGACATCAGTGGAAATACTGAGTGCAGTTGTGGTGGCCACTCAGATGATGAAAGTCATAAAAACTGCAGAAAGTTAAAAGAAAAAAAAAATACATCTAGAGGGATGGCACATTTATATCAAAAATTTTGAATACATCCAAATCTTTATGATATCTTCAGTATTCAAAATTGAACCGAAAAGTTCAGTTTTCATCTCTTAATGCAAGTTCAATCTTTACTATGTCACTTTTTTTTTACATTACCATCTTATATTCAATACAGAGGAGGTGGCATTTAAAGGCTGATTCATGCTTCATTGCAAAATGATTTTTGTATACTCTTTGTATAAAGAATAATTTAATCAAAAGAAAACCTAGGTTATGTACACTTGGTACTAAGCCTCTGTGGGAATTTAACACAGAAGAGACCCAACTGAATTTGTTCTTGATTAGTTAATCACAATACACACAGGTCTTTTCAACCAAAATACATTAATAGCTATTTCTCCGGGTGCTGCCAAAGGATACAATAGCATTCTTTCTTTAGTATAAATTATGTTAGAGTTTGTTTTTTTTTGTGCAGATGTTTTTATCCAAGGAGACGGATTAGCAGAAAACTAGGAAGATAAATAGCAGAGAGTTGACTTGTAAAATAGTATTAAAATGTTTAGTACTTCCATTAGACTCAAGCCCAAGACAGAAGTTCCATCCTAACAAAACTAGCTGATAAGATCAGTGCAGCTGTAAACTAGAAGGAGAGTTAGGACAGTAATCTAGGGAACTCCCAAAATGGATTGGAAAGAAGTGTGCTTTTAAGAAGCACCTAAAGCATTCGCTTAATGGACACATGTCCTTTAAGCAACAACACAGAAGCAATAAGCACATCGTGATTTACATGCACGGATTTTGCCCTGCTTTAACCAAAAAATGTTATTCTATATATAAAATGTAAAGGCATTCCAGCCTGAGCTGCAACAAATTTATTTCTTTGCTTTAAATAACATATGAAAGTTTGATAAATAATTAGCACTACTATGAAAACAGAAAAGTAATGCAAGTTAAGTACAACTCATACTGGTACATACTTGAAACCTCCAGAATGAATCCACATTTAATTACTGATTTTTATTATGAAACATTCAAATTTCAATTATGGGCACACAAGACATTCATTAGTAATGAATACCTTTTTAAAAATAGAATTACAAATAAAATCTGTACCAGTCTTTCTGGACGGGCTTAAAACCACTCACGTTCCTTTATGCCAAACAGGTGTTATGTCAGAAGCTTTGGAACAAAGTTGTTGGAGGTAAGAATTGTTTTGTTTGGTTGATTGTACATAAGCAAATATGACACATTTCTGCTAATAAATACTGGCTTCAACCAGTAGAGGGCTGATCATCTGTTCATTGCCAATTGCATCTCACTTGTTTAAGCCGAAAATGACCAACTAAATTCATATGTGTGTGCGTGTGTTTTTTTTTTTTTTTTTTTTATTCAGTAAGAGTTTGAGGTTGGAGGGCTGACAAGGTGAATCTCCACATTCTGACTGTAACATAGATTCAGTACCTACAAAGCATAAATCAGACATATTCATTTAATTACTATTAAAAATGTTGCTTTGTCATACAAATACTTAAATGCAGGGATTTTGTTTGTGGTTTTTAAATCTGGCACTACTATTTTCACAATGATGAACTGTGAGAGACAATGAGTCTAAATATATTCTTTCTCACACCAAACTCCCTTTCACATTAGGTATATATATATCTCATGTCTCTCTCTCTCTCACTTTGCTTGCCAACCCCCGTGTTTGGTTTTTCCGGATACACACTTATAAGATTTTTTTTTCTTTGAATTGTTGCTATTACATTAGTTTCACTTTTATTTCAGAACTTCGTTAAAAACAATATATGGAATCTTTCGTGTCCCAACATGCTGAATCTTTTAAATGAGGTCCGTGAAATATGTGTTTAATGCCTTTGTACCATAATTCAGGATAGGTTTCTCTGTTTGAAATTTCAGCACAGACAAAACAATCAACATCATCAGAAGTTAATAATTTTTTTTGCAAAGTAACCAATAAATGCATGTGAGGTAAACCACATTTTGGAAATTCTCTGACTTAAACTTCAAAGCCTTATAATATTTACATACTTCTGACGTATCACCTATATCCATATATTCGATCTCTATATGCCCTTTCGTTATTTCTCCAAGTAATAATTTCTCTTGGTTTGCGCTAATGCGATGTTTACTTTCTTTGCTTTGACACTTTCATTTTTGTCTGCTTTCATATTCTGTATCTTGCTCTGCATGTGTTTCGCGCCTACTTTTTTTTTTTTTTTTTTTTTAAGTTTTTTGAATTTCACTGTTTTCATTATCTATAACTTGCTCTGCATGTGTTTGGCCCCCTTGTTTTTTAACCTCTTTATGACATTTTACTTTGTTTTCTACTCTGTCTTTTATTTCTGACCTCGCTTTGTCCTGCTTTTTTTTTTCCCCAATGACACCTGGTTCGTAGTGATTAATTTTCCCTTTTTTCGAGTAATAATTTCTGTTTGTTTGCGCTACTGCGATCTTTACTTTCTTTTTTTTTTATATACTTTCTAATTTTCCTGCTTTCATATTCTTTAACTTTCTCTACATGTGTATCGCGCCGTTTTTTTTTTTAACCTTTTGAATTCCACTGATTTCATAATCTCTAACCTGCTCTGCATGTGTATAGCGCCAACGTTTTTGAACGTCTTTATGAAGTTCTACTTTGCCTTTTACTCTTTGTCTTTAAATTCTGAGCCTGATTGGATGTGCTTTTTTTCAATTCCACTTGTTCCGGGCTGATAATTACTTTCCTTATTTTCTGAATTTGCACCTAGATTATTCTTTTTCTCTTTTTTGCATTTATTTCTTTTCAACGCTTTTGAGTCTCTTTTCTCCACGCTGCTCTTTCTTCTTTGCTTAGTCGTATTGTCCTTATACGCTTTATATGCGCTGAGAACCCTGGATCTGTGTGTGCTCAAAGCCTTTACACGATTGAGTGTTTTACTGCCCATGGTCTTATTTGATATTAGTTGTAAGTACAAATATAGTTAATTAAACCATAGAATGCACAGCACAATAGTAAACTAAATGTAAAACATTGAATAACACTGAGAAATCCTTGAACAACAGAGAAAACTAACACTGCAATAGTTCGCACTATAGCGCTACCAAACGCTGGCTAAAAACACTTTTTTTTAATGAGTTTTAAGCACAGGGAAAAACATGAACATTTGAAAAAATCCGTAATTTAATAAACCACCAAGAAAATTAACATTGCAACAATGCACGCTACAAACTGATCGCTGTAAACAGAAGTGAAAACAAAATCAAGCCCAGTGCATTCTTTAACTGCCTTCCTACCTTATGCGTCCAGCCCCCTCTCTCTCGCGCTGCCTGTGTGTGTGTGTGTCTCTCTCTCTCTCTCGCGCTGCCTGTGTGTGTGTGCGTCTCTCTCTCTCGCTGCCTGTGTGTGTGTGTGTCTCTCTCTCTCTCACGCTGCCTGTGTGTGTGTCTCTCTCTCTCTTTCGCACTGCCTGTGTGTGTGTGTGTCTCTCTCTCTCTTTCGCACTGCCTGTGTGTGTGTGTGTGTGTGTCTCTCTCTCTCTTTCGCACTGCCTGTGTGTGTGTGTGTGCCTCTCTCTCTTGCTCACTGCACAGGGAGAGACTGAACACGTACAAACCGAAAGGGAAACTGGCTTGTTCGTATACAGAGTGTGTGGTAGTGAACAGATGCAAAAGTTTGGCGAACTTTTTGGTCGTAAACCGATTTGTATGTGTTCTGAGACGTTCGTGATCGGAGGTTCCATTGTATGTATATTATATATATATATATATATATATATATATATATATATATAAATAAAACAGAGGAAAATGGGACAGGCATTATATTACACATATAAAATGTATTAGAAAAGCTATTCAATTCAGTTCAAGAGAGAAAAAAAAACAACTTCTAAAGATGGTCAATAGAAAAGAGGTATCAGTTAAACACTTCTGATATAGCAGTTTTAAGAAAATGGAGGGCCCTATATCAACATTAGTTCTATGGGTATTACAGTAATCCCTCCTCCATCGCGGGGGTTGCATTCCAGAGCCACCCGCGAAATAAGAAAATCCGCGAAGTAGAAACCATATGTTTATATGGTTATTTTTATATTGTCATGCTTGGGTCACAGATTTGCGCAGAAACACAGGAGGTTGTAGAGAGACAGGAACGTTATTCAAACACTGCAAACAAACATTTGTCTCTTTTTCAAAAGTTTAAACTGTGCTCCATGACAAGACAGAGATGACAGTTCTGTCTCACAATTAAAAGAATGCAAACATATCTTCCTCTTCAAAGGAGTGCGTGTCAGGAGCATAGAATGTCACATAGATAGAGAAAACAATCTCTAGCAAACAAATCAATAGGACTGTTTGGCTTTTAAGTATGCGAAGCACTGCGGCACAAAGCTGTTGAAGGCAGCAGCTCACACCCCCTCCGTCAGGAGCAGGGAGGGAGAGAGAGAGAGAGACAGAGAAAAACAGTCAAAAATCAATACGTGCCCTTTGAGCTTTTAAGTATGTGAAGCACCGTGCAGCATGTCGCTTCACTAAGCAGCTGCACAGAAGGTAGCAACGTGAAGATAATCTTTCAGCATTTTTAGACGAGCGTCCGTATCGTCTAGGTGTGCGAACAGCCCCCCTGCTCACACCCCCTACGTCAGGATCAGAGAAAGGCAGCACAAGAGAGAGAGAGAGAGAAAGTAAGTTGGGTTTCTTCTCAGCCATCTGCCAATAGCATCCCTTGTATGAAATCAACTGGGCAAACCAACTGAGGAAGCATGTACCAGAAATTAAAAGACCCATTGTCCTCAGAAATCCGCGAACCAGCAAAAAATCCGCGATATATATTTAAATATGTTTACATATAAAATCCGCGATAGAGTGAAGCCGCGAAAGGCGAAGCGCAATATAGCGAGGGATCACTGCACTTGCATGAGACAGAAGTACTGCTTAACTTTTTTTTTTTTTTTTTTTTATAAATACTCTTGGATCAATTGCTTTATTGCAGGTTAATACTTACAGCATTAGCAGGGAAGGCTCTCAACATTACAGCTGTAAACCCTTTGTATAAAGAGCCGATACCCTCCTCACGTATAAGTTCTCGCAGAACATCCCTAAATCCATTGGGATACTTTCCTTCAGGTGCTTTAAAGAACAAATAAATAAATAAATAATCAGCATATAAGGGAGCAATAATCAGAGAAAACGTTTTTAATACATTACTTCCCAAAATTCATCATCAGAAAAGCACTTCTACTCTCATCCAACCAATCTTGTCTGCAAACAACTCACTTACCTGTCTGAAATCGGGACTTCAATACATCAGGAGGGATGGCTACTGCCCAGTTAAAAATGCCAGCCATACCACCCGCAAATAGGATACTGGGAACACTAAGTTCATTGGGACTGCAAAAGAGACCATAAGTTAGAAAGTCTTCCTTAACTGGGGACAGTGCATGCTAGTGTAGGAAATGAAGGATCTTTATCAGGGATGCCAAATGAATGTAGGAAATTGTACATGATGTGAGAAAAAATAAAAGATTAATTCATGTTATTAAATCAGTTAATTAAATATTAGTTTTGCATTTGTCAATTCCAGTAATCCCACTTAATAAAAGGGTGTTTGTATGTCCGTCTGGTTGCTATGTCTCTGTCATTCTAAAAGATTGCACATCACAAACATTTTTAGTAATAAAATGCATGGCATTTGTCATTCCAATAGATGGCGCCTCACAGACATTATACTAGTTTTACAAATCCCATACCAAATGGCATATAGCAGATACATATGCATTGCCTGGTGCACTGCAAACATTAACACTGAGGTCTATGTTGACTGCTTAGATTGCATCCCATTTTAGACAGGTAACATAGCTAGTTAATAAAATAATTTAACAAGAGTCTTACACTTTATTTTCCTTGGTATCTATGTAGGAGGATACATCATGGTAATGGAAGCACACTCATTTAACGAAACACAATAATACAATTTATTGGTAAAACACAAGGATTAGGGAAATGTGATAAATGCATATATCAATATAGAAGACATTACACAGATAGACAACACATACAAACATATACTGTAACACAGAAGAGGCTGTCCATTTACTGGCTACTCAGACTTCTAATTATTCTTGGCACAGATAAAAAAAGTTTTACGATACAAAGGTCCTAAGGATGATATCCGATACTGTGTGGAGTTGAGTGTTGTTGCTCTGGGTTGAAGTGGAGGACTCTGTGTTGAAGCGCACTCTTTCTTTGCTACATGGTCCTTTGTTTGTGGTATGATGTGGTTTTCCTCAGCTCAACGTTAGAATCCTTACTGTGCCCTCTGCAAAAAAAGCCCTACGCAAGATAGGTACTGAAGTTCCCTTCCTGAAGTAATGCTGATTCTCAGACTGGCCTAGTCACTGGCAGAGCTTGGCTTGACAGACTGGATCCTAGATCTAGTTCAAGGTATCCATCTCAAAGGCTCTATGGAGAGTAGTTTCCAGGCCAAAGAAAGTTTGTGAGCTCTTTGCTCACAGAGAGTGGATGGCTTCCCACCCCAAACAGAGCACATCACAAGATGTCAGCTCACAAACAGAATAGACTGTCAGCTATCAACTCCCAAAGAGAAAACATCTTTTAAGCTTTCAGGCCCCCAAAAATTCCAAAGAGATGAATGCAACAAGCTTTAAAGGAAGGACTAACCTCTGGTGATTGTATCAAGGTCCCTTCCAGTTACATATCCAGTGCCTGCTTATAGATGTGTTATTTTGTCCATCACATCTAGGCAGAGTTCAGTTAGTGATTCCAAGACTAATGATCACCTGGTTGCCTTGTTGTCTGAAGCAGTCTCTGCAGAGGTGTCAGCTCAACTCTGATTTATACCTTGTTATTAGGTGTATAAAGCTGACCAAAGTGTGGGATTGAGCTGCAGTTCAACCATTCAGTCATAAATGTAGTTTGGGGGTGTTGGTGCTTGTGGTGGTGTATGCTGCAGAATTTCTGTATCCCTGTTAAATCTCCCGTCTCAACTGGCCTTGTATGTCACTAAAAAGCCAAGGAAAATATGGAATTCAAACTTTGTAATACACTAGAAATGTTGATTTGGCCTTGTCAATTCTATGCTACACAATATGATCATCAGAGCAGCTGGCTAAGCACCATGTCTTGAAAATGTCTAGCAGATTATTTTGTTCTAGTCTTCCCCAAAACTGAATATTTTATTAAATTTCTGAGATGTCACTACCATACTCAAAATTCAAAGTGAACACAACCAAGACAGACCAAGGGGAAAACCAGGACTGACCTTCTGCCTTCAGGAGTAAGAATATTTTTGAGCCACTCATAGGTCATGAAGTACATTCCACTTGCCGGTACATCTAAAAGAGATAAGAAAATATTGGATTTGTTTTAATCTACTAAATATACTGGTTAATGTATTTTTCATAAGTTAATTTCACTTTAATATTAAATAGCTTAATCATTTATCTTAGACATTTTACAATCATGCACCCTAGGCATACTCATCACTTATCTGAATATATTAACTATACCGACTCACCTCTCATTAATGTAAGCACAGTTCCTTTATAGATACCCCGCATTCCAGATTCTCTATATAGCTGCTTTACACAGTCCACTGGTCCAGCATATTTCACCTCACCTGAAGCAGCCTGAATCTGCAAATTTCAGATCAAAGTTCTGTCATTAGCTCCATGTGAACAGGACTCCCCACCCCCAACAAAAATTCAGTGTAACCATGAGCTGTAGCTCACCTTCCCGCAACCCCTTACCTGAAGAAGGCACTTTATCCGCTCACCTGGAGCCATTATGGCTGTTGTGAACACACCAGAAAGCATACCAGCTGCAAAGAGCTGAGGGTACCTGGAACAGAGAGTGATTCAAGAGATAGAAAAAATTTGGGAAGTATGTGAAGGCCACCTAAATATACTTTACAAGATACATACGACAGAATATCATCCGGGGATTTCTGCTGTAATTTTTTGCCAAGACCAAATCCAAAGAAACAAACAGCAAACATTGGTGTGACTCCCACGATTGGGGCAGCCATTCCTTTATACAGTCCCTTCAATCCCTGAAGAAATGACAAAAAAAAAAAAAAAATTAAAAATGTATTTTTATATATATATATATATATATATATATATATATATATATATATATATATATTACACATACATACATACATATACATATATACACATACAGTACACACATACATACATATATACACATACAGTACACACATACATACATACATACACATATATATATATATATATATACAGGTGCTGGTCATAAAATTAGAATATCATGACAAAGTAATTCCATTCAAAAAGTGAAAGTTGTATATTAGATTCATTCATTACACACAGACTGATGTATTTCAAATGTTTATTTCTTTTAATGTTGATGATTATAACTGACAACTAATGAAAGTCCCAAATTCAGTATCTCGGAAAATTAGAATATCAATTAAGACCAATGCAAAAAAAGGATTTTTAGAAATGTTGGCCAACTGAAAGGTATGAACATGAAAAGTATGAGCATGTACAGCACTCAATATTTAGTTGGGGCTCCTCTGGCCTGGATTATTGCAGCAATGCGGCGTGGCATGGAGTCGATCAGTCTGTGGCACTGCTCAGGTGTTATGAGAGCCCATGTTGCTCTGATAGTGGCCTTCAGCTCTTCTGAATTGTTGGGTCTGGCGTATTGCATCTTCCTCTTCACAATACCCCATAGTTAAGGTCAGGTGAGTTTGCTGGCTAATCAAGAACAGGGATACCATGGTCCTTAAACCAGGTACTGGTAGCTTTGGCACTGTGTGCAGGTGCCAGGTCCTGTTGGAAAATGAAATCTGCATCTCCATAAAGTTTGTCAGCAGCAGGAAGCATGAAGTGCTCTTAAACTTCCTGGTAGACGGCTGCGTTGACCTTGGACCTCAGAAAACACAATGGACCAACACCAGCAGATGACATGGCACCCCAAACCATCACTGACTGTGGAAACTTTACACTGGACCTCACGCAACATGGATTCTGTGCCTCTCCTCTCTTCCTCCAGACTCTGAGACCTTGATTTCCAAAGGAAATGCAAAATTTACTTTCATCAGAGAACATAACTTTGGACCACTCAGCAGCAGTCCAAAGGCAAAACGCTTCTGATGCTGTCTCTTGTTCAAGAGTGGCTTGACACAAGGAATGCGACAGCTGAAACCCATGTATTGCATACGTCTGTGCGTGGTGGTTCTTGAAGCACTGACTCCAGCTGCAGTCCACTCTTTGTGAATCTCCCCCACATTTTTGAATGGGTTTTGTTTCACAATCCTCTCCAGGGTGCGGTTATCCCTATTGCTTGTACACTTTTTTCTACCACATCTTGTCCTTCCCTTCACCTCTCTATTAATGTGCTTGGACACAGAGCTCTGTGAACAGCCAGCCTCTTTAGCAATGACCTTTTGTGTCTTGCCCTCCTTGTGCAAGGTGTCAATGGTCGTCTTTTGGACAACTGTCAAGTCAGCAGTCTTCCCCATGATTGTGTAGCCTACAGAACTCGACTGAGAGACCATTTAAAGGCTTTTGCAGGTGTTTTGAGTTAATTAGCTGATTAGAGTGTGGCACCAGGTGTCTTCAATATTGAACCTTTTCACAATATTCTAATTTTCCGAGATACTGAATTTGGGACTTTCATTAGTTGTCAGTTATAATCATCAACATTAAAAGAAATAAACATTTGAAATACATCAGTCTGTGTGTAATAAATGAATCTAATATACAAGTTTCACTTTTTGAATGGAATTACTGAAATAAATCAACTTTGTCATGATATTCTAATTTTATGACCAGCACCTGTATATATATATATATATATATATATATATATATATATATATATATAAAAATAGAGAATGAAACATGAAATGATTTCTTATATTTTGCCTTTAAGCTTAATTAATTAACTTGCCTCTTTCATCAAGGTCTTTCGGAAACAGTCAAATGTTCCAGAGTACAGCTGCTGCTGTCCAGGGCCTGCCTTTGGCTGTGTCTGCAGACGAACCTAGAAAGAGCCCACCATTAAAATGACTGTTATGGTTTATTTTATTATTATATACTAATGTAAAGTTTAACATCTTCTGCTATATTTTATACTAATCTGGTTTTACAGGCCATGCCTTGTGGTGTTTGATTGCTGATCTACAGGGGCATAATGATAAATCAAAGACTTCCAAAAGGTCACGAAAATAAAACATGGCAACACTGCTTTTACTAGACAAAACTCTTTTACACAAGTTAGTCACCGTATCCTTTAAGCACTGGAATTGGAGCGTCTGTACATTATGCAAACTTTGAGAAACATAGTACTCATGCACAAGTTAAACAATTAGGTTAATATAGACTGTAAATAAAACACGTGGATTGAAAACCAGGGTGGACTGGAGCAGACTTTTATAATTGAATGAACTTCCCGACGTCAACCATCACCAATTTAAAATAGAGGATGATAGAAGAGAAATTGGGGGTAAAAAGGCCAACAAGGGTTATCCAGGAAACTGGTCATAAAACTCAACCAATGCGGATGATTAAAAACCAGGGTATTCACCATACACCAAGGAAGTAAAGCTGTTTAAGACTATACTATAAATTTGCTGCAGTCCCAGAGAAGGCTCCAGTTCTACTGATGATCTGATTATAAAACTAGCAATACAAAGAGTGCTGGGTTAGGAGGCTGCATGCTACAATACTTCCAAAGATGAGCAATTACATAGTATTTGCTGCTGGTAATATGAATAGCCAGAACCACAGGTGTTTGCGCAGCTTATATCTACTGTATCCTTTTTTTAACAGTTTTGTAATTAGCAGTGATAAGCAAACAGTAACATGATCCTTGCAGCAAAATATTTTACTCTAGGCAGCACATTACCAGACTTGGGTAAGACTATATAAATTGTAAAGTTGCACAGATGACATCTAGTTAATAAGGTATATCAAGTGTACTGCTGATCAGAAAGCAAATGACACGGTTTCTGGTAAATGTTAAAGCAGAAATCACCCACTGGTCAGAAAGCAAATGATGTGACTTTTTGGAAATGTTAAAACAGAAATCAAACATGTAGACACTAATGCATATTACAAGTTGAATAATACACGTAGAGGGTTATAGGCCTAGAAATAGATATAACAAGAAATAACTAGAGATCTATATTCACAACATGCTTGATTTTCTTGTTTATCATAAAACTGAACAAAATAAACAGAACACATTAAATACTCATGCAGTAATGAGATCTTTAATTGTTCACGTTTTACACATAAAGACACTATTTAACCACAAGTGGAAATTAATAGTTTAACAGATTATTTTCCAACAGCTTGGAAATGGGTAGGCATATACACATAATAAATATTACCTCACCCCTGTGATTTTTAGAAACACTGTAGTTTTCAAAATTCTTTATACATTTAACTTTCTGAATCACACTTTGCAGTGCACGTTTTTTAACGTAATCAAAGAAGCATTTTGATGCCTAGAAAAAGGGCATTTTTGCAACTTATTTTAAATACAAGGAAGAACTGAAAAATGATCTTCCTGCCCTGACAGAATCTTATTATGTTGGTTCTGCACCCAGTGGACACTGGCATCAACACTAAATTATAACTTATTCTGTATTTTAATAAATTAATCCTGCTGAAGTCAGTACGTTCAGAATAATATACTGTACCCCAGCATACAATTGTAGGATTTGTGAGTAAAAACATAATCCTTTGGCAATATTTCAGAACATAAAGGCATTATCAGTAATTGTTGCCGTTTATGATAGGTCACATTAAACCTTTATGTGTTTATGTAGACTATGAATTAGTGTTTATTGATAATGGACAAAATCAACTATATATTATTTTGCAATTATCACTAATACTGTTCACATCTGAGGCAAAAAAGTAGATTCCAAAGTGCAACAATTTTGGGAAAACCTTATTTGCCATTTCCACTTTAACTTTGCTAAATTTCAATTGCTTAATACATTGTGTTGTTTGCTTTTCATAAAACTGGTTATTGAGTTAAGCCAAAACAACTAAAAGATGGTACAGAAAAAATATAGTCCTCCAAATTATAATATCAGCCTGTTTAAGTACAATATTTTAGATAGTGTTTACATCAACCAGCAAAACCCGATTTATCTAAAACTCAAAACAGACCTAGAAGCCGGCTCAAAAGCATACCATAAAAGAAACATACATTTAACTATATTATGCTCACAGTGCAAAATTCAACCAGGGATATACAAGTAAAGTTCCCCTTGTCTCAATATTTATAATTAAGTGAGTTCCTGTTACAGTTTTCCCAAAGGCATTTGAAAGGAAATGTTTTCATTTTTATTATTTTTTTAAATTATTCTCTCTGGTTCTTTAATTTTCATTTTTATTATTTTTTTTAATTATTCTCACAGGATTTTTAATGCAGAGTCCGCTCCACGGCATATTTGTGATACAGTATAATGCACTCAATTTCACAAATAATGTGCTGCAATTTTTATTTCTTTGTAAAGGTCTGTCCAATTTTTATTTTAAATAGCTTCATTCATGCTAAGAAGCATTTGAAAGCATTTCACTTTGAAAGCTGCAACCACATATGTGACGGATATGAACATGAAAAGTACTAAAGGAAAAATGCATAAAGAAATTTCAACATTTGATATGAAGATATATGACAATGATTACTAGTAACAATCTAGAACAGCTAAGATTGAAATGACAAACAAATCATTAATGACTAAATAAAAATGATGTATATTTTTATTAAAAAGGACTTTAAAAAAAACAAAACAAACTTATGTGCAGGGACGTGCAGTCAGAGCCTCACCTGTCATCATGAAAAGTAAAAAAACTAACACTGAGAACATAAAATAAATCTGTCCACTGGTTTGTGCTATAAATTTGTTTTCTGTATGATTCCAATAACTTTGTTCATTTTTATAGTCAAAATAGTTGAGTTTGCACATTTCCTGTTCAAATACACAGGAGAAACATGAAGTGCGGCAGCGACCTGCCTCACCTCACCTCAGACTGCGCTATTCCTCACACACATTGGGTTGATGCCTGCAATTAGCGCCTGCCTGTTGCTGTCTCTCTATACGTCGCCAATATAATTTTTACAAACACATTTATTACACACCCTGGCTAATATCTTTAATGAATGTGTGCGACATATTTAGTGTTTGCTTATCGGACATAAAACCACACTGAAAAGGCACAAGGTGAGGCAGACAGTACCGTGCTGCAGTGAAGGGGGCGCATGTGACCCAAACAGGTGCTCGTTGCTGCTGTTGTTCTACCCAGAGGCGCCAATAAGTTAGCGATATCAGAAAGTCAAGTGTAGTGCGTTTATTTTTCATTTTTGTTCTGACTAACTGCCAAAATGGAAGATTAAGATTTTTAAAACTAATGGAAAATAAGGAGGACTTTTACAAGAAATTGACAGAGATTTTCGAGGAGAAGGATAGGCGCATGGACTTCCTTTACAAATAAAGGTGAGACCATAAACGGTTTTCAATTTTATAAATAATGGGATCTGACTAAGAAAAAAAAAATCCAGTATTTAAAAGGTAAATTTTGACCTTAAATAAAATATTCTTTTGTTTTTCTTGTTATCCTTATGTTGAACAAAAAAAACGAATAAAACGTCAGAATTAAAAACAACTAAATATTTCAATTAAGGTCAAAACTGAAAGTTTTTTGTTTGTACACCACTCTAAGCTTTCATTTGTATTGAATGAGTATGAATTGTGAAAGTGCAACGGCAAATTTAGAACACATGGAGGGTGCAGAGCAAATGCGCTCTCTCCGCTATAAATGTAACGTTCTTTCTTATCCAAATATGTACCTTACCTATGTGTTTGTAAAGAATGCTGATGAGATATGAAACATAACCAGTAGTCAATGTGCATGCTGCCAATCGAATAGTGAATAAGCTACTCTTTAGGGTTCATATATTTGTAAATCTGACTCTGAAGGAGTCAGTGCCTCACCAGCCATGAACCTCACCGCACGCCACTGCCTATGTGCCAGCTGTTATTGTTTTTATTCATGTAATGCTATTTCGCAGCATAAATACAAGCCTCAATTTATTTATTGTTTACAACCATTTCATGCATCTGAACCGAGTACAGTAAAGTACGGCTAAGACGGTATAATAAATCTATTATTAATTATGGGAGATACAAGTGCCATGCAGTGAGATGGATGAAGTCCACTCCTAATATTAACACATTTAAAACAAAAATGCAACTATAAAATCGTTCTAAATGGTAAAAATAAGAGCGCTAAAAAATCAATGACGTGTAAAATTGTTTATGTAAATTATTTAAATACCATGTCTTTAATAGACAATGCAGCTTATGACATACAAATCAGTTACCTATAGCTCCTATTGTTTTCGATAATAAATAAAGCACTAACTGGATTGCAAAATAAATACATATATTCCTGGCGATGACAGATACCTTACGAAAACCCTCCCACTTTCATGACTCGTCAGTGTTTATATTACAGAATTAGTCAATGCAAAGACACGTCTGTCTACAGCACATATAAACTGCTCATATTAAACGCATTTTTCTCACGAGCAAAACTTCGCCGCGCTCGAAAGTCTTCAGCTTAACTCCATGCCCACCTTGATAGTGTCCAGCGGGTGACCTGCGAACACTAAGCATACACCCCCGAAGCCACCGGCAAAGAAGTTCTTGAGGGGACTGATGTGCTGAGGTTGCTTCGCCATTCTGCAGACAGTTGGTTTCAAGATTCTAGATAGAAGAAACAGATCTGAACGGTCACGGCGTGCTTCGGGACTGCACTGGACAGGAAGGACGTTCCTTGCTCCCGGTAAAAATCCAGAGCGTCCAAGAGTCCAGTAGCGCTGCAGATCACGTTACACCCACCGCCTGATGTCACTTCCGCTCACCTTTCCCCTAGTCTGATTGCCGCCACCGACGCAGGAACTCCTGCGCTCGCATTGTATGCTGGGAATTCTAAATGTCAACCCGTATTATAATATCGACAATTGGCAGCTCTGTGAAGTAACTGAGTTGCTATCGACTTTTAAAATTTATAACGAATTCCATTGTATTTTCATTTTAAAAGAAATACAATTATGATGTAAGATTACTAGATAAATGATGATTATGAATTTGTTTAGTGGGTTTCCAGCATACTCTTTCTTAGTTTCAGTCAAAGTAATAGTATGGGGAAGTTAAAGAACCGCATGCACCACGTAGTGAAAAAGTGTTTTTCTTCTTAGTTTTGCTTGCTTCGACACGGACTTTTCTGTTACGTGGAAAGCTTAGCATCCTTTTGTAACCGGAGGTTTATTGTTGACTGTAGAAATCTAACTCGGTAATCGAAAACATGTTTGTCAAGCCTTCCGTGTGCCTTTTGCAGGACAAAGGTTATTGAAGAAGATAAGCTGGCTGGGATAGGCTCCAGCTTCCCCTCGGCCCTACTCGGGGAATAGCGGGTTTGGAAAATGGATGGATAAGCAAGGACTTTTCTTCACTTGCTTCGTACAGGCGACATTTTGGTATAGTCATCTAAAGCTATCCTTTATCTTGCCAATTTTTTCTGGTGCATTTGTTTGTTTGACGTGCAATAGTAATCTTTTATTACTTTATTGCGTTGCAAAGACGATCAAGAGTCTTAACACTTTGTAGCGTGTTGTATAGATTCCATCCATCCATCCAGTTTCTAGTTGCAACACAATGTTGTGAAGAGGTGAAGGTAGGATGCAAGACAGGAAACGGTTCTGTAAGGAAATCTGTTCATTATACTCAAAATACACCTAAGATTTACTCGCAGTATATTTTGTGATTTTTGAAATGTGTAATCTTAAATTCTTTGAACATTATGTTATATTGACTGAAGTGTAAATGTTATATCTGAATAACTACAAGTGTGCATCAGTATTCATGAAAAGAGGCCAGAATAATGTCACCTCAACACTGGGCGTTTTCCCACTGCAGGAACTTTGCTTTCAGGAACCAATGAGTTCATGCAGGATGTAGGTCCTGGGCCATTTGTGGTCCATGGCCATTTTCGTGTGTTGCATTCCGATCACACAACGAGAACTGTAACCTTTATGCAAAGCTAGCTGTTCTACCTGTCTAAGATGGGTTGAAATGTAAGTAATCACTGTAGACCTCAGAATTAACGTTTGTAGTGCACCATGCGATGCACATATATTTCTGATTTAAGCCATTTGGTATGGGATTTGTAAAAGCAGTGTTAATGTTTGTGATGCGCCATGTATTCGAATGACAAGTGAAATGCATTTTATTACTAAAAATGTTTGTGATGCATAGAGACATAGCAGCTAAATGGACACACAGACAGTTATCCTTTTGTTAAGTTGGATAGGCAGTGCAAAGTGCAGCGTGATCAGGAGTTCACAGGGGACTCTCCCACCTTTTGCTTTGAGGTGATCATACAAGAATACAGTAAATAAGATTTTTATACTTTTTTTAAATTTATAATCGTTAGTTTTTTTTTTTAATCAGCAGAAAAAAATAACATAATAACAGAGCCAACTTTATTCCATGTATTTCAATAAAATATTTGAAAAGAAAAATATTGAGTGTCCGGGAAATACTGAACTGTTCTGGTCCACAAGATGTTTGACTTACTCTCAGAAAAAATAAAAGCAGTTTTGCGAATATATGGTGTGCCAGAATGAGAACGCTAACAAGTCATGGAATTAAATAACGGTTCATTAACGGTTAAAATTAGTTTCAAGTTAGGAGGCGTGAGACCTCTGAGTTAGGTTGTTGTCTATTGTGTCATTTTCCATCTCATTATTGTTTGGCTATTAGTTCAGGAAAAAAATGAGTTAAGGTTTTAAAATTAATTTTAAAATGCAAGTCAATTTAAAATTATAGAAAAAGGAGTATGTTCAATTGGCAGCAGTAATTCTAATTCAAATATAAAAAGTGCCTGGAATGAAAATGACCAGCCACTGTGTCTGCCAGGATCTGAATTTGACACTCCTTCTAAATGGGCTGTTATGGACCAAGCAGTACTTGCTGTATTTTCTGAAATATAGAAGAAGGTGAATAGGTGAAGAAAAGTGTGTGCATTTTTTTCCATTTTTACAAGTCCACTCAGTCCATGCATTTGTTTTTTGGAAACTGGATAGGTAAAGTGATTATCTGGATAAGCGAGTGAGTCACTGTTCTAGCATTATCATTATTAAACAGTCGTCTCCTCGCCGTTAGTTTGACCTGTTCTACTTATCTTCAGAGAAGACCTTAAGACAGCACTACCAGGCACAAGCCAGAAATCTTTGGTTAGAGACAAGTCCCCCACTGCATAAATAACAATAAATTGCAATGTGTTTGAACTAATATAGTATTCATCTTGTAGGCTGTGTATGTCTTATGCAGTCTTCACTCTTAAACACTTTAGCTTCCCAACCAGAATGGTTTTAGCAAAGTAATGTGAGCCACTTTCTTGCTTAAGGCTACATCTTTCATATTTACATTTCTTAAATACTTGCATACTTTTGTACATTTTGGCTTGCTGAATATTTAACCTAAGTATAATTATAGTAACTACATTCATTATTTAATGTAGAGTCACAGAGTGACAGTGCATATCCCAGCAGCATCAGGTATGAGCGATCTCTGAACAGTGTGCCCACCCCAAGGCACACACTGACACCTGGACAAATTAAAGCTGATAGTCAATCTGATCTTGGGATGCGGGATAAAACCTGACTGCATACAAAAATTCCTTATATACACGTGGAGAAAATGCAAACTACAGACATGACAGTCAGTTCAGGAATTGAATCCAGGGCTCAATATGAATCACTTATAAAATACACATATCCATCAATCTTATGTACCATTTTTTCCAATATTGGTTGCAAGAAGTCAATGGCTGTCTTGGCAGCATTGGGTACATAGCGGGCATTGATTCATCTCAGATCACATTAATGAAAAAAGTGGGTTATTTTAGAGTTATCAGAAAACCTAACATAAATGCTTTTGTGATGTGAGAGGGAAGGTGGAGTACTTGGAGGTAAATCCGAGTAGTCAAGGAAAGAAGTGCAATTTATACTCAAGTAGTGCCCTGCCCTGATTTTGAACCCAGGATTATGAATCTATGGGTCATACCACAAACGACTGCACAAATGTGCTAACCACAGTGAAAGACAATTTGTGAACAGAGGGTTGATGCTTCTTGTTTGCCTACAGGCAGAGTTTTCAGAATTATTTGGAGGGAGAGATGAATTTCAGTTTATAAACAAGGTTTATAAGTTGGCAAAGTTATGCATTAAAACTCAAATGCACTTGCTACATTAAACTAAAAAATATAATTTTTTCAAGATACAAGGATTATTGAAAATTACAGAGCATAAATCTAACCTGCTTTCTTTCTCTCCTACCTATATATATATAAAAGGCACAGTTGACTGATTTACTCAATGACTCACTCATCAACATAAACACAAATTCCCTTTTAGTTTAGTTTATAATGGAAAATGTAAATATCCCAAATCTGAAAAATGCTTTGATTGACTTGATTGGAAGTTTTCAATAGAAAAAAGAAAATTAGCCAACATATTTTTTCTGTATAATTTTATTTTTTCTCAATATGTATTAATCTTCTTCTTTTGGCTGCTCTTGTTAGGGTTTGCCACAGCGGATCATGTTGTTCCATATCTTTCTGTCCTCTCCATCTTGTTCTGTCACACCCATCACCTGCATGTCTTCTCTCACCACATCCATATCCCTTCTCATAGGCCTTCCTCTTTTTCTCTTCCCTGGCAGCTCTATCCTTAGCACCCTTCTCCCAATATACTCAGCATCTCTCCTCTGCACATGTCCAAACCAACGCAATCTTGCCTCTCTGACTTTGTCTCCCAACCGTCCAACTTGAGCTGACCCTCTAATGTACTCATTTCTAATCCTATCCATCCTTGTCACACCCAATGCAAATCTTTGCATCTTTACAGTTTCGTGTAAACTGGACATTTTTGTGCGTAAACCCAGTATTGAGTGTCTTTGATCTTTAAGCCCTCAGAAGGCACGGCATAAAAACACCTTCATTCTTCTTTAACGGATGCAAACACATGGGCTCAGGAGTGCATTGTTACTAAACACATTTTGTTGCACCATCTATGAAAGGAAGCTATGCTATGTAAAGCAGAAGCCATACATCATTCAGCATCAAGAAATGTTTGTGACTGCTTTGGACACAAAGAGGAAATATGTGGAAAAAATGGACATCATGTTCTCCAGGCCAAAGAGAAGACAGATATTCCTTTTTTTCCACCACCAATTTCAAAAACTAGCTTCTGTCATTGTATATGTGAGCATTAGTGGTCATGGCAGGGTAAACATGCACATCTGTGAAGGCACCAGTAAGGCTCAAGGCTACATACACATTTAGGAGCAACTTGTGCTATCATCTAGATGACATCTTTTTTTCAGCAAGACAATGCCAAGTCACATTTAGCGCCTATTACAACAATGTGGCTTCACAGTTGGAGAGTGTGGTCTGTCTGCAGTCTAGACCTGCATCCTATAGAAAGCATGTGGTGTGTTCTGAAGCACAAAATATGCCAATGAGGACTCTGGACTGTTGAGCAACTGAAGTCTTATATCAAGAAAAAAAATGGGAAAAAATCCACTTTCAACATTACAGCAATTAGAGTCTTCAGTACCCAACCTGATATAACAGTGGTAAACGCATTTCTGCCCCAACTTTTTTTGAATGTGTTATGAGGCATCACATTTATAATTAGTGTTTATTTACCAAAATTCATTACATTTATTAGTTTAAACTTTATTTACATATTTTGTATTTGTCCCATTTTCAATAAATATGAGTAAAAGAGCATTTACAAATCACTGATTTCTGTTTTTACTTGCATTTTACACTCTGTCTCATCTTTTTTAGAAAAGGAGTTGTATTTAGGGTACCAACATTACCCAGGGTGTGGGTACAAATTGGCAATCTGTGCAAAATTTGCAGGAGATAAGTTCAATGATGTGGATTTGCATTCTGGACAAACACAGGTGGGGGATACGCAGTGCTGCCTGAGGTTGGGGAACAGGTTAAATATTGAACTAAAGCATAACCTGCGATTTCTCCTGTAAAAGTGGAGAATCTATGCATAGTTTGGCAGAGATAGGTTCAACAGCATGTCAAGTCAAATGGTTTTATTGTATTTTGTGCATATCAGACAAACACACAACCACACATTCAGCTTTATATATTATATATGTATTTCAGATAAGCAAATCATTGACAGTTACATTTTATATGCTGGCTATTTCCCCCATAATAAAGTATGGAATAGTGAAGTTTAACAAAAATTCCACTTAAATTTATTCCATCTATCTATTATCAACCCCCTTAATTCAATTCATTATGTTTGGCAAAGTGGAATAATAGTTTGCTGTGTTTCCTCACAGATCCATTGTACTAGGTTTAAATACATTGCGTGGGGTTGGCACATTTTCCCTGGGGGAGTGTTTGGGTGGGGAGTTGTTCCTCCAGGTACTTTAGAGCCCTACCCATTCCATAAGACGTCTATGTTGGGATAATTGGTTGTTCTGAATTGATTCTGTGTTGGTCCTGTAATGTACTGCAGCCAGGATAGTCTTTGGTCACCTATTACCCTGAGTTGGTTAACAATAATAGTAGTTAATAATTCATTACATTTATTTAGTACTGTACTTTCTTATTACTCCAAGTGCTTTATATAGAGAGTGGGGAGCCACTTCAACCACCACCAATGTGTAGCACTCACCTGGATGATGTGATGGCACCCATTTTGCGCCAGTTTTCTCATCACACATTAGCTATTAAGAGGTGAAGGGTGAGAGAGACAGTTAACTAATAAGGGACAGGGGATGATTAGGGGGTCTGAATGGACAAGGCTGTAATGGGCAATTTAGCCAAGACATTGGGGTACACCTAAATCTTTCTGAAAGATGCCCAGGGACCTTTTATGACCACAGAGATTCAGAACCTCGTTTTACATCTCATGCAAAGGATGGCATCAATTTTTACAGCATAGTGTCCCCGTCATTAGGATCCACCCACAGACCACAGGATAAGAGCCCCCCGTTGGTCTCATCAATAACTCTTGCAGCGGCATCCCAAGCTTTTCCTAGATGGTCTCCCAATCATGTACTGGCCAGGCGCAAACATGTTTAGCTTCAGGCGGATTACCTCTTCTGAAGTGCAGGTGGTACGGCTGATAAAGTATGTTGACGACAATCAAGTTATGTCACATAAGGTTATCTGATTTGGGTTTCCTGGGTTCATGATCCAACGTAGTCACTGTCTTTGTTGAAGCTGAGAATTTAATCTTACGTCTGCATTGATTTTCTGAAGAAATTCCAGTTTCCTTGCATACATCAAAATTGTAAATGTTAGATTAACTGACTAATCTAAATATGCACCTGAAAATGTAAAATCTATTGGACGACTGTCAGTGTGTTTGGAGTTAATGGAGTTGTCATTCTCTGTGATGAATATGCTCATTCACCCCATCTTAGTGTGGACTGCAGTGAATTTATGTCACTGTGTTTGGAATGGATTAAGTTGTCATTCTCTATCTGTGTGGAGTGTGTTTGTTCACACCCTGTGTGTGTTTTTTTTCTTCAGTTACTGCACTTTTCTTTCTTTCAAATACCTTTTTGCCAGATTGAGTCCTCTTAACTTTGTGAATGAGTAGTGAAAATGACTGGTGCTCAGTCTTTATTCGCATTAGCACAATTGTCTCCAGCTCTGCTCAGCCTTTTACTGAACTATGGATAGTTTATTAACTGTGTATTACATGTGTGCAGTATGGCAACACAGCAGTGCAGTAGGTAGTACCACTCCCTAACAGCTCCAGTGCCCTGGATGTGAATTCTGTGCCTGGCGGTGTGGATTTTGCATGCTCTCCCAAAGCCAAGGTAGGTTTTCCTTAGGCATTTCGGTTATGACCTCCGACATCCCCAAAAAGGACCTGTATATTTTAACTAGCGATTATAAATTGGTCCATTGTGAGGGGTCCTGCGATGTGCTGCTGTTTAATGTCATTATTGTTACATATACAGAGTCTGATGTTCAGTCCAAGCATATTTCTTGCTCCCAGCGCTGCTGAATTGGAATAGCCTTGAATAAGACCGTAAAGTTGCTTTACGCACGTGTTCCGTATGGCTGATTTCCTTATTCCACTGCTAGAAATTCACGTAAACGTCGCCTGCCTTCGAAAACCCGCCTTCTCCATTGGACACCCCGCCCTCCGGATGTGACGAACGGCAGTAGTGCCGAGTTCCGGTATTCCCTCTGCGGCGGATCGGCTGCCAGACCGAGGAGAGCTCAACGCGTTGAGCTGGGATCAAGTGAACGCTTGTCCGCCGCCGACAGACAGCAGCGGTGAGTGCTAAGTCCCGTTCAGCCCGCAGGTCAGGCTCCTGGCCAGAGACAAGCGGGCAGCAGATGTAGGAGGCGAATGGTATCGGGCGGCCTTGTTTACGTGCCAGACCGGGAGACTTAAGTGGGGGATGGCCCTGGCGTCTGCTCTCAGCTCTCCTGGCTGAGGAAGAAAGGACCGAAGATTAGGCTAGTAGAAGTCCTTTCAGCCGGAAACTAGAACAGTGCTGATTTTGTCACTTGTGTATAAAAGTGGGGTCAGCGGCGTTTAGCCTTGGTGATCAATCAGAGGAACCTAGCGATTACAGGTACGAATGCTGAATTTGAAGGAGAGAAAATGTTATAAACCTGTCCACAGGGAATTTAGTCCAAATAACGAGAGGTGGGCCGAAATAGTAATGGAGCTGTGCAGTTGAGATTGAGATAAAGTTTAAAATGGGCTCAGTTTTGCACTAGAGGGCTACTCGTCTCGGAGATTAAACCTGTGTACATGTAGAAGTACCGAGACGGTATGAATGACGGCATGTGAGAAGCTGATAGGGACTAGAGAGCTATGAAATGCAGAGTTCAAATGATAGTGTGTTCGAAGTGATGCCATGGACTGAGTGAGCTTTGGGTGGTTAGACGTGTGAGATCTTTGGAGCAAAATCTCTAGAGGGGAGGGAACTCGACAGAAGTGGAAGGTCATGCAATTTCTGTGACGGATGTGACCTTATTGCTAGTACAGCAGTGCGAAAAATGGGAGCATGGCTTTCTCTTGAGTCTCTGTCAAGAACGATTGATAAAAACAGGTCATGTGGTCCAGGGTTCCTTTTTTTTGGACAACAACTTCCCCTTCTTACTTTGAATTAGAAAGTCTTTCCTGTCATAACCTTTTTAAACCTTTACAGTGCGTTTTGGAAAAAAAAAGTACCAAAATGAAAACCTTAAACATGACACTGTCCAAGTTATAGCAGGGCACACAAAAAATAAAAAGGCATGTACCAAATGCAGCTTAGTTAACGCATGGGCACAGTACTTCCATGTAGATTGTATTGGAAAATACCAAAAATGTAAATGGTCTTTCAGCACCTGTGTTTATAAGCATACAGGAGTTAAGAACTACCACTAACATGTAAAGGCAGGGCAAGAAGCCAAATAGCGAAGAGACAAAATAACCAAAGAACAACATTCTGAATAATGTAACTTACCATTATTATGGCCGTGGAAACATACTGACTAGATTTAGGTGCTCTCTTACCCCTAGAATCTGTAAAATGCCATTGAATGTCTAATGCACCTGTTGTTCTTTTTATGGAGCATATGCTTCATTGGTCCTTGCATCAAACTCCCAGGCAGCTAACAAGTCATATAGAAAACAAACGTATGTTCTTAAGACTTTAATCATGTGGCTTGGACGTGCTTCATCCTTTCCTTTCATGGTTTAGTCATTCAGTCGTCTTATTTACTCTGGAAAATTAAGTTACAGTTGGGTAGAATTATAGCAAGCCTTTTATTAAAAATAATGTTTTAACTAGAATGACTCATATTTTTCCTCTGTCCCATTTGTATTTCTTAACTTGCGTTCCATGTATCATAGTGAATAGAATTTCAGTATTTAACAAGGACAAAACGTGTAACACTGCACACTCATCACGCGAAATGACAACTTCCTCTCAGGGATTAACAAAGTATCTCAAATAAAAAAATTAAAGTGTTCACCTGCTGTTACTTAATACTGTACAGTTTATTTTGACAGTGCTACATGTGAACATTTAATGTGTATATTTTGTGATTTTATGCAAAGTGATTGACAAAGTGCCTTCTACAACTAGAGCATTGTCACTTTAATGTGGTCACCAGCACACAGTGTTCAGCTGAATTTCTTACCCATCTTTCTTCAGTCTACATTTGTTTGATGTGCAGTACAAACAATGCCTGCTTTTCAAGGGGATGACATATTGGTGCAGTTGTTAACTTAGTTACTTCTCAACTTCGGAATTGTGGATTCAGATTTCATCCCAGGCATTGTCTGCGTGGAGTTTGAGTGTTCTCTTTGAGGCGGTTTTTCTACCCACATTTCATTTATTTTCGATTAATTAATGATTTTAAATTGTTGTGCACCATACTTGATAGGTGCCCAGTTGAGAGTTAATTTCTTCCATGCATCTTATGTTGCTGTATAGGCTTCGGCCTTTTGACCAGGAGCTGGGGTTGGTGGTCTAAATACCAATGAATAATTGGCCTTATAGAGAGTTCTTTTCTGCATCACACTTTTTGAAGATGCCTATGTCTGCTTAGTAATTTACTCCATTTTGTTGTGTTGCTTTACGGAATAAGTAAGAGACATGCCATTCAGGTAAAACTTAGCAGACTTCTCATTTTAATTACTTTTGGGTTGTAGGAGCATCAAACCATTAGCAACACATTTTTGAAATGTTTGTCTTGCCGAATGTATAAATGCTATGTATTAACGAGCGAGTTCTACTGGTGGAGATGAAAGGGTGACAGACACACTGACCATATATTAAGTTTGTATGTTTCAAGCTTAATAATTTTTGTCGAGATGCTTGTATGTTTTATCATTGATCTGCATATTAAGAGCTGTTCCATTCTAATATTATATTAGGCATTTCAAAACTACAGCCATTCTATTGTGTTATTGCTCTCACCCCTGGATTTTTTATGGATTGCATTTTAAATGTCACACAGGAATGAAAAAATGGCAAAGCAAATAAAAATTGATTGAATCAGTGATTGTAAGGACATTAATGCATGTCAGGGATCAGAAGGGAATCATTGCACGGAGCAGTTGCATGCAGGCACCACACTGACACACATCTGTTGTTTGCAAGTCAAAAGATGCACATTTGTGGGGAAAGAATAAAAACTAACGGCCTATTATAAACTCCGAAGGTGTATGTCATAGTACAACACTTGTTACAGTAATGTAGTGTGCTAATTGTGTGGAATGAGTTTTCTTATTTGACTCCGTTCTAGTATAGAGGTAACAAATAAATTAACTATTTTCAATAAATCTGTTTAGTAGTTAATGTACAAGATAGCCAATGTTTATTATTATTATTCTTATTTTAGAGATAAACCTGTAGATTGAAATAGCCAAGTAAATATTTCTTGCTTTATGGAGGGTTCAGTACATGTGTAAATGCTTGAAAAATAAATTAAGATTTTGCAGAGTTAGCCAAAATGAAGTACCACATTTCTCATGGTCATTGCGCAAGGTACAGGCAGCCAAGTGGGTTGGGGTAGGGGTCCTTTGGTAGGCGATCCCCTGTAGTTTTCAGTCGGCAACATGCCTTGGTCTGGCGTGCACCGTGCTTTTGCTGTCGAAACCTTTCTTCAAAAACAATTAATCCACCATCACTACACAACGTGCCTTCCAAACGCACTTCAGCATTCCTACTAACGGTGACGTCCCAAATCGGAAAAAAATTCTTCAGTGGTTGGCTAAATTTAGATAGACGGGTACAACATTGAACAGGAAATCTCCAGGCCGTCCTCGGACTGTACGAATGCCTGAGAACATCCAAGCTGTCAGGGCTGTCTCCCAGACGTTCAGTGCGCACACATGCTTCTGCTTTACTCATTTCCAACACGTCTTTGAGGAGAATTTTTCATGAGGACCTTATTTTCCATCCATACAAAGTTGATGGTAGTGTAGGAACTCACTAAGAGAGACTGGGAGAGCCGTAGAGAGTTGTGCGCGAACATCCTGCAATCCGTTCATCGACATGTCTTTGTCATGTGCAGTGACAAGGCACATTTCCATTTGAATGGTTGCATAAGTAAGCAAAACTTTCGTTATTGGGCTGAAACCAACCCCTGTGAACTTCATCGGAGACCCCTGCACAGTGAGTGTGTTACAGTTTGGTGCGCCGTTGCAGAATTTGGTATCGTAGGCCCTTACTTTTTGAGGAGAGGGGATCAACGGTCACCATCACATCAGAATGTTACATTGACATGCTAGAGAACTTTTTGCAGCCCCCAACAGGGCGAAATGGATGTGGTGGATACCTGGTTTCAACAGGATGGAGCAACAGCTCATACGGCATGGGTATCCATGCAGGTTTTGTGGGAGATGTTGCCAGGGAAGCTGATGTCGGGTGGCCTTCATGTTCTCCTGATCTCGCTCCGTGCGATTTCTTCTCAAGTTGAAGGTATGCACACACCAACCTCAAAACCTTGAAGCTCTCAAGGATGCTATTCGCCACGAAATTGCTGCTATTCCCCTTGAAATGGTCTCAAAGAGTGTATCGCTATTGATGGCCACCACCTTGAAGACATCATTTTTAAAACACAGTGAAAAAAAATCGATTTTGTATGCCCTTTTTTGTGTCATAATGAAATTTACTTTATCTTGAAGCGGTTTTGTAGAATAAACTTATGAAACGTGGTACTTCTTTTTGGCTCACCCTGTTGTTCATAAGGTTTTATATGTTAGTGTTCATTAAACTTTACCTTTAATTTAAACATACTCGCATAATGTAAATTATTTCACACAATTTTAACAAGGAATAAGCAATTTAAAGGTAATTTGGAGAGCATAAGAACATGAACAAAAAATCACTAAACATTGACCAGTAACATTTATATAAAAAAGTACAGTTCACAAAATCAACTCCATGAATGTAGATATAGTATACTGCTAGATACACACGTCTTCTGCGTGGAGAAAGTAAATAGTATATGTTGGTAAATATTTTACTGTAAACTATTTGTTATGCATGGTAGAATCTGTATAATACAACAAATAAAAATGCACACATCCTCACGACTGGATACTAGTTATGTGTGCATTTTATCTATGAGCTGTCATTAATGTTGACTGGATGACAATGTCACTGAGTTTATGTACTTCAGTTTTAATTTATTGAAGAAAATATTGTGAATATCCAGGGTGGTACTCATTTTTTTGCGAGGACACCTAGATGCAGTTTGCTTAGTTATTATTTTATTCATGCTTTATATCTTTCCTGGTTATTTCATAAATGAAAACAATAGGCCTTTCTCCTTTTTTCCCATTCACCATGAATCGACCGGAACACTTGCAATACATAAATGGCCATGCGACTCTTCAATTCCACCCGGGGTGGGGGGGCTAAACATTAACATAATTCAAAGTTATTGTCTGTTTTTACCTACATTTTTATTACTGTTTAATTTAATGGTTTTTTTTTTTTTTGTATCAGTATGCTGCTGCTGGAGTATATTAATCCCAAGGGGAAATTCACAAAGATCTATATCTATCTATCTATCTATCTATCTATCTATCTATCTATCTATCTATCTATCTATCTATCTATCTATCTATCTATCTATCTATCTATCTATCTATCTATCTATCTATCTATCTATCTATCTATCTATCTATCTATCTATCTATCTATCTATCTATCTATCTATCTATCTATCTATCTATCTATCTATCTATCTATCTATCTATCTATCTATCTATCTATCTATCTATCTATCTATCTATCTATCTATCTATCTATCTATCTATCTATCTATCTATCTATCTATCTATCTATCTATCTATCTATCTATCTATCTATCTATCTATCTATCTATCTATCTATCTATCTATCTATCTATCTATCTATCTATCTATCTATCTATCTATCTATCTATCTATCTATCTATCTATCTATCTATCTATCTATCTATCTATCTATCTATCTATCTATCTATCTATCTATCTATCTATCGCCTTAATTCCTGGTGCTCATGATCACAACAAATGTCATATACACTATGTGCATTCATGGTAGCCGTAACTGACTGTATGAGGGCTGCTCAAACTGTTTTGCATCTTCTGCTGTGTTAGTGTGAAGTACAGGTGGAGTGACTAACAGCTTTCCTCATCTTTTCCTTGGCTAACTGCTGTGAATAGCAAATGAGCCTCTTGATATATGTAAACCATGTGGACTACATCGTCAACATCATATAAACAATATTATCAACAGTGGTTTGAAATTTGAAGGTCTTTGGTGTTAGTGAATTACAATGCTTCTATTATTTGCTTGTTGTTTGATAATATGGGTTATAGTGATGTATTCAAGTTATATCTCCAGTTTGCAGACATTTTAAATTTGTCCCAGACTGAATTAATAAGTTCAAGATTTTCCTTGGAACACTGGATGCAGTAATGCTTTATTTCTGAAATTTCACTCACAACATGCCAACTTTAGGCCACTACTAACATGCACACTTTAGGATGTATAAAGAAGTCTGAGGCCATTCAAGAAAACCCTTGTTCATGTGGGACAATTTGCAAAGGCTGCACAGAGAATACCAGGGCTAGGATTGGCTTCCTGTGACAGAGCGCCACTAAATGCTTCACTAAATTGCAATCCACAGTGACAGACGTTTTGTCCTAGAGATGATTCCACGTAATAAGCAGAGAATACTAATACAATACCTCGATCCATGGAGCTTCTTTTGTTAAGCATGCCATGGTTTTTTGGCCTTTTTGATAATTTAAACTTTTGATTTTGATTTGTCTGTGCTTTTGGATGCACTTTAATCTCAACTTTTCTACCTACTAGTCTGTTGTGGTGCCTTTCCTACATTCTAAATGCTATCATAGGCAAATGTTTGTGGTAGTTCTGAGTTTTCTTTATTAAGACAGTTTGAAAGAGATGCGCTGGGAAGGTCATTATGCTTATTAGCTCTGCTTACATCTAGAAGTGGGAAATGACATATGAGGAGCTAGTTGAATATCTGGTTTAGGGAACCTAGAAACTGTTTCCCTCTCTTTTGTTTGTCCATAATGTCCTGTTGGACTTATATTATTGTGAGCTTAGGCCCACTTTGCAGGCAAGGATTAAATGGCTTGGTCAAATGCCGTCATTTCACAAAAAATAGTTGGTTTATTTTTGCAGATAAGTGGTAATTGATGACTCTAGACAGTTCTGTTCTGTCAATGGCTTGTAATAACGGACAGATGCTTGCTCAAATCATATGACTATTTTTCCTTTGCGGCGCTTAGTTTTTGCATCAGTTTATGTAGCGTGTTCAGCACATGCACAATAAAAAAATGAAAAAGATGGAGTGTGCGATAGGGCAGATTAAGGCAATTCAAACCAATTATTGACTTTTTTAATGTACAATGTGTCACCATTTGCTGATGGCGTGGTAGTTAAATAACTTAGGACAATGTGTTTAAGTAAGTAAACTCACTGATGTTCATTGATACCAATTAATCTGTAATGGGAGAACGTGTAAAACTCATGCAGACCCTTTCTGTGTGAGGCAGGAATGAAAGCTCTCTACTACCCTGGAGATGCTGGCATTGAAGTAGCTCATGGAGTGGCAGTGTCGGCCGCAACGTTGGGGTCTGGGGAGCGGTGGTGGCGGTTGTGGTACGGAGGTTTGGCTGCTGGTCACATGCAGACACAACATTTAGAGAGCACCTTGGGTGCATCTCTTGGCTGCTAGAGTCCATTGGACCTCATGCGTAGCTGGCGTGAGGAGCCAGGGGAAAGAGTGGCATATGGGTTGCCTCTGACTTCTGGCGAGTGGAGTGATGTGGAGACAGGTGATGTGAATGAGCGGACAAAGGGAATGAAGCAGCTGGGAGCATGGTGGAAGAAGCCACTGAACAATACCAGAAAGTCCTTTTTAGGGATACCTCACCAGCAGTCTGCAAAAAGTGATTAATTCCTTTCCTGCGTCTCTAGCACCTCCTTTGTCATTAAAATATTCTTTCTCACTGAAGCTCATGCATCCAGTGGCAGCTGGAAATACTTTGTGAAATAATGAAATGAGCTTCTCCATAGTGAAAGAATATAAGCAAACATAAGTGTGACTTTTTCACTTATTATTGCCTGGTTGTCTGCAGAACAGAGATGACAGTTTACATCTAGGGATCAACACTCAATAAAGTTAGTAGCTGAGCTTTGCTTGACGATGATATTCGAAGGTGAATCTACACCCCTGACCCTGAAAGATGCTTCAGATGAAGACGAATGCACAGTCTCCTTTGAAAATGAACACGTCACAGCATTGTTCTGCTTTTTTGTCTTTTTTCTTTCTTAACATGACATATTTCTCCTTTGCAATATGTTTGTAATTTGAAGATGAGGATTATTACTCTCTAACATTTTTGGCTTGAGAAATGGATGTATTTAGTAAATTTTAAGACTTTTTCATTTGCCTATGGACCCATGTACTCTTTAGCCCCATTGTAAGCTACAAGAACAGACAAGGTATTTTTAAAATTTATTAAAAAAAATTATTTTTGGAACACAGTTTTATGTGGCAAAATTAATATATATCATAATTGTGAAGAAATAATTTAGACTTAAAAAAATATCAAACATATCCTTTAATGTAAAGGTAATCATATCACTGTCCAGCACACACTTTTAGAGATGTGGTTTTATTTTGGAAATCATACTTACATTTACATTTATTTGTCTAGTAGACACTTTCATCCAAAGCCGCTAACAAAGTCTGGGGATTGTTCGGGGAAACGTGTTACAGGACAAGGGCACAAAATTGATCTTCACAAGTGAAGAGCCTTGTCTCCATATTTAAGTGCAGATCCACAAACTGCTGTGTAGGCAAGCATCAAGGATTTGAACTTAATACGTGCTGCTACAGGAAGCCAGTGTAGTGGTCTGAAGAGAAGAGTGACATGTCCCTGCCTTGGTTGGTTGAACACCAGGCGTGCCCCTGCATTTTGAATCGTCTCCAGCAGCTTGCTGATACATGCCGGTATTCCTGCCAGCAGAGAGTTGCAATAAGTCTAGATGTGACAACACCAAAGCCTGGACCAGGTGTTTTGATGCATATTCCATCAGATTTGTTCTGATCTTGCAGATATTTTACACAGAGACTGTAGCATCATGGTCTCTAAGGGCAGCTGGTCATCGGACACCACTCCTTGGTTACATGGCATCTTGGTGGGTGTTAGCAATAGTGAGCCAAGCTGAATAGAGATGGTGTGCTGAATAGACGGACAAGCTGAGATAACAAGAAAGTCTGTCGATGCCAGGTTGAGATGGAGATTGCGTTCCTTCATCCAGTACGCAATATCAGTAAGACCTGCAGAGATTCTAGCTGATATTGTCTGGTCCTCTGGAGAAAACAACCATATAGCTCTGAATCATTAGCATATGATAGATAAGATAAACATGAGAGTGGATGATAAGACCTAGTGAGGAGGTGTAGAGAGAAGTGGAGAGGGCCCAACACTGAACCTTGGGTTATCCCAGTGCTTGTCTGGTGCACCTTTGACATCCCTCCATGCCAGGACACATGGTAGGATCTTTCCAAGAAGAGAGGGTGGCAAAGAGGATCTGGTGGTTGAGAAGAGAGAAAAAGGGGAAAGTTGTGGTGTTTTCAGGAGGTAGAAGCTGGCTGGTGGTGGTCATGTGCATTGACTGTTGGTGACAGCTGCCTTTTCTTGAAAAAAGGTTGCAAAGTCATCAACAGTTAATAAAGTATAGGGTTGTGGGGAAAGCAGAGGACAAGCCAACAGTATCAGAAGTGTTCCTAATCCTATTTTGAAAGGCATTTTCCTTAGCATTGGTAGTAGCAGAAGAGAAGGAAGATAGGAGAGATTGATAATTATGTATTTGACTTCCTTGATTTCCTTTCAGCTTCGCTAAGCTTTGTACACTATGTAGAGCTTCAGAAAGTCATGAGAAGGAGTCTCTTTTTCGCAGGCCTAGTGGAGAGAGGGCAGACAGTACCAAAGCAAGAGTTGGGCATAGTATTTTAGTGGCAGCATTGGTGTTAAGACAAGTGAAGTGGTCAGAAGGAGGGAGAGCAGAGCAGAGGAGACTAGGTAAAAGAAATGAGTGGGAGAGAGAGAGCAAGAAAGCAGAGGTGATGGCAGAAGGAAATAGGGAAGAACCAGAAACAACAGAATGAAAAAGTTGTCAGATGTATGTAGTGGACTGCAGGTTGTATTTTTGGGTGTTCAGTTACATGAGAGAATGAGTTCCAGAAGTTTGCCGGCTTTTTGAGTTGGTGGGGTGTGGAGCTGTGACAGGCCGAAAAAGGAACGAAGGGAAAGGAAGTAAGTAGAAGGAGTGTCCATGTGAATATTCATGTCCCTAGGGATTAGAAGTGGACTGCCATAATCAGCAATAGAAGATAGTAGCTTGCCGAAGAAGTTTTTTTAGCAAATCTGATCAACGTCTCTGTCAGTGCCACAACTTGGAGTCTACTTTGGGTGGCAAGTGCTAAAATGAAGTCTGCTCTGTTCACTGCAGTTTGACAGTTCCATAGGCCAAAGGAGAAGGGAGAGGCTTATCAAAGAGGTTGCAACATTTTCTGCATTATGCCCTCTCCGGTTAGTGAGTCAAGAGAGACGTCTTCCATTAATCACAGGAATGTAGTGAAAACACATGTTGAGGAACAAGACAGTCAAGAACAAGTGTACCTCCTTGGAGAAGAATATCTACAGACTTGCTCGGTAGACTCTTGGACTTTACTTGAGGTGGGATGCACATGAGTGCTGTCATTTTGCGTTGTTGCAGAATAGCACTGGTGTTTCGAGCAACTGACTGAGCATAGCTATAAGTATTGAAGCAATGGTAAGACAAAACAAGAGGGCAGCACTTGTGAAAAAGACTGAAACTGAAATTGGTCATCAAAGAAACAAAAGACACAGATCAGTCACTAGAGTAAGCAAGGAAATGTGAACTGGATGCAATTTAAAAATAAGTACCTTAGCACGGCATAGAGCACTCTGCTGTACACAAATTAATAATCAAAATGAACCAAACTGAAAACACAGTTCTCAAACCCAGAAGTTACTTGTCAAGACAAGGACTGCAAACTGCCATTTAAATTCCTTCACTGGGTGCCCCGAGTAATGAAGCAGCCTGACATTGTTGGTGAAATTGCAGCAGATGAATGTCAATATATTAACACATGGTCATAATCTATGAATAGTAACTAAAGATCCCAGCATTCCAAACAACACTTTTACACATAGTTGTCAAGTGCACTGTCTTAGACAAAGAGAGGATCTGAATCCACACAGACAATGAATGGGGGTGAAATCTGAACCCAAGATGCTAGTTCTGTGAGGCAGCAGCACTACCCACTACACCACTGTGTTGCCCTTGCCAGGAGGAACGGGTGGGAAGTGAGTGTAAGTGACTTCTTTCAGATGGAAGTTCACTTGGGATGGAACCAAGGCGTGGATATGCTAGTTGCCTGTTTTAGTCATGTGGGTGTGACTTCACTGACCCTGCATAATTACATTAAACTCTTTAAAGTTTATTCTGATAAAGTGCAGCACCACTTAAATTCCCGGAGTGCTATACAGTACACTATTTTAAAATTTGTTTGTATATTATAGCACCAAAAACAATGTAAAATATATTCACACATATATAAATGTGCACCTTTTAAATAATGATTTGCATTTTAAGCATAAGGGAAAGCAATTGATAAAACAAATAGCTGTAGATTTCATTCTCCTCCAGCTGATACTGTTAGTCAGCAACAACTGTATTGATACTCCATAACAAATCACAGTACTACATATTTTTACTGGTAGTGTCAGAATATTACAAATGTCTAACATTGGATTTGTCATTGGCACATTACTTCCAGAGTAGTGTCCAAGGCCAAGAAGGATATCGTGATTAAAATTGTAGTTGCGATATTAAATGGTACATCTTTACTTGTATGCTAAAATCAGTGACTAATGTTTGTGTGTAAATCATTTCAGGGTCTGCCTGCTACTGTATTATCGTTTATCCTGGAAATATTAGGAAGTCATGCCCCTTGCTTTTGCTGTCTACATTTTCAAGCACAGGGATTCATAAGGGGGTTAAAGCCAGTTGCATCTTTATATCTCTAAAAGGGTATTTAAAAATCATCTCTAAAATTAACTGAAGCCCTTTAGTAACAATTAAAAAATTGAACTTATGTAGTATGATGTTACTTTGAATTACCGGATTTGCTCCTGCCTTGTGCCCTGTGTTGGCTGGGATTGGCTCCAGCAGACCCCCGTGACCCTGTGTTTGGATTCAGCGGGTTGGATAATATAATTTCAGCAGGACTTCAATCTGCTTTCTTAGTTCTATATGTGAGTGGATATCAAAGTAAATAATTTATTTTGGAGGGCTACATGCTGAGCAGCTCTGATTAAGTTTGCACGTTCTCCACATGTCTATGTAGATTTTTCTTCCATGTCCCCAAGGATGTCCATGCTGTGTAAACTGGTGTTTCAAAATTGATCCTGTATAAGTGTTGGGTGTGTGTGTGTGAGTGAACCTTATGATGGGCTGTCCCAGAGCTGTTTCCTACATTGCTGCACATTACTGCTGCAACCTTGAATTGGATTAAGTGGGTTTGAGAATGTTATGTAATTTTACTTTGGTTTAGATAGCCCTTGTACTTACATTAAGGCTGATTTATGTGCTATGGGCTATGCCATTGGAAGCAGTTTATACTTCAGCATCCCGTCACTCTGCAGGTAAATGCCAAAACACTAGTTGCCAGTGTTTGTAGCATGCAATCCATTGAAATGCAGGCAGTTTTTACCCTCCAGCATTGCTGCTTCTCTTGCTAGATGTTTTCTTCCATACGCCAAGATATTTGTCCCTCACATTTTTTAACTTTTTCAGGTATTTGGCAACTTTCAAATTGGAAGTGAACGGGAACGCTTTTCAGAAAGTATATAGTTACAAACTGGCCTGAGTCATAGGGGTCTTTTCAGGGTTCATGTCGACGCAACATGTAGTCACATTTTTGAGAAGGCGAGTGTCAGGGTATGCCATAGGATATGTGGGCGACGGTGTACTTATGGAATCAGTTCAACACAGAAGAGTAAATTTGACATTGTGGATCTATTGAAGTGTATTTAATTCACATACTTTGCATGTTATGTGAAAAAGAGCAAGATTTGAAATGTTTTTTCTGTTTATGTCTCAGAAATGAATGTCTAATGTTATCAATCCATTTTCATAACATGCGTATTCCATTCCATTCCATTGTCCCAGGGAGGTAAAACCTGTTCCATTAGTATTTGATATAAAGTGATAAACTGCCCTTGGTAAAACATTATCAAAGGCACAACACACTTTAGATATGATTTATTCTAAATGAGAACTTGTATTAGGACTGTCACATTGAATGTTGCTATTAGAATATAATTTGGATTTATTTAAAAAACAAAAAACAAAAAAAAAGGTCTCATTCAAAGACAAAAGCTGACATTCAAATGTAAAAGTACTATTTGTTTTACCCACACTAATATTGGCATCGTGTTACCCCAGAAGCGCTATGCAGAGCTTCAGTATTTTGAAGATCTGCTTTTGTACTTCACTTCCATGATCAGCCTTTTCAGAATTTTGAATGGTTAGTTTATCTTCATTAGTAAAACTTGCAGGCAGACTATATCACAATATATCGGTTTTTTTTTTTAATACCATTACTCTGTACTTTGATTTACAAGTTTACTTGAAGCAGTTTTTCCAAACACTTCTTCTATGCCCAAAAAGTGTCATTTTGCATCTGATTCCGTCCAATTTACTCGTAAAACTGAGATTGTTAAATACTAAGACCTTCCAATTGAAGCAAATGGAAAATAACTATCATAATCCCGATTTTACTTTTATTGCTGTTTAAAACCTGCACTTTAAAGAATCTCGTCAATCAGCACACCTTGTCCCACAGTTAATCTCAATCTTACGTGGCTGCTGGTTTAATACATAAAACAATGACGTTCAAAAATGTTCAGGAAACTTTTATTAAAATATTCCTGCATCTGTAATTGAGAGAAAAAACGTAGACAGATTGTGTGGTCCCTGACTTAATACTCTGACAATCACGCTTTTCCAGGTTTTTCCATTGGTGCTGACTGGCTTTTTTTTTTTTTTTGAATGGCACAATATAATTGGTACACTGCTGCTGCCACCGAATAAAAACTTCCAGAAAAATAAAACAAGTACACCTGCCCCTTTATTTATTTTGTTCTTTATTTATTTCGCCTTATACAATTTCTTGTATTAGGAATTTGTTAGTTTTCGCATACCCCTTGGGGTCAGAGCGCAGGGTCAGCCATTGTACAGCGCCCCTGGAGCAATTACAGGTTAAGGGTCTTGCTCAAGGGCCCAGTAGAGTAGGATCTCTTTTGGCAGTGATGGGGATTTGAACCGGCAACCTTCTGGGTACCAGCACAGATCCTTAGCCTCACAGCCACTCCTCCACCCTTGTCTGCTCTTTTACTTTTGTAAGGTATCCTTGTGGCCTTGAAAGGTGCTTATATATAAATAAAATGAATTATTACTATTTATTTTGTTTGCTGTTCTCACCACTCTGCCTTTCCCTGTTTGGCATGAAAACACTATCCCTCACCCTAGCACCTCAACCCTTCCCATTTCGTACAACTGTCCTTGCAGCATGAAGACCCATCTCACAATATTTTTGTAGTGCAGGACACCGATTTAGTGCTTCAAACATGACCCTTGCAAAATTGTCATAAGTGCTTCATGATTTGCAGATGCACATGTAAAAAAGCAAACATTTTATTAACATGGTATGGAGGGGCTGTGCCAGCATGTGTGGCTTGTAAGAATTTCAGCTCCTGTTCGTGGCTGCTTTTATTGATCGTTGTCTCTTTAACTGGACTTTTAGAAACATTAGGCTGTTGTTCACCCCCTTCCCATGGGCTCACCACCTATGGGAGGGGCCAAGGAGGTCGGGTGCAGTGTGAGTTGGGTGGTGGCCAAAGGCGGGGACCTTGGCGGTCCGATCCTCGGCTACAGAAACTGGCTCTTGGGACGTGGAATGTCACCTCTCTGAAGGGGAAGGAGCCTGAGCTAGTGCGCGAAGTTGAGAGGTTCCGGCTAGATATAGTCGGACTCACCTCGACGCACAGCTTGGACTCTGGAACCAATCTCCTTGAGAGGGGCTGGACTCTCTACCACTCTGGAGTTGCCCCCGGTGAGAGGCGCCGAGCAGGTGTGGGTATACTTATTGCCCCCCAACTTGGAGCCTGTACATTGGGGTTTACCCCGGTGGACGAGAGGGTAGCCTCCCTTCGCCTTCGGGTGGGGGGACGGGTCCTAACTGTTGTTTGTGCGTATGCACCGAACAGCAGTTCGGAGTACCCACCCTTTTTGGAGTCCCTGGAGGGGGTGCTAGAGGGCATACCTTCTGGGGACTCCCTCGTTCTGCTGGGAGACTTCAATGCTCACGTGGGCAATGACAGTGAGACCTGGAAGGGCGTGATTGGGAGGAATGGCCCCCCTGATCTGAACCCGAGCGGTGTTTTGTTATTGGACTTCTGTGCTCGTCACGGATTGTCCATAACGAACACCATGTTCAAGCATAGGGGTGTTCATATGTGCACTTGGCACCAGGACACCCTAGGCCTCAGTTCGATGATCGACTTTGTGGTCGTGTCGTCGGACTTGCGGCCACATGTCTTGGACACTCGGGTGAAGAGAGGGGCGGAGCTGTCAACTGATCACCACCTGGTGGTGAGTTGGCTTCGATGGTGGGGGAGGATGCCGGTCAGGCGTGGTAGGCCCAAACGTGTTGTGAGGGTCTGCTGGGAACGTCTGGCAGAGCCCCCTGTCAGAAGTAGCTTCAACTCCCACCTCCGGCAGAACTTCGACCACTTCCCGAGGGAGGTGGGGGACATTGAGTCCGAATGGGCCATGTTCCGTGCCTCTATTGTTGAGGCAGCTGACCGGAGCTGTGGCCGTAAGGTGGTCGGTGCCTGTCGTGGCGGCAATCCCCGAACCCGCTGGTGGACACCGGCGGTGAAGGATGCCGTCAAGCTGAAGAAGGAGTCCTACAGGACCCTTTTGTCCTGTGGGACCCCGGAGGCAGCTGATAGGTACCGGCAGGCCAAGCGGAATGCGGCTTTGGTGGTTGCTGAGGCAAAAACTCGGGCGTGGGAGGAGTTTGGGGAGGCCATGGAGAATGACTTTCGGACGGCTTCGAGGAGATTCTGGTCCACCATCCGGCGTCTCAGGAAGGGGAAGCAGTGCAGTGTCAACACTGTATATGGTGGGGATGGTGCGCTGCTGACCTCGACTCGGGATGTTGTGGGTCGGTGGGGGGAATACTTCGAAGACCTCCTCAATCCCATCAACATGCCTTCCAATGAGGAAGCAGAGCCTGGGGACTCAGAGGTGGGCTCCCCCATCTCTGGGACTGAGGTCACCGAGGTGGTCAAAAAAACTCCTTGGTGGTAGGGCCCCGGGGGTGGATGAGATACGCCCGGAGTTCCTCAAGGCTCTGGATGTTGTAGGACTGTCTTGGCTGACACGCCTCTGCAACATCGCATGGACATCAGGGACAGTGCCTCTGGATTGGCAGACCGGGGTGGTGGTCCCCCTCTTTAAGAAGGGGGATCGGAGGGTGTGTTCCAACTACAGAGGGATCACACTCCTCAGCCTCCCTGGAAAAGTCTATTCAGGGGTCCTGGAGAGGAGGGTCCGTCGGATAGTCGAGCCTCGGATTCAGGAGGAACAGTGTGGTTTTCGTCCTGGTCGCGGAACAGTGGACCAGCTCTATACCCTTAGCAGGGTCCTGGAGGGTGCATGGGAGTTTGCCCAACCAGTCTACATGTGTTTTGTGGACTTAGAAAAGGCATTCGACCGTGTCCCTCGGGGAATCCTGTGGGGGGTACTCCGAAAGTATGGGGTACTGGCGCCCGTGATAAGGGCTGTTCAGTCCCTGTACGATCGGTGCCAGAGCTTGGTCCGCATTGCCGGCAGTAAGTCGAACCCGTTTCCAGTGAGAGTTGGACTCCGCCAGGGCTGCCCTTTGTCACCGATTCTGTTCATATCTTTTATGGACAGAATTTCTAGGCGCAGCCAGGGTGTTGAGGGGGTCCAGTTTGGTGGGCTCAGGATTGGGTCACTGCTTTTTGCAGATGATGTTGTCCTGTTTGCTTCATCAGGCCGTGATCTTCAGCTCTCTCTGGATCGGTTCGCAGCCGAGTGTGAAGCGGCTGGGATGAGAATCAGCACCTCCAAATCCGAGACCATGGTCCTCAGCCGGAAAAGGGTGGAGTGCCCTCTCAGGGTTGGTAGCGAGATCCTGCCTCAAGTGGAGGAGTTCAAGTATCTCGGGGTCTTGTTCACGAGTGAGGGAAGAATGGAGCGTGAGATCGACAGGCGGATCGGTGCGGCATCCGCAGTAATGCGGGCATTGCATCGGTCTGTCGTGGTGAAAAAGGAGCTGAGCCGCAAGGCGAAGCTCTCAATTTACCAGTCGATCTATGTTCCTACCCTCACCTATGGTCATGAGCTATGGGTAGTGACCGAAAGAACGAGATCGCGAATACAAGCGGCTGAAATGAGTTTCCTCCGCAGGGTGTCTGGGCTTTCCCTTAAAGATAGGGTGAGAAGCTCAGTCATCCGGGAGGGGCTCAGAGTAGAGCCGCTGCTCCTCCGCATCGAGAGGAGTCAGATGAGGTGGCTCGGGCATCTGATCAGGATACCTCCTGGACGCCTCCCTGGTGAGGTGTTCCGGGCACGTCCAACTGGGAGGAGGCCCCGGGGAAGACCCAGGACACGCTGGAGGGACTATGTCTCTCGACTGGCCTGGGAACGCCTTGGGATTCTCCCGGAAGAGCTAGAAGAAGTGGCCGGGGAGAGGGAAGTCTGGGCATCTCTGCTCAAGCTGCTGCCCCCGCGACCCGACCTCGGATAAGCGGGAGACAATGGATGGATGGATGGAGGCTGTTGTTCATTACTCTTGTAGCGAGTGATGACCATGAAACATGAAGTTAACTTTGCCAATATTAGTTAAAAGTAACAGTTTTCACGTAACAGATAATATTAATGCGGCATGGTCATTGTTAAGAGTGCATTTAGTATGTTTGCTTAATAACTGAATGAGGGTTTCTTATAGGTCTCCAGTTTTCTTTATACTCCTCAAAGACTTGGTGTGTGTGTGTGTGTGTGTGCGTGTGTCCTTGCTTGTATGAGAACAATTTTTATTTAACTGCTGACTCTTGACCTTGTATGAATGAATGGAGGAGAATGTAACATTATATATACACAGTATGAGGTTAGATCATTGTACAAATTTTTAAAATTAAAATGCTTAAAACATGAAGTATCATTCAGGAACATCACAAAACATCAAGCAGTTCATACAACAAATAGAAACTGACTTGCTCTTATATATATAAATGAGGTTGTTAAACCTTCTAATTGTTTTGATGTAAATAAATTATTAAGTACAAATACATTTTTCAATAGCCAGATGACAACTGTGGAGATTCCAAAGTTACTAAACCTCTCAGTTTCACGGTTATAAAAATAAACGTTGTATGCCGAATGACTGACCATCCCTTTATTAGTACTAGGTTTGCTTGCCAACCCCTCCCGCCCACCCTGCGTCTCTTCCACTCGCGTTGTTAAGAGGCGGCTGAATGCACCCCAAGGAGACACAATCGCTCCTCCGAAACCCCCTTTTAAACGGTGATACAGTGGGAAACAGTTTTTTTTTGTTTTTTTTTAACCTCCACTTTGCTCGATCAGCTGCTGGTTTGCTGCTGCTGTGTGATCTGCATCTCGAACAGCGCACTTCTGTTATATCACCTATGTCCATACATTCAATCTCTTTTCGCTTTTGCCTTTTCATTGATATCACATTGAATTTTGATTCTCTATTAGGAATTACATTGTGACAACGCAACATATAACTGACCGTGAGTGAATATCGTTTATTTCTCTCAACAAGAAATGTGTCCGACAGTATCTCGCGGGATGTGAAAGTGTCTCTCTGAGAAAATCATGTCTCGTCTCCTTCCAAGAATTTTTTTCTATAATAGAGAGATTTCATGGCTTACTGTGTTGAATGCTAAGATCAGATTCTGTTTGATTATAATGAGTGTGTGATGCTGCCTCTGTCCACTCTGAGGTCTTGCTACTGAGGACAGAAGGGCCAACATAACTGATTTTGTAGTAAAGCCATACATCACCATATTACAGACATTGCCCCCAGTTTAAAGGGGTGATTAAAGGTTTTGAGACCGAATCTGGAAAGGATATTTTACTCTGGTGGTTTTTGTGTGTGGCCAAGGATTAGCTCCTGTATACTAAAATGTGTGAATAATGAGTTTCTAGCATTTGTGATTTAAATACTTATTGTTTCAGAACCAAGTCAGCATGCCAGAAATCAGATAATCATATATTATGCCATCATTGAATTTCTAACACTACAGAACCATACTTTTGGAAGGCTGAAACCTCTACAGTTAGTGTGCAAGGACAAGACCCCTAAATATGCTGCAGAACTCCACTGTAGCAGGGTGTCTCATGAAGATGGCCCAAGCTTTGGCTATCCATTGACTTAAACAACAGATGAAAATGTTGCCACCATGGAGCAGCTTATAATAGAAAATTGATTCCTGAGATAATCATCTTTAAAGATTAGTTATTGATCAGTTGAATCGCGAGGCAGGTCTGTTCCTTTTCAGCAGAGAATGTTGACTCCAAAAATGAGCATCATCATATCTAGTGGTCTAAGAATCTCAAGCTAATACATTCAATCTGGGAGAAATTTAAGAAGTGTTTCATAATTAGCGATGGAACTGGAAACATCAATGTAACCCAGAGTCCATATGACAACAAAAACCAATGGCAGTATGGCAATTGTTCAGCATGCAAGCAATTCAAGTTTCAAGGCAGTATCGACAAGATCATGTACATTATGTTTTGTGATGTTTGGACTGAAGTCTATACCGATTTAAAATACTTTAAAAGTTCCAAATAACTGATCAATATAAAAGTTCCAAATAACTGATCAATATTATGTTGATTTGCTTTAGCTTATATAATAGTGGTGTGCAAAGCTTTTCACCGTCCCCTTTCTGCTTCAGGATAATGTCCTCTAGTTACACTGGAGAGGCTTCAAAAACTCTAAATTCAAAGAGATGCCACACTCACATTGTTCTTCAGGTAGGGTGCTGTGTTACTGCCACCTGTCCTCCAATTTGAAGGTGGCAAACAATTGGGTCAGTGGTGAAGGTGCTAGTCCAATGACAGAATTGTTGTTAGAGAAGCAAGACGAAACTATTTTGAGTGGCACAAAAAAAGAGCTTTGTGAATGTTGTAACATGTATTAATATTCATGGGATCATGCAGAGAAGTAAAACATACAGTATTCAACTTTAATAGTGTTTCTCCTAAAGGGTCAAGCTCACAACATTTTAAATACCCCTACATCAGTAGCACAAAAACAAATTAAGCTAAAATAAGAGTCTTCTGTCTTGATTTGAACACTCAGACCAATGGAATATATCTGTTTTTGGCAAGTAATTTATTCTAAAATCAGTGCATTCCACGGTAGTTTTATTTGTCCTGAGATATTTAAGAAGGCTTGTGGCGTGTGATTGCTAAGAAAAGTAATCATTAATACTGTATGCTGAAAAGAACATTTTGAAAATGACATTGTATCAAGGAAAACAGACATTATGGTAGAAACTTGGAAACAATCCTAAGTTTAGCTCCAGAAGTGGCTACAGTGTTTTGAATAACCTTAGAGCAATAATAGCATAATGTGGCCAGCCTAATAAATCACTGCAGTAGTCAGTAGCTATTTACTTCCTGTCCTGTATTTTATAAAATATTTTCAATGTTAATGTCCTTTTATTCACAATAGTAGTTGCTGCTTGTTTTGCATAGTAATGGCATATTTACTCAAAATTCTCCACAGGCCTATCAGGGCACCAACCCACATATAATAATAACCAAATTTTTCAGCTTCATAGCTACAGATAACCCAGTCTTTTGTGTTTCTGAGGAATGCTTAAAGTAGCAAATTTAATGCTGAATGAATTTTATCTTTCTACTATATTAAAAACGTTTGGCGTCATGTAATCCGTATTCAGCCTTGACCACTCCCCTCCACACCGTTCACCCAATCATTACTCCTACTGCACACATCCTGTCTCCGTACCACCCTGTGACACTCTCAGTGTTGCTAACTCGCCCTTCAACGCAGTTGGTGATAAGGGCAAAGCAAATTATCTATTCAAGAATGATGAATTTTAGATCGTGATAGAAAAGAGCGGCAAGAGCTGATAATGAACGTCGAAATATAGAAAATGAACAAAAAAGGTGCATATAATAAAAATCAACAACAGAGAGAATCATCCAATACATGAAAAAGAGAAGAATATCTCGTTCGATATGCAAACAGAATTTCAAAAAAGCAACATTTATATAATGTAAGTTAGAGGATAATATAATACCAATAATATGTAATTATTTAACTTTTTATTACTTTTTTACTTCTACTTTTTACTGCTTTTTATTCTTTGTTATTTAAAATAAACAGTTGTAATGAAATACTCAAGTAACTGGTTTTTAATCTGTAGTAACCAAGGACCAAACCGTCTTTCCTCCCGCGCCCCGCATACTCTTCTGAAGAGCGAAGCGAGCAGGGTGCAGAGCCCCCTAGTAATTCTTACATTTCAAACCACAGTCTTGGCACATTTTGTTCGGAGAGAAAATGTTCTCTTCAATATGACTTGTGTAATTGGAGTTTTCATGTAACTCATCAACTAGCACTATAGCACTAAATATTGAAGCTGACAGCTCAGTTGGCATTCTGATTTTTTATAGTTTATTGTTGAAGTAATCTATAGACTAACTGCTACCAATAGTAAGTGCAATTGTGTCAGACATGTATCATTCTTTATTTGTCAAGTTATTATAAATTGAAGTCACAGGTAAATTTATCTGCAAATTTGTAGTGGTAGTTAAAACAGGCCTTTATAGAGGTCTTTTTTAATACTAATGAGTAATCCATGCAGACTGACTGATTTTCACTTTTACTGTTTTTTGTTAACAATCTAATTTTTATTCTCATGCAAGAGCATGCATGTTTATTAATAAACCATGGTGAATCTCTTTTCACTTTAATTTATATTAGGCCTGTTTCATACACAAATTACTTCCTTCATTTTTGTCCAGTGGACTACATTAACTTAATAGCAAAACGTTGAACTTTTTGGAATCAGTAAAATATTATTATTAATCGGGTCTGTCATAGTTGTAACCAATAGTTAAAACAGCTTTAATAGAAATGTAAGTTTTGCTTAGTTGATCTTATTATTGCTGACACATCTGCAAGGTTGTGCAACGGCCATTGTTCCCTTTTTACTACCTCAACAACGCCTAAGATTGGCTCATAATTCTCACATCAAATTCTGTGTACATATTTCTGTATTCAAGAAGTTGCTGCCTGCACTACAGTATATGTTCAGCTTCTCCGCTATTGACATTTCTAGCTCTTGCCACTTGCACCTGAAAGTCATGCATGCCTTCCACAATGTACATTACAGTCCTAAGAGATACAGGCTTCCTTCAATTTCCAAGGATAAATAAAGCTAGTGTAGAATGTAGAGACTTTAGCAATGGGCACTATTGGAGTAATCTGTCCAATATTAGAGAAGATGTACAGTATCTGTCTCAGCATTTAAATCAAGGATGAAGATTAGTTATTTTAGAATAGCATACAATTGTTAGAGAAGCTGCTAAGCATATTTGATATTGCACTCATATATTGCAGCTTAATTAACAGTTGTAATGTTTCTTGATTTTCCATTATGAATTCTTTATTTTTTTTTCCTTTTTATGGTGTGTTATGGCACTTGGTTTGCAACAGATGTGTTGTTGTTTTTAGAGGTCTTCTGTCCAAATTAAATTGTTATTGGTTGCTTGTAGCTTAATCCTTTGCAGAATGTATCTGACCCAGAACAGTTCAAACTTGGATGGAAAGCACCCTATATTTAATGTGTTGCATGAGGTTTATTTTTAGTGTTTCAAAGTTATTAAAATTTCAATTTATTGTATGTTTGGCTCATAATTGAAAGAGCTTGTACTAAGAATAAATTAAATTGAGCTGAGATTGTCTCTCAGAGTGTGCTTCAACTCCTTGACAAACGCTCCTGTGAGTTTTAGGACAGAAATGTCAAAAGGTTATTTTTTTTGTTTTTAATGTTGTTCCTCGAGTACCAAATTACTTTAAAAGAATTAATTAATTTTACTTAAAACTGAAGAGAGATGATGCTTTTCCTTTGGTTTATAGATGCGATTCATATGTTCTTTAAATGACCTAAAGGCTATTAGCAATGATTATTGTGATAATTTGTTCAACACGCTGGTCACAAAGGCAGAACTCAGACGAGTGATCTGAATTGGGATCAACAGAAGAGATCAATGAATGAAGCTCTTGCAAGTTCATGATTTGAAATATGAACAAAGATAGATGCTCATCACTGGGGACGGAAGAATGTAAAAAGTTGGGTGGTCTGATGTTAGCTGGAGCATGGTGTCATGTGGAGTGGTTAAATCTGAGTTATATCTGAACATTTATGGATTTAGTTAACTGTTTCTTACACAGAGCTAAACTTGTGTCCCTCATGTTGTGTAGGAACAGTGTATGTTTTTTGAAAATTGTACATCTTTGCTGCCACCAAGAAATTCCTACTGAGATGGAAGTTAGTATTGATTTGTTCAGAACACTATGAAATGTGCTAGAATTGGAAAAAAATGTAATTTAATATTTTATGCTGTTTCTATTTCAGTTTGCTACCCCAATGACTTTTAAGGCTACTCTTCTCAGGGCTGCTGTCTACTAAAACTCTGGAGTCTCTGGAAACTGAAATCCTTATAGGAGTACAGTTTGTCACTGATTGCAGAGTAGACGTCAAGTCATGTCCGTGGACATGAACAGCCAAGGTTCTGACAGCAATGAGGAAGACCTGGATCCCAACTATGATGACGCAGAGGAGGAAGACCCTGGTGACATTGAAGATTATTATGTAGATGTGGCCAGTGATGTGGAGCAGCAAGGGGCTGATGCTTTTGATCCAGAGGAGTATCAGTTCACCTGCTTGACCTACAGGGAAAGCCAGCGAGTCCTAAATGAACAAGTTAACATTGTGGCTTCAGCGTTGAAGGTAATGTGCATGACACTCTCTATGTTCATTGAGGCTGGAAAGAGAATGGGTAGTAAATGAGGGTGGCCTGATGATTTTAGATCCATGGCTTCCTCCCTATGGGGGATAGCAGGTGCCTTTTTCAAATTCCCAAGGTCTGGTCCATTGTTTCCCCATTATGTAGCAAAGCTGTGTAGAGCCCCAGCAGGAATATTCAGGAAATGACTCTGTGTGGTGAGCTGTTAGCTGGTTTAGGAACTTCACAATATCAATCTTTATTTTTCCTTTATTTTTTTCTTTCTTGTATCAAGATCTAAACTGTGACATTTTCATTTGGGTTAGTGACCTACCCTTCTAGCTGACGGGTTTGTGTTGGGAGAATATCGATCTTGAGTGGGAACAGTCTTTGTAGTCTACTGCTTTATCCATTAAGCCTGATGGAAATTACTGGGTAGGTATAACCAGACTCTTTTCAAATATTTGTTTTACTTGTTTGTTCCAGGTGCAGCCTGCAGTTGCTAAACTTGTACTGGTGCATTTCCACTGGCAGGTGGCAGATATATTGGAAAGGTAAGAGTAGTACACTGCTTCCCAATTGCTTTATGTTTGCCTATGATTCAGTTGGAGTGTTTTAAGCAGGCATGGAGGGGCAGGGTCGCAAGGAAACCTTTCATCAGTAATATATTTGGTATGATATTTTTTTTGATGAAAGCACTCTTGCTTACTTAAAAAAATGTCTGCCTGTAAATGCTACATCAACCTCCAAGTTTTTCTATGTCAAACACATTTGAGAAGGCATGATCATTAAAGTTTGGCACATCCTTGAAGTGTTGAGGCTACTCTGAACGTTTCAGCACATGGTGCCAGAATACATCTACACAGTAACCTTGATCTCTATTGGTACCTCTGGACTGGCTGCTTTCCCTTATACCTAATGTCATGCTGTTTTTATCCTGGAGGCTCTCTTGGAGTAACTTTGTCTACATTTCAGGCACAAGTCCAGCTCGTCACAGTTGTTATTGGAAGCCAAAGTGCAGCCCTGCAACTGCAAACCAGTGAGTAGGATTCTCTTCCCATATCTCTAGTTCTTCAGGCTCATATGTTTATGCTGGGAGCTTGTTGTTGGGGTGTGCTTTTGTTTATGAGCGCATACATATACTGCAAGCTGTAGATGTAAGCTTGCAACATGGTAATCTGTAATATTCTCTTTACAGGCTGCCTCTCACACCTCCTTGCTCTGTGGTGTGTGTTTGCAGCTCGTTCGTAAGGAGAATCTACTGGCACTGGCATGTCAACATCTCTTCTGCAAAGCCTGCTGGGAGCAGCACTCAACAGTATTGGTGAAGGAAGGGGTAGGCGTAGGTGAGCTTGGGTCACTGGGTGGCATGTAGTGCTGTAGGGTCTGACTCTGGCAAAACCATGGAACTTGAAAGTGGCAAAGGACCCTTGTCACCTGGCACAATTTTGTGCTGTGATCTAATATGATTGTTATCAACTCATACAGGAATCTCATGCATGGCTCAGGAGTGTCCTTTGAGGATGCCTGAAGATTTTGTGTTACCACTGTTACCCAGTGAAGAGCTTCGAGAGAAATACCGCCGTTACCTCTTCAGGGATTATATTGAGGTGAGAGAGAAAATTAAATAAGAACGATTGTTTAATTAATAAAATGGATCAAATTGGTTATTCAAGTGTCACCATATAATAAATATTTGTGATTTCAAGTGAATTTGTCTATTTTCCAACTATTTGTGTTCTTAGAGCCATTTCCAGTTGCAGCTGTGCCCTGGTGCTGACTGTCCCATTGTCATTCAAGTACAAGAACCCCGAGCCCGCCGAGTACAGTGCAGCCGTTGCAGTGAAGTTTTTTGGTAGATATTCAAAAGCTTTCCTGTCTGTTTTGCTTATATTGGGATCAAGGTGCCCTGTACTGAGCCTACTTTTGTTCTGTCTGTCTTTCAGTTTTAAGTGCCGACAGATGTATCACGCACCCACAGACTGTGGTACAATACGGAAGTGGCTGACAAAATGTGCAGATGACTCTGAAACAGCAAACTACATCAGCGCACACACTAAAGATGTATGGGCCTACTGCGCATGTGCTTCGGGGTGGGCTGTCCTATGCCTTGGAAAAGCAAGGGTCTAGGGTTTGAGGGTGACCTTAGTGTATTGCATGTTAATTGTGTTCACTGTAAATTCTGAAGTGCTTAACTATGCCTTTTCTTTATTTTTCTGTCAGTTCTAAAATAATAACTGAACTTATATTGCTGTCCACGTCTGATCAGCTAGTGAAAATTTAAAGTAGTTTGGCTTAGATAGCAGGGCTCATTTAAAGCTGTTTTGTTTGAATGGGAGTCTTGTTTCTTAATACACAGAGTGTAAAGTTATAACGGTTCATGGCTTGGTGTGAAGTTCAGATTAAGGGCAAAATAGATGAGGATTTTGATGGGACAGGTGCAGTGTAGATAGTTTAAAAATGGTACGTGATTTCTTAACTAGTGTTGTAGTGTATGGATAACTGAGTTTAGCAGGGTGTTCCTCAGAATGTTTTTTTTTTTTTGTTGAGGTTTAATATGATATAAGGCATAAAATGGTTGGCTCTTGACTACATAGCTGGTAATCTTTTAGTTTTTGCATCTGTTTGAATAATTTATTTTGATGTTTCAGTGTCCAAAGTGCAATATTTGTATTGAGAAGAATGGAGGTTGCAACCATATGGTAAGTGAAGGTTTCTTGCTTGGGGAATATGTTTAATCACTCTCATTACTGTAATCCTCAAGATCTGATTAGGTCTTTTTTTTTTCCCCACTTCCCTACCCTGTCTTCTATTACAGCAATGCTCCAAGTGTAAGCACGGTGAGTAGCTTCCCTTAATACTGTGTGCATGCTTTAGTTACTTTCATTTTAATTAAGGTGTTTTGAATCATGTCTTTTGCTATTTAGTGTTTGCTCTAGATTCTCTATATTGTAACCGGATGAGGGCAATTTTTACAATGGCAGTTAATGTGTATTTCAACCTAATTGCAGTAATTAACCTTGGCAGCTCTTTTATGAAAATAGGTTAACTAATGCCAAAGGGACCACACACTGCTCACACAGCTAAATATGCTTAAATCTGTATTTACACTGCAGGACATTTTACATCCATGTGGTAGTTTGGTGACGGGGGTCAAAATTTCAGTGTTAAGTTAAATTTAGATTCTGTTTCTATGATGACCAAAAAGTTGAGCTGTGTGTGTGTCTGCGGTAACCTATGTTCAGCAAAAAAAAAAAAAATCAATCCTTTTCAAACACGTTTACAAACTCCAGGTCTATTGTTTTTGGTCCAGTACTTCTCTCCATATCCTTTAAAAATGTCCAGAGAAAACTGGACAAAGAAATTGTTTAATTTAACTGTAATTTTTGCAGTCATTGGATGAGGTCCATTGATTTGTAAAAGTTTTACATGAATAGTTTTTGAGATATATTATCTACTCTGTATATATAAAATCCTAAGTCTTAAAGTGCAATGGTGACGTTTTTATGTCACATTTTTTGTTACGCTTTAAATCGGCCTTATTTTAAAACCTACATATAAATGTTTGGTATCATTCTTTTCAGAGTTTATCAAACTTTAATGTGATGTTGTTAAATTTTCAGATTCTTATTCCATTTTTAAATTGTAAACTAAAAAATATCAAGAACTCACGTCCCGCAAGACCGGGACTTTGTGCCAAAAGATTTAACCACGCCTGGGGCCGGAAATAAAACACAAAGAGTAGGACAGCTGCTTTACAGGCTTTTAAATGTTCAAAGTGCCGCATGAGATGTAGATCACGCGGCATGGCAGCAGCAGCAAGCGAGCAGCTGATCGAGCAAAGAGGAGGTAAAAAAAAAAAAACTCTGTTTCCCATTGTATCACAGTTTAAGAGGGGGTTTCAGAGGAGCGACTGTGTCTTCTTGGGGGGGGGGGGTGCATTCAGCCCCCTCTTCACAATGTGAATGGCAGAGGTGCAAAGCGAGCAGGGGGGAACCCCCTAGTTTAAATATACATGAGCGAATTGTTAGGAGGAAAAAAAAAACAGAAAAATGATCATTAGGCAGGAAAAAGGTTGAGGTACCGGCTGGTAATCCCCAGTGTAATATTGTTAAAATCTAAAAGGAAAGAAAAATGCACATGCGAGTGCATCAGCCATTTTAAAGAAAGAGTTGGGGAATCATTCCGTCCTCCATGTTTGGTCGTTTTCTGAACACCTAATTACCAGAGACCTTGAGATTTTTATATTGCTGTCCAGGAAGGAGCAAGGCTTTTCAGCGGGAACTGGGTCATTCTTCATCTGGCCACTCAGCTTCTGAATTGAGGATGAAGGAGGAGGTATAGGTTATGACAGCATGTCCTGTCTACTCTGGGTGGTATTGCTTACCTTACTGGAAACCTTAATGATGTTCCTGAACCGTGAATGCTTGAAAGCACACATGGAAGTACAGGGTGAGCCAAAATGAAGTACCACATTTCTCAAGATAATTGCGGGAGGTAGAGGCAGCCGAGTGGGTTGGGGGCCCTTTGATGCACTATTCCTTTGATGCACTAGCCCTTGTAGTTTTCAGTCGTCAATATGCCTTGGTCCGGTGCGCACCATGCTTTCAAAGCCTTTCTTCAAAAACAACGAACCCATCATCACTATGCAACACGCCTTTCGAATGCACTTCAGCATTCCTACTAACGGTGATTCCCAAATCGGAAAACAATTCTTCAGTGGGTGGCTAAATTTAGACGGACGGGTACAACATTGAATTGAAAATCTCCAGTCCGTCCTCGGATTGTATGAACACCTGAAAACATCCAAGCTGTAAGGGCATCAATTTTGCCGTCTCCTAGACGTTCAGCGCGCATACATGCTTCTGCCTTTCGCATTTCCAACATGTCTTTGAGGAGGATTTTGCATGAAGACATTAATTTCCATCCATACAAAATGATGGTAGTTCAGGAATTCACTGAGAGAGACTGGGAGAGCCGTAGAGAGTTGTGCATGAACATTCTGCAAACCGTTCATTGTCATGTGCAGCGATGAGGCACATTTCCATTTGACTGGTTGTGTAAATAAGCAAAACTTTCACTATTGGGCTGAAACCAACCCTTGTGATCTTTATCAGAGACCCCTGCACAGTGAGCGTGTTACAGTTTGGTGCACCGTAGCAGAATTTGGCATTGTAGGCCCTTACTTTTTTGAGGGGGGTCGGGGAGGAGCAACGGTCACTGTCACTTCTGAAAAATACATTAAAATGCTAGTGACGTTTTTGCGGCCCCAACTGGAAGATATGGATTTGGTGGATGCCTGGTTTCAACAGGATGGTGCGGAGATCCATGCAAGATTTGTGGGAGATATTTCTCAGGGAAGGTGATCTCTCCGCATGGTGACGTCGGGTGGCCTTCACATTCGCCTGATCTCGCTCCGTGCGATTTCTTCTTGTGGGGCTATCTCAAGTCAAAGGTGTACACACACCGACCTCAAAACCTCGAAGCCCTCAAGGATGATATTCCCCACTATTCCTGTTGAAATGGCAGAACGAGTCATGCGACCGTTCAGAAATCGTCTCAAAGAGTGTATCGCTAATGATGGCCACCACCTTGAAGACATCGTTTTTAAAACACTGTGAAAAAAATCTTATTTTGTATACCCTTTCTTGTGTCATATTTAAATTTTATTTTATCTAGTAGCATTTTTGTAGAATAAATGTTTGAAATGTGGTACATCTTTTTGGCTCACCCTGTACATGCAAGCAGTCGCACCCATGCAACATGCTCTCACACACTAAAGAGATCAATAAGTGAAAATAGCTAACACTTTGTTTGCCATACCAGAGTACATGCTGGATAATGAAAAAAAAGAAAGAAATGCACTCACATCTTATTATGTAAAGGTCGATATACACAGAGGCGTTAAGCTATCCCTGTACCACTTGTGTATCTGTGCAGCTTGTTTACTTCATTTGGCCCAATGTGTTTAGTCTCAAGTTAAATATTATTTAAGTTGTTCACTTCATTTACTTTCCTCTACATTTTACACTTCAATTGTGTAAATAGTATAAATCAATGTACTTGTTTGTATGTTACTGTATAGTATAATTGATTGTATTATATTGTAAAATCTTCCATTGAATGGTTTCCTGTGGTACTGTATCTCTAAAGTGAAATTTGCATGAAAGTACTGTATGGAACATTCCATACTGAACCTTTTGTTTGTATTCAATTTAAATTGATCTCTGCCTTTGATCGGGTTACTGCTCTGAAATGCTGGTATGCCTAAATTACTGAGAAAAGTAATCTATTTTGGCTAATTGTGCTTAGCTAACAAGGTGTAAAACATGAAAACATTTTCAGTTTTCAAATGATGCTTCACAGATGATCAGTTGTAGCCTTTCTTGGCCATTACATAGCATTCTTAGGTTTGCATAATCCAATTTAGTGTCACGGGGGAGACAAAGCATTCCCTGGCAACACTTGAACATATGGCAGGAAACAGCTCTGGGTAAGGGCACCAGTCCATTGCTGGGAGCACTTGCACACGTGCATAATCATACCGGGACAATTTGGAATCCACAATTAACCTAACCTGCACATTCTTGGAAAAATGTTGAACGAAAGCCCATGCAGAAATGGGGAGAATGTGTACACTCAACATGACCATTAGCTGAGTATGGGATTAGATCCAAGGAGTCTGGGGGAAGCAGCAGCCATGCAAGCAGAAACTTATTAAATATAATTTTATTCCTGCATATATCTAGGTGTGCATGGACAGAAGCACCCTGTCCAAAATTAAGTTATAGTTGCTTGCACTGTTCACGTTAGTAACACCTTGATAAAGAGCGCAATATCCAAAAAGTAATTCTGAGCCTCCTTGTTTTAAATACATTTCTGAAAATCTAGTGGTATGAGTGATATTGGAATTGAGATTTCCATACTATTGTATATTTTATAAAATCACCCTGCAAGGAAAAATGTTTGGTTACTACCGGTTTGGCTTGATAGTGCAAGAGGACTTTAGTTAGTTGCCATTGTAATTTGATTAAGTACAATTTTTCATGACAGACATCATAGTTTTATTATAATAATAATTCTTCTTCTTTCAGCTTTTCCTGTTAGGGGTCGCCACAGCAGATTATTTTCTTCCATATCTTTCTGTCTTCTGCATCTTGATCTGTCACACCCATCACCTGCATGTCCTTTCTCACCACATCCGTAAACCTTCTCTTAGGCCTTCTTCTTCTCCTCTTGCCTGGCAGCTCTATCCTTAGCATCCTTCTCCCAATATACCCAGCATCTCTCTTCTGCACATGTCCAAACCAACGCAATCTCGTCTCTCTGACTTTCTCTCCCAATCGTCCAACTTGAGCTGACCCTCTAATGTACTCATTTCTAATCCTATCCATCCTCGTCACACCCAGTGCAAATCTTAGCATCTTTAACTCTGCTACCTCCAGCTCTGTCTCCTGCTTTCTGGTCAGTGCCACCATCTCCAACCCATATAACATAGCTGGTCTCACTACTGTCCTGTAGACCTTCCCTTTCACTCTTGCTGATATCCGTCTGTCACAAATCACTCCTGACACTCTTCTCCACCCATTCCACGCTGCCTGTACTACCTTTTTCACCTCTCTTCCACAATTCCCATTACTCTGTACTGTTGATCCCAAGTATTTAAACTCCTCCACCTTCGCCAACTCTACTCCCTGCATCCTCACCATTCCACTGACCTCCCTCTCATTCACACACATGTATTCTGTCTTGTTCCTACTGACCTTCATTCCTCTCCTCTTTAGAGCATATCTCCACCTCTCCAGGGTCTCCTCAGCCTGCTCCCTACTATTACTACAGATCACAATGTCATCAGCAAACATCATAGTCCACGGGGACTCCTGTCTAATCTCGTCTGTCAACCTGTCCATCACCATTGCAAATAAGAAAGGGCTCAGAGCCGATCCCTGATGTAATCCCACCTCCACATTGAATGCATCTGTCGCTCCTACCACAGACCTCGCCACTGTCACACTTCTCTTGTACATATCCTGTACAACTCTTACATACTTCTCTGCCACTCCCAACTTCCTCATACAATACCACAACTCCTCTCGAGGCACCCTGTCGTATGCTTTCTCCAGGTCCACAAAGATGCAATGCAACCCCTTCTGGCCTTCTCTAAACTTCTCCATCAACATCCTCCGAGCAAACATTGCATCTGTGGTGGTCTTTCTTGGCATGAAACCATATTACTGCTCACTAATCATCACCTCACTTCTTAACCTAGCTTCCACTACTCTTTGCCATAACTTCATGCTGTGGCTCATCAATTTTATCCCCCTGTAGTTACTGCAGTCCTGCACATCCACCTTATTCTTAAATACAATAATAATAATACATTTTATTTATATAGCACCTTTCCCATGCTCAAGGCACTTGTGTATACACCTTTGTATATCTGTGGTGTAGTGCCGTTTAGTTCACATCCGTGTTGGTATAGAAAGTCATCAAGCCTTTTCAAAAGTTAATCTTTTTTTGCATTAGAAGATAAATAAAATTTAGTCTTTTTCCAGGCTTATTTGGAAAAAAAAAAAAAAAAAAACTTTGCAAAATTTCTGAACAAATGAGTAAATTAATTGGCCATGAGATCACTCCTACCCAGTTTTTAACCTGAATTACAACCTTGTTTCTGTTGAAATGCATCTTTACCTACTTTGCAGACCTAACATGAGGGTTATTTTCATGTTTTTTTTTTTTTTTTCTTTCAAGTAATTTCAAAAATTTCCTCCGGGATTTAGGCAGGAGGGCGGCACGGTGGCGCAGTGGTAGCGCTGCTGCCTCGCAGTTAGGAGACCCGGGTTCGCTTCCCGGGTCCACCCTGCGTGGAGTTTGCATGTTCTCCCCGTGTCTGCGTGGGTTTCCTCCGGGCGCTCCGGTTTCCTCCCACAGTCCAAAGACATGCAGGTTAGGTGGATTGGTGATACTAAATTGGCCCTAGTGTGTGCTTTGTGTGTGGGTGTGTTTGTGTGTGTCCTGCGGTGGGTTGGCACCCTGCCCGGGATTGGTTCCCTGCCTTGTGCCCTGTGTTGGCTGGGATTGGCTCCAGCAGACCCCCGTGACCCTGTGTTCGGATTCAGCGGGTTGGAAAATGGATGGATGGATGGATGGATTTAGGCAGGAATTCTGGTCTTCTGGCAGTCTGTTATTGTTTTGGCGATGTGTTTGGGTCATTGTAATGTTGAAATGTCAGCCATCTTCCCATTTTCCAAGTTCTGTCTGAGGGCTGCAGGTTTTCTTGCATTTTGCAGCAATCCGTCTTCTCACCTGAAAGGTGTACCCAGTTGAAGAAAAAAGATTTCTATGGCAGGATTCTTCCATCTCCATGCTATACTGTAGGAATGGTTGTCTTTGAATAATAATATGTATTCATTTTTTTACCAAACGTTCTATATTGGATTGTAACTAAAATGATTTTACCTCATCTGACCATAGCATCTCTTGCCACAAATCTTGAAGGTGTTTTTTTCTTACTACTAGACAAACAAAATTTAATGTGGCTTTTTTGTCACCCTTCAATACAGGCCAGATAGGTGGAGTGGATGTGATAATTGTCATATTCACACAATGACTGTGTTTTGTGTTTGCATTTACCTCCCAGTATCCGCTCTGATCAGTCATAAGTGTCTATGTGTCTATCTATGTGTCTATCTATCTCTGTCTCTCTCTATCTATCTCTATCTATCTATCTCACCCAGTTTAGAAAGACAATCTGATCTGAGTAAGGTCTGGGTGGCGCCATTCATCTTCCATTTCTTAGTCATGAGCTTGGCTTTGTTCCATGGGATACTTAAAGCCTTTAAGATTTTCTTATACCCATCATCTGACCTGTGCCTTTCCAAAACTTTATCTCAAGTTGTTTTGAAAGCACATTTCTAACCATAGCAAACTTTTATTTTGAAATGCACTTCCAAACAGTGAAATCTTCTATAAATAGCTGCTTTGATTCTGAACTATTCAGTCACATGGGACCTAATTAGTTTGTTGTGTGAGTTACAAGGTGATAAGTTAGGCCGTTTACAGGTACAACTGTAAGGGGTGCGTTCGTTTACGTAATATGAATTTTCATGTTTTAATATTCCATTTTCACTTGTTAAAAAAAAAAAAAAATGAAAAAGTCTAAATGAAATTGTCTATTTTCTGAGTGTCATTCATTTTTCTCTTTGATTACAATTGTTCTGTCTGATTTTAATTTTTGTATTTTAGTTTTGTTTATAGTCTGTGTTTTATCTATTGTTCGGTATTCTTGAGTGTTTAGAAAGGTGCCTACAAATAAATGTATTATTACTATTACACATTTTTAAAGGGGATGATAACATTCTATACTTTGTATTGTTGCTACTGACTATTGTTATATTCCTCTATTTGCACCAAGGAATTTTTATTCACATCAAAAATGTGATCCTGTTTTTTGGTTCTGATTGCTGCCTTTTCCCTAAAATTTTGCCTGTCTTATATGCCTGAAATCCAGATTCTGCCTCAGATTTGAGTCTGATTGATATTATATGCTTTTGAGCTGACTCGTGTAATGTTTCTTTAATTCCAGCTGGACTTGTCTTGTGTGACTTAATTTTTATCTTTGTTTTCTGCTATCCCAGCACATTTAATTTGATTGCCAACAGGTTGTATGGTCCTGGCTCTGGTTGTTACTGTATCACTGATGGATTACATTTCTGCCTTTATCTACCAGATTTCTGCTGGATGTGTCTCGGGGATTGGAAGACACATGGCAGTGAGTATTATGAATGTAGCCGGTACAAAGAAAACCCTGACATCGTAAATCAGAGCCAGCAGGCGCAGGCTCGTGAAGCACTCAAGAAATATTTATTCTACTTTGAAAGGGTGGGTAGTAGTTTATTACCACTTGCTTTTTACACTTGATTAAATCTATTTTTTCAGGTTATCCTTGAACATCTGGCAGCTTAATCGAAAATTTTATGAAGGCTAACACATTGTTTAGTTAGATTTTTTTTTTCCTGTATGCAACAAGTAATATAATGTGTGCAACTTTGATTTGTGCTTCTCATGATGTTTAATCTGAAACAGATTTCTCACTCACTTTGCACTCCTCTTTCTCCTTCTCTTGCCCTCTCTCTGTCCTGTATGCAGTGGGAAAATCACAATAAAAGCTTACAGTTGGAAGCACAGACATACCAGCGAATCCAGGAGAAGATCCAGGAGCGTGTAATGAATAACCTGGGCACCTGGATTGACTGGCAATACCTGCAGAATGCTGCCAAGCTGCTTGCAAAGGTAGAACCAATACTAGACACATGTTCAGGCAGGTCACGAAAGAGTAGCTAATGTGGATGAGCAAACCGAGCACAATGAACGTCAAGTTCTATACAGTGCCATGCAAAAGTGTTTAACCAATTCTTTCATTTTACCAAACAAACAGCAAATCCTACACGCACAATGTATTCTCTCATATTTGTATTTAAAAGCACTAAAGCTGAAACTATTTTTCTATTTACATTTTTTTTAAAGAAAAAAACATAAGAGGAAACAAAAAGAAATCTTTTGTTTGCATCAGTATTCAATGTATTATGGACACCCTGGACACCAAGTGAAAACAATTACCTAAAGAAGGCACAGTTGCCTAACAATTGACATCTAACAGTGAACCGTTAACATAACTGCTATACTTTCTAGCAAAAAGCTGCACAATTAAAACATATTTTTATGCATAACTTTCCCCATGTGCTTGTAGTGTTTTTTTTAATTTCATGTTTATGATGTAACAGAAATCAATAGTCACCAGTTCTGTACAATGGCAAACGATGGGAAAAAGTTAAAGGGAAAAAAGAAATCTTGCACATTCACTTGCTCAAAACATGCAAAATGATTTCTTTTTTTTGCTAAAATATTGTTAAATAGTTGCTTCCGGAATAATCAAGGGCAACATAAACAAGAAACCTAAAGACTCATGGGAGTGACTTTTTCTGACTTGATGTCCCGCCTCTCCCCATCATATCAAGTCCTTCCCATGAATCTTTAGGTTTAAGGTTTATAATTCTAGAAGTAAATATTCAACAATATTGTATCAAAAATGCGCTTGTTTTGCACATTTTGAGCAAATGCTTGGATAACAGGTAAGTGAATCATGTGACTTTATTTTTTCTTTTCATTTATGCGTAGTTGTTTTTCACATTGTTTGCCATTATAGAATACTGGTGGTTGACTCCTGTTATATCAGTCTTCTTTCTCTCCGTTCTGCATGAAATGTTAGCTAGGCCGCAGCTGTAAAGTACATAGGCTAAGCAACATATAAAGAAAATATAATGTTTAGGTGACGTATTTCTTTAGAGGGATAATAGTGAAATTAAAAGACAACTGTGGAAATGAAAACTAAAGAGCATTCTAAAGAAGCTAGAGATAAAATAATAATAAAAAAACATAGATTTGGAAAAGGACACAAAAGTGGTTGGATGTCACAGTGCGGACACTTGTCAGGAAGTGTAAGGTGTATCAATCTACCCACTCACTTCCCCTCAAAGCTCTTTGTGAAAACAAGGAGGAGACCTGAGAGAAGCCTCAAAGTGGCCAGCAATCCCTTGAAGGAGCTACAGAGTTTGTTAGATAAGACTGGAGTAAGAGGAGGACTAGTCAGCCATATCGAGAGCTTTGTGTATCCCTGGCCTTTATAGGATAGTGGCCCAAAATAATCCATCTGCAAGCTCGTCTGGAGTTTACATGAAAGTGTAAAAGTGACCCAGTTGTGATGTGTAGTGAAGGAAATTAATACTTTTGCAAGATACTGTATCATAACAAAACACCATTAAAAAGAGAAGAAATGCATAAGGAAAAGCACTGTCCTTTACTAACATTATTTTGTTGATTTTTCTACTTTTTTCCTAGTGTCGATATACGTTGCAGTATACATATCCCTATGCCTACTACATGGAATCTGGTCCCAGGAAGAAGCTGGTGAGATGAGGGTTTGTGTACTGTCATACTGGTTATTGTCCAGTGTGATCAGCAAGGGAGAAGGGGGTTAGTTTTGTTTTTTAGAACAGCTCTTTGAACTTGGCAAACGTTATATCAGCAAATTAATATTAGCAGCTCTCTGTCTATTGCAGCTACAGTATGCATTACCACTTACTTGAAGTTCTAATATTTTGTGATTTGTCTGCCTCATTCAGTTTGAGTACCAGCAGGCCCAGCTTGAGGCCGAAATAGAAAACTTATCCTGGAAGGTTGAACGAGCCGACAGCTATGATCGTGGGGTAAGCTTTCTCATGAGATAGTTTCTGTAAAATGCAATTGGTACCGGTAATTCTTTGGTCAGTGTGGTGCCTACTCTTCATTTGAATCATTCCAATCTGTCTTCTGCTCATTCTGCAGGATCTAGAAAATCAGATGCATATTGCAGAACAAAGAAGACGAACGCTGCTGAAAGACTTCCATGATACTTGATCTTGGAAAAAGTGAGGATAAGAGTGGCTTAGAATGATGGGACTGAGAAGCCTCGACAGGCTGGGGATACTAGAAACAAACTGTTTTATTCACCTTTTCGCACATTCTTGTTGCCCTTCCCTCACCTGCTTTCAAGCAGTTTTGGAGACCAGGTGCTGTAGCAACCTGAAAACACTTCAAAACCCCCTAAACACCCCCCATCCCCCCCGCCCTTTTTTTTTTTTTTGGTGAAAACACAGTTTGGAGTCTTTCCCCAAAATATGCCAGGATGCAAGAGACTTCCCTTATATTGGCACTGGTGCAGGGAGATTATGCTGCAAAAGGAATTCAGACTTTGTCTTCGTCTACATGGAGACGCCAACTCAGCCATATGCCGTATTTCCTCCTCCTTTCCTCCTGCATTTTCAGGTCCCTGCTTTACTTAGTTTGCTTTCTTATTTGAAATGGCTGTTAATAGTAATAGATCGAATAAAAATGATGTAATTTTTGAAGGTTGTACATTAATACTGAAATAGAATAACAGATTCACATTTTTAAGACCGTCTTGACTCAAGAGTGCTTTCTTCACTGGTGCATTTGAGCTGTAAGCTAATCTACAGGCTTCCTGCATTTGAGCTATTCGGATTCACAATGACCTGAGGGTTTTGGGAGTCTGGACTATGCAGAACCAGTCTTTAAGGAGTCCTTTCTCAAGTTGATTATTTGTTTCCTAATTTATTCGCTTTGATGCGGGCAGAGTCTAACTGAAAGCCATTAACATTTTTTTTTTTTTTGGTCAATAGCTGAGCTATTCATTGTGGCTGAGTTATAACTGTGAGGCCTTCCTTCTCCATTATCTCCTAAAGTCGTGCTGATCAGTTTGAGGTGTAACTTGAACTCCTGTCTTCTTCTGGATGTCCCTACGGCTGGGCTAACGATGGCTGAAGTGTATATGAGCGTCCTTTCTTGTTTTTTTGCCTGTAACTGAGCTGGTTGAAGTGTAGGTAGGAGTCTTTTCCTATTGCTTCCCATGGCAGTGCCACATAGGCACTAAGCCTGTATTTTACTGGTCTCATCTCCAGAACATGAGTGGTCACTGTTTACTTATGCAACTTCACATCCAGCATGGTTTTCACATTTGTCTCTCAACAAGGGCTTTGGCAGAGTCAGGAATAAAATTTGAACTTTTTCTCCTACAAATGTGCCATTTCTTGTGTACATTTTTTGTCTTAAATCTACTGTTTTTTCACTCACGTTACTAACAATTCACAGTTTAAAATTATTGCTTTAAATGTTGACCTCATTAGATAGAGGTCCTGTCCCAAGGCTGTTTGGTTTTTCTGCCTTCATTGGGGGTACTCTGTCCCTGACTCTTCATAGCCTCTGTTTTGTATGTTCTAGGCGTTGTACCTCACAGTCAAATCAAATTTGCAAACCACTTACTTTCTACATTTTATTTTGTTGTAGATTTAATTTTAAATAGATAAATTTGCCATTTTTGCCTACCAGAGTTCACTCAATGACCTATAATGAAAAGTAAACACATATCTTTAGAAATGCTTGCAAATTGATTTAAAAACAAAAACTGAAATCTCTTCATTTACAGTATCTCACAAAAGTGAGTACACCCCTCACATTTTTGTAAATATTTTATTGTATCTTTTCATGGGACAACACTGTAGATATGACACTTTGATACAATGTAAAGTAGTCAGTGTGCAGCTTGTATAACAGTGTAAATTTGCTGTCCCCTCAAAATAACTCAACACACAGCCATTAATGTCTAAACAGCTGGCAACAAAAGTGAAAAATGTCCAAATTGTGCCCCAGAGTGTCAATATTTTGTGTGGCCACCATTTTTTTTTCCAGCACTGCCTTAACTCTCTTGGGCATGGAGTTCACTAGAGCTTCACAGGTTGCCACTAGAATCCTCTTCCACTCCTCCATGACGACATCATGGAGCTGATGGATTTTAGAGACCTTGCGCTCCTCCACCTTCCATTTGAGGATACCCCACAGATGCTCAATAGGGTTTAGGTCTGAAGACATGCTTGACCAATTCATCACCTTTACCCTCAGTTTATTTAGCAAGGCAGTGGTTGTCTTGGAGGTGTGTTTGCAGTCATCATGTTGGAATACTGCCCTGCGGTCCAGTTTCCAAAGGGAGGGGATCATGCTCTGCTTCAGTACATCACAGTACATATTGGCATTCATGGATCCCTCAATGAACTGTAGCTCCCCAGTACCGGCAGCACTCATGCAGCCCCAAACCATCACACTCCCACCACCTTGCTTGACTGGAAGCAAGACACACTTGTCTTTGTACTCCTCACCTGGTTGCCGCCACACACTCTTGACACCATCTGAACCAAATAACTTTATCTTGGTCTCATCAGACCACAGGACATGGTTCCAGTAATCCATGTCCTTAGTCTGCTTGTCTTCAGCAAACTGTTTGCGGGCTTTCTTGTGCATCATCTTTAGAAGTGACTTCCTTCTGGGACGACAGCCATGCAGACCAATTTGATGCAGTGTGCGGCGTATGGTCTGAGCAGTGACAGGCTGACCCCCCACCCCTTCAACCTCTGCAGCAATGCTGGCAGCATTCGTACGTCTATTTTCAAAAGACAACCTCTGGATATGACGCTGAGCACGTGCACTCAACTTCTTTGGTTGACCATGGCAAGGCCTGTTCTGAGTGGAACCTGTCCTGTTAAACCGCAGTATGGTCTAGGCCACCGTGCTGCAGCTCAGTTTCAGGGTGTTGGCAATCTTCTTATAGCCTAGGCCATCTTTATGTGCCACGTTGAACTTCCAGTGACCAGTATGAGAGAGTGTGAGAGCGATAACACCAAATTTAACACACCTGAGACCTTGTAACACTTAACGAGTCACATGAAACCAGGGAGGGAAAATGACTAATTGGGCACAATTTGGACATTTTTCACTTAGGGGTGTACTCGCTTTTGTTGCCAGTAGTTTAGTATTTTGAGGGGACAGCAAATTTACACTGTTATACAAGCTGTACACTGACTACTTTACATTGGTTCAAAGTGTCATATCTTCAGTGTTGTCCCATGAAAAGATATAATAAAATAGTTACAAAAATGTGAGGGGTGTACTCACTTTTGTGAGATACTGTATATTAGTATTCAGGTCCTTAATTCTGTATTTTGTAGTGGCCCATTTGGCAGCAATTACAGGTTTCAATCTTCTTGGGAGTGTCTGCGCAAGCTTTGCACACCTGGATTTGAACTCCCATTCTTTTTGGCAGATTTTCTCATGCTCTGTTACACTGGATGGGAAATGTCCTGTAAACAGCCATCTTCAGGTCTTTCTCAGATGTTCTGTGAGGTTTAAATCTGGGCTTAGGCTAAGCCACTCATAGTCAGAGACTTGAAGCCGCCCCAGCGTTGTCTTGCTGGTATGTTTTGAGTCATTGTTGTGCCGAAAGGTGACTGTTACCATAGTCTGAGGTTGCGTGCACTCTGGAGCAGATTTTCTTCAAGGACCTCTCTGTATGTGGCCACTTTCATCCTTCAATCAATTCTGACCAGTCTCCCTGTCCCTGCCACTGAGAAGCAACCCCATAGCATGATGTTGCCACCACCATGCTTCACTGTAGTTATGGTATTAAGTAGGTGATGAGCAGTGCCTGGTCTCTGCCAGAGAGACTGCTTGGAGTTTTGCCCAAAAAGTTCAATTTTTGTTTCATCAGACCAGAGAATTGTTTTCCTCGTGCTGTCAGCTGTCATATGGCTCCCATCTTGCCACTACCATAAACGCCTATTTGATGGTTTGCTGCTGGGATGATTTTCCTTACGACAGTTTCTCTCATCTCAGCAGAGGGCTTCTGAAGGTCTTTTTGAGTGACTATTGAGTTCTTGGTCGCATTGGCAGGATAATCAGTTTGGCCAAGCGGCCAGCTCTAGGAGGGGTTGCTGCTGGTGGTTCCAAACTTCCTCCATTTCACAATTATTGAGGCCACTGTGCTCTTGGGAACACACAAAGATTTAGAAAGATTTTATATAACCTTGCTCTGATATATGCTTAACTACAATTTGATTGTGGATGTCTACAGAAAGTTTCTTGAACTTCATGGTTTGGTTTTTGTCCTGACCTGCAGTGTGAATTTTGGGACCTTATATACATCCTTACTAAACCGTGTCCAGTCAATTCGGTTTGTCACAAGTAGACTTGGATCAAGTTCTAGAGACATCTCAAAGATAAATAAAGCAAACGGGATGTACTTGTCCACAGTCTGGAGTGCTGCAGCAAAGGGTCTGAAAACATATTTAACACATTCATAAACCTTTCTGATAACATGCTTTAGCATTATGGGTTATTGATCGTAGACTAATGGGCAGAGTGATAAGTGTATCCATTTATAGTAAAATTTAATCTACAACACAAAGTGTACAGAAAGTGAAGGGAAGGGGTCTGATTACTTCCTGAATCCACTGTATATTTAATTTATGCATTGACTTGTTTTTTCTGCTAAAATACATTAGTAGCACTAAGAAGGGCAAAAAAGCAAGAAGTATACTTTAACTTGGGGTTTGTTTACAGGTGTGATTGAAGAAGTGAAAACTTCAGCCCTTATGGATCAGTTTGCCCATCTCTTTACTAAATGGTGATCTGAAAATAATAATGGATCTGCTTTACATCACAATTTAGGAACCAATTGTTTTTACTTTGTGTTGCATATGATGAACATTCTCCAGAAGCATTTACTACAGTACAGTTCTTATAACCATCCATTTCCATGATCTGCTTAATCTAGTCGTTGAGGTTGCGGGGATCCACGACCTATATTTGTGTAGCATGTAGCAAGGAACCAGCCATGAATGGTAGACTAGCCACTCATAAAGGGACCAGTTGAGAGCCTTTTAACCTTGTGGTTTTAAATTGCAGTACTTTAGCCATCAGGCAATGCTGCTTGTGACCTTGGGCTAGTCACTGTTGTTACTGCTGGCTTTTGTATCTTTTTGAAGGTAATTACAATTTTCAATACACTCTTTTATAATATGACTAACTTGATCTGTCATCCTGTTAAGTGTCAGAACTGGCTCTTTTATTTTATAAAAGTTTAGAGTGCCGAGTCATTTGTTCTTGGTTGCTCTAAGACAGAATGGGCAGAGAAAATTAAATTAACTCTGAGCTCTTCATTCTCAGTCCTGGAGGGCTACAATGTCCCCAAGTAGTCGTTCCAGCTAATTTCTTGATTAGAAGCTAATTGTTGAGGCAACCACAATGGAATTTTCAGGCTCAGTTTCAGTTGACTCAAGTTATTTAATATTTGAAACCTTTAATTGTTTCTGCTACTCTTAAACCTCTACGTTTGTAGTTTTAATTGCTTTTTGTCTTCATAACCAGCTGCCCAGAAACATGTGAGGTGTAAGCTGTAATATTTGGCTTCTAGTAAAGAAACTGGAATGAAAACCGGGGCTCCATAGAACGTGATTGAGGACTCCTGAACTGGTGTACTGTTAGCATACCTTTCAGCAACAGGACGTTCTTTTTTACTAGTTTTCTTTTTATTTTAAAAACTCAGTTGAAGATGAGGGATTGACTGCAGATTTTTTTTAAAACCTTTTCTTTGTCCAATCTAATCTTATTTAATAATTGAACTTTATCAGTCTAGTTATGTACGTGGACATCCAACTATGTAAATGTGTTGTTTTTAGGAAAATATTTGCATAATGTACATTGTTAAGAGTCAGACAGACTCAAACCAGACATTAATGACAAAAATTATTCAGTGCCTGCTGCTTATAAGCACAAACTATTACCATTTATGCATATACCAGTTTATTTGTAGACATAAGCAAGTGACCAGTCCCAGATATAAGTGGTGGACTACAGCCAAATGATGAAAAATGCTACAAAACAAAATGATTTGGAGTTACCATGCTTAAAAGAGGAACACTGTTACTACCATCTGTTCTGAAAGGAAATGTAGCCGAATCCAAAATTTGATTGGAATGGAGGCTTTTTTAAATAAGATTGAATTACATGTCATCAATGTGGGGGTAACATGTTAAAGGTAAGGTTTGTTATAGATTACTTTTTAGAGTAACAAGTTAACCCAACATAAAATTAATTTTATTGAAGTACAGTAAAAATACCTTCTAGCAAATATGGCTCACTACATTACTATGCAAGTTATTCCTGTCTGTTTTGTTATAATATTCTTTTGTTATTCTTTACAATGTAGACATTACCAGAATGCACAAATCCCAGCTTTTAGCCCTCATATGTTATAATGCCATTTATACGTATGCCCTCAGGCAATAAGATAGAATACTAGGAGAGAGGAAATTTATTTATGTATTATAGATAATATGCCGAAAATATAATGGAAGTACAATAGAAATGAGTGTTAATAATATTAATATGATGTGGATGGCATGTTGCCAGGTGGCATGCTGTTTTATTTTGTTCAGTCTTTGGTCTGGATCCAGCAAAGCCTCTGTGTGTAGTGGCAGATACTCTAGCTCTTCTGAGCTGGTGACGCTGAAAGGGATGAGAGAGTAGAGAAGAGTCTGAGCTGAGGTGGGCGGTGAGTGTTTTCTTTATGCTGGTTCAACTTTCTTGGTATACCTCTGAACCAGTGGCTTCAAGGCAACTCTCTTGGCCAATGAGTGTGCAAACCTGCCCTCCAATCTAAGCTTTATTACTGGGGAATGGACTTGTAAGCTGCAGTAAAATACAACAGGAAAACTAAACATCCCAAAATCTAAAAATTAAAAAAAAAAAAAAAATGCTTTGACTGATTTGAGTAGAATTTGGTGACATTATAGAAAAAAAGAAAATTAGCTGACCTGTTTTTTTATTTGTCCATATCAATAGTGCATTGAGTAGGTTATTGTAGCACATTTTTTCATTTGAGCATCGAGAAAGAATTGTGCAGAGAAATGGCACTTAACCGCTGTGTGCAAATGGAGACAGAATCAACATAGAAGGATGAAAGTCTGGCAAAGCTCAGAGGAGACGTGGTAAGCAAGGGCACTATAAATCTCGAGTGTGGGTGCCAGATGCTGTGACTGTGAGCTTAGATGGGAGGATGTTGTCAACTTATTCTTGCTCCTTGCAATATGGTATAAAATACATAAATAATCAACCAAGGGTTTCAAACATGGGCGGTGCACCACTTAAATTTGTCAAGCAAACTTATATACAAATGCTCAGAACATGGGCGCTTGGGGATCCCCCTTGGTGGTAAATATTACATACAATATTGTAAAGAACTGGGGTATCCCCTTCGAAGTCTGAGCATGATGGCTAACAAACCAGAAACAGGGAAGGCCCACTTCAAGCCCCGAGTAGAACAAAAGGCAGGCATGACGGCATGTCCCGGTCAGTTTAAATGCTGGTGCAGCTCAGTAAAGGTGGATATTGTGCATAGTTCATGATATTGTTTCTTTTCTGTACTGTGCCTAAAAGATTCAATTCATTGCACGGACCACTTAAATGTGTGGCCTGTAAATGTCAATGCTGCATGTAATGAGTTGAAGTTAACCACTATTTAGTGTTAGAACTTTATTGTCTGACTGTGGCATTCAGGATTAAGCTGTTATAATAAAATGAATAATATTTTATTACTGTGGTTGGTCAGCAAGTCGGCTAATATCTGCCAAGGTGCCCTCTTTCAGACTACGAATGCCGTGAATGTAATTACCCCGATCTACATGCTGTCAAATGAACGAACCACACACCGTGGCGCAACGTTAGGGGCATCGCCTCTAGCGCTGACGTTCGAGGTTCGATTCCCGAGAGGGAGTGCAGTGAGTATGTACACCTGATGAGCCCAGAATTAGGGCGAAACATGTGTCGCGTACTCTTTGCATTATTTGACAGTAAACTATTTCAACTATATCCATCCATCCATTTTCCAACCCGCTGAATCCGAACACAGGGTCACGGGGGTCTGCTGGAGCCAATCCCTCAACTATATATATATATATATATATATATATATATATATATATATATATATATATATATATATACATACATACAGAAAAATACTATTAAGTGACAGCAATATAACGAAGGTCCATTGTTTTATGAAATTTCACAGCTAGTAACAAGTCTGAATTAGCGTAAGCCACCCTAATTTAGGGGTTCATATCATAGGAAATGTAATGATTTACTTCATGAGGAAGAAGTGCATATGAATAGTTGTGTCCGATATTTGAAATATTAAAATGTGCACTTCAGTTTAAAAGCCTTAATATTCTGTTACTAGGGTGTTGTACCGTGTTAGCCATTATGAATGTAGTGAGAAGTCAAGTAAAATGACAACACCTTTTATTGGCTAACTAAAAAGATTACAATATGCAAGCTTTCGAGGCAACTCAAGCCCCTTCTTCAGGCACGATGTAATAATAGTAAATTATCATCGTCATAGGGGCAGGTCCCTATTAATGGATCAAAAATAAAGAATGACCTTGAAATAGTCTCAAACGATACCCTACGTGCTTAAGTTCGAATTTTGTCATTTTTTAACCTTCTGGGAGTGGCATTTAAAGTCTAGGACCACCAGTAAAGAATCAAATATCAAAAATGTTATATTCATGATCAGAAACCTCAAAATAAATAAATAAGAGTGGGGGTTGATGTGTTTTCAATCCTATTTTTTGTAAAAATTGATCTATTTGTATGGAATGATTACAATAAAATCAATAAAGTTAAAAAAAAAAACTCAAAATATCAGAAAATGACAACCTACGTGACGATATTACCGATCTCCATTTTTTCGAAGTTTTGTGAAAAGGTTTTCACTTTGACTTATCGAACTCCATTTGGGATGAACTCCTGAGGTCGGTCCTTCTAATCATTTTTACTAAAGACACCTATCGGTTTACTCTTTATCATAAAGATGTAACATCCTGCACAAAATATGATCACCAAATGGCCTACAAAGAAGTTTTTTTTTTGAGTCTAACAAAAATAGTGGGCAGAAAAGCTTGACGTGTTTATAATTAGGCATCTAGACTTGTAGTTTGCTCGTACTGGTGAGTCAAGAGGCGCCAGACCAAAAAAACAAAAAAAATTATGCGATTTCAAAACTTTTATAAATCCCTTTTATGAACACAATTACATATTTGACTAAACTTCAAAAATGTTCATGATTTCGGTACGTTCGATTGCCGGCCCATTGACTACCTTTGTATATTTAACGTTTCCACATGCAGATTTTGTTTTCGTATACAACCGAAGGAAGGGCACATCGACTGGTGAAGTGGGCGATCGTTACACAATGTGCCCTGCGAATGACTGGAAGCCCATCCAAACGCCATTTCTTTAATCGAGTGTTGATATATAGTACCATACGAAGTTAATTCATGCCTTATTTTATGAGAATCCACAAGTTAAGATTGAACGCGGGTAGGAAAAAACTACTTTCAAGTCGGATCTCAACCCGGAACTTCCGCTACGCGTTCTTCCTATTACGGAATGGCACGGATGGGCCACGCCCACTATATGTTGGAGCAATGGCTAGTTGGCCCCGCCTATAACAAAACGTCAGCCTGCGGGGCGGGACAGAGCAGCAGACTCCGTGCTTGTGATTGAAGTGTCGGAATCCCGGAGGGGAAGTGACGAAACTAACTTGATCAAAAACGTGTGGAAGGTGTAGCCACGGCCTTTCAGGAGCACGTGTTTGGAAGACAGCAACTGCAGGCGCCGTCGGAATTCGTTAGCTTGGGGTCAGAGGAATATACAACAATATCCAAGATCAAGCAGCTGGATCCTCACGTGTGTTGTGTGAAAATAACCTTGCGGCGATACTAGAATCGCGCTGCGGACACAAATCGTGGATCACCCCTCCAACTAATCAGACGGTTCCCCCGAATTAAGCTCGGGATGGCGGATTACTTGATTAGCGGGGGTACCAGCTACATCCCCGAAGATGGACTGTCTGCACAGCAGCTCTTCGGCAGCGGAGACGGACTAACCTACAAGTGAGCAAGCCATTGTGCCGACTTTCTGTTACTTCGTAAAGTTCTGTCACTGCCCTCACTCACGCCTCCTGTCCCCGAGGAATGATGAAACTTTTATTTCAGACCACGCATGTATCCATTTACGGACATTACATGTTCCTTTTGAGGGAGGGATCAATTGCCTGGCACCTGTGCCATGTGTCTGGTTTGCTGTGCAGCAGCTTTGTACCTGCCAACATGGTCCCGGAGAGCTGAGCATAAGCACTCAGCAGCTCCAGTCAACAATGATCGCCACTGTTCGAGCTGCTTTGCTCTTCTGATGTCCTTTCCGTTTGATTTGCGTCTGTAAATCTAATAACAAGGTTATTTTTTAGTACTATTTAGAGCATAAGCTGTACGAAAGAGAATTTGTATTAGAGCAATTTATTCGTTTATTAATGATTTACTGACCTTTTCAGCATTTTATTTAGTAAATACATTCCGTACCTTGCTGCACATTAATCCATCCCTTATAGCGCCATTCATGAAAGAGAACATTTTTTACGCTGCAGACACAGGTTGTTTAAACGAATGTAAGGCTTCTGCGTCACTGCATCCAGTGAATCAGTTTTTTTTAATATCTTATGAAATATGTTTGATTAATATGGAAGCAATTTAACACAAGTTTTATAGTTAGTTTCCATACTCTTCCTTTTTTGAAATTCTCATGCCTATCACTTTGTTAAACCACCTCTCATTACACTTATTAATATTTATTTGTATATAGAGACCTTCCCAGATTGGACATAGATGGATTTGCAAGCTATACATTTATGGTTAAGTGCATAACGATATTCACAAGTTTTAAGATTTTTAAGGTTGGTTTGCAACAGAGGAAGGAATGTGAATTACCAGTTTGATGGGGAGGAGGACTTAAGGAGTTGCAGTCCTTATGCTAAATCTAAATCTAATGGAATCAGACCAGTATTTAGCTGCGTGGCATCACCTTGAGCTGTCCTCACAGTGCTGTAGTGTATGTAGTCCATGATTGTCTATTCTGCAACTTGTCATGTCATTTTCATTTATCTTCTTTCAAGATCTGCTGGAAGGCCAGGAGGAGTTACTTGGTTTAAATAATAAAGAAGGACAGTGGTTTTGTTAAAGCCAGCTCTTGTGTTATAATAAATATAATATTCTCAAACCCACTTGCTCCAGTTTAGGATTGTTAAGTGCTGGAGAATATCCCAATGGAACTGGATGCCTGGTGGGAACAAGCATTGAATGAGGTGCTAGTCCACTGTAGAGCCCTTTCTCTCTCACACACACACACCAGTCATTTTGGAACTACCAGGTCACATAACACACATCATAGAGGATATTAGAGGATAGAGAGTGTAGACTTCACCCAGACAGTGACCTGGAATCAGATTCAGACATGTCACACTGGACTGGTGAGTCAGCATTGCTAAGCACTTATATTATCCATGCATACATCTTCTAAACCTGCTTTATCCTGACCAGGGAAGCTGGAGCCTGTCCTAGCAAGCATAGGGTGCAAAGCAGGAGAAATTCCTGGACAGGGTGCCAGGGAGAGTGCACACACCCACACACCCTAAATTATATTATCTTTTATTAAAGTCTGTTAGAGTATAGTTGTGCATGTTGAACTCATTGCTTACCCTGAATTGGCCTGGTATGGGTGAATGTGAGTGTGCCCATTGACAAAACATTGTCTTTTCCGGGGTTGATTTCTGCCTTTTGCTGCTGGACCCCCTGGCTCACTGAACTGAAGTAAAGGGGTTATCTTTAGGGAGTGGATGGCTGACCCCTGGTCTGAGATGGGCACCAGCGGCTTTGACAATTCATGGGGTCACCTGATTTGTAGACGGAGACAATTGGGTTTTTCATTCATTTGAGGGGTGTGCCATTTCATAATTTAGCTGAAGCAAAATTATGCAACATTCTGGACTTGCACACAGTAAGTAACCTTGAGGGAGTGTTATCTGTTGCCTTGTAGCATAGCGGCACCACTGATTCAACGTAATGTAAGCTTGTGTGTGTGCAATCTATAAAGATTTGCAAAGAAATAGTGTGGTTACCAGGTTTTGTATGATTGTTTGTGTCAGGTGCCTACTTTGATGCTGATGAGTTGGGTAACTGCTTAAAGGAGATGAGAAACTCATAGTTTAGTTCAAGCAGTGAGTTACAATGAGAAACAATAGACTTGGATGGCGGGACAGACATTGATATGCTTTTTACTGTAGTTTGTTTTGTACCTTTGATCAGTTTGCCCTTTATAAACACAATGTTTAGGCTCTCTTAGGGGTCTCATCACCTCCTTGTGGCCTGTGCAGATGAAAGCTCTTTGAGATTTTAGAAATGCTGTAGGCGCACACACACACTGTACATGTGCTTTTCAGTGCAGTAGTAGCCTTGAGGGCTCCTTTTCTCTTTTGTCCTCCACTGCACACTTAAACTAGTAGAAGACCACCTTGACAGCAAGGCACCAGATATGTATGAGTGTGCTCAGAGGGTCTTGATGTTTTTCCTCTTGCATTTGTGGGTTTTGCACCCGTGTGAGTGGGAGGATGAGAAGTACCTCAGAGCTTCGTACTTATTTAGAGGTTAGAGGTAACGTCACATAAAGCTGTACAGCACAAAAGGGGACTTCAGGGGGATTTACAAGATGGTGGAAAAGCAAGAGGCAGAGCTGTGCAGGCACTGCACTGGCTGCTGATTCACTCCTGACAGGAATAGCTGGGGAATGATGGGTTCTAGCCAGGTTTGAGGGGCAGCAGCCTCTGTCCATCATGTCCTAGGAGAATGTGCCAGCAGCCCTTATGATAACTGACTGATTTATAAATAGAATGAAATTTTCAAGTTTCTAAGTGTCACCTGCCTGATCACAAGGACAGTGTTCCAGATGTCAGCCCTCCGCATGGTGATTGTAATCATGGTGGAGCTTTGCTTTTGGCTGAGTTTTTTTGCTGATAGGCTGTTTTGTCTATAAATAGAGTCCTAGTTGACCCTATTGTCCCCTTTATACTCTTTATTATGTAGACCTTAACGCAATGTTTTAGATTTTATTATAGTCTATTACGTTATACTGTAGTATAGTCGTGCATGTTGAACTAATTGCTTACCCTGAATTGGCCTGGTATGAGTGAATGCGAGTGTTCCCCTTTCCAGGGTTGATATCTGACTTGTGCTGCTAGACTCCCGCTCACTGAACTGAATTAAAAATGTGAATTTCCCCTTGGGATTAATAAAGTATCTATCTATCTATCTATCTATCTATCTATCTATCTATCTATCTATCTATCTATCTATCTATCTATCTATCTATCTATCTATCTATCTATCTATCTATCTATCAAAAAGGGTTACGTTTTTAGAGAGTGGATGGACGATCCTTAGTCTGAGCTGTGGCACCAGCAGCTTTGACGATTCTTAAGAAATTCGCTCACCAGCCCTGATTTATACATTGAGACAATTCAGTTTTCTGTTTTAGTGACAGGTGTGCCTTTCCAATTTTTATCCCTTCCCCATTCAACTACTTTACATGGTGGGTGTAACATTCACTAATGAAACACTCCTGCAAGCTTAACCCCCTAATCAAGTATTTTTTGCACTGCCAAACAAGCAAACAAGAAAGGAAACAGTCAAGCCATAATCCTGGCCCAGATGGTGCTTCCTTATCAATGAAACTCTGGCGGTAGAACAATGGTTTTTCCAGCTTTCTGACTCATTACAAATAAAGATGTACAAAATATTTATCAACTGGTATGTTACATCTCTCTATTATATAAAAAAAGTCTTGGGACGAGACAAGACTTTTCCAGAGATGAGACGACATTTTCCGAGAGATAATTTCAGGTCCCGTGAGACGAGACTTTGTGCCAAGAGATGAAGTGAAAACCTAACAGGTCCAAGCGGGGGTGGAAATAAAAGACAAGCAGTAGAAGAAGAAAAGACAAAGAGTAGAAAACAAAGTAGAACGTCGTTAATGAAAGTAATAAAATTCGAAAGTCTCAAAAAAATGATAGTAAAGATTGCGTTTGTGCTAACAAATGGAAATTATTACTCGGTGAAAAATCAGAACAGTGAAAAGAGATAGAATATATGGACATAGGTGATATGACAGAAGTATGTAGATATTGGGCTTTAAACTTTAAGTCGGAGACTTGTAGATCATCTAATTCGTGTTGCCATCAGGGAAAAGTAGTGTTTCTTCCCAATGAAGAGGCGTACTTGGAAGAATTAAAAGATTTGTTGTTGGGTGAAAGTGAAATCCACATACGTGAGCGGCAGAGACGCAAAGTGGCTGGTGTGCCCACGGTCCATGCACTTCTCAGTTCCTGCGCTCTCTGCTTCATGCGGGGTCAGAAATAAAAGACAAATTGTAGAAGACAAAGTAGAATGTGGTAAAGAGGCTCAAAAACGTTGGCGCAATACACATGCAGAGCAGGTTAGAGATTATGAAAGTACTAAAATTCAAAAGTCTCAAAAAACTGATAGTAAAGATTGCAAAAGTGAAATCCACATACGCGAGCGGCAGAAAAGCGAAGTGGCTGGTGCGTACCGCAGGCCGGGGGTTTGGCGAGTGAAACAAACAGGGGGCAAAGCCTCCTAGTATTACTAATTTTACACTCCCATCACATAGGCTCAGAATGAGGATGAGATTCACTGGCTGTACCAAACAGGCCATATCTGGTTGGAGTGCTTTGGAAAGCATTTAAAGATGGTGAAAGTCCATCTGTATTTTGGACCAGCTCAGATACAGGGTTCACTGGGTACCAGGATGAATATGGAAAAAAAAAATGATGTAAAATGCCGATGTTTATTTTTTTTTTTCCTTCCTTCCTTTTCAGTGATTTTCTCATTCTACCAGGATACATTGACTTCACAGCTGACCAGGTGGTGAGTTGCCTTTTCACCTTTCAGAACCTCTCTGTTTTGTTCCAGTCAGTGTACACTTCCAATCCTTCTCCTATACATTCTGTCTGCTTCTTGACCAAATTGTGCCCGTGATTATTTTTTTTTTTGCAACTTAGTAATACAGGTTAGCTCATAAGAAATAATGCTGCACAATTTACTTAAAAGGCATGTAATTATTTTCAATGTTTGCTTCAAGAATGAGGATATATTTTTTTGTCTATCAATTTTCTTTTCCCATTTCTTCCTTATCTAGATATATAAAAGTCAATGTGTGTGTGTGTGTGTGTGTGTGTATGTATGTATGTATGTATGTATGTTCCAGCATCACTTCCGAATGGCTGGAGCGATTTTCATGAAAGTTGGTACACTTGTTTCTCATTGGTGGACTAAAATGATTGCAGAGTGAAATCAACCCAAGCTCCACCCCCTTCTGGGTAGGGTGGGGGGTGATCTTGCAGTCTTGTATGCATGTTATCATCCAGTTGACACTTGGAATGACCACCAGAAGGTGATCTGGAGGTGACTGCCAGCATTCTTTGTGTGAGCAGCACCGCGTCCCTGTTGCTTTTGACATTAAGTAGAGTTGGCTGGTTCCAAGCGTCAACTGGATGATAAAATACAATCAAGACCGCAAGACAAGCACCTTAGTGAATCTTAATTTTTTGTTAATGTATTTTTATTTTTAAAGTTGTTTTTTTTTTTTCAAACAATTTTCCTCCCAGGCAGCACTGGGTATTTCAACTAGTTCATGTTAAAGTAAAGCCCATCCCAGCAGCAACTAACATATGGCACTGACACACTAATACACATATGTTTCAAGGCTTCAGATTTTAGAGTAGAGAAATGTACACAGATACACATACAGTGTAGGGTTTACACTGAAGGCACCCCAGCTTAAAAAACAAACTGACGACCAAGTGCTAGGAAAGTAGCATGGTAGTGCAGTGGACAGACTATAGACTCAGACCCTTCATGACTGAGTGAAATGAATAGAAAGTCCATAATGCTAGCTATGATGAATCTGAAGCATATTTTGCTTTTCATATATACTGAAGAGATTTGAGATGGCTTATTGTCACACATCCAGAGCTTTAGGAATAAATCCCTGCCTGTGCACTCCTTGTGTGGACACTGCATGTTTTCCTTGTGTCTGTGTGTGTTTTGTCACCGGGTATTCTGGTTTCCCTTCTACATCCCCAAGGTGTATGATAAGTTGATTGCCAGCTTTAAAATTGACTGATATTAGGAGTATGGGTGCAGGGTTGTGTGTGCCCTGCAATTGACTGTTGTCCTATCCAGAGTTGGTGCCTCCCTTGCATCTGACAATGTCACTTTAGGCTCTACTCCATGTAACAAAGAACTTAATCTTGTGGATGTGAGGATTGATGAATGTGACAACTAATATCCTTCCATCCTGTTCATAGCACCTTTCTGTTGATAGAAACATCATATCTATGCCCTTTACAGAAGTATGCTTTGTAGACACTTTATTAAGGTTGGGCATTGCATTTTGTATTTCAGTTGTGGTCATAACCAGTTTGAATTTGAGTAAAATGTCTCTGATTGCTAATGGGTTGGCACAGTGGTGCAGCGGTTAGTGCACTTTCCAGTCTGATCACTGTCTGAAATTCAGATGGAAAAATGAATGAACAAGTACATCTCTGTATCAGTCTGTCTTGTACAAGAGTCCTATCTAGTTCATTATTGAAGGGGCAGAAGTAATAAAATGCATTAACAACATGGTTATAAAAATTGTGTTCTGAGATTTTCCAGGTAAGAAAGACAAGTTTAGAGGTAAGGTTGTTATACTCTCTAATCATTGATTAGCACATGCAAGTAAGAATTGTACTGTGCCCTGAACATGTGAAAACAATGACCCAATAAAACCTATAAACCCACCTTTGTGGTGTTCACATATTCTCCGTGTGTCCCCATGGAATTTCTTCATGCACTCCACACACCTCCCACCTTCTGAAATGCACGTATTTGCTTAAGTGGCCCCGTGTGTGAGTGTGTGCTCCACAAAAACAGTTGTCTTATTCGGATTTTGTTCTTGATCTTGTACCTGGTGCTGCTGGGATAGGCTATGGTTCCTTGCAGGCTATTAATGGGAAAAAAATTGAGTGCAATGATAGATGGATTGTAACACAATTTTAAAAAAGTAGGGATATGCATTCACTTGCAGTAAATATAAGCTTTTTAGCACTGGTGAGTAATGTATAGTCAGTCTGTTTTATTTAGGACCTGACCTCTGCCCTTACAAAGAAGATCACTCTGAAGACACCTCTGGTGTCGTCTCCCATGGACACAGTGACAGAGTCTGACATGGCTATTGCTATGGCGGTGAGTATTAATGGATAACGTCACTCATATGGTGAATAAGAATCCATTAGCATATTGTTGTGACCCATAATGCTCTGCTTGCCTTTATCCCAGCTCACAGGTGGAATCGGGTTTCTTCATCACAACTGCACTCCAGAATTCCAGGCCAATGAGGTCCGCAAAGTTAAGGTAAGAGACAAAAATGGAGATGATTTTTGTGGTGGGGCTGCTTACAGAGTGATGTCAGTACAAGTTGGCCTTTGCCAGTTTTATTTTTTTGTTTAAACACATGCTTCTGTGCAACACAGTGGGCAATGTCATGATCTCTCAGCACAACGTGGGATCTGTCACTGCTTTCTTGAAGTTTGTAGATTCTCCCCAAGTGTGATGATTTGGTTTTCCTTTCACATCTCCATTTCATGTGCAGTTGGCGATTCAAAGTTGCCCCAATGAGGGTGAGTGTGCCCTGTGATGGACTTGCACCATGTCCATTGCTGCCCTCTATGACCCTAAACGTAGATTCGGTACATGAATAGAATTGTAGTATCATCCTATTCAATTATTCAATTTAAAATTATATATTGAGCACATCTGTCTCGTTTAAAATTGTCCAAAATGTCTCCAGGGCAAGATCCAACCTGCAAACATTGCAATCGAGTTTCAGCCTCATTGGGCCTGCGCCAAATTAACATCATTCTGGACCAAAATCTTTAAATACCTTTCAGATAGACTTGGTGTCACAATCCCTCCTAACCCATTAACAGCGGTGTTTGGTGGACTCCCAGGTGAGCTTAAAGTGGAGAAGGACAAACAAACTGTAATTTCCTTTACTACACTATTGACATGTAGACTTATTTTGCTCAACTGGAAGAATCCTAACTCACCTCTTTCAAGTCAGTGGGTAACTGATGTTATATACTATCTGAAATTGGGAAAAAATCTAATTCTCACTTAGAGGATCTGTACAAAACTTTTTCAAAACTTGGCAGGATCTAATCAATAACATTTTAGAATAAGCTTTTAAATTGAGGAAGTGGATTCTCTCCCCTCTTTTTTTATTCTATGTGTTTTTATTCATTTATTAATTTATCTATTTATTTTTACTATTATTAAAGTTTTACTCTGCTGGCCTAGCTCTCTTTCTCATGGGTGGGGATTGATTTGTTTCTAACCTAGTTTTATTAAACTTGACTTACTTGTATGGAATGTTATTTGATTTTAATAAAATCAATAAAATGCTTAAGAAAAAAAGAATTGTAGTGTCATCCTTATCAGTAAGATGTAGCCATGTGCCTGCAGGGCTTTGGAAGTGCAAAATAAACTGACTTTTTTGAATGTTTGTCCCTATGATTTGTTAACTATCATATCAAAAGCTATTCTAACAGGAAACTGTAAATGTTTTAATACGAATGGCATGTCAAGTTCGACTTTGGTGTCTACTAATGTTATCTGCAGGAGATGTACTACATTACCTTTCTTGGATACATCCTTCTTTCTATAGTAATTCAGCCTGTAAATGGGCTGAATGGCCTGTTCTTGTGTAGAGTGTTCTAATAAAATGGATGGTGTTAACGTTTGTAGATATTCTTCGGGATATTGTAAGTTGATGTTTTCATCTTCCGCACCATCACCACCAACTGTTTCAGCATAGTCTATTGATATGCATTTAACCAATTTGCCATGTAACCGATAGAGTTTTTGTGTTAGTTGTTTGACTTCATCGTTTCTTGGTGCTAGGATTGCCCGTGTACTCATTTCTTCTGTTGATAACCCTTCAGGATGAAATTCATTAATAAGATTTCGACATAATACGTCTTCTTTTATTGGGAACTTAAAGTGAGGAAAACATAAAAATTTATAAGAGCTAAGATAGCAGGAACTGTGTGTGTCAAAAGCATTCACACGAATGAGAGGTGAGAGGACCGTGTGCATGTTAGAGTATGGTCGAGAGGAGGGCGTGACTTGAAAAAATCTCATGGCCAAAGTCTCGTCTCGCGGGACTTGTAATTATCTCTTTGAAAAAGTCTCGTCTCAGGATTTCCTTTTATAATAGAGAGATATGTAATTTTATAGCACACTGGACTCAAAAGCATTAATGATGATAGATTGAATTGAATTGAATTTCTAACCTTGGTGGGCTGGTAAACTGGTAAGTGGTTGAAGAAGCACTTAGCTGTGGGGACATGTAATGGCTAACCTCTGTCACATTTTGTTTTTATATTTATTTTTTTTTGTAGAAGTATGAACAAGGCTTCATCACAGATCCAGTGGTGATGAGTCCCAGGGAGCGAGTTCGGGATGTTTTCCAAGCTAAATCTCAGCATGGATTCTGTGGCATTCCGATTACCGACAGTGGCAAGATGGGAGGAAAGTTAGTAGGTATCATTTCCTCCCGAGACATCGACTTCCTGAAGGGTGAAGAGCATGACCTGCCCTTGTCAGAGGTTAGTATGATCTCAGTATAACTGGTGAGGAGATGCCGTTGTCACATGAAAAAATGTGGTTACTGGGTTTTCTTAGATATGGATGCAGAATATGATTTGGGTGGGGGTACCCATGAGTAAGGTCTCAGTGGCATTATTTGGTTTTGATCGTTGAGTGTTTCTTTAGGCCAGGAGTCTCCAACTCCAGTCCTAGAGAGCTACTGTGGCTTGCAGGTTTTCATTCTAACTCTTTTCTTAATTAGTGACCAGATTTTGCTGCTATTTAACTCTTTGCCTTAATTTTAATTGATGCACAACTTAAGATTCGGGCCCCTTAATTATTTTCTTTTTCCTTAATTAGCAGCCAAACACTATTAAGACACAAAATGTAGCAACACATAAACAACAACCTGCATCCATCACATAATAAGTGAAAATAAAGAAAGGTTAAGGCCTCATCTGCTCAGGTCCACAAAACGTTTTGACCGCGCTCTTTTTAAAAAAGAAAATCAACAGTTTTGGAAATGTCTGCCATGGCAGAATGAGCGCCATGGAGTTAAATAATGGGTTTAATTAGCAACGAGAATTGGCTTCAAATTAAGAAACTGAATGAAGTGAAGTTGGTTGGAATTTGAGACCCCAACTTAGTTGATCATCTGTTGGCTCACTTCATATCAAATTTATTTTTGGGTGCCATTTAAGGAAAAAAGAATCAATTCAGCAGTCAAGAGTCTAAAGAAAAGTCAAATAAAATAAAGGGAAATATTTAATTAGCAGCAAAAACTGGTCACTAATTAAGAAAAGAGTTAGAATGAAAACTTGCAGCCACAGTAGTTCTCCAGGACTGGAGTTAGAGACCCCTGCTTTAGGCTAATGTGAAAACTGTTGGAGAAGTGGAGTGTGTGTGAGTAAAGTCTTGATAGGTGACTGTTGTGTGGTTGGATTGGGTCTTCTGGCAGCCATCTGAATAACACCAGGACTGCCAAAAGCAAAGATAAATGGTGCCCTTATTAACAAAATAAACACAAAGGAAGGATTCACAAAAGGGAGGACACAACATACCAAAGCAAACAGAAACAAAACCCTGGTGTCTATCTGGACACAACTACCTGCTGAGGTGACTCCTTCTTATGAAAATACGGCCAAACAGTTTTTCTTACCTCCTGCCTTTCTCTTTCTCTCAATCCAAGACTCCCCTTTTCCTAACAGCTGAGCTTTTGCCCCCAAACTCTGATTCAGACTTCTTTGTTGTAAGATGGATATAAATCCCCCCTGTTGAGGTCACTTTTAGCCAAGCCTCAAAAACACTTCTGAAATGGGGACACTTCCTTTGGGGTTTTTGCCCTGGTGGGTTTTCAGTTCTTAAAAGCCAAGGTATTTCTTTAAAATGTGGAGCCTCTTGCTGCTCCCTGAAGGCCACGTGACATTATGGCCTTATGTCTCTTTTGCCTTTACTTTTCTCTAACTGAAGTGATGCTGAGGCACCTACTGTCTAATGTCTTGGTGAATAAATTGCATTCTTCCATAAAGGCTGCATCCCATTTTCCCTTCTACTGGTTGCCCCTAAACCTATATAGGATGTAGCATCCCCTAGTGGCACGTGCACTCCCATGGTGGCATATGCACAGCCTTTCCTGCTGCCAGTGTGATTGTGTGAGTCTTCCCCTCTCTCTCTCTCTGCCCCGGGGGTCTCTGGTTGGACCTCTTCCATGTGCCATTATCACAGTGCTATTGCTCAATCAGGTGCCTCCTCCCATTTGGTTTGAATGTAGGTGAGGTATGTAAGGCTGATAGAGCTGTAACTGTGGTTTCAGAGAAATGGACGTTTATCTATTTATTCTTGAGAATGTGGAGATTGGTGGATCAAGTGGAAGGTTTTGAAAGTGCACTAAGTTTAAACTTTCTTTAGGCCCACTCACATTTCACAACAGTTGCCAACACATTTCCCACAGCAAAAGTGCCAGAAGCACATTGTGGAATGTGAATGTGTCAGAATAATTCTATTATGTTTTAAGTAGCCAGTGTCTCTGCATGTAAGACTGGCACGTGTTGTAACAGCAGCCACTGTGGTGATCATGACGATGCCACTGTGCCACACCAAGTGGCTCAAACATGGTTGCTAAAGTAACTGGGTTTACACTGTAGGGTGTTCTGACTTGACGTAAGACAGAAAGAGATTTAAATGTTAAGGATCAGGAGGAGGAGGCATAGTCAGTAAACAAATTAAATTTGCAACCAGTAGTTTTAACCAAATCACAAAAGTCTTTTTTGAAAAGCAAGATTCCGAGCTGTTAGTAACAATGAAATGAGTCGCAAGTCTGCACCACAGTTAGTCTCGGATGACCCAGAAATGAAACGGCATGTTGCTCCAGTGACATCAGACGTGTTGCACTCCAGAATCATCCTGGGTAAACTTACCATAGCTTCAGTTGCCACAAATACTTTAAAGTGGTGGCACCCATAAACAATCAATGCGGCAATGTAACCAGACGCAAAAAATGTCTCAACATTAAAATAAGATCTTGAAGATGAAAACGAAAACAATTTTTCAATTGAATTCCCTGTCTTTCCAAAATATCCACAGAAAAACATCATAAACGCCAATAATAATAATAATTCTTTGCATTTATATAGTGCTTTTCTCACTACTCAAAGCACTCAGCAATTGCAGGTTATGGGCCTTACTCATGGGCCCAACACAACAGAGTCCCTATTGGCATTTAAGGGATTCAAACCAGCATCCTTCCAATTGCCAGTGCAGATCCCTAGCCTCAGAGCCACCAATCATAACAGGCGGTGCTCACAAGTACTTACTGAACAAATATAAAAGAGAGGGGGGCTCAAAGTATTAAAGCAAGAAAGATTTTATTAAATTACAATAAAAAAGGCTAAAAATATATTTGCCTACAGGGCCTACCTAGACAAATACCAGGCCTTAACTACCATGTTGTGTAGGTGGTCCTTTACCCACAGCACCATTCTATCGCTTCCGTCCTTCTTTCACCAATAATCCTTCTCCACACCCTGGCCTTGACTTCATTCTTCCTGCTGTGCCTTCACCTATTGCTCACATCTTGATTCCAAGCTTGGCAGCATTTTATTTGGAAGGGGCTTTTATATATCTGGATCAGTACACCTCTAGGACTTGTTTAGAATGTTTCTTTCTATGGTTTAGGATCTCTTATGACTGCGGTTCCCTTTGTGTCTGTCTGAGGCCCATTCACATGCTAGACACCACATCTAGCTGGAAATGTCTTCCTCGGTAGTTAAAGATAGTTTAGAAGAAAAAAAAATAAGCAGTGATAGCACAGTCGCCTCTGTTGTCATTGAAATTGACTGTTATATTAATATAATTATGAAGAAAAAAGACTTCATAGTAGAAATCCCAATTAACCTTTGGGCCCCACATTGATTTTAAAATGTTTTTTTAAAAGAGTAGAGCAAATGGAACTTGGAGAAGTGTCTAGGCTTTCAGTGGATTCAGAAAGTAATCAGACCCTTTCATATACAGCCACTTTGTGTTGCACATTTAAATTCAAATGGATAATTTTGCCTTCTGCTGCTGCCTCACAGTAAGAAAACTTGGATTCATGTCACCGGTCCTCACCGAATGGAGCTTGTATTTTCTTCCTGCGTCTGTGTGGGTTTTGTGGGAGCTAAAGAGTTAAATGGTTAAAAAGTCTGAAATGTGCCTTGATTGGAAAACTGTCGTCTTAGGCTGCAGCTGTAAGTTAGAGAATGGTTTAAGGTCACAGTACGTACACAACCTCAAACAGCTCTGGAAAAACAAGCAGGCTGTAAATTTCATGCACAGACTTTAAGGCCAGCAGCTGCCCAAATGAGAGCCCTGTACGGGGAATGGACTTTAACCGATTAGAATAAAGAAGATAAAATTTACAAAGTGGGATTTTTGTGGTTTAACAAATCAGTGAATTATTATCAAGGTGCCTTATTTTTGTAGCCAATAAGATGTATTCTTTTATATGACTAGGGGGCTTTGCCCCCTGCTCACTTCGCTCGTCACCCCCCGGGCTGGTGCTATACCCTAGCCACTTTGCGTTTCTGCCACTTTTCATTGCAATTGTTACATATGAATAACAGAACTAACTATTTTACATTACAGCAAGTAATTAACCATAGTAAAAAATAGTAAAACGTAATAATTTGAAAGTAAATTATGTTTCATGTTGAGTTAGAGATATTCATTGCATTATACGATTTCGTTCTGTTTGGCTTTGAAATTAACACGCAAATACTTTTTAAACTTACACTTTTACTGTAAAACTTCTGTAAAAACTATTTTTTGAATTAAATTTTCATAAATATCGCTTTGAATTTTGATTCTATGTTTGGACTTACATCGTGACAACGCAACGTATAACTGCCCGTGAGTGAATTTAGTTTCTTTCTCTCTAATAAATAAACTGACTTTTTCTAAAGTTTGTCCTAGTGATTTGTTAATTGTCTTTGCAAAAGCAATTCTAACGGGAAACTGTAAATGTTTTAATACGAATGACATATCAAGATCTCCTTTGGTGTCTAATGTTATCCGCGGGAGATGTACTACATTACCTTTCTTGGATACATCCTTCTTTCAACAGTAATTTGTGTGGTGGAAGACCAGACGGTGTTAACGGTTGTATATATTCTACGGGATATTGTAAGTTGTTGTTTTCATCTTCCATACAATCACCACCAACTGTTTCAGCATAGTCTATTGATACACATTTAACCAATTTGCCGTGTAACCGATCATCAATTTTCGTGTTAATTCGTTTGACTTCATCATTTCTCTGTGCTAGGATTGCCCGTATACTCATTTCTTCAGTTGATAACCCTTCGGGATGAAATTCTTCAATAAGATTTGGACATAATCAGTCTTCTTTATTTGGGATCTTAAAGTGAGAAAAATGTAAAAATTTATAAGAGCTGAGAGCAGGAACTGTGTCTGTCAAAAGCATTCACAAGAATGAGAGGTGAGAGTACTGTGTGTGTAATATGGTTGAATGGAAGGCGGGACTTGAAAACATCTCATGGCAAAAGTCTTGTCTCTTGGGACTTGAAAAAAATCTCTTGGAAATTGTCTAGTCTCGTCTCAGGAATTTCTTTTATAATAGGGAGGTATAACTGAGATTTGCAAATCTTTTCACATGAGCTGAGTGAGTACAAATCAGACACTGTGTCTTTGTTTGAGGTATTCCTCCTGTTAATCTGTAAACTGCAGGGATCTCCCTTTTCATGAAAAATAAATGTATGAAGGACAAGCTTCCGCCTGCCTGGTTCATTTAATTGTCTGACAGACAGAAGGGGATCCTTTTCTTCCATAGTTTCCTACCACCATCCAAAGACATGCAGGTTAAGTGAATTGCTGATTCTAAATTGGCCCTAGTGTAGGTTTTGGGTGTGGGTGTGTGTGTGTTTGTGTTCGCCCTGTGATGGACTGGCGCCCTATCCAGGGTTTGTTTCTGCCTTGCATTCTATGCTAACTAGCAGCACCCCATAAGACCCTGGTCAGGATTAAGCGGGTTAGACAATAACATTGACATGATCCATCAATCGACACTCAATAGAATTGTGGGAAGGATGAATGCAGCCAAATACAGAGAGGTCCACACAACCTCAGATGGGGCAACACATTGCCTGTCGGTATGACAATGACCTGAAGTATACAGCCAAGAGATCCCTGGAGTAGCTTCAGGACAACTTTCTGACTATCCTTAAGTATACCAACCAAAGCCCAGGCATAAACTCCAGAGAACATTTGTGGAGAGACCTGAATATGGCAGTTTAAAGGTTGGAATACTGGTATAAATGGCAGGTTTTAGATTTTGATTTTTAATAAATTTGTAAACCTTTCTGAAAATGTGTTTTCACTTTGTCATTATGGGTTATTGGGTGTAGATTGATGGGCAAAAATGGAAAATGTGTACATCTAAAATTAAATCTACAACACAATAGAGTGTGCAGAAAGTAAACATTTTCTGAATCCACTGTGTAGCAAAATGCCAGTGAGACTCCATTAGTTCTGTTGATGTCCATTTTAGGTATTAGTACTATTTATTGTATTTTCAACTGAGGCCAATTCAAGAGTCAAAGGTGTTGGATTTGAAGATGAAGAATGGTGTGGCTTGATTCAGTTACCTGAGCTTCTATTTGTTTTCCCTACAGGTGATGACAAATAGAGAGGACCTTGTGGTGGCTCCAGCAGGGGTCACCCTTAAAGAAGCTAATGAAATTCTGCAGCGCAGTAAGAAAGGTGAGGGTCAGAAATAAAACAGGCAGTAATCTGTCGATTGTATTAATCTTTTTTTATGTTTGTTGACGTCCATCTTGTTTATGCCGAGTAATGCTGCATTTCGACTGTAGCATTGGCTGTTGAAAGTCCATTGCTTTTTGTAAGGTGGTATGGATAAACTACTGATTGTAAAGTGAACCATCGGAAGGTACACAACTCTTATGATGGACTGGTGCCCTATCCATAGTTTGTTCCAGCCTTATACTTTGCACCCCCACATTGGTAAAATATTAGTAAGTGGGTTTAAACATGTATTTATAGATAAATATCAGAAAACTAGTTGTTTTTTGCTGTGTACCCTCCCCCACCATAACCTATCATCTGTGGGCGAGGAGCAAAAGCTTTAGATCCGCCAAAAATTTCGATCTCCAGTTTTCAATGGATCTCGAAGTTTTAGGGTCCCCGATACCGAAAACATCAGTATCTCAATGATGTGCGTGTGTGTGTGTCAGTTTGTGGGGGACGGTCTATAGCTAAAATGGTTGGACGGAAAAATACCAAACTTCAAACATAAGCTTGTTATGAGATGACAATGTGCTGATTAGTTTTTGAGCCAAAGCGTTCAAGAGAAGGAGGCACTGTAAAGAGACCCTCAAATACCGTAATTCTGCAATTAATTATGAATTCTTCTTGTAAATTGCTATCGTAGTGACATATTTTATGATCAGAAACATCAGCATCAGAGCAATGTTACAGTTCGGGTAACTTGATTCCAAGGGTGCAAAGCCTACTGACGTTCACATCCGAATTTGTACTCTTAAATACATACAACAGTCTTTATTTCTGTAGGACACACCATTGTAAGACACTTTATAAGTCCTTTTCCATAATTAAACTATTTATAAAAATGTTTTACAGCTGGATCACCAGCAGACTAAAGGGACTCACTCAGGGCCACACACACGATTGGTGACAGGAGTTGAATTGGGAGCCTTAAGGTTTGGGGTCCAATTCCCTTTCCACTAAACCTCACTTCCTATTTCAAGTACCACTTGGGTAATGTATTGTGTAATGGCCTGCCATAGAGACTAGAAAATAAGACCATCGTTCCATGGCTCCATTGCTGCAGTCTTGAGCACATTTGACAAATTCTCGCCTCTACAGAGCTCTGCCTTTATTGCTATTTTTCTTCCTTAGCAATTGTTCCAAAAACTAATTTGTATATCACATCACTGTAAACAAAGATGAAAGATATAGAATCTAGAGCTGTATAGAATTTTGAGCAGCTGGCAAATGTAGTATTTCTTTCAAGAATAGTTTTCTTTGAGGCCAGTTCATACTTCTTTAACCTGATTGTAAAAAAAAGCAAATTAAATGAATATTAATACATATTAGTAGTGTTTACATTGGGCCTGTACTTGCTGTGATTCAATTACTATAGTCCCCTGCTACTCTAGTAATTTTTAACTTAACAGCTTTCTGTCAATCCAAAAACCACCTTCTGATTGTATGTTGTTACATTCAATTATTTTATAAAATGGAAGGCTCTTAGTAAAGTGCAATTTGAAATGTTCCTTTGTTTACTCACTTTACAAATGCCATCACAGATTTTGTTTCTACGTTTCAACTTCACATTTTCAGTGAATTCACATGTTTTAGGTGTCCTTTGACCAAAGCAGATGAGATAAAATAAACCCATTACGTCCAGCTGATTTTTCTGGACTTGTTAGGACATTTTCTGGTGTTCCCAAAAGAACATGAGAGGTAATTTCTCATGTGTTTCACTGTTTCCTCTGCTTTTCACATACAGTAGGCCATTTGTGTCATTTCTTGGTGTAGCACATAGATTTGTGTGAGAAGTTAGGCTGCATTATGACCAAGATTCGCATTACTTTTTAATTTGTGTAGCTTACACTCAGGAAGACTCCATAAGCTAGAACTTTATCTGACATGATTATAATTGATCTTTTGTTACAAAGTAATATGCAAAATCCATATTGAGTTTTAGCTGGCTGTTTACTAGCTGTCTGGAGTTTCTGGCATAGATAAAGCAGTTGAAGGTATCCAGGTGTTCACTCCAATGTCTAAAATGGACTAACATGTCCTCTTTGACCGGCACTCCCACAAAGGAGTTTGATTGCGCTTGTGAAATGCACTCCTGCTGTCTTGACCCGTGTCCAGTCTAGATGTTTGTATTGTATTATACATGCATTATTTATTGTTGTCCATAGCTTGGTGTGTCAGATGGGGTATTAGTAGTTTTTTTTTTTTATTCTTCTGACCACTTTTGGAGTGTGTGAGTCAGTGGGCACAATACAAAAAGTTCACTCTGAACAAAACATGGCACAGATCTTCATGTTTCAAAATACTAGAAGCAAAATGATTTGGACCAAAATTGCTCCATGTTTGTGCTCTAACTGCAGCACAATTGGAGAAACAGAATGTATATGTAGACATTGAAAAATATTAAAATGACATATTTGAGTTATTGAATAAAAGTAAAATACTCTATCATTGGGTAAACTCATTCACTTAATAATTTGTTGGGTAACACTTTAGTTTAGGTACTGCATATTACCCATTAACATTAACAAAGGCTTCTTTCGGTCTTCCTAACACTTCTGACACATCACTTGATGGGTTATTCCTCTGTGCAGTGAGACATATTGATGTAATAGTAAAATTTCTTGTTAACATGAAGGATTCTCAGGTCTTGTACTAAATATGTCATCTCAATAGAAGTCTGTTTTGGTTTAGCCACCTCAGACCAGTCCAAAAGTGATGTTTGTCAGCAGGTCACATTATAGAGGTGAACAAACACTTTACTGCTGCTTTATAAGTGTTAATGAGGACCCAAAGAAGTGTTTGTTAAGGTCTTCTTACATAGTAGTAAATGAATAAGATGCATTTTTGCAGTACCTAAAGTGACACCATTTGTTGTTGTAAGAGATGTGAGGATATTTATAATTAAGTAGCTACATTAGCTGTTGAAGATAGGAAATAGAACAAATTGTAAAATATTTGATATTGCCCTGAGTGTACCCTCAGTGGCCTTTTGTGTCTCAGCCTCTCTTGATCCGATTCCAGTAGAGCTCACTTCTCAGACTCTGTCATTGTAAAGTACCTCGCTCACCTCTTGTCCACTTTTTCTGACTACCACCAATGGTAGACGGGCCCCCATTACCCTCTGTGAAAGCATCATTCGTTTCTTGTGCACACTTCCTGTCTTTGGAAACGACTTGGACTGTCCTTCATTAGTATTTACCAAGCCAACATCACTTGGTACATTACTCTCTTTGTTTTTGTTGAAATGCTCCATTTAACTTCTTTTTTTGTAAAAAAATGTTTTTTTAAAAAAGTCACAGAGATTGAACTTCATACCCCTGTGTATCGTGTTGTCTTCCCTACCTCTGAGCTACCAAAGACAAAACGAACAATCAAATCCCTTGGAAGGGAAAACCACACACACACACACATTTTATTATATACTAGCTGCTTGTGGTGTTCAGGACAAATAATTCAGACATGAGTGTCAGTAGGGTTTGCGTCCTAGGAACCAAGTTACCCAAACTATTCTGTAACATTTCAGTAATTATTTACCACTCTGATGCTGATCTTTATGATCATAAAATAGGTCATTACGATAGCAACTGATGAGAAGAATTCATAATTAATTGCAGAATTTTGGTATTTGAGGGTCTTTCTAGAGTGCCTCTTTCTCTTGAACGATTTGGCTCAAAAACTGATCAGCACATCGTCATCTCATAACAGGCTTATGTTTCGAGTTTGGTATTTTTCCGTCCAGCCGTTTTAGCTCTAGACTGTCCTCTACAAACTGACACACAGACAGACACACACACACCCATCATCGAGGTATCTGTATTTCAGTATCGGGGGACCCAAAAACATCAAGATCCGTCGAAAACCGGAGATCGAAATTTTCGATGAATCTAAAGCTTTTGCTTCTCCACCATGGACAAGAAGTTATGGTGGGGGAGGACGCAAAGCAAAAACAACCAGAAGACTCCCTAGCAGTTTTATTATATTCATAAACTTGGAGTGATGTCAGTTAACTCTCAGTAATTACCCAGTGCCGAGGATGTGGACCCATCTGTGGTTGCTGCCCCACTTGGTGACGCCATATCTTAGCCAAATTGCTGGCATAAGAGTCCTATTAATCTTTGTCATGAGAAAATTCCCCAGACAGACGTTTTTAGTGAAACTTCAAGCCTTGCCCTCCGTTGGTGAGGTGTTTTACTTACACATTGTTGTGCTGCGGCGTTTGCTTCATTTTGATGTTGTTTTTCTTTATCTGTGTCATTAGCACAACGTCATTGTTGTATGGCAGCATTTGCTGCCCACTGGTCTTTCATAGTGAGAAGTGAGGTGCGTGCAAGTGCCAAAAAAATGTAAAAGTGCATACATGCGCCATCTAGTGGCTGTGGTTGAGCATGAGAAGAGTGGACTGCTCCGTACACACATACACACACAGAGGTCTTTCGTTTATATATGTCTAATAGTAGGTTAGTGGCTCAGATTTGAAGGTTGGGAGACAAAGTGCAGAGGAGAGATGCTGGGTATATTGGAAAAAGGATGTTAAGGTTAGAGCTGCCAGGCAAGAGTAACAGAGGAAGGCCTAAGAGAAGGTTTATGGATGAGAGAGGACATTCAGGTGATTAGTGTAACAGAACAAGATGCAGAGGGAAGAAAGATATGGAAGAAGATGATCCGCTGTGGCAATCCCTAACGGGAGCAGCTGAAAGAAGAAGAAGATGATTAGTGGCTTTACTTTTGTTAAAGCCAACCCTTAGATAGACTTTTGTGATGTTTCCCACTGCATCTTTCCTTTCTCTCCCAGTTGAAGTTCTACCGGTTGCATTCTACTAAAGATTACTCCATCACATTCATCTTAACAAGCCAAATAGTACACTTTATTAATAATTTCAAATATTATAGAACTAAGATAATCTATTACATGTGAACACCACAGGCTGAAACCAAAGCAGTTGATTTTTCTGGACTTGTTAGGAAATTTTCTGGTATTTCTAAAAGAACACAGAGGTGGTTTCTCATGTGTTTCACTGTTTTCACCATCTGTTACATGTATGGTGTTCCATGCAGTAATTCATTTGTGTTGTTTCTTGGTGTAGCACATGGATTTGTGTGAGAGGTTCGGCTACATTATGACCAAGACTTGCATTACTTTTTAATTTTTGCAGCTTAAACTCAGAGAGGCTGCATAAGCTAGAACTTTATCTGACACGATTATAATTGATCTTTTGTTACAAAGTAACTTGTAAAATCCATATTGCATTTTTAGTTGGCTGTTTACTAGGTGTCTGGAGTTCCTGGCACAGATAAAGCAGGTAAAGTTATGCAAGCGTTCACTCCAATGTCTAAAATGGACTAATATGTCCTCTTTGACTGGCATTCCCACAAAGAAGTTTGATTGCACTTATGAAATGCACTCAACCGTATCTGTCTTTGTGTCAGGTCTTTTATGCAGAGTCTAGATGTTTATATTGTATTATACATGCATTATGTATTGTCTTCTCACCAGACACGGCAAGCTACAGTTTTTTTTGAAGGCCTAACCATGACATGTTGGTAGGCTCTCTACTGGTGTACCAGAGCAGTCTCTGTTTTGAAGCAAGGCATTACTTTTCACAGTGGAGTCCGAGCTTGTAAGTACCTGTGCACACACACACACGCACACCCTCTGCTACATGGCTATTTACTGGCCTTACAGAGACAGAGGTTAGGATCTTGCACTGATATAGCATATTACCACACCCACCACACAACAAACCACCTCAGGATCCCATATTAGGACCCGAGCACAGCCATGCAACGGGTGACATCACAGCACCACACTTGTTTGAATTGAGTGGATCAGTGGCTGGAGTGCCAATCCTGCCACTAAATCCCCTTGCAAAGATGGAGGACCTGCTTGCAGGGCTGGAAGCAGATTGATGTCATATCCAGGTTGGAGCAATTGCAGGTTAAGGGCCCAATGGAGTGGAATCACTTCTAGCATTTTTGGGATTTGAACCAGCAAACTACAGTGGTACCTTTGGTCACGACCGTAATTCATTCCAAAACTCTGGATGTGACCCGAACATAATTTCCCTATAAGATTGTATGTAAATACGATTAATCTGTTCCAGACCATATGAACTGTATGTAAATATTTTTTTAAGACTTTTAAGCACATTAATAGTTAATTATACTATAGAATGCACAGTGTAATAGTAAACTAAATGTAAAAACATTGAATAACACTGAGAAAGTTTTCTCCATTGTTCAAGGTTAACATTGCAAGAGTTCGCGCTATAGCGCTACAAACCGCTTGCTGTAAACACATTTTTTTGAGTTTTAAGCACAGGGAAAAAAAAATAAGTTTGAAAAATCTTTAATTTATACAAAAACTAACCCTAAACAACCAAGAAAACTAACTTAGAATGAGTCGAGTTCTGGCGTGAAGGGAGTGAGGAGGAAGTAGATGTGTGGAGAGGAGGTTACAGTTTTGAGGGAGAGACTGAACACGTGCGGAAATCATTGGTGCGTACGAACCGGAAGGGAAACTGGCCACCAGTGTTTTTGTTCGCCACCAGAGCGTGTGGTCGTGTGATCGTAACCCGATTTGTATGTGTTCGGAAATGTTTGTGACCAGAGGTTCTACAGTATATCCCTAGCCTCGGAGCCACCAGTCCCCCTGGCTTTGCTGAAAGGATGTTAATTGGATTACAGTTTACATCTTGAGCTTGGGCAAAGCCTACCCATTTTACGCTTGTACCTGAGTGTGCCCATCACAGATGCTGGGCAGGGGGTGGGGGAGTGTGTGGCATCAATTAGCAGTACAAGGAAGGCCTGGACTAAAAATATCCAGATCAGTGCGGGATTTCAGTCCTGAAGCCAAAAAAGACAACACAAGTTCATACGTTATATCAAATGGAAGGCAGAAGGCTAGATGAACACTGGCTTATAGATGTTGGATAATGGTATAGACTGAAGAGAACCTCAGTTCTGCCCATGTACAAGTCTGTTGGAACACGCATTGCAAAAGTCAAGTTGGGGAGGATGGATTAGCTGCCTTCTAGCTAGAGCAGGTGCAGCACCAGCATCTCTTATCCTCTGATTTAGCAGAGAAGGCCTTAGCAGAAAGGACAGCAGTGTTGTGCAAGTTCACTCCTCACAAGAACTTGCACAAAGTTCAGATTAAAATAAATAAATTCACGTTCATAGTTCACCATTTCAATTTTGAACTAGTCATGTTCAGTTCATTTTTCTATTTTTTAAGGAGTGAGAATAAATGACCCATGAGTTTGCTTTTTTCAATTTTACATGCCTTATATTATAGACTATTACAATGTTCTTGAATAAAATACCATAATTATAAAATTACACTTTATTGAGTTATACCTAGCAACAAACACGTATAACCATCTATGCTAATATCCTCCCGGTCAAAAAAGAAATTAAATAGATGCAAGTATACATATAAATGACCACTCTATTTCCAACCGTGTGACACAAATGGTGACTGTAGAACCAGCATGTAGGTGAACTAACCGATTACACTGCAGGTCAAAATTTGCGTCACATATTGCATGTCCAATGGGGAAAAATATAAAGTGGCATCACGAAGTACAATGTTTTCCTAAAAGTGAAAGCAGAGCTTCACTGTGTACTCGTGTCAGCCGGGGTACAGCTTAAGCACAAGGAGGCAGACACAGATGGTGCATATTGGATTTTACATTATTTTTTCCAAAAACAAATAAATGGCAAAAAATTTGTACGAAATAAATATTCGTGAAAATCCATTATTTGTGCTTATTTGAATACCGTATTTGGCTCCACCCCTACATTACAGGGTAAGGCAAAACGTTTAGTCTGGACCTAAACAAGATCCAGAATGTCACCTAAAACTGAACTTGCTCACGTTCACGTTCTTCACTTGCAAATACGTTACGTTAAGTTTGCCATTCTTAGAAAAATGAGCGCATTCAATGAATGTGCGTTTTTGAACGAGTTCATGCACAACACTGCACTGTTCAGTACCAAGATGCCCTGATATCACTTGTGAAATACTTTGACACTGTTCTAGTATGGGTAAATTGTTCGTGCCATACATTAACTGTTAGGCCTTTGTCAGAGCTTCTTTGTAAGTCTTAATTTATTTTATAGACTTACAGAAATCTGTTGAAACTCTTAGGTAAGCTGCCCATTGTGAACGACAACAATGAGCTGGTGGCCATCATCGCCCGCACAGATCTCAAGAAGAACAGAGATTTCCCTCTCGCCTCAAAGGACAGCAGGAAGCAGTTGCTGTGTGGTGCAGCCATTGGGACCCATGAGGATGACAAGTACCGTCTAGATCTTCTTGTGCAGGCTGGAGTCGATGTGGTAGTACTGGTAAGTTAAGGCTGGGATGCAGCCATGATGGGTTATACTGCCAAGATAACACTTTGTGTAACTGGAATCTTTTACCATGACAGGATTCCTCGCAGGGAAACTCCATCTTCCAGATCAACATGATAAAGTACATCAAAGAGAAGTACCCAGAATTGCAGGTGATTGGAGGAAACGGTGAGTCTCTTAACTAGCCTCCTGATTTGCAGGAGTGCTCAGCCTTTATGGTGAATTTCAGCTAATGTGGTCTTTTCTTCTTCTCAGTTGTGACTGCTGCTCAGGCTAAGAACTTGATTGATGCTGGAGCTGATGCCCTCAGGGTGGGAATGGGAAGTGGTTCAATCTGCATTACTCAAGAAGGTGAGTTTTGGAGTAGTTTGTTAGGGTGGTGCACGTGAACTTCCCTATCTTTGCAAAGCCACAAGGGAAGAATTACGGTCCGATCCATGTTCTAGCACCCAAACTCATCCGCTCATTCATTGTCCCCAATAATGTTTAAGAATGGCTTCCTGGGGTTCCTCACTGATACAGTGTTGTTCCTGTCTCTTTAGCGCCACCTTCTGTCCCACCTGATCTAAAGTCTCACAGTCCAAAATGTCCCACTGTCGTAACGGGATTCTCCAGTAAGTCCCTCACACCAGGGTAGCTCTTTTTCTCAATGGCTGAGTTGTGTGGGCAGACTCAGGCTGGCATGCAGGGTTTGCCATTGCTGGACTTACTAACGGTTATTTGTACTAACTCCAAATTGGAAGCCACTTCTGACTAACTGATGGACAAAGATGACCACCACACATTCCCATACGCATGCTACCAGCTTCTGTTTACAAAAAAAAAAAGACTCTGTCAAAAGTCATCTTAGGGTGCCCTTATAGTGCCACATTCACAATCCCACCTTTTACTGTATTACTTTTGATCATTTGCCAAAAATAAAACGGCCAACCATTGCTGTCAACTGCCCCTCCATCTCTCTAAGGTTTGCTGTCTCATCTCATATATTCTTTAATTCAGTCATCATGAACTTTAATATCAGGCAACTGGATGTTAGCCATACTGAGAGGATTGGACTTATTTGATGCTCCGTTGAACTCTTTTGTAGTTTAAGTTAATAATGTTGGTGAACATAATGTATGGAGCACCAGTGTATTCTCATCGTTGAAGGTCTGGAAAGAAGCATAAGATGTGGAGGTAGTGATGGAAGGCCCCCTTTACTAACCTTGTATGAACTCCTACCCTAGCCCCCATTTTAAGTTTCCATTACCTCCCAGAGTGCAAATTATGCCTGCTGAACACTGTGCTGAGAGCCCACACCAGCCCTGCTGATGCCATCCAGGCTGCATGGGATACCTGCCAGCATTGTTCATGCCCTTGTTGGCAGCATGAATTTCTCTGTATACTGTTGTACAGAACCTCGAAGTCTCAAATCCAAAAACTTGGATCTCTTCACTTCTAGTACTAGCATGCGGAAGACCCCAGGCCACAGCTGTGTACAAGGTATCGGAGTACGCCAGACGCTTTGGAGTACCCGTCATTGCAGATGGAGGAATTCAGACTGTCGGGCACATCGCCAAAGCACTGTCACTTGGGGCATCCACAGGTGAATATGGCTGTATTCTGTTTTTACCTTATGTATTTCGGGTTGTTATTTTGAGGGTTTATTTTCCCATCATCCATTCTATACTCTGTAGTTATAGATCTTGTAGCAGACAATGTCTACTACTGCTTGTACGAGTCCACCTGCAGTTAAGAAGGCAAAATGTGGCTATGAATAGTCAATATATTTGATGGAACTATTCATACCACCATATTCTTCCAAAGGAATCCCTCAAGTAGTCAAGGACTTGTCCATATTCTGGACATATGTTGGTCTTCCGGTCTTGTCCAATTCTTTTAAACAGAAGGACAGTAAGATTTTGTCAATTTCATTTTCTGTTAGTGATGATGGGGTCACTGCTGGCTGCCACAACGGAAGCCCCAGGAGAGTACTTCTTCTCAGATGGAATTCGACTCAAAAAGTACCGTGGGATGGGATCATTGGATGCAATGGATAAGAACCTGGGATCTCAGAACAGATACTTCAGGTGAGATATTCATATTGGTGGAGATACTTCGGGGGGGAAAATATGTCAGTGCTTGCTTACACAGTGCCTGTCTTGTTTCTTCCACTTAAGTGAATCAGATAAGATCAAAGTGGCCCAGGGTGTGTCGGGGGCAGTTCAAGACAAGGGCTCCATCCACAAGTTCATCCCTTACCTGATTGCTGGAATCCAACATTCGTGCCAAGATATTGGAGCAAAAAGTCTTACACTTGTCAGGTCAGCTAACCCAGACTTGGTGGCTGGGTTTACTGTGATCTCCAGGCATGTGGGTTCGTCCATCCCCAAGGCATAATGCATGGAAGTTTCCCCCTTCAGCATAACCCGACTTACTGTCTCTCTCAGGGCAATGATGTACTCGGGAGACCTCAAGTTTGAGAAGAGGACGTTGTGTGCTCAGGTAGAAGGTGGTGTCCATGGCCTCCACAGGTGAGATCTCGCTCCACGCACTATACAAATGAAATGACTGACACATTCTGGAGGGCTATCCTACTGGAGAGGTTAGGCAGAGCATCTTTTATGGTGTGCAGTTAGTGTTTATTACGTAATAATAAGTTTTTATAAGCTGGTTTCACATTAGCACTATAATTCCCTATAATTCTACCCCGTCAGGTCTGTCTCACACCTCATTTTCCCAGTGCAGGGATAAGAAAGCCATTCTTGATGTAATTTCTAAATCTACTGGCTAACTTTTTCTCCTCCGATTTACTCATCTGACTGACGGCTAAGCTCAGTGCTTCATTTTATTACATATATTATTTCATTTCATAGATAGAGTGTTGCATCACCTAAAGAAATGCAACATTGGCTATACCTGATGAATATTTTGAAAGAATGTGTAATCATTTAATTTTTATTTAGCGTTGTTCATAGTGAAGAGCAAAGTATAAAACTAAGCAAATCACGATAGGAAGGCCTAATAAAATATTTCCATATCCCCCCCCCCCCCCCCATATAAAACACACAGGGATATAGAGTACACTGCAGGGCCAATTGGTCCCAGCCCCTAAGCCAGAAACAAGCTTACAGCAATCATCACAAAGACAATTCCACATACCACAAGAATCAAGATTTTTTTTTTTTTATAGATAAGTAATTACATTGAGCATATAATAAAAATTAGAGAATAACTGCTTAAGACCAAGTTTGATTGTTATAAACATTTCAATAATAAGTTAATCTAGCTGAAATACCCATTGCTGTCTGGGTGGAAAGAAATTTTTTTTTAATTGTTTGAGAAAAATATAATTAAAAACAAAAAACACAACTTTAAAAATAAATTAACAAACAACGAAGACTCACTAATGTGCTTGTTTTGCCGTCTTGATTGTATTTCATCATCCAGCTGACGCTTGGAACCAGCCAACTCTATTTCATTTGCGGTGCTGCTCACACATAAAGAATGCTGGCAGTCACCTCCAGTTCTCCCTCTGGTGGTCGTTCCGAGTGTCGACTGCATGATAACATGCATACAAGACCGCAAGGTCACGCCCCACCCTACCCAGAAGGGGGTGGGCTTGGGTTGATTTCACCCTATGGTATTTTTAGTCGACCAATGAAAAACGTGTACCAAGTTTCATGAAAATCGCTCCAGCCATCCAGAAGTGATGTTGGAACACACACACACGTACATTGACTTTTATATTTATATATATATATATTATATATATATATATATATATATATATATATATATATATATATATATAAAACAGAGAGAGAGATAGATATAAATAGATTACTGATGGAAGAGTATTATTTTGCACATCTGCTATGGCTGTGCCCCACTGGCCTTTAAAACAGTTAACAAGAAAAGAAATTCCACAAATTAACTTTTGAAGAGGCACACGTAGTAATCAGGATGATATAATGATTGTAATTCAACATTTTCCAGTTCTAAATTTCAGTACTATTCTAAATGAAAATAAATTTGCAAGACTGTGGCATTTTTTTTTTCCATTTAAGATTTTTGTTTTTTGAAGAACAGTTTATACATGGGCATCAAGCTTGTATTTTATATTTGTCGTAAAAGCAAGTGCCAAGCATTTAGGCATTAAGTCTATAGATCATAATTTCTTTCACATTATGAAAAAATGTACATTCAATCAGATATGCCCAAACATTTGACTGGTAATGTAAAAAAAAAAAAAAAATCTCTGCTGCTGCATCCTCATTTAAGAAAAAGACACGGGTGTACAGTAGTAGCCAAATGTTTTGCAAAATTTGTGGCTTCAGTTTTTATGGTGGCAATTCATATAGTTATATTATTGTGCAGAGTGATCAGATGCATATTAATTCATTGCAAAGTGATTTATTAGCATAAAAAGTTAACTTTCACAAAAACCCATTTTTACTTATTTTGGAGCTGGTACAAAATGATCAGTTAAAAGTGTCCAGAAAGCGCTAGGACCACCTCCTCCTAAGGAGTCAGCTACACAATTGTGTTGTCACCAGTGCAGAGGCTTGCTCAGTACTGGCAGCAGGTGGACGTATCAGCACACACAGTGAGGCAAAGACTTTTGGACGTGGCTTTATGTCAAGAAGGGCAGGAAAGAAGCCATTTTCTTCAAAGAAAAACATCAAAGACAGACGGAAATTCTGCAGGAAGTACGAGGATTGGACAACAGAAGACTGGTGAAAAGTTTTCTTTTGGATGAAATCCACTGCCGACTATTTAGAACATGTGTCTTACCAACAGTGAAGCATCCTGAGACAGTCCATTTGTGGGGTTACTTCTAATCCAAGGGAGTGGCCCCACTCACAATTCTGCCCAAGAACATTGCCATCAATAAAGAATGGTATCAAAACGTCCTGCAAGAGCAGCTTCTCCCAAAAATCCAGGTTCAATTTTGTGATGATCTCTGTATTTTCCAGCATGATGGAACACCATGTCACAAGGCAAAAGCGACAACGAAGTAGCTCAGAGATCATAACATTGAAAGTGTGGACCCGTGGCCAGGAAACTCATTAGATCTTAATCCCATTGAGAACCTGTGGGCAGTTCCCAAAAAGCCAGGTGGCCAAGCAGAAGCCCACAAGTTGTGATCAACTCCAAGAACTAAAAACACAAGAATGGATCACACTCAGTCAGGATTTAGCTCAGAAGCTGATATCCAGCATGCCAGAGCGAACTGTAGGAGTTATGAATTAGAAGGGTCAATACTGTAAATATTGACTCTTTACATACATTTGATGTATTGCCAATAAAAGCCTTTTGAAACTTATGAAATGTTTATAATTGTTCTTCAGCATACCATACAAACATGTAAAAAAATAATCTGAAAATGCTGAAGCAGCAAAGTTTACAAAACACATTTGTGTCACTGCCAAAGCCTTTGGCCACTACTGTATCTCTTCATATGCTGCAAGTTGTCTGGGCATATTGCAGTTCATATACTATTTAGTTTATGTACATTAACAGTAACACACCGAGAAAAAGCAAACATGACAAGTGAACAGCCTGCCTTGTTTCAGTTGAGGTATTTTATACCAGATCATAACCAGGTAGCATATTAGTGTCAAAGATGTTGAAATGAACACTGGTTCAAATCTTCCAAAGTATAGCATAACAACTTCATATGAAATGTCTGTTTACTATATGACTTGATTCTAAGATTTGTGAACATGGAGAATACATCCGTTTGCCTTGAAGCACTATTGTCTATTAAAGGTACTTGTGCTTGTTTTTCAGCTATGAGAAGAGACTCTTTTAAACCGCACGCCATCCCTGCCTGGCTCCAGTTCAGCAGAGCCTGAGCTTGTCTGTTACAGGCCTACTTGCAAAAGCTCAGGGAGAGCTGCCAGTCCTTCATCTGTTACATTTTCTGTACGCCATCCATCTTCAGCATAAACGCCACTGTGACTGCCAGTGCTTTGCAGCTGGCTCAAGGGGTTTGGACATTTTCCCTTTTCCTTGGCCACACCATGACCTGCATATGTCTTGCTCTTTTACACTGTCACCATCAAAACAAGGTCATACAGCAGGGTGGGATTCTGAGCTGCCCAGGATAAAAGTCCTCCCGGAATAGCATTACTTGCCCAACTGGGGGGATTTCAGTTTTATGTAACAGAATGTTTTTGGTATGTTGAATACAATGCTCTAAAGAATGTAAAGAAAGAACTTCAAGAATATTTTATTAAAAAAAAAAAAGAAATAAATGTGTTTTGGATGCACTGAACTTCTGCATCCTTTAACAAACAGAGTCTTCTCCTGAAGGTTTGTAAATACATATTAAATGTCCTTGGCTGCAGAAGGGGGTGGGATAAGTGCTGCTCCTGTAAGCCTCCTCTCACTTGTCAGAAAGTTGAAGGTGGCACAGGCATTGGGCTGAAAAAAAATATATATAAAATTTAAAAGTTAAGTGAGGGGCTAATGGAAGTAGTTGCTATGTGTGTGAACAAGAGAAAGAAGTTGGTTTAATGTTCTGTCCCAAAGCTGGAAATCCATTAATTCAGTTTTTAGCTTGCTTATCCATTTTGGGGTCACAGAGAACTGGTTCCTTATACCAGTGCATTGAACGCAATCGGCACTGGACAGGACATCAATCCACTGCAGGGGCCCACTTGAACACACTCATTTATACTGGGTCAGTTTTCAAAATTACCAACTAACCTAACAGGTAATTGTTTGAAAGATGGGAACAAAACCCATCAGTGCATGGTGAAAACGCTAGGCCCAGGATTCAAACCCAGAACTCTGAAACTATGAGGCATAGGGAACAAGAAAAAAAGAACAAACTCACTGTATCCAGGACCTCCACTGCAACTCCTTTTTTCCGCATGAAAGAAAGAATTTTGGGGTCAATCCTTTCAACACGATCCCCTGTTCCCAAAACCAGGATCTCTGTGGAGAAAGACATGCCTTGTGAGTAAGAGACACTTTTTTTATGTGTTCCTTTGACTGAGCGGTCCTGAAGACTCACCAAGTTTGGGTTCTATCAGATGGAAAAGAGAAAGGCTTTCCTCTGTAATGTCCTTGTAGTTTCCAACCTAGAAAAAGACCAAACATAATCTTGCGTTTATAAAGGATTACACTCTGAGGTGAGACTTGTCGGGTCATCACTCTTTCCCCCTCTCTCTCTGTGTCCCAAAGCCATTATTTATAACCCTTGGTGAAAATTCATTTTGCTTCTGTGGCTCCAGTTTTCTGGATCTCTGCTTTAGTTGTTCAGTAAGACTAAATTTATAACATCAAGGCTGCTCCTTGTGCATAAACTCTAAGAAGTGGATTCTTGGGCTGTGTTAAAGCTTCTTTTATTTCACCTGGCTCCTCCATTTTACCGTTTATCATTCTGTGTTATTGAATCATAATTTTTCTAGTGTCTTCACTGGTGTATGTTTGACTCAACTTTATTTATGCATTTTTATTGCACTAGCAAGCTACACTACTGTAATCATAGTACCATCCATCCATTATCCAACCTGCTATATCCTAACACAGGGTCACGTGTGTCTGCTGGAGCCAATCTCAGCCAATGCAGGGAACACACACACCAAGCACACACTAAGAACAATTTAGGATTGCCAATGCACCTAACCTGCATGACTGAACTGTGGGAGGAAACCCAAGCAGAGTCGGAGAGAACATGCAAACTCTACGGAAGGAGGACCCGGGAAGCGAACCCAGCGCTGCCACTGTGCCGCCCCATAGTACCACATAAGCAAATATATATATAATATTGACAGGGATACTATACAAAGGCTGACTTTTTTGTAGACGGGAATCACACAAAACATGCAAAAGGACTCAAAGAGATTCTCTCAGCCTACACAAGAATAAGACTCACATTCCACTGCAGGATAGCCTGTGGAATCACTGCACATGGCCCCAGCACTCTGTCTCCATTGATAACAAAACCATAGCTGCTGTAGCTCTCGATAAAGGTGATCTCCGGGGATTCTCGCTTTAGTATAGTGATTGTTGTCTTCTGATACAGCTCATCATCTGATGGAGTCAGGCGGTGACTCTGCCTCTGGGACAGTCTATTGAGAAAACAGGAGAAATGTGGTTATTTTTTTTTTAAATAAAAGGGTTCATGACAGCTGACCTGGGGCCCAAGAAATGCAAATGACCAATCTACAAATCTTACATTTAGATAGATACATAATTTGTCACAGAAATTTAGCTTTTAGAAAAGCTCAACAAATAAGAAATATAATAAACAGCAACTCCCTTAAATATACCGACAATAATTACAAAAAAGAAAAAACTGACTTGGGTAATACAAGAGCAGTCACAGTGAGAAATTTTGAAGGTGTGACACTTTTATGAATTGGCTGAAAGTGCTCAGTGTTAGTGTAGCATGGAGAGGATGTGCAGTATTGTTCACAATAGTCATCAGTTTTGTCTTTACTCTCCTCCACTATCTCCAGTGGGTCGAGATTTCACATTCAGCTTGTTGATTTGGTGGGCCACATCACAGATGATCAAGTGGCTATCACAGAGATATAGAACATGTAGGGGAGATCACCACTAGTGTTGATCAACCAAATTCACCAAAAGTCTTTTGCACAGAATTTGCGGAGCTCGCCAGTGACTTTGTTTACCAAATTTTTCCCTGACAATTTGCCGTGCAGCTGACTTAGGTAAACTTTTTTTTCCCCCCCCAGTGCCCCATGATGCTTTGTGAGGCCAGTGTGACATTGAAGAGCTGTAGCAGTGCCAGAGACTGGACTGCATGTTGAGCGACACCCGAGTCTATGCGCACTGATGACCTGGTGGTGTTCTGGGTCATGGCGGCGAGCTCGCTCAGGATGAGTAAGTTCAGTCTGAGTGGGCTTTCCGTGCTTAAAGCAGAGTGGTCACAGACGAGACAGCATAGCTGTCGACAAACTGGCATTTGAAAAAAATGAGTCCTAGATCAGTGAAGATTTCCAGTCCCTCTCTATTGTTCTCCCTGTGGTCTTTTGTAACTCTTATGTGCATTGGACTTAATGCATCCTGCTCCTGTTGCTACTCTCTGCAATAAATGGTAATGTCCTGACATTTAATTCTATTTATTTTCTCTCTGACAGGCACAGCTCATGTCAAATTTTTAGTCATATGTTTCCTTAGCCCCCACTGTAAAGACTGCTGCACCATTATAATCCCCTCAAAATGACTTCAGTGTTTTCTTCCTCATTCTCTTTAAATGCAAAGATCACAAAGGTCTGCAAAATTCCCAAACCTTTCACCAGACTTATTATGAACTGAATTCAGCAGGGTTCTCACATCACTAGGCATCACCCATATCAACTCTTTCGTGGCAGATGTCGACACACAACATGTGGGTGTGCCTTCAGCTACCGGCAACTACACAAAAGCGTTCAGCTTTACGATCAGCTCATGCTGGTACATCACTTTTGTTTGCAATTTTCCATCAAAATCAGAGTCCGTTTCAGCAGTAATATGCAAAACGTTGCCCACGGAGTATTTTGATTCGCGCATTTACTTCACTCTCTCACCAGATCCGTCTTTCCCTCTAGTGGCTGCCGCCTGCATGAAGAAAGATTTGGTGGCCAGCAGACGAAATAAATATTCAGCCCTCAAACAGTTAAAGGAATATAGAGGAAGAAAAAGAATAAACACAAACCAAAGAGGGTGCTGTAGGGTTGGCAAGGACAAAAGTGAGCACTGCAAGAGCCAGATAGGATAGTAGTGGGCAAGACTGGGTATTGAAGGTGTTTTGGGCCAGTGTTGCCAACTTGGTTACTTTGCTGCCATATCTAGAGACTTCCCTTTGGTGACTAATTTTTAAAAAGTGTTTTTTTTTAAAAAAAAAAAAAAATAGTGTCATTTTTCAGTTGACATAAGGAACTTTTCTTTTCTCATGTTGCTGACAACAGTTCATGTAACAACTGATTGCAGTTCGACAGAGCTCAGTAAAAAACTCTTCAAAGTGTTTGTTCTGAGTCACAAACGAATTGTAAATACAGAAAGCCCACTCTTGTGCACTATACATAAAAGACACATTTAAAAAAAAGTTCTTGTTTTGCCTGGGTTAAAGATGTCCTATTCAAAGTTTTATTTGCAAAAGTGTAGAAAAGGATGGGAGCTGAACTCTGATTTCAAAGAATGGCTGAAGCCCAGTATCAGTAATGAAGACTTTTCTACACTAGACTTCAATGCTAAATTGTGTGACACAACACTTTGAAAAATGAAAACCATGTCACTTTTCAAAGCAACCCCTGCCCCCCCACCCACACACTACCAGTCATAAGCAAAAAATTGATTCTTCTAAACAGGCAGAGGCAATCATGGTAATATGTAAGTTTTGAGCAGTGCTCAGCCATACACAAGACCATATTGGAGAGCTGCGTTTGCCGACTCTGCAGCAGCCAGACCTCTTTGAATGCACCGCACTAAATAAACTGAAATGATAAATGGTGTCCTGGCTACATATTTTCTAAAGATGCTAGTGACAAGTATTGGTGACCAAAAATACAGTCTTCCTTCATGATGACTGCACTGACATTAGTGTGTTGAAGCACCCTAGTGTTGTAAGTTGCTACTTCAGTGATTTAATCTTGCGTTTAGCAATGTGCGACTCACAAATGATTCCTTCTTTTTTGAATGACTCTTTTAAGTGAATCAATACGTATTAGCTGAGTGGAGCTCAAAGGGAGTGCCAAAGTGCATTTGTGTCCTGCAAGATTTCATCAGCGTCTTTTGTTTCGCTGTGACTCGTTTCACTTGACCATTGTTCCGAGTTGAAACTTTCAATATCGACGAGTGAAAACTGTCACTGGCGATTCATTCATCACACAAGTACAATACAGTAACAACACATTTATACTAGAATATATTTGTTTTGCTTTGTACACTTCATTGTTGGAATTGTTTCAAATTTGATATACAGTATAAACAAAATTAAAATGAATATGTTTAAGTTCCGATGTACATTCAACAAACTAGTCATACCAAACTGAACATTAAATACTATTACAATTTTTTTACAATTATTTGCTTTCACCTTTACTTTAGCACACACATATTTTTACGGTTCATTACTTGTACTGGGTATGTATCATTACTCGATTGTTTTTTTTAGTTCAAACTATTTCATTACCCAAGAACGAGTCCATGATTCTTGAATAGATCATTACTCAAGGACCAGATGCATGATTCTCATTAACCACAAATTCTCATCACAGTTTTCGTTCACTTGTGATTCTGTAACGTAACTTTGTAATTTAATTATGCATCTAAATTTGTTGTCATCTTGTGTACTGATATAGACAATTATGATTTTATTTTTAATTCTGTAACTTTGTACAGTACAGTTTATTCTAATTTTAGTTATAAAATGTAATTATATTTGAATGCACTACGATTTATTGAACTTTCTGTAAAACCTTTCGTTAGCTGACCTGCGGCCCATATGGATGTGCAAGTGAGGTAATGGCGTCATCTAGCGACTTATGTCGACTTTTCAGCACGCGTCAGCGACTTGCCATTAAAAATAATTGGCAACACTCATTTGGGCTCACCAAGGACATCAATGGAGGAGCTCCTTGAAGCAGCTCTTCATACGAAAATATAGCGTACAAATATATTCATATACAGCTTATTTTCTGAACAAGTAGCTCGTATTTAGTAACAGCGCCTAAATGATAATCTATACTAAGAACATTGTTTAGAGAAGAAAAAAATACACATACACAGGTTGAAAACTAGTTCATCAGCTGACAAGAGGCGTCAAACACTATTGTATTTCAGTGTTAATCCTTAAAATAAGATGTGCAATAGTGAATACATACCTCAAAGTAAAAGGTCGAAGCCCCCGAGCCGCAGCTCCACAGAGGAGTTGGGAGCCGCGCAGCGAGAGCATGCCGACAGTGTCAGATGGCTTGGGAAACAAATTTGCACGTGCGCTTTGTTGCGAAGGGGATCCATTTCAGTGATGCACAGGGAGGAGTTAAGGATGCGAGCCCGCCTCTAGCGTCATTGGTTCGGTACTGGCCATGATATGTCACGCCCATTTCACTCCGGTCTGCAGCAATATCTATTTGTTTGGGGGCGGAGGAAACGAACGAGCATATTGAGCGTTTTTAAAATGAAGCTGAATAAAACCAAGGTGCACTCTCATGTCCGCTGCTGCGCGACTGTTTGCGCTTGTTGGTTGTGTGTATGCGGAACCAAAAATAAAAACAAAATACACCATTCGTATGTAAAACCTCATGACTTTAGAACTCCACATTCGAGATTCTCAGGTACAGCAATGTGGAGTTCCAACCAGCTATACGGCGAACACATCATTTTTACCTTTGCTTGAGCTAATTATTTATTCGGTTGTCTATTTTTGTCATGGTTTGCATTCAGAAATGTGAATTAGTGTTAGATTTGTATTCATATGAAATAAAGAAATATTTCTGTTTTTTGACATATCTGTCATTTTCTTTTCAATTCATTCTACTTTTCTACTAATTATATATCTATTTTATGGAAGCCTTAGTAAATGATTTGTTGTGGTGTATTCATTATTAGTCTTAACTAATTTAACGTGTTTTTCTTTTCTCGTAAGTTTTCCTTTGGACGTCCTGTAAAGCACTTTGAGTCACTTCCTTTGGCTGAAAAATCTGCTATAGAAGCAAATGCTGTTGGTTTTCTGTGATTATAATTATACCTGAATACTGACCATTAATGACAAGCATAGCAGTCTTCAGGGCAAGCGACACTCACTGCAGCTATTTAAGTGTTACAAATGTATGTGCTTATTAATAAATAATGTTAGAAATAAGCAGAACATTAAAAAAAGACACTAATTCTAAAAAGAATCATGCTTCATTCAGTAAAAGAAATTATCAGGTGATAATTTCTGAATTGATACAGAAGCTCAAACTGGGAAGTAACATCTTTCTTAGTTAATGCAGGAGTCCAATTAAAAGAAGAAATCGGTTGGAATGAAAGCCTGCAGTGTTGGGAGGCCTCCATGAAGGAACTTGAGAACCATTGAACATAATTTGCAAATACAATTCTACCATTCTAACATACCATAATATAGACTGACTAAGAATAACACTACATTCAAAGATGTATCAAACATACATGAGCCATAATTCACGAATTAAACATCCTCTCCAACAGCATTTTGTTATTAATTTCATCTTATTTTGTGTTAGGACAGTTAAGAAACTTTATGGAAGACAACTGTAGACCGTGGCATACTTGTGAAGAATGTCGTAGACTTGCTGGGGTGGGCCAAACAATGGGCCATGATTTCCCAGGCCTGTGATTTTCTAATAAACTTCACAGGGGTACAGCCCCCACTCTTCACCTGCTGCAAAACCCCATATGGGCTCCCCACTTCATTCGATTGGTGTGGAACCACACAGGGGACCACCTCCCGCACCATTCGTCTTCTGCTTTTTCTTCGATGTCTGGCATTGACTCCGGGCCGGACAGACACACACACACTTCCATGCATAGACATTTATATATAAGACTAGGACAAATAAAAACATTGCAAAAACTATAAATGAGACATCTTAAATGTAAAAAAATTAATGGACCTCTTCAGGCTAAGATCTATATAGCAAAAGAGAGGAGAACAATGTATAGGCAAGACCTTTGTCTAAGATAACTGTCCAGCAAAGTCTTTTGAAGTTTTTGATGAGTTCTTCAATACAATATAGGTTTGTAGACAGGTTGTCTGTGTCAGTCTGAGAGATGCAAACAATACTCATATCTGCCCATAAAACTCTTGTCTCTATTTGTCCTGTTTTGAAATTTTGGAAGTCTGGTCAGCCTACCCCTTGGTTATGTAGCTCACATGTATGACATTCAGCTTTCTTTGCTTTTCAGATGATATTCAGCTCTGTATATCAGTTAAACCATATGAAGTGTCTCAATCTTCCAAAATAGCTTTCCTGATAGACATTGGACGTTGGATGACTTGCAGTTTTCTTTTCTTGAGCTTGTGCTTGGTTTTAAAGCTGCTAAAAATAGGCTATGTAAATGTGCCATGTCTGTTGATGGCCTCTCTGTCCTACCTAGTACATAGTAGAGTAATCAGAGACATGGATGTCTACTTACATTGTGATCTTTCATCTGCAAAGACTTAGAAATACACTATCATTTCATGATGCTAAAAAATGTCATGCATTTATTACTTCTAGACTGGATTACTGCGACAGCTTGCTTTGTGGCTACGTGCCAGTGTCACTTCATAGACTGCAGTTAATTCAGAATGCAGTGGCTAGAGTGCCACTACACTGTCATCTTCACACTGGCTTCCTGTAAAATTCTGTTTTGATTATAAGATATGTCCGCTCATTCATAAAGCTTTGCATGGTTTTGGACCTCAGTATTTGAGTGACCTTCCAATTCTTTATCATCCCTCCCGGTTGCTTCAGTCTCAAGGAGCAGGATATCTTATAGTCTTTAGAATAAAAAAAAACATGGCTGGCATTTGGTTATAAAGCTCCCTGCTTAGGTTCAGGTATGAGATTCAGAAACACTTTCAATATTAAAATCTAAGCTAAAAACATACTTGTTTAGTCAGGCCTATAAGTAAATATTTAAAATTCACAATGAAATCTACAATTTGAAATTTTGTAGAGCTGCTTTGTGACAATATCTCTCTATTATAAAAGAAAATCTTGAGAAGAGACGAGACTATTGCCAAGAGATTTTTTTAAGTCCCGCCCTCCTCTCAACCATTTACAGTTAACGGTCCACATTGACGGTCCTCTCATCTCTCATTCGTGTGGTTGCTTTTGTCAGACACGGTTTCTGCTCTCTCAGCTCTTATAAATTTTTACGTTTTCCTCACTTTAAGTTCCAAATAAAAGAAGACTTATTATGTTGAAGTCTTATTGAAGACTTTTATCCCAAAGGATTATCAACAGAAGAAGTGAGTACATGGGCAAACCTAGATGATGTCAAACGAATTTTTGTGAAAATTGTCGATCGGTTACATGGCAAATTGATTAAATGCGTATCAATAGACTATGCTGAAACAGTTGGTGGTGATGGTGCGGAAGATGAAAACATCAACTTACAATATCACAAAGAATATCTACAACCGTTGACACCATCTGGTCTCCCACCGGCCAAATTACTGTAGAAAGAAGGATGTATCGTAATGTTATTGTGTAATTTATGTCTGAGTGATGGGCTATGCAATAGGACAAGATTAGTTGTATTCAAAATCCATCAAACAATTCTGACATGTAAAATTTCAACAGGCGACAAGAAAGGTAATGTAGTACATCTTCCACAGATAACATTAGACACCAAAGGAGATCTTGATTGCCATTCGTATTAAAACGTTTACAGTTTCCCGTTAGAATAGCTTTTGCTATGACAATTAACAAATCACAGGGACAAACATTCGAAAAAGTCAGTTTATTTATTAGAGAGAAAGAAATGAAATTCACTCACGGGCAGTTATACGTTGCGTTGTCACAATGAAAGACCAAACATTGAATCAAAATTCAATGCGATATTGACGAAAAGTTAATTCCATACATTGTTTTTACTGACGTTTTACAGTTAAAGTATAAGTTTAAAAAGCATTTGCATGTTACTTTCAAAGCCAAACAGAATGAAAACGTATAACACAATGAACATCTCTAATGCAGCATGAAACATAATTTTTTTTCAATTTATTACATTTTACTATTTTTTTTACTATGGTTAATTACTAGCTGTAATGTAAAATAGTTAGTTCTATTATGCATATGTAACAATTCCAATGAAAATAACAATCTGTTTAAATTGTATATCTACTTACCCATACGTGAGCGGCAGAGCCGTGAAGTGGCTAGTGTGTAGCGTCCGCACGGGGGTTGGCGAGCGAAGCGAGCAGGAGGCCGAGCCCCCTAGTTTATAACAAAATGCACTGTATTGATTGTTCCATTCCTGTACTACAAAATTACCACTTAACACTTAAGAATGTATTACTCAGTTACAACACTTAAAAATGTATTACTCAGTTACAACACTTAAGAATGTATTACTCAGTTACCTTGTATTATATGAACATGTACTCTGCCCCAAATCGCAGAGTTAAGCTTAATTTTTTTTTTTCCAGATTTTTGGCATTTCAGAAATTGAAGAAATGCATTGTGACTGTCGTGTCCACTATCGACGGTTATTTGCTAAAAAGGTTGTGGGCTAAATTTGAAATTTACCCTTGGAGCCTCCCCGGTGGCTGCAGGTTTTCCACCCAGTTTGAATTAATTTCTTCTTTTAATTGAACTTCTCCATTAATTAAGCAAACTGTTATCTTTCAGCTTCTACCTTTTCTTGAAATTACAAATTACAAACTGATTATGCTAAATCATTACTGAATGAAGCAAGTATTTATGTGTAATTGATGCAAAATAATTCATTTTTTTATGTTGTTATTTAATATTGTTATTTTTTTAATATCTGTTATTTATGCCATTTATTTGCTAATAAGTACACAAATGGACAAGACTAAAGTTGCTACTGCCCTTCAGCACTTGCATCTGTGTCTGCTCTGCTCTTTCTTAATTCCAGATACAGTTAAGAGAGCAAACTCATTATAGAAAGGTGAATTTTTAGCAGAGTTAAGCATTTAAATCTTTGAGAAAATTCTTGTACAATGTAAATATACAGTAAATTTAACACTACAACAATTTTCTGAATGCAAAATAAGACATGGAAAAAAATCAGTTAATTAAACAGTGGGATCAGTAAAAGGTGAAAATGACCGACTGCCAAACTAGTTGAGACAAAAACAAGCTTACAGCCACAATGGGTGCACCAAACCCCTCAATTTGACTACTGGGTTGAGAAGTGTCGCCTGGCACGAGGGGCACATATTGAGAGCATTTGTAAGATCGAGCAAAAATGAATTTTCTAAATGATTTAAAATTAGCAGTTTCATATGATTCTTAGTTTTGAAAGAATCATCTTATATATTAGTACAGTAATTCATTATTCATCACCTGATTTTATTCTTATACATATAAAAATGTTTCAGTTAGACAAACATGTACAACTCTTAGCTGCTGAGAAACATGCTATGTAAGAGTGCATTCATTTAACACAAGCAGATACTGAAGTAATCATATATACCTTAATTATAAGTAACATCTGCTCAAATGCAAATTGACAAGCACTCTCCATGGACTGGCTGCAGGTGTTGTTCCAGTGCTTTATTGCTTTTTGGGTTATCTTTCTGCGCTGTGTTTCTTGTTCCAATGTTGCGTGGAATGCAATTTTATCTGACTGGCAGTCTAATTCAATAAAGCTAACTTTACAAGCCCAGCTGGCTACCTGCAAACTTTTAGGGGATTTCTGGTTCTCCCAGGGGGCCTGAGTAGCTGAATATATTCTGTCCATTTGCACACACCACTGGATTTTATTGAAACATCTGCTCAGTGGAAAGCTGCTCCATTGTGGTGATGGAATAGCATGGGGTGTTTCCTGCCAGTACTGTAACTCATGGACTGAGTTGGCAGAATCTGTCGCCTGAAAGCTGGCAAATGTTCAGCTTTGTAATGGTGCCTCTTCTTGCAAGAGTGTTTGAGTGAAGCAGTACTGCACAGAACAAAAAACCTGACTGTAATGTCTTCATAATGTCAGTTTCCTCAAAACACTAACTTTATCTTCTGCAGGACGGAAGTTTTCGCTTTGCCAATTAATTATATTCTGGAAATGCATTCCAAACATAAAGAAAGTGGTAACGAACCTGCGCTCCTGCTATGAATTTCTTACAATGTCAGGCTAATGTGCAGGCAGCCTACAGAGCCGTGAGGGTCTCCTTCTTTACATGTAGAGGGTGAATATGATTTTGATTTTGTGGAGTAAGAAGTTACTTTTTCTCAGTATTCTTCTTTTTAATATGGGGTGGCATGGTGGCGCAGTGGTAGCGCTGTTGCCTCGCAGTTGGAAGACCCGGGTTCGCTTCCTGGGTCCTCCCTGCGTGGAGTTTGCATGTTCTCCCCGTGCCTGTGTGGCTTTCCTCCGGGTGCTCCGGTTTCCTCCCACAGTCCAACGAAATGCAGGTTAGGTGCATTGGCGATCCTAAATTGTCCCTAGTGTGTGTGTGTCCTGCGGTGTGTGCCCGGGATTTGTTCCTGTCTTGTGTCCTGTGTTGGCTGGGATTGGTTCCAGCAGACCCCCGTGACCCTGTAGTTAGGATATAGTGGGTTCGATAATGGATGGATTGATTAATGGAGCCTTTAATAGTGAACACTACCACACACATAATACATAGCAAGAGAAAACAAACTTGAAAATAACTTGTCATGCTGTGGACTCACACCACAAACATCTGTCTGTCAGAGAACTGTCAGTGGTCAGTCACGAACCCGTAACGTCTTAGTCAGAATTGTTATCCTTACAGCTTCAGCTAATAGAGGAACTGCTAGTCTCAGCCACACAGACATGGCTTCTAAACACGATAGGTGGAGAACTTTCTTGTAACATCAGCTCAGTGGTAGCCGCTGCCTCGCAGTAAAGAGACCTGGGTTCGCTTCCCGGGTCCTCCCTGCGTGGGTTTCTTCCAGGTGCTCCGGTTTCCTCCCACAGTCCAAAGACATGCAGGTTAGGTGCATTGGTGATCCTAAATTGTCCCTAGTGCCCATGATTTGTTCCTGCCTTGCGCCCTGAGCTGGCTGGGATTGGCTTCAGCAGACCCCCGTGACCCTGTGTTAGGATGTAGTGAGTTGGACAATGTCTGACTGACTGACATAACATTTCGTTTGCCTTTTTAATTGTTTCTACACATTGCCTAGATACGAATTGCATGTCAGATTAACTTGAGCGTTGCCATAATTGAGTGGTGCATGGTGTGAGTTTTGCACATTATTGACTGGATTGAGAATGAGTGACACAGAGAGCGTCAGTAGCCTTATTTTTTAATAACAAGGAGACTGAGGTCTGCCATTTCCACAGTACAGACTGAATCACATTAGTGATTTCATTTTTGCAGTGATTTATGTAAGAGCTGCAAAATTTTAGTGATGTGCAGAGAGTCTTGTACTTTTTAGTAATACAAAGACTGACTATTGCCCCATCTTTGCCATTATCAGTCTGACCTTTATGTCCGGCTGAGTAGAGTGAGCCTTGCGCTAATAGTGAATGCAGATTGTCACCCTGTAGTTAACGTGCGAGTTTTGCAGTACTGCAATGATGTGTTGAGTAAATGTATTCTATCCTTGAAGAAAATAATTGCCTCAGAGTGTGACATTTGCACGACTTTTGTAGTATATAGATTAGGAGGTGCACTGTTTTTTTTTTCTGTATTCTATTCTGCTATGTGAAAAGTGAGCATCACCCTGCTTTTATAAAGAATAATATAATGTTGATATAGTTGTGGAGTGCAGATCGAGTGCTTCTTTATATTTCTGGTGTGCAGAGTCAGCTTTGTGGGCGGCACGGTGGTGCAGTGGGTAGCGATGCTGTCTCGCAATAAGGAGACCCGGGTTCACTTCCTGGGTCCTTTCTGCGTGGAGTTTGCATGTTCTCCCCGTGTCTGTGTGGGTTACCTCCCACAGTCCAAAGACATGCAGGTTAGGTGCATTGGCAATCCTAAATTTTGCTTGGTGTGTGTATGTGTTCCCTGTGGTGGGCTGGTGCCCTGCCTGGGGTTTGTTTCCTGCCTTGTGCCCTGTGCTGGCTGGGATTGGCTCCAGCAGACCCCAGTGACCCTGTAGTTAGGATATAGCAGGTTGGACAATGGCTGACTGACTGTGTGAGTGATATGCAGAGGGACAGTAAGCACCCCAGAAGCTGATAATTGCACCATCTTTATAGCAGTGAAGGTGGCACTTTTGGGGTGTGAATATTGAGTGATATACAGCATTTGCTATGCGAAGAGTTGGCATCATGCTGTCTCACTGGAAGGTTCTTCAGCCCCCCCCTTCCTACATGCATGCTTCCTCCTAACGGCCTGAAGAGGAAGCTCTCTGCAGCCGGCGGGGATTTCTCAGCACTGTTTTCAGAAGGAGGGGGCGGGAGCTGAGGGGGGGGCAGGATCCAGTTACACTAGAAGCAAAAGTGAAAATGAGTGTTTTTGTGCAGTTCAGAGTATAAGAGGAAGTGAGCGCCACGAGAGGTGCCATTCTTCAGTCTGGACTGCAGCCCCTACGATGTGGAGCCGGACAGTAGGCTGGTGGAGGTGAGTGGCGGGTCAGTGCTGATTTTGATGTGCATGTGTGTTAGTGGTTACAGCTGTGCAGCTGTTGCAGAGCTCTCTTCACTTGTTCAAAATTCTGCAGGACGTAGTCCTCTCATGATGGCAGGAAACTTACTCCTCGGTGCTTTGTGTGTCCGCTGCACCCACACAAAACACGAAGCCTGCAAGAGAAGGAAGGGCTTGCTCTGCCAGTACCGTCTTGCCCACTGGCTCTGGCGCCATTTACCACTCTTAGTCAGAAGTTTGTCCGCGTGAAACAGGAGTGTAGTAGACAAGAGGCGAGCGTACAAAGTCACCTGAATGTGTGATCTAAGGCCAAACTCAAGATAAAATCATGGCGTGAAAGTGCCAGAGTGAGTAAATGAATTGTACAGAGGAACATGAACATGGAAAGTGAGACAGAATGTGTGGACTCTTAGTGCATAAGAACATTTGGATGTTATTTTGGATTTGATTGAGTGTGCAAGAACATGCAAGGCAAACAATTCGATGAGTCTGTGAGTGAAGAAATACATGGAAATGGGGTGTGCAATAGTGCAGTATGTGCAAGAGCGGACGAATAGACAGGGTGTAAGAAGGAAGGGTAACAAATATATTAGGATGAGCATAAAACGGAGTCTTCCTAACCGTGATGATAAGAAAGCACAACTGGGCGCTGTCTAGGTGAAAACTTTTCGCTTATATTACAAAAGAGTCTTTGGTGCACCGAATTAAGTAGTTTCCCAGCAGAGTCTGCAAGGAGGCTCCTCAAGGGGCTTTAGTGCTGACCTCTGTATTAGTCTGCCAACACCATATTGTTTAAATTGGCCTGTCCACTATAATGTTACCCTGATGCGTTCTTATTTCTCTTTTCTCTCCCCAGAGGTGTCCAGTGGGATTCTTCGTGCATTTGCATCAGTAACGGAACCCATAATGCAGCTGTGATTAGAACACTCCAGCTGTGCATGGATTCCGCCTCTGCTTCAAATGCTCTGTCAGCTAACAAGAGCCACAAGTCTGTCCCTGGGAGACTTTCCTGAAATCAGAAAATGTCCAGAGGAAAGGATACCTGAGGATTGTTCAGAATAGTGACTTAAGTGACTATCCACAGCAGAGTAACTATGGGGTAACAACCCGTAGCAGAATAACCGTTGTAAAAGATTGATCATAGTAGAAAGACCTCAGTCAGTTTGTCAAGAGTTCATCCAGAGCACAGTCAGTCAGTCAGTCAGTCAGTCAGTCAGTCGGTCATTCTCCAACACGCTATATCCTAACACAGGGTCATGGGGGTCTGCTGGAGCCAATCTCAGCCAACACAGGGCGCAAGCAGGAAAAAATCCTGGGCAGGGCACCAGCCTACTGCCCAGAGCAAAATGACCCTGGAAAATTGGCCAGAAGAGAGTCGACATATCAAATGTTGCCAGAACAGTCATTGTAGTAGATAGCCCAAAGCACATATATATTATATATATATATATATATACTGTATATATATATACTGTATATGTATATATATGTATATATATATATACACACATATATATATATATATATATATATATACTCTCTCTCTCTCTCTCTCTGTATATATATATATATATATATATATATATATATATATATATATATATATATATATATATACTCTCTATATATAAAATCCTAAGCCTAAAAGTGCAATGATTTTGTGCAACAAGTTTATGTCACGTTTTTACGTCACATTTTTTGTCACGCTTTAAATCGGGCTAAGTTTAAAACCTACATATATATGTTTGGTATCATTCTTTTCAGAATTTATCAAACTTTAATGTGATGTTATTAGATTTTCAGATTCGTATTCCATTTTTAAATTATAAACTAAAAAAAATATCAAGAACTCAACTCCTGCGAGACAAGACTTAACCAAGAGTGCCAAGAGATTTAACCACGCCCGGGGCCGGAAATAAAAGACAAAGCGTAGGACAGCTGCTGTACAGGCTTTTAATTGTTCAAAGCACCACACGAGATGCAGATCACATGCCATGGCAGCAGCAACAACAAGCCTGCAGCTGACTGAGCAATGAGGAGATAAAAAACTGTTTGTTTCCCATTGAATCACAGTTTAAGAGGGGGTTTCGGAGGAGCGACCGCTTCTCCTTGGGGTGCGTTCAGCGCGAGCAGCAGAGACGTGAACTGGGTGGTACATAGCGCAGGCCAAGGGGGGTTGGCAAGCGAAGTGAGCAGGGGGTGAATCACCTAGTATAAGATAGATTGCAGAAAATGTAGATTGTTCGAGGAAGGTTCTTCAGCACATGTGCAGTAATAAGCAGTTTAGGGAAGACAGACCATGACAAAAAGTCCAGACCCGAAGAACGATGACACATTGAGTAGATTAAAGTGACCCCAAAAAAGTGTACCTCCTATTCTTTTCAATACTGTGATTCTCTCCACTAGATAGACCCTGATAATTCTTCTAGCTTGAAATATTGACCAAACTAGAGGGGCTGTTTTCAACTAAAGTGCTGTCTAAAGAAGAGTGAGCCTTTTGAACTGCCTCGAGCAGAGGAGACTATGACAGCCACCCTGACAGCCTGATGATTCCCAAGACTCCTCTGCAGATTCTGGAACTCGGCCACCAACTGGGCAGCTCTCTGCAGTTACTCCTCACAGGACTGCTGCCGCACGTGGTATAGAATACAAGGACGGCAACTCTCGAATGACACGATTTCTCCCGGTTTGCAAGTCAGACAGGAGCCATCGGGACTGTCGTGTCAACCAAGAGGCCTTCCATCTTCCTCAACTGTCATTGCCTATCTGCACTGGAGATTAGTGAAATGCCTCAGATAGTTACTATATCTCTCTTTGACTTGCCAATAAGCCCTGGGTGTTTAGATGTATTAAACCGAGCCCCTGTCTGCTCCATTCTGAGGCCCTTGCTGTCTCTTTGTGAATAAACACACATTTTATCCTGCAGTATTTCTTGCTGTTCTGTCTATATGTCTTTTGAACCTTCATTAGTTTCAGAGGGTCTTAGGAAGCCAGAGCCTAAACAGGTGCAAGGTAGGAACCCACCCTGTACTTCCAGTCCTCTGTCTTTTGCATTTCCTTACTGTGCTATAATGTTGTTCCAGATTGCTTTGCAATGGTGGTCACTGGGAAAATATATTCTGTATAAAGTAAAGATTTATTGCTTTCAAGAGTAGAGTTTCTATGTGTTTTATGACATTTAATATTTGCTAATCTTAGGCTATCAGCCCATTTATTTTATGACTTCACTTATTCCATTATACTGTGGTTGGGAAGGCATGAGAGTACCCTGCATTTTAAGTTTCTCTGTTTCACACTGCTTTGTCATGACGGTTCACTGTAAAATATATAAAATAAAGATTTATGGTCTACAGACATCCACGTTCTCTCTGTGCTTTACAACATGTAACGTCTACTCTTTTAATCACATCCATTTACGAACCTGCTTATTCCAGTATAGTGTTGGAGGCAGCTGGATCTTAGCCTGGCAGTATCAGCTATGAAAACCCAAGTTGAAGTGCTAGCCATATCATTGGAAGCCAAACAATTTTGAGTTGCCATTTAATATGATTGTCCATCTTTAGGAGATGGAAAAAAGTCATGTGGGAGTGGGGAGAACATGCAAACTCCACATAGACAGAGAACATAACACAATTCAAACCCAGTCCTTTCAGAATGGAGTCACCATCTTCAATGTCTGGACCAGCCTGCCAGTCTCTTTGATTTTTTTTACTGTCTAAGATGGTGAGTCACGATTATGGGTGTCAGCACTACCTTTATAATATGTGGCGTGATGATATGTGCAGGAGGTCAGAGAGAGCATGGCTTCTAAATATTAACAATTTGTGGACCCCTATGCTGTTTCACCACTGCATCTTCTGAATTGCCTTTGAAAAGCTGCCTTTGGTGCTCCACAGCTGCAGGCATACCGGTAGAGCTCCACAGGTGTGAAGGTCAATTAGGCTCCTTGTTAGAGTCTGTGTTGGACATTTTCTTGTTGAAACATCCGTCTTTTTGTTTTTGAGGCTGCTCATTTTAATTTAGTGTTGCAGCAGGCCATGGTATATTTGTGCAGCATTTGGTGGAAGGCAAAAATCCAGCATCTAGCTGAGTACCATTTTATTGTCTGGTGCAATTAATTACACAAACCCACACTCACAAATCACACTTGTGAGATGTGGAAGGAAACACAGGTACATGGGGAAAGGCCACAACAAAGTCGAGAGAGGGTGTGCTAACTCCACCCAGATATCAGGGTGGCCATTATCTGAAAGAAGGACTTTGGAGCTGTGAGACTGCAATACTAGCCACTGCATTAGCTTGTCACCCATTACACAAAACAGGAAAAAAAAAAAAAAAAACTAAGTTATATACTAAATGTTTAGTCACTCCAAGAGTGGCATTTGGGGTGGCAAGTGGGGCGACCGCCCCAGGTCCCGCGCCTAAGAGGTTGGCGTGTCCCGTTCGAGTGGATTTGTCAAGTTATATTCTCCAGTATATATTTATTTGAGATGCTTCTAAGAGGAGCCCTTTCTAAAGTCCATCTTCAAAGTCAAATTCCATACATGTACGTCTTTGAAAACATCCCATAGTCCGAATATTAATGCACAAAAACACGTATCGCTAATGATAACCGGCTGACATGACATCAATGTGAGTTATGACTAACACATCCTGCATATCGAGACTCAGAGTATACTTGCAATTTGTGTACTTTTCTAGAAGAGGCCCTGCTACTTTCCGCATCGCATTTCGCACTGTCGTGATATTGTCATGAATTATGAATTGCACTTTTTTAATAGATTATCATTATATTTTGATAAAGTCCACGTGTTATCTTTCAAAAATTTAGCTGAATACTGTAATGAGAAAATCCAGTGTATGTTAACATTATTTTTATTAAATTCGTGCACAAGTTCATACAGTCCACACATACCGGTAACAGCGTTTGATGTAACAGGCCCCACGTGGGGTTGGTCAGCCCTAGGCCTCGCACACCCCTAAGGCCTCCTCTGAGTCACTCAGAAACTGAAACCAATGGATTCAGGGCTTTTAGACTGATCTTTACTTCCATAGTTTACATGCAATCCATGAAAGAGATTTTTCATTCACAATTAATGGTACTGTGTCAGTTTTGTACACAAGTACCGGCAATAATGTCAAATTAATATGCATATAATGTAAAGCTAACACAGTAAAGTGCAGTTTTCCATCACAAATATTCCAGAATGAATTTGATTATCTGCAAAGTGCACTACATATATTTATTGGGTACTTGTGTACTAAATGGACGGCAGTGAAACCTTCCTCACGGATCCCAACACTAGAATGGGTAGGTTTTGCCTCAAAATTGAAATGTTATAAAAAGTTCCAATTGTATGTACTTCTATAATATTCCAATTTCTGTAAATTTCTCTCTCTCTCTCTTTATATATATATACTGTATATATATATATATATATATATATATTTTTTCCCAATAAATATGTTATGAATTCGTGAAAACACTTCAGTTTTCCTTTGTCATGCCGTCTTTTTAGTACCTTACCTTATTGCCTATGCAACTTTCATATTTTCATCCAGGAGTACAGGAAATATAAAATTATTTAAATAATTAGTTTTTGACGTTTTCTTTTTATGTTATTGATTTAATTAAAATCACACAACATTCCATACAAATACGTCAATTTTTTTACAAAAATAAGATCGAAAACAAATCAACCCCCACCCCTTAATTGTAATTTTTGACATTTTAATTTTTCACACTCAAGATGGCGCCCTAACGTGCCCACCACGCAACGTCAAAGTGTAACTGAATGAAAGGCTCCCTCCACGGTGCGTACGCAACTTTTAAGCGTTCCGTCTGATTCTTTTCCGCAAATGGTTCTGTGTCGTTTGAGTTTTTAATATATTGGGCATAAAATGGAAGATGCCGGTCTTCCGATATTTCGAATCAGCGACACTTTGCAGGCTCTAGGCGCCGCACTACGCAGTGGAGAACATGCCGTTGGAGACTCGGCGTGTCCGCCTGCACTCGTAGAGTGCAGAGGAGAGACAGAAGAATCCGAGAAGAGACGTGAATGCTGCGCAGTGCAGGAGGACAAATTCAGCACCAAAAAAGAACACAAACTGCAGGAATGCTGTTCTTGTAGTAGTGATCTGTTGCTGACAACAGAGAATGGCGCTCCCCTGCAGGACAATGGGCTTGTGCTTCAAGAAAGCTGCTGCTCCACGCAAGACAGAGTGCCCAGAGTCCGTGACAGCTGGGAGAAGGTTTGGTACAAGGAGAGCAGCCCGAGGAATCTGCGAAGCAGAGATTTCTTTGCCCCCCTACCAGCGCTGAAGAAATTATTTCGAAGTCAGGAGGTACGCAAGTTTTTTTTGTTTTTTTGCTCCTTATTCATTGTAAAGCCCCTTGTGAGACCCTTCGAGATCCTTATCCAGATCGTCTGAGGCAAAGCGAAACTAAACTGAATTGTCGTGAGGATGATGAGAGTAAGGAGCACAATTAAGGGAATGTAGTCATTCAGAAAATGGATGGATATATTGTGTGGCCATTAAAAGGATCATCGGCATCTTCACTGACAGCCTCCACCATGCTGCACTTGTCTCCAGATGCTTTGCCTATTCATACGTCCCCCTGGCCGCACCTCAGCCCATTCCACTTACCAGGGGTCAGGGTCAACCCATATGCCACAAATCCTTTGGCTCTGTGAACTAACTCAAGTCTTCAGGGGCAATACACACTCCCAGCAGATTTGTCCACTCGTACATGCCACCTAGCTCTTCCTCACTCCACTCTCCCAGGGTCAGGGTCAACTTGTATGCCACACCGTAGCCCCCTAGCTTTGTGAGCAGAGCTAAGGCCAAGGTCTACGTCTTTAAGACTTGCACATCCAGTCTGATGGGCTTTCAAAAGTCTTGTGCAAGTGCTGTGACTGCCCCTCTGATACCCCCAGGACTGCTTTTGTACTGGCTTCATTAGGTAATCCCATCCTTTCAGACAGGTCTTGGTCATTTGAGGAGTGTGACCCTCTCAGGTCCGGACCTTGGGTTGCTACAATATGGTGCAGCGTATTGGATAAAAGTGTTACAACCTCCACTGGGATATGAATTATTGGGGTTACTTTTTCAGTGTTAAAGTTATTAATCCTTATACAGTAATTCAGACTGTCAAAAGCCCCTGTGACAGAAGTGATGCATTCATTTATGTGTTTTTGTCCAAGGTCCCAGGGCTGGTGAGGCACGACGTGATGGCCATACAGGGCCCAGCAGTGCTTCCTGTGAGCAGCTGTGTACTTTCTGAGATTGGGCTGTTGGTTCAGATTGATCGACCACTGGTGTTTCAGCGGGTTCTGGAGCAGGTGCCCAGTTATCTGCAGCCAGGTCAGCCTTTTGTAGGATCTGGCCATAATTTAGTGCTGAACTGTGCTCCTCTGTATGGTCCACCCAGAGTGGACTCTCTGCAGCTGACTCACATCAGAGCTGTGCTAATTACTGACCACCTAGCTTACATTTTTCGGAGATGTGGGTAAGTGATGGCATTTAAATGTCCACTGTAGGTAGGCTTTATGTTCATAACTTCTTAATTTTGTTTGACCGTCCACCCACAGGTTCTCGGTGTCTCTAAGTCCCATACTGGATGAAGGTAGTGATGTTGGTGCATTTCTGGAGCTGCTGGGAGTGAACTGGCCTCACCAGACAAACGGAACGGGAGAGGAAGATCTGTGGGAGACGCTGAAGAACTCTCCGTATGTGATGAAGCCATGTCAGAAGGAGGCAGAGCAACACCTCAGACTGGACCTCCGTAGGTTTATAGAAGAGAAGGCACTCACTGGATTTGACCCCAACATTGGAGCTTGCCTAGGTGGGTTTGGGTTTCTTGGTGCCAAAGTCATTTTGCTGTAGATGCACATATCTAAAATGGTTCTTGTTTTATTGCTCACAGTACAGGACCATATGGTGAAGCAGCTTGCTGAGCTCCAGAAGGCCGTGTCCCTTTGTGGTGTAAGTTATGTCCTCTTGTGAATTATTGCTGTCTCCTGGCTAAGTGTACTTCCCCTTCATCAGGTGCCATGCATCACCTCTGGCTAAATTACATATTATGTTGACATGTGAAGTAAGAAAAATAGTAAATACAACTTGGACATCAAACAAACTAAAACAATGTCATTTTTATGAAAAGGTTAATGTACAGTTATACTGTATTTGTAAGAATATAAAAGAGTAATGGTGGCAGTTGCAAATGTTTCGGCAACCTTTCATTTTTAAGGTATCAAAACTCAATAGGTTAGTCTGGTCAGAAATTGTCGATGTGATGACAAATCCAGTGCATAATAAACTATTTGACTCTTCAAATATTGTGCAACCCTCAACAACCATGGGCTCTGTTAAGCAACTGACTGAGGATCTGAAAATGAAACTAAGTGATGCCCACAAGGCAGGGGAACCTAAACAGATATTGAAATGCTTCCACTGTCCAAAATGTTAGAAAATGGCAGTTAAAGGGAATCGTGAAAGTCAAGAGCAGATCTGGAAGAGCAAGAAAACTGACAGATAGGACAGCACGCATACTGTGCTGGAAGGCAAAGGAAAATCTGCATGTGACTGCACAGGAGGCTTAGCTGATGGAGGGGTGGTGGTGCAGTGTGTGCTGTAGTGCGCAGCGTTACTCTCATGGCCTTCATGGAAGAACCATCAGAAGGAATCCTTACCTGTGATCTCATCACAAAAAATGGCATCTTAAGTATGCTAAACAACATACGACGGAGGTATCTTGGACCGAAGTGCTTCTGACAGAGAAAGTTACATTTACTGGTTTGGCAGACACTTTTATCCAAAGTGACTTACAAAAGAGTTAAGCATAATTGAGATCATTAGGCTAGGAGATGTTTTTGTTCAGCAAGTGTAGCAGGACAGGTAACAAAAGTTAATCGCCACAAGTGAAAAATGTAATAACTAATAATTTACAATCATAGTTATTTTACTACTGACTTTGTAGGTTGCTCAAACCTTTGCTAAAGCCACATTTACTCTTTTTATCTATTAATATTTTGACATTTTTTTCAGTTCATCAGATCAGTTGTAACTGTATACTAACATCTCTCTATTATAAAAAAAAAAAATCTTGCGGCGAGACTTTTTTCCTGCGACTAGACATGATCTTTTAAAGAGAGACAGAGAGAAACTTTCACGTCCCACGAGATAGTCAAGTCACATTATACTTACAACCTTTGGAAGCAAGTCCCGTGATACACATACAGAGCAGGTTAGAGATAATGGAAGTAGGAAAATTCGAAAGTCTCAAAAAAATGATAGTAAAGATCGCATTAGCGCAAACAAACGGAAAATATTACTCGATGAAATAACGGAACAGCGAAAAGAGATCGAATAGTGTTTGAGGATGTCTGGGGGAGAAGAGAGACAAGGCAGTAAGACAATAGGACAGCTGCTGTACAGGCTTTTAAATGTTTGAAGCACCGCATGAAATGCAGATCACGCGGCACGGCAGCAGCAGCAAGTCAGCAGCCGATCAAGCAAAGAGGAGGTAAAAAAAAAATAACTGTTATTTGTTTCCCATTGTATCACCGTTTAAGAGAGGTTTCAGAAGAGTGACTGCGTCTCTTTGGGGTGCGTTCAGCCCCCTTCTTCAAAGTGGCACGTATCACTGGCGGGTGCGGGGGACGAGTTGGTGAGTGAAGCGAGCAGGAGTTTCCATAAAAATGCCATTGTTTTAGATTGTTTGTGGGCAAAGTTGTAGTAACTATCTTTTACTTCAGCTGTCATCAAAATGGTCATTTGGCCAGTGGCATCCAAACTTTTGCAAGGAGCTCTGTTTTCCATAGTGCAGAACGCTCTCATATGTGCAGAGGCCTTGTCAGGAGGAGACAGAAGGCAAAGGTTTTAGAGCGGCCCTCACAGTCCCTGCACTTGCTGTGCATACAAGACAGCCCAAGGATATCTCACAGTACTTCCTCAAAAACAACATCAGTGACAAAAGATAACAAAAAAAACACACAAATGACAATGCAGTATTTGTTGCAGACAGCAGGCTGGCACGTTCTGGAAAGTTTTAATTTAAGTCATATTTAGTGCACAGTCTGTTGGCTCAATGGGGAACCATTTCTGTAATTGAAGTTTTTGAGTCTCTCTGTGAGCTCTGCTTAGTCCAGGTATATCTACTGTACTGCATGTTGGTTTGGGTAATAAACTGCCCACATGTGGCCCAGTGGGATATCTGTTGGTGAAGAAAGATTCACTGATCTTGACTTTGCTGATGATGCTGTGATCTTTGTGAAGTCAGTGGAGGCTCTGATCGGGGCTGTTGAGAGACTGAGTGAGGAGTCTGAGTGTCTGGGCTTGCGAGTGTCCTGGATAAAAACCAAAATCCAGGCCTTTAATGACCTCTTGGGCACAGCCATCAGCAGTGTGTCTGTTTGCAGAGAGAGTGTCGACCTTGTTGAGAGGTTTACTTACCTCAGCAGTGACATTCATGTCTCTGGTGACTCTTCCTATGAAGTCAGTAGATGGATTGGGAGAGCGTGGGGCGTCATGAGGTCGCTGGAAAGGGGTGCGTGGTGCCCCCGATATCTTTGCAAAAGGACGAAGGTCCAAGTCTTTAGAGCCCTGCTGCTCCCTGTCTTGGTATATGGTTACGAGACATGGACGCTATTCAGTGACCTGAGACGAAGACTGGACTCATTTGGTACTGTGTCTCCTCAGAGAATCCTTGGGTACCGTTGGTTTGACTTTGTGTCGAATGAGTGGTTACTCATTGAGTCCCGAATGAGGCACATTACATTATGACCATGTTGCGTAATTCCCCGAGGGTGATCCAGCTCGTAGGATCCTCATTGTTGGGGACCCGAGTGACTGGACCAGGCCAAGGGGTCGCCCACGTAACACCTGGCTACGGTAGATAGAAGATCATTTCCGGAGGGTGGGACTGGATCGTGTGTCTGCCTGGGGAGTTGCCAACCGGGATCCTGAGCTGTTTCGTCGTGTGGTGGGTGCAGCAACACACTGTACCAGTGCATGCTCCCCAACTTGACTTGACTTGTGTGGCCCTAGCATAGCAGTAAGGTTGTGCCAGTTGAAGCTCCACCATTAAAGTAGTTTTTCACTGACCAGCCTAACTGATGAAGATTCATTTTCCATGTTGTAGTAGTGATGTTACTTGCAGTGATTTGCACACTCTTCAAAGGGTTAGAAGCTTTCATAACACGGAATGTCACATCTGCTGAAAAAGTCCATGGGCCACACACTTTGCATATAAAATACGGGGATACCTTTACCCTGATATGTGTGATTATAAATTTCCTTATTCTGTTTGTCTGTTAATGGCGAATATTTTCCGTGATTTTTCTGGTACGGAAGACAGAAGCTTCCGGGTACGGTAGTTCTTCAGACTAATCATGGCGTCAGAGACAGGGGTCTTGTTGCATGTTGGTCAACACATTCAAGTAAGAATTTCATTGTACTCTACACATGGGACAATAAGGTCTCATTAATGCAGGCGACTGTGGTTCTCTAGTGTTTTTGGGGAGTTGTTTGGGTGTCATCAGCTGGGATAATTTTTTGCAGTTTTTCACTGATTTGAGTGGCTCCGGTGAACTTGATCTGTAACGTAGTATTAATTGAGGATGAGGTTTAGGGGCTGACAGCTGGGAAAAGCAGCAGCCATGGAAGTGCTTTGTGTAAACGTCTCTTAATTACAGGCCAATTCCTGTGAGATCATCCATGTGGTCTGTTGTGAGGAGGAGTATCTTCAGCAGCAGGTGGATCTGCTGTGGCAACTTGCAGGAACGCGGACAACTGTGCAGGTGAGTTTTAGTTACTAGCTTTTTAGCTTTTCCTGTAGTCTTTCTAGGTGGACAAAAGGTATAATGAAACTAGGAATTACCAGGCCACAAGAGCAACAGGAATGTCACTACACCGCAGTCAATACAGTGGAGGGACTGTTGACATTGGGAAAAGTAGTACTTTCTTGAAGCCACAACATTCACAAAAGACAGCAAAAAACACACATACAAATAATATTTTATTCATACATAGTTTGAATTAAGGAATCATTCAGTGTGCCATCCATGTCAGGCACTGTCAGAAAACCCCATTTGCAGATTGGTGGAATGAAGGCACCTGCAGTGATTAGGACCCTCTCTCTTGCTCTGTTTTTCTGCGTTTGCTGATGTGCTCTCTGGGCCTCGGCCTTTACCTTATGCACTTGCTTTTGGAGCCTTACAGAGTTCAAGGGTTGACAGGTAAAAAAGGTTTGTTTGCAAATCACAAGTCGCAGGTTTGAGCAGGTCGGTGGTTCTCATGGTCCAGCATGCTCAGGGTTCAGCAGTTGAGGAACTCTAAAATAAGTCATTTGTATAACTTCAAGATCATATTGTTTTTGAACAGTAAAATAATCAGTGTTTAACTATGGGCCTCACCCCTTTTTTTACTAGAAATCTTTGTAAATCAGAAATTTCTGCTCATTTTCTGGTGGCATAGCTCAAGAAATACTTTACTTGCATGGTGGTAGAAGAAAAAAGGGTTCTTGTGTACTAAACAGACGGCACGGATTGCTAGTAGCCCTTTTCTATTATTGTGACGCAAATCAGATTTTCGTTATTAACATTAGGGACCTATAGGCAACTATGCTCCACCCCCCACTAACTTTAAGGTTAGTATTTGTGGTTGGGGTAGGTCAGTCTAATAATTTAAACTCCAAAAATTAAGCAACCGGGACACCTCCCCCACGGAGCCCAACACTAGAATGGGTAGGAGCTGCCATCCATTTAGTACACAAGTACAGCAAAAAGGAAGGATGCATAATAAAAACAAGCAGTAATGTAATAATAAGTAGTAATATAGTATGTGAAAGCATTATTTTAAATAAGCAGGTTATCAATAGGAGTATAAAGCTTATTGTGTAGTCAGGTCATCTCAATTTTATTTATAGAACACATTTAAAACAATAGAAGTTGACCAAAGTGCTATACAGCTTCCATAAATGCATCAATACATAGAGTGTGTGTGTATATATATATATATATATATATATATATATATATATATATATATAATATGCAGTAAATAAATACACCAAAATAAATACAAGTATAAAAAGCTAAGGCAGAAAGAGAGGCTTTCAGGTGGGCTTTAAAAGAGACCAAAGTTGGTGCTGACCTAATATAAAAAGGTAGACTATCCCAAAGCTTAGGGTCAGCTACTGCAAAAGCACAGTCCCCTCTAAGCTTAAGTCTTGAACTCGGCACGACCAAAAACTTCTGGTCAGAGGACCTCCATGATCATGAAGGAGAGTAAAGGTGTAAGAGGTCAGTAAGATAAAGGGGGTAAATCAGTCAGGGACTTAAAAACAAACAGTAACATTTTAAACTCGGCCCTATAGCATACGGGAAGCCAGTGAAGAGAAGCTAAGACTGGTGTGATGTGATTCTGCTTTTGTGGCTGTTAGAAGCTTGGGAGCGGCGTTCTGGACTAACTGAAGACGAGAAAACGATGACTGATTAAGTCCCAATTCTTCGATGAGTTGCATTAATCAAGCCCAGAAGAGACAAACGCATGAATTAGTGTTTCAAAATCATTGAATATTCATTGAATTTCAGAACCGCCTACAGAGATTTGTTCAAGGGAACTAACTTCGTTAACATTCCCCAGCCTGCTCAGTATAATTGCTGGTCAAGTGTGGCCAATGACAATTTCAGCAGCGCTCACTGCCAGGCAGGAAGCACTCCTGAAGAGCATATTGGTCACTAGTATGCCCAATTTACACAAAAACCCACAGGGTGCCAAATTGAAGCCCCCAGTTCACATAACCCGCATGTCATTGGGGATGCGCAGGGAAAACTGGAGTACCCAGTGGTTAGCCCACACAGACATGGAGAGACCCTGCTTATAATGGCCAGCAGTGGGATTTGAGCCCAGGATACCGGACCCATGAGGCAGCAGCACTAACCACAATGCCATCATGTCCCCCTACTTTATTGCTATGCTTTCTGGCACAGTGTCTTCAAAGCACTGTCATGTTTGCTCATCTATGTGTCCATCTGCAATACCTATGTAATTAATGAACCAACGTCAATAGTTTGTCTGTCATGTAGAGACAAGGGTCTAGTTTTACACACATGCCAACACCACTTAAACAAAAAGAGATTGCAAAATTCTTCATGATATTTAAGAGAGCCCAGTCTAGTTCACAGCATCTTGAAATGCCTCAAAAATATAAAAAACTGAGAAGTGTCTAACTTCCTGCATTATCTTGATGTTAAAATGCAGCACTAGTTGGATGTCTACTGGTCTATGTGGTGAATAGTTGCTTTGTTTCGATAAAGTGGACTTGTTCTTACCCTGAAACAGACCGCTGTCAAACTTTTAAAGCGTGTGTATAGAATTAAAGCAATGAAATCATCATCCCCTTGTGATGCTGATTACACAGTATGAAACATGGATGTTGTATACATTTGAGTGTTCTTCCAGTTACAGATGTGACATTATACAGCACAATAATGTAATGTATCAAGACGGGAAGAGTGCAAACTGGCACTGCTTTGCTGCCATCTGGTTCTCAACTCCAGTACCTCCTTGTCCGTAGTTAATTTATGAGTCTGCCGCTCCTCTTCACATCAGATTCTTCATGAGAAAGGTCTTGAAATAAAGCAACTCTCTCATATACCAAATCGTGTATTTTCAATTTAGTTTCAGTTCTCAGTATGATAGAGAATTGTAATGTCTCATCCTTAGTTTGGCTTATTCGTCAAGTATGAAATGAAATTCAGTTTATTTAGTCATCCATCCAGCCCTTCATTTTGCTGGTGATGTCTACGGTGATGGTAGTATGAACAACTTCAGATTCAAGCTCTTTCTGTCACTCCAGTGGCCATTGGTGAGTTTAGACCACTGAAACATGCTTCTTTTCGTGTTCTCTGTCTGGTACTTCCACAGCTGTAGTTGACCTTTGGGATTCATTCACCATAGACCCAGACCACATAAACCATCACCTCTAAATCTGGAGGAAAGTTATCTTGGATTACTGAACTCCTTATCCTATAGTGGAGAATAAACTTGGCAACTGTGCAGCAAATCCTAAAATCTGCCATTTGTACCTGTGACCTGATTGTTTTAATCATCACTTACAATTTGTAACTTTAACATCGGGATAGAGACATAGACTGACTAGTAAACCAGTTGTTTTCCCAGGAAGTCAGCTCCTGTTACAGTACCCCAGCACAGGAGCCAGTGTCCCATTTGGCTCCTCAGTCTCATGGCCCCTTTCGTGAACGTGTTCCCCTGATTTGCTTGTTTTCTTTCTTTTACTGTCTGGGAAGTCAAATGTTTTTGAGGCAGTATATTAGGCTAGCTAACACTTCTTATGAATCATGCCAACTAATCTGTTTTATTACTGGCAAAGAGGCAGGGGCATGGCAAGGGGGTTCATTCTGTTCTGGTATAATGAATTCCACTACTACGATTATGCCATTGGCGGTAATCTTTGAGAAACCCTGGGATAGGAGGTATAAAACGTAGGATGTGGAGGTGACATAATCGGAGATAGGTATTCATAAAATCAATGACTGGTAAACAAGCATAAAGAAGTGTTAGTGCAGACACTTATGCTAAAGATTACATTGTGGGTCTCCATTGTTTGCATACAGTATATGAGCGCCTTCATGAGAGTCTTGCCATATGCAGTTTCTTTTCTGGTTAAAGTCCACTTCAGTTGAAAGTGACCTCTTTCATCATTTCCCTTTCAGAAGCACCTTGTTTGTGGTCCGGTGAAGGCGGCAGGGCTATCAGCCCACCAGTATTTTGAGTAAGTACTGTGCTGGATAGCTGTCTCTGGTTGACCCTCTACTTTGATCTGTTTTGTTTGTCTTCTTTTCTCCCTTTTCAACATTTCAGTTATGTATTGCTGTGGACTCATACCATGAAGCACCTCAGTGTGCAAATTTGCATTGTGGTGAATTGGCAGTGGGCAAGAGTGAACCTGCAATGTGCTGGCTCAGAAACAGTCTCTTTACATTGTGAGATAATAGGAGAACTCTTCATCTCTCAGCTGTGTAGATACCACTTGTGAACACTGCAAGTTAAGGGCTTCCTGCTGAAGTCAACTGAACTCTTTTTTTTCTCTCTCCATCTCTCTAGGTCTCCACCTATTCGGGGGGAAAAGCACCACTACCATCTGTCTACAGTGCAAATCACATCCTCGTCGCCAAGTGTATTGCTGTGAACTCTCACCTCAAAGCCTCCTGGTTCGAAGATTTTCACTGCAGACAGGTGGAGTGTAAAGGTGGAGTTGTGCAAAAAACATGGGGGCTGAGAGAGACCACAAGCTCAGCTGACATCACCAGGAAACACTTCACTCACACCGTTCAGGAGTGGTATCTGTGTGGCTGAGAGATACAGAGTTCTCCAGTTAACTCGCACTGTGCTTCTGCGCCAAATATTGTGAGTTCGCAGTTGACCACTAGCAATTCACCACAGTGCAAATCTGCAAACGGAGATGCTTCATGGTTCGAGTCTACAGCAGTAGATTTGGCGACGAGGATGGGATTTGCACTCTAGATGGGTGGAGAGTAATGGCAGTGTTGCTCAGAAAAGGTGGGGACTGAGGGAGAGAGAGCAAGCTGAGCTGATGTTACAAGAAAGTTCTCGGCCTGTCGTGTTTAGAAGCTGTGTCTGTGTGGCTGAGACTAGCAGTTCCTCTATTAGCTCAAGCTGTAACAATAACAATTCTGAGTAAGACGTTATGGGTTCGTGACTGACTACTGACAGTTCTCCCTCATGCAAACCTTTGACCTAAGATGTTTGTGGTGTGAGTCCACAGCATGACAAGTATTTTTCAAGTTTGTTTTCTCTTGCTGTGTATTATTTGTGTGGTAGTGTTCACTATTAAAAGTTCCATGTACATATCAATTTGAATTGCAAATGTTGAGAATCTGTGATCGTGGTAATGAAGACACATTGAGGTGACAATGCTTTTGTCGTTGCAGGGTTCGGTTCTCACAGATGAAGGAGGCTTCTGTTTCCAAGTATGGATTCCAGGTGCAGGGTAAGCTGCCTTTGAGGTGTTTGACAGTTTACTAACCTGTGGTCAGTAGCTAGGTGAGCTCCTGCCCAGGAGAGAGCTTGCTTATCTTTGGCCTGCTGTGCACACGTTGTGAGGTTGAACTCTGTTCAGTTGAAAAATTTGCCCATACTACCGAAGAACAGACCCTACTATTGTTATGTCTTGGGAGTGATTCAGCAACTTACTCCTAGTTGTGTCCTCATGCTTCCTTGGTGATCTGTAAATTATTTCCTGTTTTTCAGGGGAGTCATGGGAAGAAATAATTCGGGTAATGACCTATGCAGCTGTGAAGTTTGAGCTTCTAACCACTGCCCATCGCAGCCCAGTAAGAGCACCGTGTGCCCGAGGATCAGCATTTTTGGACAGCAGAGTGAATGAGCTAAAGGAGAGACTCACTTATGCTATAATGTTCTTGTTTTCTCAGGTGACTCTTGATGTCAGAAAGGAGAGTAGCTTGTCGACTAAGAGCATGCGCAGTGGTGCGTTTGTGATGTACAACTGTGCTCGACTGGCCACGCTGTTTCAGAACTACTTTGATTCGATACAACAAGGTAAGATGGCACCCTGTATGCCATTCTGTATGCTCCAGAGATGCATTTTGATGTCACTCAAAGTTTTTCTGTTGCTGCATGAAAATGCCATAGTGGCTTCACAAATCTGTCACAAGTTTGCTGCTGGATCTATCACTTCTGACTTGTTTTTTGTTCTGGATAAAGTTAAATTAAACTTGCAATGCTAACACTCATGAATCCAGAAACATTTTTACTCTCACCAAGCACTATTGGTGCCAGTGGACAAAAAAATATTGATAAAGCAAATTTAGTTTTGTAATCAAGTCGCTCTGCTTGTTCACATGTGCATTGTTGACACTAGATCTCTGACACACATTTTGTCCTTTCACGTTTTATTGTTATTTCAGGACTTTATCCAGAAATGCCAGAGCCATCTCAGATCAGCACATCATCACTGAGAGATGAGGTGAGTTTCCGGTTATCAATCCATCCATTTTTTAAACCCACTTATCCAGAGCAGTGTCGCGAGGGAGCTAAACCCTATCCCAGCAAGCAGTTGGTGGAAGGCAGCAACAAACCCCAGACAGAATGCCACAGCTTCCTGTTATCCATTTTCAAGTTACAGATTAAATACACTTGTAATAATTTACTTATGCTATTACTTTTCTCTTTGAAGGGAGAGTGGCAGCTGCTCTTTAACTATGTGGTGCCATTCCCTGAGTTGCAAGACCAAGTGATCAAATCCTTAGATGTGTCTACCAGCATTCGAATCAACCTCGGTACTGAGTTGGTGAGTGTCAGCTTCTGAAGGGTTTGACTTGCTTGATGCCATCTTCAGCCATCTGACTCTCATTTTTCCTTACAGATGAGCAGGTTCCTGGTAGCCCTCAGCATGGATTTCAGTTCATATTACAATAGGGTGCATGTACTTGGGGTAAGTACCTGGGCAGGATGGGTAATGATGCAGTTAGGCCCCTAGACTGCTTCACATTTTGAATGTTACTGTACATTTAATTATTATGGAGATTAACATGGTTTGTTTATTTTTCTGTGGTATTGTATTATTGTGGTATTTGCAAAGAAATTTTGTGTTACTGTTGACTTGATGAAAATCTGACTACATCCTAACTACTGTGTTTTCATTTAAAAATAGCTATCTTAAACAAAAATAAACTCTGTCCACACTGGCATCCCCGCACATCGCTTATGAACGTATTTTTGTCCACACTGAAATGACTGAAAATGCATACGATGTAGACGTTCACTTACACTTGATGTGATCGTGTCTTCAGAAAAATTGGAAAAGATGGTTATTTATCGCAAAACTGTAGCAAGCAGTAAATCATTTGCCTTGTATGTAGCACTGAAACTGTACAAAATGCACTTTTGATGCATACAGATAAACAACACAAAAAAGCCCCGTGGAAAGCAGCTTCTCTGTTTTGCATATAAGTTGATAAATATTTCGTATGTCTTTATTTGTAGAAATAGCATTTTACTTGTTATAATATTTAAAGAGGAAGGAAAATGGACAAACCAGTTCTTTAGTCTACCCCCAGAACTTTAGAAATGCTGTTTTTTATGACTGAATTGGTGGTCACCTGTGACAGAGAGGGCCAGTTTTACTGCTTAACAACATGCATTTCCTTTCTTGGTTGTTTGTTTGAAGGATGCTGATAAGAAACAAAATTACTTGAAGTGGGGGGCTGTGCCTGATCTATTTCACTGGTGAAAGGCCCAGGAAGGTGTGTGTTTGTCAGCTCATTCATAGGGACAATAAAAGAGAGAGGTTTACAAAGGCATGCTGTCTCTGCCATGTTACGTCCTGACGAAAGCAGACCAGATTTTGGCCTGAAAAAAGCAAGCTGCCTGGGCTTGTGCAGATTATCAGCTTACCGGGAAGGATCAAAGGCAACTGTTAAGTTATTACACATCTAGTATATCAGGTTGTATGGTTTTGGTTTGCAAAGCCACATTCTTTTTGTTTGTATGGCACTAGTTAAAATACAATTTATTACCAATAATACATTGTTAAAAGTGTATCTCTTTATCCTGCCTGTTCTTTCACTCTGTGTAATTGTGTGAGGTTATAGATGAAGAAGAGAATGGTGGAGGAAATGCTTAACTGAAGTAGGGTATCTGACCACAGGTTGGCAAGTGTATGGGATTTGAGGCATTTTATTTAAGTCAACACAATAAAGAATATAAAAAAGAAAGCAGGATCACCATAGGACCCTACAAGACAAAGCGCTGCCATGATAGAACATGAATTTCTTCTGTTAAGGGTGAACATTCAGGGAATGAGACATTGTGATGAGCAAGATCCAATCAGAGAAGGGCTAACTAATAAGAATGAACAAATCAGAGCTTGATTAGAGTCTGCGTTTTGCTCCCTTTTCAGAAGGATACGATTCTGGAGAATGTTTTCAAATGTCTCCAATTTTGGGGGGTAAAAAACGTCAAGAGTAGCGTGGACCAAAGGCTGTGTCTATGTTTTTAAAGGAAAATGTAATAGTGTGGATGTACCCTCTTTTTCCTTTTTAAAAGAGAATTTTAATGTCACCCAGACAATACTGGGTGGGTAAATACAATAAGAGCATTTTTCAAGGAGTTCAAGTATTTAGCCTTCTCTTCTGTTACCCCACTTGTCTTCTTTGCCACAGGAGCCATTGCCACACCTTTTTGCTCAGATGTTTGCCCGTCTGCAGCTGCTGAAAGCAGTAAGAGAGATCTTCCACACAGTTCTGCAAACGCTGCACATTCCTTCACTCCCCCAGGTTTAGCAGTGAACAAAAGCCACCCATCGTGGAGAGCAGGTACACTATTTTGAGCTGCTGAAGCCATTGAAGAGAGAAATCGTATTGTTCATTAGGCACACGGTATGCTCTGTGGAGTTCTGGTCAAGACATCTACTGGAAAACTTTGAAACCTATAGATCACAAGATGGGAATGCAGTGATGCACATTCTTCTTGAGCACAGAGTGTGCTTTAAAAAATGCAGATTGGGTATCTTTATAGCCTGGGATCTTAGTTGTCTGTGGGCTATGCTGAGAAGAAATGTTTATCGATGCATTGATCCTGAGGCAGATTGTTCCCCTTTTTTTGAGTTGGCCAGAGGATGTGCAAGTATTATTACTGTTCCTGAGGCTCAAGGAGGGCGCATCCTGGAGAAAGTAGAGAATTTTCTGATTGGTGACCCCATTTGTCAGTCATCGCCAGTTGACCCTATTTTGATGCTCATACTGAAGAAAAGATTACATTAAGAAGAGCGATGAGTAGATGAAGTTTAAATGATTTTGTTCATTTGGGAATGTTCATTTAATGCCATTAAAATCTTTAAAAAATGTAATCATGATTAGTGGAAGCATGATTTTCCCCCATGTGTCTCCAAATTCACAGATACAAGATGAACAATAAGATCAGTATTCTTACATGAGAAAGGTAAATGGCGATTACGAAAGATGAGCTGGACTTGCAGTGTTTCCCTTCATCACATTAAACATAAGGAAAGTCTACACCAGTATGTAATGAAAGCAGGGCTAATGTGTGCACAAACGCTTTAAGATGAAGTCGTGAAATGGGGATTTTGCTGTTATAGTTGCTTGGAGGTGGTAGACATTTTAGCAGTTTAAAATATAGCATCCAAATTCTTGTATTAATACTTTTACAAACTAGTGGTTAGTGCTTCTGCCTGTCAGCTCCAGAGCCCAGCTTGTGCCCTGCCCTTGTGGATCTTGCACGTTCTCCTCCTTGTCTACATTTCTTTTTTTTTGGGGGGCTCTGGCTTTTTTCCTACAATCCCAAGGATTAATTTGCAACTTTCTCTTGATCTGATACACTGGTATCAAAAATTATGCAAACACTTTGGAATTACTGGTCATAAATAGGGATCTTCATCTTAGTCACAAGTGCAGACAAACACAATATGCTTACATTAATAACACACAAGCAATTAGAATTTTGTTTGTCTTTATTGAGCACATCTGTCAAACATTCACAGTGTGCTGCGGAAAAAGTAAATGAATCCTTCAATTTAATAACTGGCAGCCATAACCTCTAACAAGCTACTTCTGGTAGCTGTGGATCATTGCCCAGGGGAAATTGTGGACCATTCTTAGTTACAGAACTACTTCAGCTCAGCCATATTCTTAAGATGTATGGGGTGAATGTGAGATGGGGACACCATCTCCATTGGGGTAAGGTCTGGGCTCTCACTAGGCCACCCTAAAAGGCCTGCACTCCCTGGGACACTGAACTGGATAAAAAGGTTAAAATATGGATGGATGTGCCCACCCCAGCTCGTCTCTTTTCGAACATAACAATTACTCACTCTCACTTGTTAAGCTATGCTGACTCTTTCCTACATGACTGCACACAAAATGCTTTCTCTGTCCACAGTAAGGTGGCTGGTTTTAGCCGCCACAAACATTGCTTGGTAAAGCATTGGAGGGTCCCTGTGCCCATTATCTGTGTGCTTGCTGGTGAGCCGTATTGATTGGACTGTCGCGTGTTGATGGGTGGAGGAGTTTGTTTGTAAAGGCACATGAGGGATGTATGGAGGAGAACCCCACTGAGGGTGCTTCTGCCACTGCGAAATGCACGACTCGGTACTCGGTGAGCAAGCAGCGTACTGCCAGTTCAGTGACCAGTGCAAAAAGTAAAGGGACCCTTCTGTCTACCCCAGAGGTTGTCGCTGACATTGTGGATTGTATATAAAGAAGTCCTTGTAAGGTAATGTGGTGGTTGTCAGAACAGGGGACGTGTCACAGAGGTCCATGACTTGCACCCTGTTTGTTTGTGCTCTGCCTGGTGTTGTATGTTGTCAGTTTTTAAGAACACAAATGCCCAGTACCCTGACGTGACATCGCACAGCGTAGCACCTGCTATACTGCCATGGGTGACCTGTAGGTGCTTCTTAAAGGGTTCAGGAATAAATAGAAGAGGATGGTGGTCATCAAGCAAGAACTATTTAAGCTTATGTGTGTACAACACAATTCCTTATTTGTTAAACTTCTTCATCCCAGGATTTCAAGTATTAAAAAAGTGAGAACTGTAATCGCTTCAGTTTAAGTGAAGGCCAGCAGTCGCAGGGCCATATTTGGGAGGCTACGTGATTTGGGCAGGATGGCAGATTTGTGTGAAGTCTGCAAGTTGTAACAAGATGGCTGGCTGGTGTGCAGCTTTAGTAAGCTGACACAATCTGGGAGCATTGCTGCCATTTGGCATAGAGGCCACGTTTGGTTGTTCATTTTTAACAGATTATTTTAAATGCATTGACAAAACAAAAAGGTTTATTGTCCAAGTCGTGAAGAGATTTGCAAATGCTGCCAAAAGAAGGCATGAATGCTCAAATTCACAGACAGCACAAAGTCTACGTTACTAAGTTCATCTCTCCGACGGTTTCTGCCGTTATTAAAATGTCTTTGTTTTGAAAGCCAGCTTCCCCGTGGTCTGTTGACACTCACAGCTTTTGGGTGTGTTTGTTTGGATTGTTAAACCTGAATGAGTGCCTACAATATAAAAAAAACAGTGGCAGATTTGCCAATACAAGTACACCAAAGTGTGTGAGCTGCCACCACACCCTATGCTGAATGAGTCACTGGCCTGGCATCTGCCAGCCGCTGTGGTGCCTTAACTAAACCTAACAGACTTGTCCCTGGCATGATGAGGTGTTTACTCCAAATGTTAAGGATAAAGGTGACCTGGCCAGCGAGATTTGTCAACGAGGCTCCTCACAGATATTAAAATGTGACACTTGGATTGTGAGGGCATCACTGCCCACATGGCGGAGTAGGGTAGGGCTAAACTGTAATAAATTTGCCACTAACGACCATCTTAAAAGAGTTCATTATTTTGTATTAATACCAACATGCTATAACAGAACAGGATGACACTTTTCTTCTCTTATTCTCAAACCCACTTCAAGGAATACTTCACCCAAAAGTGACTGCGTTGACTAAGTGTGAAGGAGGGCATGTTAATACATGGGCCCACTGATGGACTGGTGTCCTGTCCACGGTCGTTGCCTGCCATTGATGCAGTGCTGCTGGCATGGGCTGTGGCACCCTGCAGCCTCTAATCATATTAACCCAAAAATGTTTTTGTTTTTATATGTTAGTGACCCTAATTAGCTTGTAGTGATGGCAGATAAAAAAAAATCTCGTTTTCACACATAATGGAGGTAACATTTCCAGTTATAACAGGCATCTACACTCACTGGCCACTTTATTAGGTTCACCCGTTCAACTGCTTGTTAACACAAATATCTAATCAGCCAATCACATAGCAGCAACTCAATCAGGCCTGTAGACATTGTGAAGGTGACCTGCTGAAGTTCAAACCAAGCCACAAATGGGGAAGAAAGGTGGTTGAAGTGACAGTGAACGTGGCATGGCTGTTGATGCCAGGCAGGCTGGTCGGAGTATTTCAGCAACTGCTACGTGAAAAATGGAAAATATCCAGTGTGTGGCAGTTCTCTGGGCGAAAAGGCCTTGTTGATACCTAAGTTAGAAGAAAATGGCCAGACTGCTTTGAGCTGATAGAAGGGCAATGGTAACTCAGATAAACACTTGTTACAACCTGTGTCTGCAAAAGAGCATCTCTGAATGCACAACACATTGAACCTTGAAGCAGGTGGGCTACAGCAGCAGGAACCCACATCGGGTGCCACTCCTGTCAGCTAAGAACAGGCAACTGAGGCTACAAATCATACGGGCTCACCAAAATTGGACAATAGAAAGTTGGAAAAACTGCCGGTTCTGATGAATCTCAATGGTAGGATCAGAATTTAGAGAGTTCAATGTGTCAACGGAGGTGAAGCCTGCATTTTATAGTGCACTGGTGAGGCCGCACCTGGAGTACTGGGTACAGTTTTGATCTCCATGTTACTCAACTTGATGTTATTTTGGAAGAATTAAGTGGATAGGACTGGTAAGCTTTGTTTGGTTGAATGGCCTGTTCTTGTCCAGATTGTTCTAATTACAAGAAAATGAAGTCCGGAGAGGAATGAGCAGGCAGATTCCAGGACTGAGAAGTATGAGCTATGAGAAGAAATTGAAGGAACCTTTTCAGTCTAGGAAAACTGCAAATAAGATGTGAACTGAAGTGTTTATAAAGTTTTGAAGGGAATTAGTATGATAAATCCCAGATGTTCCTTTAAAATAAATTCATCAACAACAGCAAGGGGCCATGATTGGAATTGTTGTTGAGGGCAGATTTTGCACAAATGTTTCTTCACTTGAACCTCAGAAAAATGGAATAACTGACAAAGTAGTGTAGCAGAGAGTAGGACTCAAGGGACTTTCAAATCTGGATTTGATGTTTTTTTGGACAACCTTGATGAGGGGGATGGACGAATGCATTGGGCTGAATATCCTGTTCCTGTCACCACTGTTGTAATGTTCTAATATGTCAGGCCACGTTCACACCAGGAGTCCTACTGAGTGAACAAGAGGCAGGAGAACTGTTTTGGATATGTGACCTGATTTATGGAGAATGAGGACTTGAGGGTCCAGAGAAATGCTGAGCCACTAGAGGGAGCCATTGACAAGTGCCCCAATAGCCAAAGTGCACTTCCTCAACCCTGACACTGATTATGAGGCATGGCTCAAACATGATCTCAGGAGCAGAACTAAAGACACTTCACAGTCTGGAGGGAGGTCTGGCTGAAGGTTCACTAGCTTTAGGAAGTCAGGCCAAGATTAAGTGAGATTTGTGGCAAGACAGAGATTGCTTTAGGTGGTACCTGGTGGGTTAGCAAGGGGACAAGCCACCACATCAAGTGGACACTTTTATGATACTGTTAGGATTTGGTTTCTACTTCTGTTTTTTAAATGTTTTTCTTCATGGATTTCTGTGGTCTGGGGTTTGTCTGGATCACCAAATATTTTTGGAGTTTCTGTTTGCTTTAATAGTTACAAAATATTGTGGACCATGTCGTCTGCCATTTTGTATTTTCATCATCACTAACGTTTTTTCCTCCTGTTGTTAGGGCAGCTTCACGTGTTGTTAGGGGTGTGTCCTCTGAGGTCAATGTGACGGGTTAAAAGGTCTTCCAGGATTTCACTTCCTTACCTGGGTTGCGGATTCCAAACCATTTTTCAATCTGCTCTTCCTTAAAGAACTTTTAGTTCTAATCCCACCTTTTGGTTTTTCACTTTTGCTACTGAATTGTTTACAGTAATTATTGTGTTGCCGCTCGTGTTATCGATTACCCGGTTTTTGGCCTATTTTAAACATATATGTTAGATGTTTAAACATCTATATATATATATGTCTGCTGGTTCAGCTCAAACACCTGTCCGTGCGCAGATGTGGCAGATGCATCTTTGTGTTCTTGCGTGGATGGAGAGATGTCAGAAAGGTGCTCTTCATTTTCATCTGTCAAACAAATTGTACACTGGGGGGCAGGGGGGGGGTCAAAAAGTTAAGACCACAAGAAATAAAAACAAGCAACAGCAAAGGTTTGGTGTGGAGATTTTTTTTTTTTTACTCATTTTAATCTTCAGACTCGGCTCGTTTACAATTGTACATTGCAAAGTAAAAATGGCCGACTTACGTCAGCCTCCTTCAAAAGAGACAACTTGTGAGGGCAGCGAACCCTCTGCTCCTGTCACATTTACACATGGTCATGACTGAGAAGGGGCGGGTGCATGAGGGTCCAGATGGCCCCCGCTAAGAGAACGTTATCCTCTGTTTCGTGACTTGACCCAAAATCCCAGTCAGTCACTAATGCTTTGCCGGAGTAGAGGCTCCTTGTCAGTTAGTGCAAGCTACTTATTATGGGGTTGAGGTGTAGGGAGGATCAATTCTTATTGGCTCCTCCAGCCCAACTTTTCCTTTTCTAGTCCTCTAATTGTAATTCGTTCTCTTCTATGAACATCATTTATTGGCTGAAACAAAAGAAGTGCGGTATGATAAAAGAAAAGAAGAAAACACTGACCGGCCTGGATGGGTCGCTTCTCGTTTTAGAGGAATGTATTCAGTCGATAATAGCACCTTTCGCAGAGAGCGCCATCACCAGGCGCGATGGACTAAATGTGCCATCTGGTCACCTGACCTCATTCACCCGCTCACATCCAGTCACTCAAACTCGGTACGCACGTTTTGCCCAAGCACACTGACACGCAAACCCACCCAGTGAGCAGTATGTCTTGGGGGTCTTAGTCTGGCCACCTTGGACCATTTTTTGTTTTCTTTTCAATATCCCACAAACAGGAAAAAAAACAATAACAGCAATAATAAAGCAGGCAACTCTTGTTGCAGAAAGAAAAATAAATACATATGTAAACAATAAGTTATAAAATGGTTTTAAAGGCTTTTTGTGTCTTGGCAAAGGTAGATTTTTTTTTGGCAACAATACTATAAAAAAAATCTAGAAGGGAAAAAGAGCAAAAAGAAACTAACAAATGTCGTACGCTGCAGCATCGATGATAACACAAACGGGGTGTGGAGTGAAGGCAGGGAGAGGCCCGTCACGTCAAGCTCTACCTGTTGCTAGTGTCCATCCTCCCGACCTTCATTTAAATTTTTTTTTTTACAATTTTTTTTCCTTTGATATTTGTAAACAAAAGAGGATGTAAAAATGGTTATAAAATGATAACGGTTCCTACCCTAAACACCCTGAACCCCACCGGTGGCTGTAGGATCGAGTGTTCATTAGTCGCTGTGATGGGACTGTCTCCTCGACTCTACACACAGCCCTGCGGGGTCTGATGACAGCGGGGTGAGTCTAAGAGCTGCGGCCACTTTGTTTTCCAAAAGCAAATTCTCGCACCGCTCAGCCCACCTTTGTTCATTTTGGCCTCGTGGTGCCTCTCGTGATCGCAAGTGTCAGTAAGAGGGGACTGCATAGGAGAGACGACTGATATGGCCCGAGTGTTCAGAGGCTGAAGGCATGTGGTTTTGGTTTCTTGGCATATATAGAGATCTTTAACGTTAGCGGGGTTGGTGGCGGGCGAGAGCTGAAGTGGTCTCTCAACTTCCCGCTTCTGTTTAATCCGCTAATTTTTGCCCATGCTAGTGGCCGGTTGCCTTGCTTTCTACTTGACCCAGTAATAACTGTCAGCACTTTACTTAACCCATAATGGGAAGAGTGGACCAGCTGACCATTCACCATACTTGGTTCCAGAACAGCAAGCAAGGTGAGCCTGGCAGCCAAGGATTGGTCGTTCATCTTGTAAATTGTGCAAAAGCAGTTTTAGAAACAGCACAATAGAAATAGTGTCCTCTGATGAAAAAAGATACAAAATGTATAAAAAAAATGGGTTCTTTCCTTGTCTTTTATCCCCTTGATCTTTCAAGACATTGGATATGTTGCACGGAAGATTTGTGTTGATTGTTCTGGGGACGCAGTCCCGGAACATCTTGCCGCTCCTGGTGGCTGCGAACCAGTCCACAGTGATCCAGCAGCTCCCCTTCCTGGACCCTACGGATCCGGCGGCTGACGCCCGCACGCGAGTAGCCTGGGAAGGACTTGAGCGAGCCCTGAACTCCTGCACACTGGATGTGTCATCAGGACTGGCCTTCATTCCTTGTTACCCTGAAATGAAATAAGATGGAGTCAATGTGGGTACGATTTAGTAAAAAAACCAAAACATTTGAACTCAAGGACCACTGATAGCCGCTTCATAGTGTCAAGAGGGCTCTCAATGTGGCCTAACTGCCCATGTAAGACTGTGAGCAGACAGTGGCCTCCATGAACTCGTGGCAGTCACATTCGCCATTATTTCTTTTACCTCAATCAGAGTGAGATCAACCCAGCTGTGCATGAAGCTAATTGAGCAAGAATGGATCCAAATCTTGCTGTAGGCCTGACCTGACCCAAAGACGATGCTATTTGAGTCTCGAGCATTAGACTAAATTCAGACCTCATTACGGCTCCTGATTCCATGTACCTTAAAGGGTTAAGTTCCGGCTTTTTCAAGTCAAACTTATTTCTTCACGACCATTGAATATATAAATTTGCCACGTAAATTATGTTCAAAAGCAAAGTGTTTTTTTTATAGATTTTAAAAATGCCTTTTATGTTCTTACAGTTTACAATGGGGCTGAAGGGTATTGGGATCCAAATATGAAGAAAAGCTTTACACTTAACCTAATACGTCCAGTTTTCAAGGCAAGTTTTCATCGCATCACTTTACAAAGGAATAAAAAAGTAAGCAAACTACGAGGGTAAATCGGAAATTAAGGTTGGTTGGGAGCCTGCGCTGATAGCGCGTTGCCGTACCCACCACACCACCTGCATTGTGACCCGAGTGTAGTGGGTGACACCTCAGCACCACACTGGAACAGAGTGAGGTTTTTTACGATAACTAGAGTGCCAGTCCTGCCAAAACCCCCAAGTTTTCCTTGTAAGTTGGAAGACCTGTTTGCAGGGCTGGATGCAGATTATAGCCATACCCAGGACGGAGCAATAATTTGAAAATTACACTGTAACCCCAACAGATAGAAGCTGATTCAATATAACATGTCCGTGGTGGCTTATGGGTAGTTTGAACACACACAACACAGCACTCTACCATTAGTCTAGTCAAAGCCAAGGTCAAATGAACATGGACACTCCGTTGCGGTACTGCACCATTATTGAACAACACGCCGTTGTGAGATTTCTTTGGACAGAAGGAGTGAAACCTGCTGAAGTTCACTGAAGGATGTTGGCTAAGTATGGAAGTGAAAACAGCAGGACTCAACAAAAAGTTTATGAATGGGTAGAAACGTTTAACGAGGGAAGTGTAACCGATGAAGCTCAACCATCAACATCCTGCGCACAACACCACATCGACATGGCGAATGTCTTCATTAGAGAAGACTGATGGATTACATTGTCCAGTGTTGCTGCACATTTGGATATCAGCTGTAGATCTGCACGTGCCATAGTGCATGATGACTTGGGGTACCATAAAGATTGCACAAGATGAGTATCCAAACAGTTTACTTACTGTATATGCATAAGCGATCATCCTTTGGTGAATTTCAGCAGGTTTCACTCCCACTGCCTGGAGAAATCTCACATCGTGTTGTTCATCAATGGTGAAATCCCGCAGTGGAGCGCCCATGTTCATTTAACCTTGGCTTCAACTAGACTAACAGAAGAACTGCACTGTGCGTGTTTGAAGTACCCATAAGCCATCACAAACGTGTTGTATTCCGTCAGCTTCTATCTGTTGCAGTTACCACGTGATTTTCAAATTACTTTTTCTTTGTGATTTGCACTCGTATTTGTGAGATTCAGCCATTTTAAAAGAAAACCGACTCTTCACCTCATCTCGCTGACTACCTGTCATCATGCTGCTTAAGTTAACAATCGGGTTTGGATCCGAATTGGGTTGCCTCTCGTACAAGCTGATCACTGGGACCAGTGACGTGTGGCCATGAACTATCCCATTCATGCTAACCTGGAATCTTCATGGCTTTGTAAATGTGTTAGAACGCTAGGCTTAAGTCTGGGAGATCATGCAAACTCCACATGGACAACTACCAGACATGAGATTCAAAGCCATGACGCTAGATCCAGGAAGTAGCACCAGTAACGACTGTCTGACCTATTCAGTTTGACAGTAAAAGGCCTTCGCTTGCTCCATTGCTCTACACTTCAGGCCTTGACTTCACTTGCAGCAGTGGTGAAACGACTCCCCTTAAATATGTTCGGAACTGCAGCTGACTTCAGTGATGGCCGATCAGGAACACGTTTTTGTTTCCTCTTAGGCTGCACGTTGTCTACCATAGAGAAATGAGTGCAAGGCCACTTTTGGTAGGCATTACTTTCACATCCAACCTAAGTGCTACAAGTCATGACTTTAAGGTGTCGTGACTACCACGCAGAAGTTGACAGAAACTGTAAATGCTTTGTTTTTCAAGTTTTTGTTTGCGTTCCTGGTTAGACACATTTTCAAACTATTTTCTTCAAAGACAAAATTGCTGTAAACAGCTTCAGATATTTATGGAAGCTCTGAACTGCACAGTGAAAAAAATTATGGAATAGCTTTTATCTCATACGTACGTGAAAATATCGTGTACGTATGGGATACTTTCACATACGTTTGAGATGTTTTCAAGTACGTGCGGGATACTTTCACGTACGTACGAAGTATTTTCACGTACGTATGAGATAAAGTTAGATTAAAAAATTACAAAAGTGTGCTTCGGGGCTACCTAATTACGCCTTTACCTACGCAAATAGACTGTCTGTGAGCTAGTAAGTGAGTAGTTAGCTAACTAATGTCATTTCCTTTTAGTGCAGTGGTTAGCGCTATTGCTTTGCAGATCCAACGATCTGGGCTTAAATGCATAGCCTGCTTTTATAAACTTGCCAATATCCATTTCTGATCAAACTGTTCAGTAATATGTCCTGTTTCCAGAAAATGGTGTACAGTAGCACGCAATGGTATTTATTGCTCATCTGAATGTATGTGGCGCACATGCAGTATTGGCCGGTGCAACCCTAAAGTACCTGGTGTGCAGGCTATGGTAAGTGGTGGGCACGAGATATATGCATGGTGGGCACAAGATAGTTAAGTACGCACCAAATTGTTTCCCAGGAAGGAAAAAAATACACCATATCTCCTCAGGGGCTCTGTATGAGTGTGTTGATGAATCCCTGTAAACATAAAGCACATCCCTAAACCCTTACCCTCAAACAAGCTTAATCTTAACCATAGTGTAACAGGGTACGCGATGGGCATTTCATGACTGACGTTGTGGGTATTACCTGACATACGTCATAGGTATTGCAGGCTGCAGTTAAACCCATCTCCAACCATCCCACCCTCCTTTAATAAATAAAAGTCCACCCGTCTGCTTTTTTATATCACTGCGCTACAAGAGCTGGAAGTGGTGTCAAACTGAAGCTCCGTAGCCTTGGTAAAGGTGAAATTAGGTAGCCCTGAAGCTACCTAATGTAAAAGTATCCCGTACGTACGTAAAAGTATGCTGTGCGTACGTGAAAACATCTTGTACATACACAAAAGTATCCCGTATATACGTGAAATTAAGGGTTATCCCATAATTTTTTTCACTGTGCGGTCCAGAGCTTCCATAGATAGGTGTTTAGATTCTTGCTAATCAACTTCTTTATTTAAGTTGTAGCTTCACTCGGGACAGCGGCTGTGAGCAGACAAACCAACACACGATGTATTCGTGTCTCAAGGGAAATGGTCCCAAGAATCTGTGTTCAAGTAAATGATTTCTAGTTTCCTTTCATTGTAGCACTAGGATGCCTCATAAGCGAGGAAGGCACATCTTCTTAACTCAAAAGCTTTGCTGCTTCAAAGTAAACCTACAATATTTGGTTTAATTTTTAGGCTGTTTCATTTCCGTATGGACCCATGTACCCTCCAGCCCCATTGTAAGCTGCAAGAACAGAATATGTATTTTTTAAACTTTATAAAAAAAATGGTTCACTTTAGAACACATTTTATATGGTGTCAAGCACATGCGATTAGGAGGCATCCTTAAGACTCTGTACAGGTAACCAATGCCAACCTGAGCAGAGAGGGGTTGCTCTTGGTAATGCAAGGTCCTGTTTCCATCCTCAGTTCAGGGAAACCCCTAACGGAGAGCGAGTGATGTCACTTCCAGGACACACCTTTTCCGGGAATCAGTGCTTCAAACCCAGCCAGGACAGGAAAGATGGCATTAGTTCATTGACTAACCACAACTGAGAAGCACCGACTCAGGAGCACTTCATTCTTTTCTTGTTTTAGCAGCTACTTTCACAATGGCAAATTGTGAACAAATAAATTAGACTTGAACAATACTATACTTGTCCTTTAAAAACTTAACTCACCCACTGCCCGTGCTAGGTTATTTTATGCCCCTGGCTAAGTTTATTAGTACGCCAACTGACTGTTTGGTAGCTAACCCATGCGGCTGGGTTCCCCACCCACACTTATGATCTGCACCCTAATTCTCCTTAATGGTGGCACCGGCCCTGCTCTCACCTCCCACTATTCCTTACTATTTGTAGATGTAAACTTGACCTGGACTCTCCTTGTGAGCCTGAACCAAAGCCACATCTCCTCACTGAGTCCATCCCAGTTGTTAACTTAAGCAGTATGCTATATAAATCTGGCCTGAGCCCAGACTGTGTACCACATGAGCCTTACCTACAGTTAAATTCTGTGAAGTGAACCTGACGAGTACTAAGTCACACAGCATGCCCCCCTTGTGGCCCTGTCGCACTATGCAATTTTTCCAGCAACTTTCTATCTCAGACTTCATTTCCAGGTGGAGTCATTCAGTTGTGTAGTCTGATGTCCCCAGCAACTCGTCTCGTTTGATTTAGACTTAAGTGGTAGGAGCAGACTCTGTGCATGACAGCCAATGAGCACTCAGTACAATGCATGAAACTGCAGCCATAAGGAATGAATGTTTTGGAGACCTGACAAACAGGAGAGACTCATCTGTTGTATGTCTTGTGTTTTAGGTAAAACAAATAAAGGGCCGAGACTGCAGCTAAACTCATTGTTAGCTGGAAAGCATTCGAAGAGTTCTGTTAAGCAGCATGTTATTTACTGTTCGAAAACGGGGTGGGCTCACGATATTTTGGAAATGTGAAACTGTGGTGGAAAGTCATCACGGAGTCATCTAATTTGTCATCCCCTGCGATTTCTAGTTGTCTAAGCTGATAGCCCTTCCAACAAGAAGTGATGTAATTTAACGTCATCTTTAATCTAACTTGAGACCTCCTTTTCACAGGGGCCTGCAGGATCCCAGGCTATAGTCCCCAAAAGTGTGGTGGGGTGATGGGAGCCTGATCTAAACCTTACTGGTATGCCATATGATCCTGACCTGATCTGGGTTCACTACAGGAGTGTGTCTTTTAAACGATTCTCTATGAATGGCCACCATGGTTTCTGGTGGAAAGCATCTAAGCAGACAAGGGTCACGGGACAGGATGGCCATTCTGTTATAGGAAGAATTCCTTTTCACATGCAATCTATAATTCCAACAGAAAAATTGTCAAGAAAAAGGTCATCTGATGGAGCACAGCCATGAGTTCCCTCATCTCTCCTCACGTCTACAGCATAGGGGACACACAAAGTAGTGATGGGTGGCTTGCTACAGTCCACTGATGTTTAGCTTTCGTAACACAATATCTTTTGTTGTTGGAGCTCCTAACTATCTTACGCACCATTTCAACAAACCGAGAAGCCTTTTTATTGCTTCAGGACCCTATTCACGGTGCTCAAGCCATTCCCTAGCTCTGGGAATATTCTGGCCATTCTGTTCTTTTTCCTGCTACTCTCAAAGTTTTGTTGCCAGGTCGCGGCCAACTGTGAATGGGACCACTGCAATTGAGAGTTAAGAAGACTTACTCAGAGTCAGCGGACAGTTCAGAGATGCTGTGGGAAGTGGCAGAGTGGGGTGTGGATGGACAAGGTGCAGAAGGGGTGGATGAGGTCTGGCCAGCAGTGGACGCAGTGATGGTGGCAGGTGGCACAGAGGAGCTGAAGGAGGCCAGGATGGAGGAGAGGATGTCCAGTTGTTCAGTGGAGGGGTGCCGACTGGGTGGGGCGGGCAGGGGATCCAGGGTCTCGTGTAAAGGGTACCTATGTGCCGATGGTGCAGAGTCCAGCCTCTCCCTAGAAGAACTGTGCTGGCGGGACAGCATCTCCAACTGCTCTCTGGATGTCTGCCTGGATGGCAGGGGCAGGGTGGCTGCCAGCTGATCTCGGGATGAACTGCTTGCGGCAGGGTGTCTCCGGGAAAGAGAGTCCAGCTGCTCCTGAGACAACTGACGACAGGGGGTTGGCAGGAAGTTGAGACGCTCCCGGGAACTGTGGTGGCTTTGTGCAGAGTCTGTGGTCAGCTGCTCTCGAGAAAGCTGCCGTGTGGGAAGTGTGTTCAGCCACTCTTGACAGGGGTGCTGTGATTGTACGGGCTCGTCCAGCCGCTCTCGTGAGCCCAGCCTACGGGGCAGGGCCTCTAAGTGATCCCTTGAGCCTTGTCGCTTGGGCATGGCATTCAGCAGGGCACGTGGACCTCCCGTGCTACAGTCCAAATTCTCCCTTGACCCATGACGGCTCTGAACCATGGTTAGGTTCTCCCTGGACCCGTGCCGGCTTGGGATGACCTCCAAATTCTCGCGAGATCCGCGCCGGCTGGGCACAAACTCAAGGTTCTCGCGAGACCCATGCCGGCTGGGCACAGCCTCAAGACGCTCTCTGGACAGCTGCCGGCGGGCCAGGGAGTCTAGCTGTTCACGGGAGGAGTAACGACTTGCTGGCTGCGAGAAGCTGCCTGCTCCAGAGTACATTCGACCATAAGAAGCAGCAGGGACAGCTCTGTGGCCCAGTGTTGATGTCTTATACCAGGAGAGCTCACTGGGCACCTTGCCCATGGCAGAGAGGCCCTGAAGGGCGGGTGGACATGCCAGGCGGTTCTTTAGTATTCCTGAAATGATACAAGGAGTTTCTGTTCATTAGCTCATTGGAAGCAACCAAAAAAGCAATGGGGTGTGGGGATGTCATGCACAGTAGAAGAGCATGCAGGGGCGGCAGTCATGCTAGGAAGAGGTAAACCTCAAATTCACCTTTACGATGGCGATGAGGTTGGGTCAGGCTGTTCTCATCTCCACTGGTCAGGGACAACTCTGGCTGGTTATTGTTCGCAGCGTCCTTGTTGATGTCGACACCTAGTCGACGCTCTGAGCCCCACTTCTGCAGGGAGTGCATCTCACACTCTCCTAGTGCCGGCCAGTAGGAGAACAGGTCATTGCCATCTAGATCTGCAACACAGACAGCAGGCGTGCTTCTGAGTGGTCAGTCAGGAAAAAGTGGGGAGGAGTGAGGTTGGGGGGGGGGGGGGGGGGGGGTGGCGCACATGGCCAAAGTGGCCGGAACATTGTCACAGAGTCAGTGAAACATGTTCGTTGCTTTAGAGAACTTTCAGGCTTACTGATCTGGACAATGTTGGAGTGAGGCTGGGAGAGCAGGAGGCCATTCACTTGGGATGGTAAAGGGTCATGGGAGTGAAAACTGTAAATGACGGTCACTGGAGGCGGGCATGGGGGTTGTGGTGTGCGGAGTCTTACCTTTGGCTGTGCTGTGGGCAGGGTCGGTAAGTAGACGTTCGCTCTGGTTGGTTCGTTTGAAGCGCCTCTGGATTCTTCCCCGGAGGCGGACATTGTCCTCACTTTCCGAAGATGGGATTGATAAACTGCGCTCCTCTTCCAGAGACAGATCGGAGTCGGAATCAGAGTCTTCCCCTGAGAAACAGATAACAAGGTCACATCAAAGGTAGGATGCCGACGTGATTGCTGGTGAATAAGTCTAGATAAAATGTCACTCCCAAAGGGGTCTGCTTATTGACCTTTTGTGAGGCCTTTCTTGAATCATATGACGTTCAGACCTGCTGCTACTGCTGCAGCCTCCTGGGTATTTTTGCCACACTTCCATGAGGACAGCTGAGTTCTAAAGCTTATGGTATTTATAGGAGGTATTCCTCTGGAGTTAAACACATCCCCAGGACTTACAGCACCTGCCATGATTTTCAGGCGTTGCTCTACTGGAAGGCAACAGTAGCTCTAAAGATACTTAGCCACACATCATACCAGTTATGTACTGCACAAGAAAAGGCTGATTGAGAAATGGGGGTGACCTGTCCTATCGTTTGCCACTACCGAGATGCTAATCAAAGAATCGTAAGGAAACAAAAGCAAACAGTCAGGAACCGGGAATTCTAAAGCACTTGAAATACACACACTTGCTTTTTAGAGATATCCATAATCTCGAGTAATGACATGTCTGATATGCTGCATTTTATTTTGCCATGTTGATGACATTAATTACGTCATTTTTAGAGACACTCTTCATGGCAACTGTATTGTAACAACAGCTACTCAAAATGGCAGCTCCTGTTAAAAGATCAAATTTGTGATAAATACAGCGTAAGAGCGAGAGAGGCTTGAAGATCCATCAAACCACGATGGGATGCTTGCCAGAAGAGGTGAACCACACCTGGTGAGACAGAGAAGGGACCAGGCCCAGAGTCAACCCACAACACAACAGAACCTCCATGTGGCACTTGAACCCACGGTAAACAAAGCAACTGTTTGAAGGATCAGATGTCCCCAATCCAGCAAGAAAAATGAGTGGAAACTGTTTGATGGAAATGTCAATAGAATGCTGGAAGCATTTTTAAAAGGAATTGTGGACTGACATCTGAAATCAGTGGCTACCATTATCAACAGCTTTGCCCTTGAAAGGTTTGGGACCGAAGATTCCAAACCAGCACCCCGAGCTTATACTTTGAACCATCGAGCAATGAAGGTCCAAGAGCTAAGGAAGGAGCTCAAGTCACTCAAGAAGTGGTACAATGCAGGAGGGGAGGTAGAAAGAGCAGAGCTTCGGGCAATACTCAGGAAGAGACTATTGATGACGCAAAGAGCAGAGGGGCACAGAAGGAGAAGAAAAGAGAAGGCAAGGAAGAATATAGCATTCCTTGCCAACTGTTTTAAGATGACCAAGCAGCTCCTACGATCAAAACGTGCTGACCAGCTGAAAAGCACCAAAGACAGCATTGACGAATATCTGGTGCAAACATATCATGACCCTGAGAAAGATCAAGATCTTGGGCCATGTGGTATGTTAGTGTCTCAACCAATACCTAAGACAGAATTCAATCTTAAGGAGCCCAGTCTAAGTGAAGTAGGAGCTGTGGTGAAGAAGGCTAGGGCGAGCTCAGCAACATACAAGGTCTATATGAATTGTCCAAAGCTACGTTATCAACTTTGGAAGGCCTTGGAGGTAATCTGGAGGAGAGGGGAAGTGGCTGAGGTATGCATAGGGTGTGTGGATACCCAAAGAGGAGAAATTAGAGAACATTGATCAGTTCTGCATCATTACATTACTCAGCAGAGAATGCAAGGTCTTATTCAGCATTGTGGCCAAGCATCTCTCCAACTTCCTGTTGAGTAACCGATTGAAATCAGTGCACTGAAGGGAGATTTTCCCAGTGTCCCAGGATGTCTGGAGCACACAGTTGTGCTGACTGAGCTCATCAGGGTAGCCATTGAAGGTAGAGGGGACCTGACCGTATTATGGATGGATCAATCCCCACACAAACTGGTCGAAGTAACACTTGAGATACACCTTGTCCCAGAGAAAATAAAATATCTTGTCATGGATTATTATAGTAGCTTCAGGATGAGGATCTCATCAGGGTCTAATGATATCTGAGTGGCACCAGCTACAGGTAGAAATCATCACCGGTTGCACCATCTCTGCAACTCTTTTCACTCCGGCTATGAACAGAGTGGTGAAGCTGGAATCAGAAAGCCGGGACCTGATTAACAAGACAGGAGTCAGGCAGCCACCAACTGAATGGGCCAACACGGATGATCTAATAGTGATGTCAACAGTGGTTTCCGGAGCCAGATGGATTTTCTAGGGACTGGAGAGGGTAATGACCAGGGCTCGCATGAGGTTTAAGCCAGCAAAGTCCACGTCAGTGGTGCTCAAGAAAAGGAAGGTCAGAGACAAGTTCTGCTTCAGAGTGGGAGAAGAACAGATACCGTCCTAACAGAACAGCCAGTGAAGAGCTTGGGCAAGGCGTTTAACTGTAGCCTAAAAGAAACAGATGCCATCACAGCTGCAAGCAACAAACTGAAGGGATGGCTGAAGGCAGTGGATAGGCCTGGGCTTCCTGGAAAATTTAAGGCCTGAATCTACCAACATGAGATCCTACCAAGGATCTTTTGGCACTTGCTGAGCTACGAGGTACCCTGTCACAGTAGTGGAGGTTTTTGAACAATTGGGCAGCCGTCACATTAGGAGATGGTTAGGTTTGCCACGCAGCTGGAGCAGCATTGCATTGTATGGCAACAGCAACAAGCTAACACTACCATTTAGCTAAGTGAAAGAGGAGTTTGTGGTCACTAGAGCAGGAGAACACCTGCAGTAATACGGAGTCAGGTGGCCCGTGCAGGAATCGCAGGGAGGAAGTGGAAGGCAGCCGAAGCTGTGGGACAAGCAGGGACCCATCTTAAGCAAAAAGTCTTAGTGGGAAGAGTAGCCCATTTTAGAGCTGGACTTGGGAGTGGTGTGACAGAAAGGTATGACACTGTCTTGGGAAAAAAGAGAAGGGAGTTTGTGCTGGGGAAACTTTGAGCAGCCATCGAGGAGGAAAGGAATCACAGAACAGTGGCCATGAAGCACCAATGAGCAAGGAAAAGGTGAGAACAGGATTTGGAGCGGAAGATCACCTGGTGGGACTTCTGAAAGGGAGATCCACATCAGATTAACTTCCTGATTCAAGGAGTCTATGATGTCCTACCAAGCCCGTCTAACTTTTCCTAATGGGGTAGGATGGATTCACCTGTCTGTTACCTGTGTCTAGGGAAAGGAACGTTGGGACATATCTTAAGCTGCTGCCCTAAAGCTCTGGTGACTTGATCAAGTGCTTAGGTCACTGGCAGGAGAGATCAGCATGGCGACAGACGGCAGTAGAAGTGTCCACATGTCCACCAGAGTGGTGGCATTTATTAAGATGGGAGAGCAGCCAAGGCAGCCTTCAAAGTGCAGTGAGACTGGTCTGCACCACAAAGCACAGGATTGGGTGATGTCAGTTGATCTAGAAAGGCAACTGAGAATACCATTGCACATCATCCAGACCACATTGAGACCGACATCCTTATCAGTTCAGAGGCTACATAGCAGCTCATCCTGGTTGAGCTTACGGTTCCATGGGAAGAGAGGATAGAAGAGGCCTGAGAGAAGAAGAAGGCAAAATACCAGGGCTGTCAGTGGCAAGGGTGAAGAACAAGGTGCTTGTCTGTAGAGATGTGCATGGCAATCCTTGTGGAAGGCCTTCAGAATCCTTGGCGTCATCAGAGCGAACGGGGCAAGAGCCATCTGGAATAACATGGAGGCTACAGAGAAAGCCTCCCTATAGCTCAGGCTGAATAGAGGAGGGAGCCATGGGGCTATAGTAAGCCACTTGGACACAAGCTGAGGTCTGAGCATCCTCAGTTGGATCATGGAAGAGGGCGTATGATAGTTTGAAAGACCTGAAACACCCTGTGACGCTATTGTCTATCACTGATGATGTGTCCATTGTGGTGTGTGGCCGGCTAACTATTCCTTAAAATAGCTTTTTTTTTTTTAAAGCCATTGTTCTTGCAAAAATGTTGAGAGGTCAAGAGATGATTTGGGTCTTCATTCAGATTTCCTCCAGGGTGTTGTTGCCCAGAACCAGGGCTAATGGAGGATCGTGTGATATTCTGATATTATTCCACTAGATGGCAGCACTGGTGTATGTGTATTTTAACACCCAGAGAATTCTGGAACCACAGTGGGTGTTCATGCACCCTTTTTATCTACACAAACAGCAGTGAACCAAGGGACTCGTGTATAAAAGGGGCTTACGACACTCAGACATGTATGTCATTTCCTACACAAAAGTCAGGATTTATAAAACACGCACTTGACTTGAAAAATGGGCTGAACATTCCAACAAATTTCAAGCATCTGTTAGTGTCCTATGAGTGGCATGAACAGAAAAAAGACATCCCTCAAAAACATGGCCAAATTTATGTGGTGAGTAGAACATTTTTTAAGCCATACATTGTTACTTGTTGGAGGCGACCTTAGATTCATTAAGGAACTTGGTGTGGTACATGGCATACGTACGGCTTTGTAAATTGGATTTTTTTTTCTGCTTACACTGTTTTTGCTTTTTGAGTATAAGCAAAATTTTAGTATGGAATCTACGCCAAGTTTTATACATGATGTCCCAGGGACTTACTGTGACAATTGCGTACGATTCCACTAGACGGTGGCAGCATAGTTTGGAGATTTCTAGTGTTTCCGGGGGTCTTGTAAATCCCACCTTGCACAAAGAATCATACTCTCGAGGCCTGCTGGCACCCTCAGAAAGTGGAATACTGATACATTTTTTTACATTTTATTTACTGAAATTTATTAAGGGTAGAGGCATCATTACATCTCTTATGAACTTTATTTGATGGAAGTGGCATAGCTGAGGGCGGTCCACCCCGAGTGGCACATTTTTGGGGGTGGCATTATTGGCCAAGGGGCTCAGTACAATTCGTGTGTAAGCAGCAGGGTTCAGAAAAATATCACTCATGAATGAAAAAAGTCAAATTCTCTGATTTTTATCCACAAAAGCTTCAAAAATAATTTTCAGACTGTCCTTCTGTGACGGCATCAGACACAGCAGTTGAAATTTATGAGGCAATAACAAAAATAAACATAAACTTTACACTGATAATAATTACTAGAAAGATAAACAACTAATTTACAATTTATAATTGCGTTTCGTTATCAATCCGAATGCGTTCTTGTTCTGCGTAGAAAACATCCCCATCTGTCACTTGTACACTACACTGGTTCTGGTTTTCGCAGCGTAATTATATTAAAGTAATAATTAGAACACGGCTAATCAGTGCGTCTATACTATATTCTTGTCATGCTTATAAATAATTATATGTGAAAAAGTATTGCTGTTTATATATGAATAAATCTATGCAAAATGTATCTTAATATTCTATTTAAATAGGTTAACATACTCAGATATGTTGGAGGGTGGCAAATTGAAGCACCTCCCACCCCGCCCTGAGCGGCACGGACTCGAGCTATGCCACTGTTTGATGGTTGACTGTATCTTCTTGAATTTTTAGTTGTTTGCTCTACAAACCCCCCCTTGAACTTGGGCGTTTATACTTAAACTTACCTCCATCGCGGTGGAACATTGCGACGTCCAAATCAGTGGCACCAGTGTGGCCAAGCAGGCTGTGCTCCGCAGGGCAGCCCTGTCGAGTGAGGAGGTTCTCCCTGTGAAATATAAACAGTCACTGGAAAATGAAGATGGACTCGAGGACTCGTTGGTGGGACGATGAATAGGCAACCCAGGGATATTTGTTCTGGGCGCACCAAAAAAAAAAAGAAATCTTGCAACACATGGAACCATCTAAAGAACATCTCTGAGATGTGACAAAGTAGGCAATCAGAAAGCAGAGGTAATGGTGGGCTTCTCTAAAAGAACAGGACCAACAGAGAGCGGGAATTTGAATGACTGAATACCCACTTGGAGATGGCTACTGCATACCCACAGACACCCCCAGACAGAAATGCAGTCAGATCTAGTAGAAGATTTACTGTAAACAGACGGCATCAACAAGTATTGGAGGACACGTTCAAAACTATTCCAGGACAAACTGATACGTTCCTCCCCTCAGCACTTAGGCACTTGACGCAACAAAGGCCACTCTCCTTACCTGAGGTATCCTGCCCGCTGGCTGGAGTGTGTGTGTGCTGACCGGACACTACTAACAGATGAGATAGTGGATGTGCCCAGGGTAATACGATGGAGGCCGCTCTCTTCCAAAAGTGATGTGTTGTATGGGTTTGGGCCCTAAAAAGTAAAATATAACCTCCTTCAGAAACCCCTAAGGCATTCTGAAGCCATCTTAATACAATCGCTTGCCATTGCCCTATACAAAATGTTTAGGAGGTAACTCTCTCTCAGTATGACTGTCCTTCTGCTTACCGTGATTTGTGGGGTGCGATTGGTCTCCTCTGGTGGGGTTTTTTTGCCTAGGCAAGCCAACTTCCAAGCCTCCTGGACTTCTGAGTTCAGCAAGCAAAAGACAAGCAGAACGGCAAGACCCTGTAGGAACCAGAGAGAACTTTAGTGTCTGGAGTTGAAGACAAGACAGGCGAATTGACATGATAGGAGACACTGAATCAGATTTAATCTACATGAGCATCACAACAACTGAGGACCCGAGCCACCCTGTCTTAGTGTTCAAAAGGTCTCTCCTGTTCTGTATGACTAGTTTGGTACATGGGTATCATTTACGGCCCATTTCATGTTCTGTGGAAAATCTTGAGATAGTTCTCTTTGCAGAGTCGACCTCTTTGGTGTGTGACATCAAATAGTGTTTTTATACTATGCTTTTTCAGTACAAGACATCCTGCTAACCTTTAATTAGCTGTCTACACCAATCTTTATCAGATTATTGTGCACCAGTAGTGCAAGGGTCTGAAGGACACTTTGTGTGTGACCAGGTCAGGGCCTGCCTCTATTTTTTGTGCTATGTGAGTTTCCAATAACAGCAGCCATCACTCCGGCTGTGTTTTGTGTTGCTGCAGTGTACGCCTCTTTTTTGGGGTCCACTGCAGTTCTAAATGAACAGCTATAGGTCCACTACAGTAAGTAGTTTAGGTCCAATCCCTGTTTTCTATGAGACGCGATGCTAGTTTTAAATGGGCAGCTCAAGGTCAGTTGCTTCCCTTTAGAGTCAGCTTGGCATGGATATGCTAAGTTCAGACGGAATTCCTTAACAACTATGTGACAGCCCCTATTCATTCTGATGAGTGAACGGTAATAGGAGCAGCTCAGGGCCAGTTTATAGATGGAGCTCATGGCGGGTTTCTGTTCTATAGGAGGTGCTTGGGGTCAGTCACTATTCTATAGGAGGGGGCTCAGGGTCGGTCTCTAATTCGATAGGAGGGGCTCGGGGTCAGTTGTTATTCCAATCCCTATTGTGTAGGTGATGCTCCGGTCAAGTCCCTACTCTATAGGAGCAGCTTGAGGACAATCCCAATTCTGCATGAGCAGCTCAGTATAATGAGCTTTTTCCAATGAGGCCAACTCCACTCACCAGAGCATAGCTTGTGTCTTTTCTACGTAATATTTTACAGCCTCGCCAGTGTCTCAGGAGCTGTCTGCCTACCTTTTTATAAGAACATCTGAAGACGCATTCAGGTTATCTGGAAAACCTCTGGGGATGATTAGGGAGAAGGATGAACAAGACCACCACACAGACGCAGATGGACAGACTCATGGTTGGACAGACAGAGAGTACTTTACCTGTAGGCAGCAGAGCACGGTGTACAGATAGTGGAAGGCCAGTACGCTGTTATTGACAGCCATCAGCCCAAACAGCCAGGTAGAGCTGGCCAGGAGGAGCAAGATGAAAGCATTGCGCACTGTACTACTGGAGAGGGACGGAGCAGAACAAGGCCAGAAGGAGGCAGCACAGAGTAACAAGGAAAGGAAAGAGAAAGAGAGTAGGAATCAGCTGGGATTGTTGATGGCTTATTAACACAGGAGGACAGAGCACACATCCCAGACTAAGAAAGACAAATAACACAGCTGGTGCATCCCCGCCATAGGCACAAGATGGGGGCAAAGTACCTCAAGTCAGTAATGCAAAACATTGCGTGAAAGATAAGAACGAGCAAATTACGTTGATTCTTATCTGACATCCTCACTTCAGGACCATCGCTGGCACATCATAAGGGCACAGCTGGTGTTTTAAGTTAAAATGCCACAAGGGTGGGCAATGGAACTGATTTTTCTCAAGAATGGGTCCTTTAAAGTTATGACACAGAGCAGTTAACTCAGACTCCATAATTCCTCAGTCCAACCTGGAGAGTACTTTGCATTGGATCATTCAGAGCAGCTTCAGATCTCAGACTTGTCCACCCTAGTGTGGACACTCAGTCCAAACCGCAGAGTCAGTAAAGTCAATCTGTCGCATTGCAACTTACACAACTGGCTGCTTCTTGGTGTCCTTCTGAGTGGGACTACAGGACATCCGAGCTACAATCAAGAACATTCCTCCATTCATCTGCAAAAGAGAATGAACACAACACTCAGAAGGCTGACTCAGTGTGACGTGTTGATGGCACACTTGCATAGCGGATGGATGACTGCTTCATTCATAATCTAATCTGTATATTTTAGTAATACAGTCTAGTGATCCAAACAACTGCAAAGACTTAAAGAGTAGTCCCCTCATCTAAAAATGGGGCCTCATAAAATGGAAAATATGAGCAACAGCAGCACAGACTCCTAAGACAATAACAGCAGGCATTATCATATACCACAATCACTATGCCGATAGGACCAGCGAAGCTCCAGATGAGCTTGTCGTGTACAGAGATCCAGCAGAAATCCGGGTTCCCATATCCCTCGGGGTCCAAGCCCACCGCCAGACCTGCAGAGAACAACATGTGAAATGTGGGAATATAAAAAAAAAAAAAAGAAACCCTAACCATACCCATGGTCAAAGTTGATGCCAGCCCCCTTGATTAACTCTTCAGAACAGTTGTCCTCATAAGAAGGGTCACACAAGGCCACTATCTTCATGAAGATTTTCAGCATGATCTATAATGCTGTCCCAAAAAGCCAGGCACCTACATGGCAGTGTATTCAAGGACAGCACGGTCCATGGCAGTCACAAAAAAGCTGCTCTCCTCCATGGTGTGCCTCAAGTCCAGCCCGCTGCAGAGCAAAAGGCCCCTCATTCACAATGTTGCAGCAGATCTCTGAGGAGCCACACCATTTACAACCATGGACTGTCACCAAAGGGCTCTTGCACAAGGCCGGCCTCCACTCACACGATGCATTGTCTGACATGTTATCACAGCTTTCAGATTATAAGGCGTTCCCACTGCAGCATTTCTTTAATTCAGAACTACCAAGTAAAAATGCACTTTCCTCCACCAAAGTTAAATTTTCTTCTGCGCAGCCCTCTGCCCCCACACTTGTAGTCCCTCTTCAAATAATCAACGTACCTGTGATGATAGCAGGCACACCCCATCCGATAGCGTAGTAGAAACGCATGGCTCCGTAGTTGATGTTGCGCGCCTCCGTCTGCATACGGTAGATGTGCAGACCCTCGACAAACAGCCAGGCAAACGTAGCCATAAAGAAATAGTGTAGGAGGATGGCGATGACGGTGCACAGAAACTGCAGAGCGAGAGACAGGCAAGAGTGACAGGTGAAAACGGAGAGAAGCACAAAGCCCAGGGGTCCACCCAGAAGAAACAGAACTTAGAAGTGGGTGGGTAAGTGGAGAGAAAGTCAGTTGAGGATTGGGTGAGATGGCAAATTCTGAGGGTCACAATTCAGGTAAGATGTTGACGCATTTCACTTGGAACTTCAGCTTGACTGGGGCTGCTAAAAGGGATGAGGGGTTTGGTCATCCAGCAGGCACTTCAGAGTTTAAGAACCGATGACAAGAGTACTGAAGGAGCTCAGTCACTATATAAAGTATCTATAATAAGGTATTGAGCCCCCTGTGGAAGTGCGTCACATTTTATTATTATACACCATTGAATCACTGCGGATTCCATTGGACTTTTTAAATACTGATCAGGTAAAAAAATGACTCCTCAATGTCAAAGTGCAAACAGATCTCTGCAAAGTGCTCTAATTTATATCTCTCTGTTACATAAAAAAATCCTATGACGTGACAAGACGTTTTGAACAGATTTTTTCAAGTCCCACGAGACTTTGGCCATGAGATTTTTTCAAGTCCCGTCCTCCTCTCAACCATTTTCAACCAAGCACACAGTCCTCTCACCTCTCATTCATGTGAATGCTTTTGGCAGACACAGTTCCTGCTCTCAGCTCTTTTACATTTTAACGTTTTCCTCACTTTTTGTTCCCAATTAAAAAAGACGTATTATGTCCAAATCTTATTGAAGAATTTCATCACGAAGGGTTATCAACAGAAGCAATGAGTACACAGGCAATCCTAGCACCGAGAAATGATGAAGTCAAACGAATTAACACCAAAAATGTCGATCGGTTACACGGCAGATTGGTTAAATGCGTATCAATAGACTATGCTGAAAGAGTTGGTGGTGATTGTGCGGAAGATGAAAACATCAGCTTTCAATATCCCGTAGAATATCTACAACCGTTAACACCCTCCAGGCTTCCACCGGCTGAATTACTGTAGAAAGAAGGATGTATCCAAGAAAGGTAATGGAGTACATCTCTTGCGGATAACATTATACAACAAAGGAGATCTTGATATGCCATTCGTATTAAGACGTTAACATTTTCCCGTTAGAACAGCTTTTGCAAAGACAATTAACAAATCTCAGAGCCAAACATTCGAAAAAGTTGTTTTATTTAATACAAAAAAGAAACAGTTATATGTTGCGTTGTCATGATGAAAGTCCAAACACTGAATCAAAATTCAATGTGATATTGACAAAAATGTAATTAAAAATAGTTTTAACTGAAATTTTACAGTAAAAGTGTAAGTTTAAAAAGTATTTGCGTGTTAATTTCAAAGCCAAACAGAACAAAATCGTATTACACAACGAAAAACTAACGCAACATGAAACATAATTTACTTTCAAATTATTACGTTTTACTCTTTTCTAATATGGTTAATTACTCGCTGTTTTGTAAAATAGTTAGTTCTATTATGCATATGTAACAATTCCCATGAAAATAAAAATCTTTTAAAATTGCACAACCGCATCCTCATACGTGAGCGACAGAAACGCAAAGAGGCTCGCGTGGAGCACAGGCAGGGGGTTGGCGAGTGAAGCGAGTAGGGGGCAAAGCCCCGTAGGAAATATAAAACACAATAGTATTCAAGTTAATACTTAGTAAAGGCACCTCTGGCTGCCATTTGATCCTCAAGTCTGTGTGTACAGGTCTCTCACTATCAGCTTTGCACATCCACCACACTGCTGTTTCTCTACTCTTCATTGTTAAACTGCTCAAGTGCCATTGGGTCGCATTGAGATCCTGAGTGAACGGCCTTTGTCACGTCAAACCAGTAGCAGGGTGTTGTATCGTGTTAGTCATCATGGATGCAATGAGAAGTCAAACAAAGTGACTCCTTAACCGAGGAGATTACAGTATGGAAGCCTTTGTGGCACCTCAGGCCCCTTCTTCTTCAGGAAACTTGTAATACAGAAACTGGAGTTCCCTGTAGACATCTTCAATGTGAAAAATTAACGGACCTGTCCAGGCTAAGATTTATTTAGCAGGAGAGGAGAACAACGTATAGTCAAGATCTTTGGATAAGATAACTGTCCGACAAAGTCATTTGAAGTTTTTGACGAGTTTTCCTTACAATGTGAATCTGTAGTCAGGTTGTTTGGATCAGTCAGAGAGATCCTCATATCTGCTCATAAAACTCTTGTCTCTAATTAAACCATGGTATAATGTGTTACATTTCGGCATCAGTTTAACCTCCCATTCCTTTCTCTCTTGCTGTGTTTTGAAGTGGCCAGTAAGTACTGGGACTTTTAAGGCCCTTCTCACAGTGTCCATGACTGCTGAGGTGAGCTCCTACAGGAACATCTCTGTTGCCAGGCTTAATGCGTAAGCCGTGTAGGCTGCAGGTTTGTCGTTGTCTGTATGCCTTGAGGGACATTCTAGGATTTACATCTCACAGTGTTTTATCATTATTTAGTATTAGCTGAAGTTCTTTTATAATTTTGTGAAGTACTGCAAGAGGTGGGTTATAGGTGACAAAAAAGGGGATGCGGTTCTTCTCTTTTCCTACTAAATAAATCTTAGGCGGGAGAGGTCCGTTCATTTTTAACAATGAAGATGAGCCACTTAAAGGTTTTGTTTCTTTCCTAGTGTACTGTGTACAGGGTGGCCCATATTTATGTATATTGTCAGGAAACTACCAATGTTATTATCACGTAACATAACGGAACCTGAACATTAAGAACCTTAAATGTTTTTTTAGCCCCTGTTCTCCATGGCATGGTCCACCAATGCGCCATCCAGATCGATACACGCCTGAAGAAGAACACAACTTTGAAAGGCATTCGCCACAAGAGCTGTGTTGGCATCGGTACTCACACTCCTGGGCCTACCCGCACCCTTTGCTTGCAAAACAGTGTAGCAGGGCTACCATGGAGAGAACTTCACTTCCCAGCAGCCCAAGGGGGTTACCCGCATACGATGACGGGAAAGGAAGTAGGGGCTGCTGGGGACAAAAGAGGCCAGCGGGAAAGTTTAAAAGGGGGGGCCTGATGGAGCAACAGGAGATCGGTGTTTTTGTGTTCCTGTCCAACATATCATCTGAGAAGTCAATTGAGCCCTGAATCGTTTCCCGTTAAGATGGATGGACTGTCTCGTGTCTGCCTGTCATGTGTATAGTGGTGGATTAATCGTTGTGCGTCTTGAAAAGGAGCGCTCCTGGAAATCTCACCCCTCGCCGCTCAGGACTACCGGTAGGACTGTTTCACTTATTTACTACTGAAGCTGTTTTCGGGATTTTCATCTTCACACCAAACCATTTCACCTGCTTTTGCTGTATTGGACTGTATAAGGGCATTGCCGTGAGGGTTTAGTGTTTTGGTTCATTGTTATGTTACAACTGTATCGCCGTAGGGGAAAGGGGAGGTTTGTCTGAAAGTTGTTGTTGTGTATTGGGTTTTCATTTAATATATTATTTATTCATTTGTTAGTTGTGTCTCTACTTGTGAGTGTGTGTGGGTCGGACCAAGGCTGAGTGTGTCCCTGGAATCTCCACCAAAAAAAAAAAAAAAATCATCGTCTCATTGATGGTGTGAATTTTAGCGGCACTGGACTGCTACAACAGTACCGCTGATGTCAAATTTTGTGTTTACTCTTGCGATGGTTAGCACACTAGGGCCATTGCCTCCAAACTCAACTGCCATCCTCCGTTTCACCACTGCATAGTTGTTTGTTGCACACAACGTATGTGCTGCTCTAGCGGCAATCAGCTTGCTGCCATTCTGTGTTCGAACACAGCAGGGGTTGCCCGGTCCAGCACATCATTACTCCCATTCTCAGGCTACACAGTGATGCCATCTTCAATACTTTTCGCGCAGTAGTTTACATGCTACAGCCTGTGAAATGTCATATACATAAATATGGGCCACCCTGTATATAAACACAGGGAACTCCAGACTCTGTATTACATCTTGCCTGAAGAAGGGGCCTGAGTTGCCTCGAAAGCTTGCATATTGTAATCTGTCCAGTTAGCCAATAAAAGGTGTCATTTTGCTTGACTTCTCATCGAGTCCAAAAACAAATTCTCAAGTGGGTTGTGACATGGACTCCACGACATTAGCATTGTTGTTTTGAAGCCCATTCTTATGTCGTTTTGGATTTATGCCTGGGGTTGCTGTCGAATTCTCCCAAGGTGCAGGTTTAAGTGCGCACCCCCTTTAGGTCAGTATTATTTAGTAGCTGTACCTTTGGCGGCCATGACAAACTCGAGTCTGTGTGCTCGGGTCTCTCACTACCAGCTTTGCACTTCTGGACATTGAATGTTCTTCTCAACTGCTCAAGCATTGGGACTGTGAGTGGACAGCCTTTGTCAAGTCCAGGTGTACACTGTCAATTCAGTCGAGATCTGGACTCTGACTTGGCCATTGCAGGGCCTTAACATTGTTATTTTTGAGCCATTTTTGGCTTTAAGCTTGGAGTTGTCGTCTTGCTGGAAAACAAATCTTCTCCCAAGGTGCAGGCTACCTGCAGAGTGACCTGCTGCAGAGAAGCAACGCCACAATGTGATGCTACCACCACCATGGGATGGTATGTTTTTGATAAGGTACAGTGTTTGGTTAGCCAAATGTGGCATTTAATTCGATAATTCGATTGATTTGTCTCATCAGATCACAGAGATCCTTCTAGCCAACTTCAGTCTCACATGTACCTTCTGGCAAACTCTAGCTGCGAAGTCATGTCGTTTTTCTTTTAACTGGTGGGTTTCTTGTTGCCATAAAGCACCAGTTGTTGTCTGCACAGTCTCTCCTGGCTCATCCACTTTACCTTACAACTCCTTAAGGGTTATCTTTGGTCTCTTGGTGGTCTCTCTCATTCATCGTCTTCTTGCATAATCACTCATACTTTGTAAATGGCCTGCTCTAGCAGATTTATAGCTCCGCCACACTCTCTCCATTTTTTAACGGTTGATGTCACTGGACTCCAAGGGATATTCAGTGACTTGGATATTTTCTTGTCTCCATCCCCTGACTTGTGCTTTTCAATCCCTTTTTCATGGAGTTGCTTGGAGTGTTCTTTTGTCTTCATTGTGTAGGTTGGCCTACCATACCGACTCAGTCCACAAGTTGGACCTCCCAGATAAGGTGCATTTAGACGACAATCAAGTGAAATCCCAGACAGGCGACCACCATCAAACTAATGACGGGCCTTCGAAAACCAATTGGCTGCATCAGTGAGGATTTGGGGATGGTATATGACTTATGCGACCAGTTCTTTTGTCTTTTATATTTGTAATTAATTTAGTCCACTTTGCAGTGATCTGTTTTCACTTTGACGTTAGTCTTTTTCTATTGATCAGTGACAATAGAATCCAAAAGAAATCCGCTGTGATTCAGTGTTGTGTAACAACAAAATGTGGATGAATACTTTTATAAGCTTACTGCAGGAGTAAAAATACAAGTATGATGACATCCACGAATATAGGCGAGGGGTTCTAATGAGACCTAATAATTCATAAAGATTTGACCCTTGACTTTAAACGGCTATTCTACAAATGCTTTTTTTGTAATTGGACAAAGTTTAACTTCTGTGAACTAAAGTTTCTACCATTTGAAGTTTATGGTGTATGTTTTCTGTTTCAAAACTAAGACAACATGCAAACTAAAACTACAAAATCAAATATTGAGCTATCACTGAATTTCGAATGCTACAGAACTATCTGGCTTTAAAGGTTGGTTCTCATCCAGTCACTTTGTCTCAGGACAAGTCCCCTTCATACAGTTAGGTCCATAAATATTTGGACAGAGACAACTTTTTTCTAATTTTGGTTCTGTACATTACCACAATGAATTTTAAATGAAACAACTCAGATGCAGTTGAAGTGCAGACTTTCAGCTTTACTTCAGTGGGGTGAACAAAACGATTGCATAAAAATGTGAGGCAACTAAAGCATTTTTTGAACACAATCCCTTCATTTCAGGGGCTCAAAAGTAATTGGACAATTGATCTCAAAGGCTATTTCATGGGCAGGTGTGGACAAGTCCGTCGTTGTGTCATTATTAATTAAGCAGATAAAAGGCCTGGAGTTGATTTGAGGTGTGGTGCTTGCATGTGGAAGATTTTGCTGTGAACAGACAACATGCAGTCAAAGGAGCTCTCCATGCAGGTGAAAGAAGCCATCCTTTAGCTGCGAAAACAGAAAAAACCCATCCGAGAAATTGCTACAATATTATGAGTGGCAAAATGTACAGTTTGGTACATCTTGAGAAAGAAAGCAAGCACTGGTGAACTCAGCAACGCAACAAGACCTGGATGTCCACGGAAGACAACAGTGGTGGATGATCGCAGAATCATTTTCATGGTGAAAAGAAACCCCTTCACAACAGCCAACCAAGTGAACAACACTCTCCAGGGGGTAGGCGTATCGATATCCAAGTCTACCATAAAGAGAAGACTGCATGAAAGTAAATACAGAGGGTGCACTGCAAGGTGCAAGCCACTCATAAGCCTCAAGAATTGAAAGGCTAGATTGGACTTTGCTAAAGAACATCTAAAAAAGCCAGCACAGTTCTGGAAAAACATTCTTTGGACAGATGAAACCAAGATCAACCTCTACCAGAATGATGGCAAGAAAAAAGTATGGAGAAGGCATGGAACAGCTCATTATCCAAAGCATACCATATCATCTGTAAAACACGGTGGAGGCAGTGTGATGGCTTGGGCGTGCATGGCTGCCAGTGGCACTGGGACACTAGTGTTTATTGATGATGTGACACAGGACAGAAGCAGCCGAATGAATTCTGAGGTGTTCAGAGACATACTGTCTGCTCAAATCCAGCTAAATGCAGTCAAATTGATTGGGCGGCGTTTCATGATACAGATGGACAATTACCCAAAACATACAGCCAAAGCAACCCAGGAGTTTATTAAAGCAAAGAAGTGGAAAATTCTTGAATGGCCAAGTCAGTCACCTGATCTTAACCCAATTGAGCATGCATTTCACTTGTTGAAGACTAAACTTCAGACAGAAAGGCCCACAAACAAACAACAACTGAAAGCCGCTGCAGTAAAGGCCTGGCAGAGCATTAAAAAGGAGGAAACCCAGCATTTGGTGATGTCCATGAGTTCAAGACTTCAGGCTGTCATTGCCAGCAAAGGGTTTTCAACCAAGTATTAGAAATGAACATTTTATTTCCAGTTATTTCACTTGTCCAATTACTTTGTGAATGTTCTAACGAGGCCATTGTGTTCACAGGAGTTTTGTTGAAAAATGTGTACAATTTGTTTAGTTTGTCTGTTGTTTCTCTTACAGGAATAGTCCCCCCGAAAACTGATCATTTTTGTATCTGACACTTACCCTACATTGTTTGTCGGGAAGGCAAAGGAGAATATTTTCAGCCCATATTTTCATGGAGAATGGAGATAACACAGCTCCTGATATACTGGCCTTTAAACTGAACAACCACAAACGGCATTAAGACGTCCATATCCTTGTGTCACACAATCCAAATGTCAGTTGCCCATTCCAAAAACGTGCATTTTGGCTAAAATGTTGTTAAATAAACCATTTCCGGAAAATCCTCTCATGCTGACAGTGAAGTGCACTCAAACAAGATGGAGTTTTTGATGTGAAGACCCACACATCCCCTCACTGTTTGGTCGTTATATTTATGTTTGTAACGGTAAGCTACTGTATAGCTGTAATACTTCGGGTTTATTCAATGACCGTTTGAGAGGCTGTACCTTTTGCTCACTGAAGCATCTCAGATATGCACAAATATGAGATAGACCTAATAATGTTTCACTTGCTTTTTTTAACTTATCTATATAAATAAAACTATGGTTTAAAAAACGTACAAGTACCACTTTTATAAGCTTTTATAAAACTTACAAGTAAATTCCATTTAGATCACAATTTGTTCACTAATGATACAAAAATGCTGGACCAATTTCCACGAAATTTTGCATGTACCTTGCACATATGTCATATCAAGAAACTCAAAAAAAAGAACCAACATGGGGACTACAATTCCCATCAGTCAGCACGAGTGCACAGAGTCATGGCAGAATCACCACAGGCATGTATAGCACTTTGTCTCACAGGATAACAGCTTCATTCTGTTTGCCTCACTGTGGGTTGCATCTAGCCATGTTGAATTTCCAAAACGACAGTCTGTCCCGTTTATTTATACCTAGGCAATGCAGGGTAATCTCTAGCAGCGCGCCCCTCTCAGATGACGTTCTGCAATGCTGATCTCTTGTGAAGCGTCCTGATGGTCAATGAATCACCAAGTCAAAAGTTCAGTCATCTTGAAAGTTTTATGTGAGCATACAACTGAACACCAGACATTTGAATTTTGTGACATGAGTAATTTAACGTTTGCTTGTTGTTCAGGTTGGGTCATCATTGAAACCTACTGTATCAGGTATTTTGTTATCTCCGTTTTCCATGAAATTATGAGATGAAATAATTCTCTCAACAAACCAACCACATGGGGTTAGTAAGAGATACAGAAATGATCATTTTTAGATGGAGTGTTCCTTTAATAGGTCAGGCCTAAAACCTTTAGATTACAGCACAGGCTCAAGGGCCTCCAATTAATTAATTCTGTCTGGGAGTACCTAGAGAAACATGAAGGTTACAAAGTACAGTGTAAAAAGTGAAAAGATGAGAGTATGGGGAGAGGGCTCCCGGATTACAAGAGCATTCTGTTGTGTTTTTCCGTCTCACGTCTAGATTATTTCATTGTGTCAGTTCATATGTCATGCTTATTAATCTGCGAGTTTATAGCTGAGGACACCCAAACTCTACTGCATACCCTGCACACCCGTGACACAAATCATCAATACCAGTCAAACACTTTTCTACAAACAGACTGAGATGGCAACACCTCACCTGCTGCTCCGTCTGGTTGATGCCTAGAAGGAAGACAAGTTCAGAGAGGAAAATGGCGGCTGCCATATTGCAGTGTATGCTACGTGTGTTGGACTTGAGGCCGCTGAGGCAGGTGAGGATGGACACGGTCAGCAACAAAGCTACCAAAGACACCGACAGCGAGGAGTAAGTCACTACTGCCAGGGTCTCCAGATCCCCTTCAAGTTGCTGTAAGACGAAAAAAAGAGAACTCTGAGGATGCTGAGCATACTGTTTGTTTCCATCCTGTCACACCTAGAGAGGGTCTTACCTCTCGTTGAGAGCTGTCCATGAGCACTCCAAATGTGCCAAGCCGAGAGCACTGACACCGCACGTGGGTTGTGTTCCTGTAAACTACGGTGCAGTCACGGACAGTCCAGCATCCTCCAGGCTCCACACTATGAGAGAGAATTGCAGAAGCAGGCCCAGTTTTATCCACATATTGTTGCCCATGGATACCGTGTCACATTGTGTACACACACACACACTTACTGGCTTGTGTGGTTCCACTGAACACAAAGTGGCTTGCTGCGATTGGCTGTCTCCAATAACCGGAATTCCAGCACGAGGGGAGAGTCCAGCACGCCTTGGACGTAAGTGTGATTGTTATAAACAGACACGGTGAGGACAGGAGAATTCATGACAGGATTCTTGGGAAGCCTAGGGAGAGTTGGAGAAAGGTAACACTGGGAAAGGGTCATCCACACAGGATGAACAGAGGGAGGAGGTTTAGGGGGGGCGGTTAGTGTGTTACCTGATTCCACGTCGGTCCGTGTAATATTTAGGTGGCAGGATTTTCCCAAGTGTGCGGTAGATCAGCACAATGATAATGGTCACGGCTGGCTCAGGTTCAGGCAGGGTGCGCTTCGATGAGGTCATCTCCACTGAATCATTGGCAGGCAGACTCGTGGGGGTGGGATCTGCGGCTGGTGGTCCTGGGGTCATAATGTTACAGAGATCAGAATTAGTCATCCAAAGACACTTCATTGTATTCCATCTATTCTGTTTCTCTGTTAGATGTATAACAACCCTGATTCACACTCACAATCCCACATTTAGGCCCGACACAAAATCTCATTCGATCAAATTTTCGTGATACAAAATATTGCCAATACAAAGTGAGACCTAATTTTGTGTATTGTATGACATTGTAATCACTGAAGTGAAACACAAAGGCAAACGAAAGCAGAGGATTTAAAAATTTGATGGCATAAGAGTCTAACGTACCAAATTGAATCTCCCGATAATGGCGTGAAGTTGAAAGTTGTCGACAGACAGCATGGACAGCGCGGTAAAGATGAAAGTGGGCTGAGACCTCAGGTTAAGGGTTTCGCTTACACACTTAATTTAGTGATTTCTCGTATCTTCTGATGAGTTTGGAGAACTGCGACATTGTTTGATAAGATGTACTGCTGCATATATTTATATTTTTATATATTTATTATGGTTTTAATGGCTCATTATTGTTACATGTACAGAGTACAGTGAGATTCTTACTTGCATGTGTTTACTTGTTATGTGTATTGAAAATTGTATTCTTAAAATCGCTATGTATTAGATAAGTATTATATGCACATAAGAGAAGTAGACACTATATGTTATTAAGCATTAAGATGCAAGAGTTAGAATTAAAAAGACATGCCTACTGTGGAAAGCGGCTGGGGGTGGTACCCAGCCGGGATGCACAGAAGGACCGAAGAAGGGCTTACGCCCTCCTCCAGACCACAAGGGGGCGACCGCCCTGGTGGCTTTGGGGACCACGGGAACAGAGCTTAGAATTTGTGAATTTCCCCCTGGGATTAATAAAGTATCTATCTATCTATCTATCTATCTAGAAGCTCAACTCTATAGGATGCCTAAGGAGGCCTGGCCCTCAGCAGTTCCGCCACACCCGGAAGTGCTGGGGGGAAGAAGACCAGGGACACCCGGAATGCTTCCGGGTGCGCAGCTGGTACTTCCACCACACCAGGAAGGGCCGGTGGAAACTTATCAGGAGGCACCTGGAGCACGTCCGGGTGGGGATAAAAGGGGCCGCCTCCCTCCATTCGATGGCTAGAGTTGAGTGGAAGAGGATGGAGCTCCGATGCTCTAATTGATTCCACCAGTAATTGTTAGTTGAGGGGGTGTCAAACCTCCCAAACCCCCAAACCAAGCGCTCTGTCTATCTTATCTGTTTGATAAAGACTACAATAATATACAGCAAAAGAGTTCACTTTCTCCATCTAAGCGAGGGGCCCATCCTTTTCTAGCTCTCCTGCACGTCTACCTTTAGGCTTAATAAACTATTGGTGGTTTCTGGCTCATACAGAATAATAAAAAATATGTAGTGTGGAGACTGGCCTGGACACAGACAGGCGGACACCGATGGTTCACCAACCAACACAAGTTTAATCATTATATACAATATATACAGTGCACACAACCCAATACTCCCGTATTAAACACCCTCAGTCCAGGCCTCTTATCCAATGCCTTTTCCTTTTCCTGACTACCTCCATGCCTAGAGCAACAGAATGCAAGGAGTCAGATGAGGATGAGTAATGACTTGCGTAATAAGAATTGTAATAAATGAAAGAGCTGCTTTTAGTTGTTTGCTCGTTGTTCCATCTTTAATGAGTCTGTATGTGCGCCATATTGTAAAGCTTAATTCGGTAACACTTTACATTAAGTGTCCATAATTACACTGTAACTACTATGTAATTACCTGTATAAATACAGTGTAACTATGAGTTATTACTCCATACTTACTGTGTAATACAAAGTAACTCTATAGTTAATTACTCAGTTGTCATTGTTATTCCGCAGTTTATATAATTACAACGTAACAATTTATCATTGATCCAAAAACAAGTGTACTTACATAGTTACGATGTTTCAAAATGTAATAAAAACATCAGGGTATGTAACTACAACTATGTAACAGATGTTCCATGGTCTGGGCAATTGTAATGGAGCATTGCAGCGATAACTGCACAGGTTTTCAATGATATATCAAGATCTGTTATAAAAATGTAGAATGTCTCTCCCTCTCACCTTGAACTTTTGGTGGCACAAGAGCTGATGGTGGGATCACTACATGGGTATGGTGGTCCCAGAGTGTCTGGCCGCGGTACAGGCTGCTGTGGTAACGTGGGAAACGGCGCCGAACATGAGTGTGGTTCTCCAGGCGGTCCAGGTTCATAACTGTAAAGAGAAGCAGTAAAATGAATACATTCTTGAGATAAAATAGCCCTGTTTGAGAAAAGAGACGTAGTAGAGCAAACAAGATCTGAGCTAACAGAAGAAGAAGGTGCCACAGGGTCTTCTTCCATGTAAAGAATAAGATGCCAGTCGTTGGGACTTTAGCTCTTGACAGGCTTTTACTTCAGCTCACACATTCAGTTGCTCAATGTTTATACTCCGTAGAATTGCTTCAGTTTTCCTGTTTGCTTCTAAATATGCTTAAAATATTATTTTATTTAGAATTTATTAAGCTGGCCTGATCATCACTTCCTCACATTGCTAAACACGATGAGTACAGGTTTTTCCGCGTGGAAAAGTGTTCAGAAATGCACAGACTGAATGGCTGGCCTATACTCTGGGGAAAGAAATGGAAATTTAATAAAATAAAACCAGTTCTCAATATTACATTTGCCGAGATGCTGTAAATCTGAAGGTCTAGTGTTTGGAGTGCCCATGTTAATCAAACAAGAGCAACGCATTGAATCCAAACAGGGTCTGAAATGCAGGAAGACTCCACTAATTCACAGATAACCAGCACCAGCCATCCCGTCCTGTAGACTCACGTGACCACATCATCAGGGTCTTCTTACCAATGTTTGGGGTGATAATGCCCACGGGGTTCAGATAGGTCAGCTTCATATTCTGGGCCAGAGTGCCGGCATATTCCTCCAGTAAATCCATCATCCCTACAGCACCTCTCTCACCTGGAGCCAGAGTCTGCCACAAAGCTGCATTGACAGTGGCCAGAGTGGCACTGCTGGCTCGAACCAAATTCTAAAAAAAAAAAAAAGAAAAGTCAGAGAAAAGTGGGAAAAGGGATCATGGGAAAGAGTCAGAGAGGGACAGAGTGGTCAAAAAACTGAGGGAGGAACAAAGCAGAGAGCAGAGAGGGACAGGGCAAAGATCATCGCACAGAGTGACACAGCGGTGTTTAGTGGTCAGGATTCAAAGAGATCAGGGTCTTAGCCCCATCTGTGATGTTTGTGTTCAGTCTGTCTCAGATCGAAAAGTGGCGGTGGAGGGGTGGTCCCACTGGAAGTTTTTCGAATTGTCTAACCACCTTGAGAAACCAAAGAGTGGGAGTGGTGTGGGGAGACCCAAAGATCAGGGGCTTAACCATCCCAACCTTGTACGTCATAGAAAAGAAACATCAGGAGCTTGGCGCGATATATAAGGGGGGCAACAGCCTCTGATACCTAACTCCTAGAACCTGGTGGTCACCATAATGAGACCAAGGGGATAGTGCTGCCAGTAGGTAGAAAGTAAGAGGGCAGAGAGAGAGAGGGGGGAAGCACCGACACCTCCGGACAGGTAATCGACCCAAAGCTAAGCATGTTTGGGCCCGGCCAGTACTTCAATGGGAGACCATTTAGAAAAAGTCTGGGTCTCTGCTGGAAGAGATGTGGGTGAGGTCAGCAGGGGGTGCTGACCCGGTGGTCTGTGTGTGGGGGCACTGTGCTGTACAAAACTGATGCTGTCCTTCGAATGAGACATAAAACTGAAGCACCAACTCTCTGTGGTCATTAAAGGTTCCTGGGCATCTTTTAAAAAGACTTTCCCCATATTCCTGATAACTTACCCACCTCGACCTGGAGAGTCTAACACCCTAAACATCTCCTTTCTCGAATTGGCTAACTATCTGTCTCACCTCTTCACCCCCTAATAGCTAATGTGTGGTGAACATACTGGCTCAAGAATGGCTTGACGTTACATCATCCGGGTGGATGCTCTACATTGGTGGTGGCTGAAGTGCACCCATCTGTCATGTAAAGAGCTTTGAGTAGGTTAGGTTAAGCACTGTATACATGAAATCAATTATTATTATTATTATTAACAACACCAACAGGAAAGATCATGGGTTAAAGAAAAGGGCATTGGTCAGCGTGCGACACAGGAATGGCCTGAAGCGGGTAAAGGAAAGGAAGCGGGGACCAGTGCCGTGAGTGGAGAGAAGAAGGGTCACACCTAACATTTGGCTCCAATCTGCGACACTTTAATATGAACCCTCTAGTCATAAATTTCCTAAGTAGGTTCCTAATCTAAAGGCGCAAGCAACCACAAGACAGACAGCCATAAAGCTCGTGAAGCGAATCTCCACTAACTAGCATGACTTGAGGAGTGTCAGCAGAGGGGCGGGTGTACTCCATGTTAGTGTGTCTCAGGGCACCAAAGGGTGGTCCCATATTATCTGGTATGACATTTGCTATGACTGGTAAGTGCCGCTAAGGGGTCTGACATGATGTAACTTTGGAGAAATTGAATTAACACTCCTAATGAGCTTTATTGGGCTGAATGGCCTGGTCTCGTCAACCTTCCAATGTTTTAAGGGGTGGTGGTTCTAATAATGTTTAGCCATGGCCTTGGGATGAGGCTAATGCACAATGAAGACACACTGGGATTAACAAATCCTGGAGATTATCGCACCCAAAACTACAATGTAGCAGTGGGGAAAGTACCAGGAATCTTTTCAGTTCTAGCAATGGGTGCAGGCCTACACAGAGGGCACAGATGATTCTGGACAATGTCCAGAAACTTAAAAGTGGCGTTGTAAATGGCTTGCCACCCAACGTGCCTTACTGATCTTTGAGCTAAGGAAACAAGAGGGCAGTCAGCTTTCTGAAGTTAAAAGCAGAAGGTTGCAGATGATGGTGGAAACTGGAAAGAAATTGAATCAATAGCAGGTGGGAAACCACCGCCAAGCAGCAGGTAGTGTGACTGACAAATGTACAGTAGCAGGACTTTGCACATTTTCATGCACGTGCTTCACCTATTAACTGTCCACTGCACTGGTGGCTTTAATACACATTGGTCCAGCTTTGCTCCGTGTCAGATACAGTACGTGTCTCAGCCCCATTCGTCTGCAATAATCTCACCTCATTAAAGTGAGCGTCCTGGGTGGCAGTCAGTCCAAAGCCGTGCTGTTTGCATTCAAATGCAAGAAGACGTGTGAGCAAACGCACAGCAATCTGCAGGTCGCTCCCAAAATAGCGACCCACTTCCTCGGCCACATCCCTCAACTGGTGAGCCAGCTTCTTTACTTCGATGGTGTTGAGCTCCGTCTCATTTCGCTCAAGGCTATCGAGCTGAGGGAGGGGCACAAAAACAGTTAAGAGTTTCAGGACAGTAGGCCGGGCAGGGCGATAGTCACCTGAAGTGTGTCATCGAGTAGACTTACCACAGAGGCCAGCTCTGTGAAGGATGGAGATGTGCAGTTGAAGAGATCCGGCTCCAGCCAGCCACGTTCCATGTCACAGTGACGGATAGCAGTCCCTGGCAAACAGAAGAACACTTCAGAGCACAGACAAGACCGCAGGATGAAATGGTGCCTGAGGAGCTCAGATGGGTTACAAGACACAATGAACTGAAGGGCAAGCAATCCAAACGCCCATGAGAGAGGCAGCCATGGGCACCTGGATTCATCGAGAAAAGCCATGCTGTTTGCACGCCCAAAGAAGCGGGAGGCCTGTGACCAACTTCCCTCATTGCGTGTCGGAGCTCAAGTTGAAAACACTTACCCAAGGATCCCTTAGGGCAAGGCACTGCAGCTGGGAGGTCAAACTTCGTGCGAGGCCACCAGATTCCAGAGGTAATAATTTTTGGGCATCCGTCATAGATCACTGAAAGATGAAAGGCAAAATAAAATGTGTGGTTGATACACGGTGCAGTTTAATCCATCCATTAAGCTACAAACACCACCTCCCTTGTCAAGGAAACACAGCAGCGCCTTCACTTTCTGCGACGGAGGAGGAAAGTAAACCCTCTCCCCCTTTCCTGTCCTCACAACGCTCTACAGAGGGGCTACAGAGAGCATCTTGACCTGCAGCCTCACAGCTGTACTTGTGTCGGATCAGAAGTCCCCTGCTGAGCAGCGAGCAGTGGTCCTCAATCACGGTCCTGGATTAGGCTTTTATTATTTTATTTTATGTATTAGGCTTTTATCCTGGCTTTTACTCCAACCCAATTGCTTCATGAGAAGTCATTTATAGCTGATGAAACGCTTGTTGCTCAAATGACATTTTCGTTGTCTCGCTTGTTAAGATTTTTAACCCTTCTTTGCTTATTTTAGTCTTTAACAGCTGCATTCACTGTTTTTTAATAACTCCTTATTAGCAGTAAGTTCTCCATCTGGGTTGTTTCCATTGATACTGGCGTGTATTCATCGTGCACTATTTGGTTTAATAAAGTTCCCAGAAGAAAATTGAAGAGAATGTGAGGCACTGAAAATGACTCCTCAGTTTTAGGCTTCAAACCATTTGGATGATATCATTAGAAAGAAAAAATAAATCTTACAATTTAAGAATAGAGAGTTAAAACACCTGCGGTGGGTTGGCACCCTGCCTGGGATTGGTTCCTACCTTGTGCCCTGTGTTGGCTTGGGATTGGCTCCAGCAGACCCCCATGACCCTGTAGTTAGGATATAGCGGGTTGGTAAATGGATGGATGGATGGATGGAGTTAAAACACTAACCTATCATGCTGTTAAGTATGATCTGTTATAAGCAAGGATTGTTTTCTAATGAAGCAACTGGGTTGGAACTAAAAACCTGGAGCCACTGCGGCCCTCCAGGACCGTGATTGAGGACCCCGGCTCCAGAGAATGAGATAAAGACAGCCGAGTAATTCATTCATTGGAGACCCCACCCCACCCAGGCCATGGACTGTTCAAACTTTTGCCCTCTGGCAAACGCTACTGCAGACTCAGTAGGAGTTTCTTCAGCCAGGCCATCAGACTACTAAACTCCCACCAACGACATGCTGACCTATTGGGAGCGTTAAATTCCTGAACACACACACAGACTGTTTGAATGCTGTGAGATATGGCCGGCTATTTATACCGGCCAATACCCCCAGGCCGCCAGATGGAGCCCTCCTTGCAGCATGGAGCTACCCCGAATGCCAGCAGGGAATTATGGACAGTGGACTTTTAATGCACAGCCCTGCTGGATACCACGGGGGCCGCCAGGAGTCGCTGCAGGGAGTCCCAGGGATTATTTGCACCATAGCCTGGAAGTGCGTCTTAATCACGGCGACACATGGAATGACGTGCTTCCGGGGTGAAGAAAAAGGATTTTTATCTGACCTGGAAGTGTCCCATGTCACGTGGACAGAGAAGGCGAAACACTTCCGGGTCAAGGACTATAAAAGGATTGTGGGAAATCCCAGACGTTGAGCTGAGCTGGATGTAAGGGTGGCAACGCGTCTGGGAGTGGAGGATTGTGATTATTGTATTATTGATTATTGATTTATGAGTATAGTGGAGTGGAGTGTGCTTGGTGCACATAATTATTATAAAATAAAGTCATATTGGACTTTTATCTGGTGTCTGACGTCTGGTCTGAGGATTCAAGGGGTCGACAGTGCCTCTATCTTTCACAACGCATATATCTCGTACCTCCTAAAAATGCAGTTATGTCTGTGCATTACGTAAATGTTTTATATCAGTTGAACACGTTACAACTATTCTCAATGTGTCTTATTGGATTATACTTATATATATGCTGCCTATTATGTCTGTCTATCTGTTGTTGTATAACGTGCACTTGTCTCTATGTTTGAGCCTGGAGAAACGCAGTTTTGCTCTGCTGTGCACTACTTGTTGTGTGGTTTAAAATGACGATAAAGTAAATCCAAATCCAATCAAAATGGCAACAAAATAAAAGGTAATAAAGGCTGCCATTACCTCAAGACACTCAAGCACATCAGCAAGACGCTGAACGTGAGCGACTGTCATGACCCTTACTATTCACTGACTCACGGTGACACCCAGACAGAGTCACCCTATTTGTCACATGCTCTACTTATACCGTATATACTCGTGTATAAGTCGGGTCATGAAACCCGAAAAATCGATCATAGAATCCGACCCCGACTTATACGTCCGTTCAAAAATACAACACTTAATTTTTTTTTTACATCTCCTTGCTTCCTCCAATCTCGCACCAGTTTCAAAGACACATTGAATATTGTTGCAGCGGCGCAGTTACCAATTTCTTTTGCCACCTTAACGACTTTTAATTTAAAACCAGCTTCATATTTTCTTCTGATCGAACGTGCCATCTTACAATAAAGATGTATGAGGGTGTGAGATGCAAAAAACACAAAACAGTGCACTCATCGCTTCGGAATAGTTTGGGTATTACTGTGTCGTCACGTAGGCACAATACATATAAAAAAAGGCAGTGAGCTCCGTGGTTACTCTCTCAGGCAGTCGTTAGCATATCATAATCGCTTGGACCAATAGCGAGAGTTTTCCACATTCGACTTATACAACTGACATTATAAAATATTGGAAATTATACGGTAAAATCAAGCCCCGACTTATCCGCGAGTATATACGGTATATGTATGGAAATAAGTGAACCGTATCTACTATGTGATCTGTAAATTGTAAAAAGTCAAAAATTAAATTTCACAAAAGAGAGCAAAACTACTCTTGGGCATAGTTTGCTTGACGTGTGCCATGACTGTTTTGCTCTTCCCAAAAACGGAAATGATATTCACAGACAGAAAACTCAGCGAGTAGGAGACATTGTTAGCCGATTTGTTGTAAAATGGATATCTGAGTACACCCAAAGTATTCACCGCCTTTTCATATTTTCTTGTTATATACAACATTGAATCACCGTACACTTAATATGGCATTTTGGGCACTGATCAACAGGAAAAGACTCTTTAGTGTCAATGTGAAAACAGATCTCGGCAAAGTGCTGTAAATTAATTAGAGATACTAAACAACATATAATTGCTCACCCCCCTTCGTGTTAGTACTGTATTTAGTAGCTGCACCTTTGGCGGCCATGACAGCCTCGAGTCTGTGTGCTCAGGTCTCTCTCTGGCAGCTTTGCACTTCTGGACACTGAATGAAGCATTGGGACTGTGAGTGAACGGCCTTTGTCAAGTCCAGGTGTAAACTGTCAATTCAATTCAATTGCAATTCAAATTCAGGTCCAGGTGTCAATTCATTTGAGATCTGGACTCTGACTTGGCCATTGCAGGACCTTAACTTTGTTATTTTTGAAGCCATTCCTCTGTAGCTGTGGCTTTACGCTTGGGATTGTCATCTTGCTGGAAAACAAATCTTCTCCCAAGGCACATGCTACCTGCAGAGTGTATTAGGTTTTCCTTCAGGATTTCCTTGGATTTTTCTGCATTCGTTACACCCTCACAAGCCTTCCTGGGCCTGCTACTGAGCAGCTTCCTCATAGCATGATGCTGCCACCGCCATATGTATGTCAAACACAGCATTTAGTGTGATGGCTAAAAAGATCAACATTGGTCTGATCAGACCGTAGAAACTTCATCCAGGCTGACTTCACAGTTTCCCATGAGGTGTCTAGTGAAGCACCTGAGTACCAGTTGTTGTGTGCACAGTCTCTCCTGTCTCAGGCATTGCAGCTTGTAACTCCTTTAGAGTTCTCCTAGGTCTGTTGGTGGCCTTGTTTGCTCATCTTCTTCTTGCACAATCACTCAGTTTTGTGCTCTAAACTGATTTCCAGCTCTGCCACACTCTTTCCAGTTCTTAATGACTGATTTCACCGGACTCCAAGGGATATTCAGTGACTTGGATATTTTATTGTCTCCATCCCCTGAATTTTCAGCCACTTTTTCGTGGAGTTGCTTGGAGTGTTCTTTTGTCTTCATTGTGTAGGTTAGTCCACCATACCGACTCACCACAAGTTGGACCTTCCAGATGAAGAGCATTTAGACGACAATCAAGTGAAACCTCTTGACTTACAGGCAGGTGATCTCCATTGAACTAATTCTGGAACTTCTAACACCAACTGCCTACACCAGTGAGGATTTAGAGGTGTCACATTAAAGGGGGTGAATACTTACGTGATGAATTATTTTATGATTTATATTTGTAATTAATTTAGACCACTTTCAGTTCAGATCTGTTATCACGTTGACATTAAAAAGCATTTATCTGCTGATCAATGTCAAAAAAAGCCAAAGTGAGCCCCAAGTGCTATATAACAATAAAATGTGAAAACCTCAACAGCATGGAGACTTTTTTTAAGTTTGGGATTTATTATTTTTTTGGGACAAAACAAACTCATACCTGTCAGACTTGATGACACTACTAATGGGATTAGATCTTATCAGAAGAGATGGGTAATGGTGGAAAAAATAGGATGAATGAGAAAGAATACACCAAACACACACTATGAAGAAAGCTCTAGTTCATTCTTTGCTAAGTACGTCCATCTTTGACAGGGAGCACACATCATATTACAAGCAAAAGGGGACCTCACCTTCACAGCCATTGTGAGTGACCTCTGCGAAGGGGTTGTCACATGAATTGCACTGTCGGCCAATCACCCCCGGCCTACAGTGGCACTGACCAGACTCGTGGTCACATGATCTCGAGAAGGAGCCGACTGGATAGCAATCACATGGCAGACAGGTATCACTTCCCTTGACGCGGTAATGAAACTCCTGGAAAAGGGAAAAGTTTCCAGTATTTTAAGTGGCTCATACAAGCTACCGAGAAGCTCAATGTTTCTTAACACTGGTCAAGTTTCAGTTAACTTCTTCACAGCAACCGAGAAACGCAGAGAGGCTTTAGAGTAGGATGTATGCCACCTATGAGGCTCTGAAGCAGCTGATAGAAAAGTCAAACTCTAATGGTGCTTGGTGGTCAAAGACGTTTTCCTATGGTTACTATTACCTTGCAGTGACATTGTCCGTTTGTCTTGTTGCAATCCGGATCAAACCCTTTGTTGACATCACAGTTACAAGGTCCACAAGTTGGGCTGCCCCACCATCCTTTGGGACATTGCTGGTCAATCCTGAAGCACAAAAACAATGAAAACGTATCTTGAAAATGATCCAACATCTTGTATTCACTCTGTTGCATTTCAATTTACCATCCGATGTGCAGGAAGAAACTGTGATATGTCACAAATGTGTCGCTGTTAATGGCACAAAGGTGGGCATCCACAGGAAAAGGCCAGTGATAGGACAGCGGCATGACTTACTACCCTATAAAGCATTGCTAGACGTACAATCTCTGGGATGCTGACAGAGTGGGCCAAAGACAACATGCATGCAAAAGGAAAGGCCGGGGTGAAGCCTCAACCAGTTTCTGATGTTTAACCTGGCGGAGGTGGCGGTGTTCCATCATGCTGCCTGTAAGGACACCTTCACTGGCCAACACGAAACATTTAGGTATGCAGGTTACAGTACAAGTGTGACGTGTTAGAGGGGCTCAATCATTCATGCTACACACCAGTATTTTGAAAGCTTGTGTGATACGACAGAGCTCTCTTGTGCTGGTCACCATAAAGTACTTTTAAGAGATGTGCTGACTCCCATAATGGTGTGACATGGTAGACATTGCTTATTCTAGCTGCAGTGCATCACTGTCTGTCAGAGCCCACCAAGTGTGACTATCACACCCATTTAATGACCCTCATATTCATTTAATGTGTTTTAGTTCTAGTCTTTAATATTTCAGACTGGTTTGACTATAATACCTGTTATGCCAGAGGATACAATATGGATGGTTCTTTACCTGGCTGGGACGCCCTTATAATGGAAAGTCTGGAATGGATGGGCTGGCTGACTGGGTTGGAAATGACAGAAGGTGATAGTCCATTGCGTAGATATAAACCCCCAATACTTGGGGTGGCAGCATCCTGGTAGTGGTGCTCCCTGGGAGCTGTAGTCATGGTGAGCAGCCCTGTTGGGGTACTCAGGGACCACCAGGCAGAGCTGCAGAAGGAGATCATCTCCTGTGTAAGGAGATCACACCAGACTTGGAAGTGGGTGTGATGTTGGAGCACTGGAAATACTCCCGCCTGACATAAATTGAGCCGCTACGCATTCCCTGGAGGTGACTGAAGTCAGGAGGATGCAGACAAAGTTGCTGGGGTGTGTTGAGGAGAAGGGAGAAGAGAGATAAAGAAGAGAAGCGTTTACTTGTGCTTGGGTGAACTGTGTGAAAAAGCCTGTTTTGAGGTAATTCATCTCTCTCTGTATATATATATAAATATATAAAATCTAACGTCTGTCTGTCTGTCCACTTTTCACGAGGGAACTACTTAACGGATTTAGATCCGATTTCTATAATTTGCTTGAACATTCGGGTTGATTTTGTGACTTCTCTCATCGAGCTAAGTATCATAGTTCGCTTGTGGTACCGATTTATTTGTGCGAATCCGAGAGACACGCAGCAGGCCGAGGGAATGGGGCCCTCCTCACTCATGCGCCATCCTCGGGGCGTTCCTTACCTCCACTTAGCTAGCGAATGAGAGAACTACTTAACGGATTTAGATCGGGCTTTTTCTATAATTTGCTTGAACGTTCTGGTTGATTTTGTGACCCCTCTCATCGCGCTAAGTAGCATAGTTCACTTGCAGTAGTGATTTATTTGTGTGAATCCAAGAGAGAGGCAGGCAAGGGAGGGAGGCAGGGACCTCCTCACTCACATGTCTGCCTTAACTCGGCTTAGCTAGCGAACGAGAGAACTACTTAACAGATTTAGATTGGGCTTTTTTTCTACAATTTGCTTGAACATTCCAGTTGATTTTGCGACTTCTCTCAACCATAGTTTGCTTGCAGGAGCGATATATTCGCACTAATCCGAGACAGAGGCTGTGGGCCAAGTTGAGGGGGAAGCGTGACGTCAGGTGTAGGAAGTCGGTGTACCTCTGTGTTTTGGAGCGTACCTTGCCTCCACTTAGCTAGCAATGCCTGTTAGTTTGTTGATTTTTATAGTTTGTCCTGTTTCACTGCTACACAGGCGGAGCCGCGGGGAACGGCTAGTCTGCTATATAATAAAACACTAAAGACTGTCTGTCCAGTCCCTCAGTGCAATCTGACCGGTCGGTTTGGCTTTGGTGATGCGACGAAAGAGAGTCGAGTGTAAGACGCGTGAGGAGGAGTAAAGGTGCATGCTGAGAGAGTCGCTTTCAAAGACGGAAAGTATACAACTGGATAGGAGATGAGAACGGCAGCTTGAAAATAACAAGAGTCTGAGGAGCAGGCTTTACGTGAAAGGGAGCATCGGTCAAGACATGCGTAAATACAGAGGAAAGACACACGTAGGGCAAGAGATCGCAAATATTTTGGAACTATTCTCTTACCTGTTTTTGATAACTAAATCCTTATTTGAATCCATGACTTGGTTCTGTGCATGTGTATCTGGGGTTTGGGGTTGCTGTTATGCCTCTACAGGTCACACTGTTTAAGGTGTCAGCACTCCCCTGTCCCAACCAGTAGACATGTGTCAGAGCCCACCTGTGATAACTACCATAGCCTTTTAACATACCAGAAAACTACCACACCTACTGTATATAACGTGCCAGCGCCCATTTAGGTTCTCTCCAGTTTTTTACTTTAATGTGTTCGGGCCAACCTGTGCTGGATGGCATACTATCCTGAAAGTGTCAGATATCCTCTTCTTCTGTATAGCATGCCCGTTTAATGTATGAGAGCCTAACCCTTGCCGAATTGCATACTTGATTAATATCTCAGAGGATGTCTATGCAGACGGCCGTTCCAGTTTAATGTGGCAGAGGTAACCTGCGCTGGCACACATACAGTTGTGATACATCAATAAGCGGAGCACACGTCAACTCATCTAAGTGTTAGGATTGCCTACGTGTGACAGCCAAAGCCATAAGCTCCTCCCACCCCAAAGAATCCAAACTACCAATAGAAATGTATGATAATCATGGGGCTGTACCAAAACTAAACTAGCACCAATCAGACAAAAGAATGAATAAGAAGAACCAATTCATTTGAATAACGGAAACAACAGGATCGTAATAATTAAGAATGAGTTAAGAATTTTAAAGAGGAGTTTTTAAAAAGGGGAAAGCAAAATAAAGAAAGGGAACTGACAAAAGGACTCACAGAATAAACTTAATAAAAGAAGGACTTGACACGATTATTTTCATCAGATCAAATACTAGATGAACCAAAGAAAAACCAAGACATTAATTAATTATGACTCATTATAAATGTCAGAATGAGAAATGCACAGGTCAGCCTCACGGATGTGACAAAGCACTACGAGACCCCCACTTACGAGAGGGCGCCAGAGCAAATGCTACAGCCAAGAGCAGAGACAGCAGTGAGTCCTCAGGTGACTACCTGAGGGCCTCAGACCATTCTGAGGCCCTCATTGAAAACAATCAACTGGACAAATGGAACAGGGATGTGACAAAATGAAAAGGAGTGGAGTCAGAGATGATGCCCCAAAGTGACCAGTGAGGCTGGAAATGTCCTAGCTTAGTGTTACTAATTGTGCTGGCCCACCTAACCACATGAGACGTCACGCATTGTCAAGTATCACCTTATGAGGTTAAAATGAGTGAGTATGTTTAAATAGGATAACCATTCTCGTCAACAGTGGATGGGATTCACTGTATAAGTTTTAGAGCTCACCTGTACTGGCAATACTGGCCAAAGTGGTTGTCGTCACAGTCACAGATGTAACCATGAGAGCTGCTAGGTTTCCTCCTGCAAATCGCGTCACTGTCACAGGGATTGAGTTGACAGGCATCTAGACACGTCTTCCCATAGTAACCTGGAAATGAATCACAGAAAGCACTGAACAAGATTTCCAGCAGCAGGGTCCCCAAGAAAACACCAAAGAAATGAAATGGTTTGTACTTTCTGTATGGGATAATCGGAACATTCTGCACATATTTCAAAATATGAGCCCAGCCTGAGGTTTCCGAGAGTAAACTGAATCTGTTAGGATAACCTCGAAATCCAGGGAGCCCTGTGAGGCACAGAAAAACCATCGCCGGCATTGCCATCAGCCTCAAGTCATTCATAGTGAAAACAAATTAACACTTCAGCCGTAACAGAATTAAACACTAATTCATAAGGAGCTAAATGTGTGCTGCATATTCATGCTAATTTTTCAAATCGCAGCCCACTCATTACTCATGTTTCATGGAAACTGTACGCTAAAAGCTGGATGTGACGTCTAACACATGGATTTCTGGGCACACCGACGGGAGGAGCTGCAGGCGCCCGTTGCGTTTTTTACATCCTGAAATGAACTGGCCCACCAGCCACTGGAGAGTGACACGCTGGGCGGACAGCTTCTCTGCACAGCCTTACAGATGTCACCTTGCTGGCTCTGCTCTTCTGCAGCACCTCTCCAAACTGACCTTGCTCTCTACATACAGAGCTTCATTTCAGCCATGTCACCAGTGGACACATCTTCATTTTATAGACCTCTAAGCTCTTGTCTGGATATCTACAGCTTGTTTGGATTCTGTCAACACTACACTACACTACACTGAAATGCAGCTATTACTTTGCAGTTTCTAGGAACACTCACAGTATATGATCAGTCTTAAAAACAAGATTATTAAGTAAGAAGCAAGGACTTTATAAGAGCTAAGGAATATTTCAATCTAACAAACATCCCACACCACACAGGGCTAATTTATCGACAACCCAACAAGCACGTGTGAGAAAATCAGGCTGCTTAAAGAAAACCCAGAGAGACACGGAAAGAACGTGCAAACTCGGAGCAGCTGGGCAAGGGGCTCAAAGCCAGGGGGCTGAATCCATGAGGGAGACGCACTGATTACTGCGTCATTACGTCACCTGCATTTATTTACAGGCATTTTAAAATAATACAAAGTTCTCAACACACACACACATATAATGTATATATCTGCTCCCTATATATAAAATCCTAAGCCTAAAAGTGCAATGGTGGCGTTTTTATGTCACGCTTTAAATCGGGCTTATTTTAAAACCACATACATATGTTTGGTAACATTCTTTTCAGAATTTATAGAACTCTAATGTGATGCCGTTAGATTTTTCAGATTCTTATTCCGTTTTTAAATTATAAACTTAAAAAATATCAGGAACTCGCATCTCTCAAGACGAAAATTTGTGCCAAGAGATGTAACCACACCCGGGGCCGGAAATAAAATACAAAGAGTAGGGCAGCCGCTGTACAGGCTTTCAGATGCAGATCACGCAGCATGGCAGCAGCTGCACGAGCAAAGAGGAGGTTAAAAAAAAAAACTGTAGTTGTTTCCCATTGTATCACCGTTTAAGAGGGGGTTTTGGAGGAACAACCGGGTCTCCTTGGGGTGCGTTCAGCCCCCCTCTTCACAACACGAGTGGCAGAGTTGCGAAGTGGCTGGCGCGTAGTGCAGGCTTCGAGCAAAGTGAGCAGGGGGCAAACCCCCTAGTATGTATAAATAAATAATTATTTATTAATAATATATAGATCATATTTATTCTTTTTTTGATATATTCTGTGTACTGCACCTTAGTGCTCTACTGATGACCACTGACTAAGCCTCCACTTACACTGCTTCATGCTGACAAATGAATTATTCCAGTTTGTGCCTACTCCACTTACAGTTCCTTCTTAAATACCATGGCCTGTAGGGGACACTCTCAAGATGTCCCAGAATGCAAAAAATACCAAAGAGACCCAGGTTTATAGCTTCATAAGTTCATCGTTATCACGTGTACAGAGTACAGTGAAATTCTTACTCACGTGTTAATCAACATTCAACATGTCACCACTCTTTGGCACCGTGACTAGTGAACAAAACTGCCGTACCTTCAAGCCTCTTGTGTCTTTTTCACATGAAAATCGCACAACATATTTGATATATACTGTATATATATATATTGTAACAAGGTGCTGTATATGCACCCGACCCGACACAGATTCACTCTGGAGGCACATGTATAAAATAAATAAACTTTTTATTTTCTTCACCTTTGGGGCACGTCTTCCCAGTAATCCCCACAGGCACAACACAGTCCCAAAAGCACCAAGTACGCCACACACTTCTTCTCCTGCACCACCACTCCTCCCAGGCAACCTCGTCCTCCTCCACCCGACTCTGGCCCCTGAGTAGTGGCTGCTGGCTCCTTTATACTCCACCCGGATGTGCTTCAGGTGGCAATTAACCTCAATTAGGCTGCACTTCCAGTTGTGGCTGCGTTGCCGCCCATACGGGCTCAGGAAGCCTTGCAGTTCCAACTGGGATGAGCTCCGGTGTTCCAAGTTATTGGCCCCGATGCAACCCAGGGGGGCTGCCACCAAGTGTTCCGGGGGACGTAGCGTGCATCCCATGGCTGCTCCCCCGGATCCAGTGTTGAAGGGGCATCCCGGCTGGGCATGGGTCCCAGCCGTCCACCACAATATATATGTGTAGATATAGATATTGTCACACGTGCAAATGAGAGGCAGCTAAAGGGCTCAAAAGATGGTAATCCCATGCCAGACCAGTGGGTGGCAGTGTGCACTAACTCTTTCTTTCTTTCTTTCTTTCTTTCTTTCTTTCTTTCTTTCTTTCTTTCTTTCTTTCTTTCTTTCTTTCTTTCTCCTGCAGACACCCGAGACAAATCTTGCCTGGGCCTGTAAACATCAGCTCTGGTTCCAAGCCCGATGACGTCACTTCCTCCACCCAATTTTAAAAACACCATCTTGTTAACAATAAATCAGTTCTGTTTTGAAGTCAAGTGTGTAAAGACATATTGATGTTTTTGTGCTTTTTCCATCCAAGTTTCCAAGTATACAGGGTTGCTGTCCCAAACCTATTTCTTTGTTCTCTTTTATTTACAATATATACATTAAACTAGCAAAATACCCACGCTTCGCAGCGGAGAAGTAGTGTGTAAAGGAGGTTATGTAAACATATATATATACATATATACATATATATACATATCTACATATACACATATCTACATATACATATATATATATATATACATACATATACACATCCACATATACATATATATACATATACAAATTTACACATCTACATATATATATATACATATGTACATATATATACATATAAATATATACCTATCTACATATATATATATATACATATGCACACACATATATGTATATATATATATATATATATATATAAATATAGACATACATATATACATACATACATACATTCACATATATATATATATATATATATATATATATATCACGGCATTCATAGTCTGAATCACAATCTGATTGTATGGGTGGTTACCTACCAGGTAACGCTTATGGTTGGCCAGCAAGTCAGCTAACATCAGCCACAGTGCCTTCAGTTGTGAGAAGCAGATCATAGAATGGTTGAAAATAGTTTACTGTCAAATAATGCAAAGAGTACGCGACACGTGTTTCGCCCTAATTCTTGGCTCATCAGGCGTACACACTCACTGCACTCCCTTACGGGAATCGAACCTCGGACGTCAGCGCTAGAGGGGCTTCGCAGCGGTGAAGTATTGCTTTTAAATTTTAATTAAGAAGAAAAGAAAACCTTTTTAAATTGAGGGAAAATATACCAATAACAATTTGTTAAGGATCTGTTTTTTTGTGAAGCTGCCTTTACACAGCCTGTCCACTGTTTTATAAATGAACGCCATATAAGGCCGTCCTTTCTCCTTCACAGTCAGTTCACGTGATTACGTGGGAGGCGTGATGACACGATACGCAACCCCGCCTCCCACGGCCAGCGAGCTGCAGTCCATTACAGTATATGGACAAAAAAGAGGTTCCAGTTATGACCGTTACGCTTTGAATTTAGAAATGAAACCTGCCTAACTTTTGTAAGTAAGCTGTAAGGAATGAGCCTGCCAAATTTCAGCCTTCCACCTACACGGGAAGTTGGAGAATTAGTGATGAGTGAGTGAGTGAGTGAGTGAGGGCTTTGCCTTTTATTAGTATAGATATATATATACAGTATATATATATATGTATATATATATATATATATATATATATATATAATATATATATATATATATATATATATATATATATATATATATATATATACACACACACACACACATACAAGAGTGGTCAAACATAGGTTTAGGTTTATAGTTGCGAGTAGTGTACTTTGTGTGAAACAGAAAGTTTATTCCTATATTATTATTTATTTATGAATTATTGTATTATTCATTTGTATTATTTGTCTTCTTCTTACTATTATTATTGTTTTATTAACAAGTAAACTAAAAGACTGTGTAAATAATTAAGGCTGGTAATCTGAGTACTTATGAGATTGTACCTAAGTGCACTGAGTCATTGTGACATTCTTCTGAGTTAATAATAATCATAACCTGCATGTCTTTTTCCACACAAATAACTGTAAACCTACTTTTGCCCAACCCGTATATACAGTACACTATGTATACATTAGTCACACATGGGAAACAACCATCACAGCAGAAGATCAATTGGCGTGAAGATATCTGACATCACTTCCGCTCTGGACACCCAGAACCCACCTCTTCTTGCTGGAATGGCTTAAACCCACCAGCAGTTTAGTATTATAGCAGACGACAGGACTCATGCCTGAGGAGACGCTCATTGCTTTGACATTCATGTTGAAGAAGTTTTCTTTTCTCCAATCAATTATATAGGGATCGCCTTTGGGTGCTTCAACACCCTGTCTTTTCTTGTGTGTTCTATTTATTAGATACTAGACAAAAAGCCCGTTTCGACAACGTAAGATGAAACGGGCACGAGTTTGTGTCAGTAGTGTATGAAGAACAAATGATAAGTAAGAAATAAATAAGAAAGTGATGTAAGTAATGATAATTAACTAAGAGGTTTGGGATATGTATGACTTTATCACGGCAAAAAATACTGTACACTTAAAAAAGACATGCTATCTATGACAACGTTTTTTGTTTGTATACTGGAGGCCTGTCAGTATGCAACTAAAGTTGTAAAATCTCTCTGTAGACTACATTTTTTGTGAAGACACTCTCACTGTTTGGTAGTAATTTCCTTTGATGTGGCACATCTTTAACTTGCACCTTCACATCACTCGCCCACTGAAAGTACTTAATAATAATATGTTCTTATGTATTATTTTGAGTGTGAGGGTTGGCTGTGATCGGGGCTAATATCCTACGCCTGGGGGGAAGGATTTGGGATTTCAGAATAATAATCCCGAAATGCGTAGGCTAAATCCGCCGCCTGCCGTGATGAAGCAAATTTTCTCTTTAGAGGCATTTGTATAAGTTGGAAGTGAGATGAACTTTGAAATGTTTAAGTCATGAATGTACCTGTTGAAGACAGTTGTATAATGCGTAGGCTAAATCCACCACCTGCCGCGATGTTGGGGTTGGATGCTCAGAAGGCGACTGCACATTCGGCTTCGGACAGACGTTCGTCGGATGAAGCAAATTTTCTCTTTGGAGGCATTTGTATAAGTTGGAAGTGAGACGAACTTTGAAATGTTTATGCATGAATGTACCTGTTGAAGACAGTTGTATAATGCGTAGGCTAAATCCGCCTCCTGACGCTATGTTGGGGTTGGATTTCTGTCTCGTAAGGTTTTTCGGGCAGCAGCGCAGAAGGCGACTGCGCATTCAGCTTCGGATGGAAGTAAGTGAGTGAGTGAGTGAGTGAGGAGGCAGGCGAATTATGTATTAAGATATATATATTCTGAGGTCATGGTTCTCTCTCAGGGACTGTGAGATCGACAAGCGGATTGGATTGGCAGCAGATGTTCTGCACCGGTTCATGGGTCCAAAACTCTTGGTTCGCCGATTGGTCTACATCTCTGTCCTCACCTATACTCATGAGCTGTGGGCATGGACCAAAGGAATGGAATTATGAGTACAAGCAGCAGACAGCAGTGGCCTGGCTGACGCTCCATGACAGGGTGAGAAGCTCAGTGATTTGGGAGAGTCTCACAGTAGAGTTTCAGCTCCTTCAGATCAAGAGGGAGCCAGCTCAGGTGGGTTGGGCATATCATAAGAATGCCCCCCTGGGCAAATCTCCCCAGAGCCACTCCAGGCACGTCAAACCATACGAAGACCCTGTGGCAGACCCAGATTCCATCTCTCGGCTGGCCTGGGAATTTGAGCTGGAGTCTGTAGCTGTGAAGAGAGAGGTCTGGTTGACTGATTTGGCCTGCTGTTGCTCTGACCCTCACCAGGGAAACATGATATATATGTGTGTGTGTGGGGTTACATGCATACTATTTATTTATTGTTACAACATAAATATTACTAACAGCTGCAGTAAACTCCTAGTAGCTAAATTTACCTTCAATAACATTTTTAAAAGCAGTTAATCCATTTTGAGGGTCAATGGGATCCAAAGACCAGCAACTTGAGGCTATTAAATGCAACATAGCCAAGTCCAAAGAAAGGCAGGCCAGAAGACTTTAAGATTTTTTTCTCTTAATGAAAATGTGTAAAATGTAACAGAAAACAACAAAAGCCTGGAAAGTTGAGCACACTCCTTTAGTAGTCACAAATAGTGTAATCCCCTGACCGCTGTTAAACCTCGCCTTGTGCACAAAGGAATGAACTCAGCCCACCTAACAAAGACAGCGATATCAGGCAGAGACGAAATGATGACAAGGAGTGCGTGTATCTTAGCACCAAAAGCAAAAATACTAGCACTAAATAAAACTCTGCACAGACACAGAAACCCACAACTTGGTAAAGTATGTGCATGCCCAGTGGTGGACTGGCGCTGGTCCCTGCTTTGTACCAGGTATTGCCGGGATGTGACTGGGCTGCACCACAATGCAATATGCAGGGACAGGAACACATCTGCCATGATATGAGTGACAGCGAAACGAACGAAAATGGAGATCTCACCACCCAAGACAAACCCCTTCGTGAGTACACACTGGCCAGTTTCACTTCTAAACTTAAAAGGTTGAATTTTCCCCTTTTATTAGAAAAATGCACTTCACTTATGTTTAAATGTAAAGCACAAAAAACCTGATTTAGAGATTTGGCATTGACTGTGACAAACATCATTTTACTTGTTTCTGTACACTGAAAACTGCATTGTTCTTTTACAATAGTGAATCTAGCATCACACTAACTTATGACTCAAAAAGCGGATGAGTTCGTAGCGCTAAAGTAAAATGGTAGATGATGTTTTACTAACTCAGGTAAGTACAAGAGGAAAAGTAAATACAGAAAGTGGAAATAGAAGATGCAGTAATATAAAAAAAGAACTCCTAAGCTTTTTGGCCCTGCCTAATGGCCTATTAATTATTGACTAGTAATAGCAGTCATTCTGCCCCCCCTTTAAACCCCCTGTCCCTAACTGCCTCTCTTTCTCTCTCACCACTTCACCACCTAATAGCTCATGTGTGGTGAACATACTGGCGCAAAATGGATGCCGTTGCATCATCTAGGGTGGCTGCTACACGTTAGTGGTGGTTGAACTGGCTCCCCACTCTCTACGTGAAGTGATTTGAGTAGTGAGAAAAGCATTATATGAATGTAAAGAATTAAAATGAAGAATTACTAGGGGGTTTCGCCCCCTGCTTGCTTCGCTCGCCAACCCCCCCGGCCTGCACTACGCACCAGCCACTTCACGTCTCTGCCGCTCACGTATGTGGATTGCACTTTCACCAAATAACAAATCTTTTAATTCTCGCGGATATGCCTCTTCATTGGGAAGAAACATTACTTTTCCCTGATGGCAAGACAAATTAGACGATCTACAAGTCTCCGACTTAAAGTTTAAATCCGAACAATATATTCGATCTCTTTTCGCTGTTCCGTTATTTCACCGAGTAATAATTTCAATTTGTTAGCACTAATACTATCAGTTTTTTGAGACTTTCAAATTTTAGTACTTTCATAATCTCTAACCTGCTCTGCATGTGGATCGCATCAATGTTTTTGAACCTCTTTACGACGTTCTACTTTGTCTTCTACTCTTTGTCTTTTATTTCCAACCCTGCTTGGAGCTGAGAGTGCAGGAACTGGGTCTGACAATAGCTAGGTTTAAGTTTAGGTTTATTTGTCATATATAGGTTAACACAGGGTCAACATACAATGAAATGTGTATGACGAGAAAAACAAGTAACTCAGCCTAGATCCAATAAAGCTTAAAAAAGATTACAAGTTAAAATAGACAAACCATATAAAATAAAATGTGTACGTTTTAAAAGAAGTTATAGAGCAATATGAGTTGAATGAGTAGCAAGTACAAATGACAGTTATTGCACAGATAATGTTTTATAAGTACAGATGCATATTCCATAAAGTGCAGATGCATGTTCCAGCCAGTATTCTGAGTGTGTGCAGGTTCAGTTTGTGTGTGAGTAGTGCAATGTAGATGTAGTGCAATATAGATGTTATGTAAGTGTATGTAAGTGTTCAGGTGTTGCTGTTGAGGAGTCGAATGGCCTGGTGGTAAAAACTGTTCTTAAGTCTTGTAGTCCGAGCAGCCAGACTCCTAGCTTTCACACGAATGAGAAGTGTGTGGACCGTAGGCGTGGTAGTAAATGTTTGAGAGGAGGGCGCGACTTGTCAAAATCTCTTGGCAAAAAGTCTCATCTCGCGGGATCTGAAATGATCTCTGAGAAAGTCTCGTCCCAGGATTCCCTTTTATAATATTGGTGTCCATAACTAACCTGTGGTCCTAACCCAGGGTGACATACTCCTTCCTGCGCCACCACCATCTACTCAAAGCACCGTGATGTTCCTACATTGATGGATTAAAAGCCAGAAGTCTACATGACCATCATCATCAAGTCCTTCCATGAGAACCCTAAATACAAAGTGGACTGTTTCATTTATGTGAGGTAGAATGCCCAGAGTGGGCTGGGTGGTCTCGTGGCCTGGAACCCCTACAGATTTTATTTTTTCTCTCCAGCCGTCTGGAGATTTTTTTTGTTTTTTCTGTCCTCCCTGGTCATCGGACCTTACTCTTATTCTATGTTAATTAGTGTTGTCTCATTCTAATTCTTACTTTGTCTTTTATTTCTCTTTCCTTCATTATGTACAGCACTTTGAGCTTCATTATTTGTATGAAAATGTGCTATATAAATAAATGTTGCTGTTGTTCCTACTCCCTTTCCTTTCTCTTGGATCACACTTGCCTTTCTTCTTGCCTCTTACACAAAAATCTTGCCACTCACTCCACTCCACACTCCAAGCTCACTGGATCCAAGTGTGGAAGCTTCCATTGGGGACTACTTGTGGGCCTACGCCTTGAAGACCTCTTGGGACAGGCCTTCCAGAGGTCTACCTGCCCTGTTTACGTGTCTGTGCGATCCTGAAATCCAACACACCTCATGTAGGTCCGGGTAAGCTTGCAGAAGACTGGGAAATACAAATGTCTGGATGCAGAATGTATAAGGATGAGTCTTCCTGCTGATCCGTATAAGTTGAAGGGAACTCTTAGTTTATACCATAGTTTATACCACCATACCATTATTTATTAATCTGGCATCCGTGTCTGGACACATTAAACTTTCTGTTCCATCTAGAGCAGTGTACAGAAAGCAGTAATTACACTTGTCGCCGCTAAGAAATTTACAATAGGCATCGCAAACCCTCAGTGGATCCATCACTGGAATCTGAAGCACCCCATAGAGACCTGCTCCATCTGTTCAGCAAGGATTCATTTGCTAAACCTCTGAGCACGTTCACACTGGTCACACCGCTCCTTTACATGTCCACACACCGGTATCTTCACATCACTGTGCAGTCATTCACTGGTCCCTGGGTAGCCATCATGCATGGGCTCCCTCATAATGAGTGGTACTCCACACAGATTTGAAATGAACACCTCATGTATTTCTTCGGTCATGCATGTCTTGTAGCTCACACCGTTGTGCCCATTTCTATGATTATGGACAGGAAAGAAGAGCACTATGTACCTCAATATGCACAGTTTTTTGCACATATTGTTGTGTTGCCTTGCATTAGTACTGCGAATGAAAAAAATGATATCAAGTTACAAATGTAATGGTGCCCGTGATGCCGTGGCACGTTCACTTACCTGGCTCACACTGACAGGTGTACGTTTGCCAGTTATTGACACAGTAACTTCTGGATGGACAGGGATTGGAATCACACGGATCAGCCACATTGCAACCTGCCTCCACTTTTAATGTGCGAGATGGCTTGGGCAGTGGGATGCCCACTGGTGTGTCTCCAATGCGTACACCCTGGAGAACAAAGAACAGATAACTCTTCACTCTGTCACATGGTCATCAGTATGGGCATCAAACAAGGCCAGATTCTCACCTGAATGCAGCCCTGCATGCCATGCTGCACCTCGCCAGCCCCGAGTACCCCGCCCACATGCAGGTGCTTCACCTTCAGGCCATGCAGTTCATTTCCAACAATGACTGTCCCCTGTTACACAAGGAGACTGAGTTATTAGTATGCAGCAGCTAGCCAGAGATCTCTGCTCTGGGAGACGACCAAATGCAGGGATGACAGATTTTTTACCTGAAACAATCCAAAATCAAGACGGACCGTGGCCACATAACGAATATCTCTGCCGCTGCGTACATCCCTGAGCTCCAATTGGAGGTCGTGCCACTTTCCGTCATTCACTTGAACCTGATCAAGCAGGAGGCGCACAGCACGGCTGGACCCTCGATTCACCAAGAATAACAGCTGCCCACTGTCCAGCTAGAGGAGTGTACAAATACTCACTTGAAGCAATCAACGTTTTAACAGAATGATGTCCCGCTTCAAAATCTGGCAGGTCCTGATCCACTGGTATTGCTCTGATCTTAGCTTTCATATTTTAATACCAACCATTTGTCTTACCTGGAAAGCCAAAGTGGTATATTGTCCTGCATGTGCTTGCAAAAGCACACCGTCGGTCCCCCTTGTTCGAAACATCAGCCCCAGATACCAGGGTACAGAAATGGCGATCTCTTTCTTCAGATCCCACCAAAGCGCACTGCTCCCAAGAAAATGGTGTGGATGGTGCATTGCTGTACAAGTGGAGCAGAAAATGTTCACTTAAAGCTTTAGATTGTGGTCAGACAGCTTGTCAGTGTGGGATCTGTTACATACCATGGCTGCAGTCCTTGCCCCCATACCCAAGGGGGCAGTCACACAAGAACGTCTCCCAGCTCACTCGGCAGGTGCCTCCATTTTTACAGGGGCTGGAGTCGCAGAATGGCAGCTTGGCACTACAGCCTGTTGGCAGGAACAACAAAGTGAGGCGGCAAGGAGGATGGATAGATAGATAGATATGAAGGCACTATATGATAGATAGATAGATAGATAGATATGAAGGCACTATATGATAGATAGATAGATAGATATGAAGGCACTATATGATAGATAGATAGATAGATAGATAGATAGATAGATAGATAGATAGATAGATAGATAGATAGACAGATAGATAGAGTGCATCCAGAAAGTATTCACAGTGCATCACTTTTCCACATTTTGTTATGTTACAGCCTTATTCCAAAATGGATTAAATTAATTTTTTTCCTCAGAATTCTACACACAACACCCCATAATGACAATGTGAAAAAAGTTTACTTGAGGTTTTTGCAAATTTATTAAAAATAAAAAAATTGAGACTTCACATGTACATAAGTATTCACAGCCTTTGCCATGAAGCTCAAAATTGAGCTCAGGTGCATCCTGTTTCCCCTGATCATCCTTGAGATGTTTCTGTAGCTTCATTAGAGTCCACCTGTGGTAAATTCAGTTGACTGGACATGATTTGGAAAGGCACACACCTGTCTATATTTGGTCCCACAGTTGACAGTTCATGTCAGAGCACAAACCAAGCATGAAGTCAAAGGAATTGTCTGGAGACCTCCGAGGTAGGATTGTCTCGAGGCACAAATCTGGGGAAGGTTACAGAAAAATTTCTGCTGCTTTGAAGGTCCCAATGAGCACAGTGGCCTCCATCATCCGTAAGTGGAAGAAGTTTGAAACCACCAGGACTCTTCCTAGAGCTGGCTGGCCATCTAAACTGAGCGATCAGGGGAGAAGGGCCTTAGTCAGGGAGGTGACCAAGAACCCGATGGTCACTCTGTCAGAGCTCCAGAGGTCCTCTGTGTAGAGAGGAGAATCTTCCAGAAGGACAACCATCTCTGCAGCAATCCACCAATCAGGCCTGTATGGTAGAGTGGCCAGACGGAAGCCACTCCTTAGTAAAAGGCACATGGCAGCCCGCCTGGAGTTTGCCAAAAGGCACCTGAAGGACTCTCAGACCATGAGAAACAAAATTCTCTGGTCTGATGAGACAAAGATTGAACTCTTTGGTGTGAATGCCAGGCGTCACGTTTGGAGGAAACCAGGCACCGCTCATCACCAGGCCAATACCATCCCTACAGTGAAGCATGGTGGTGGCAGCATCATGCTGTGGAGATGTTTTTCAGCGGCAGGGACTGGGAGACTAGTCAGGATAAAGGGAAAGATGACTGCAGCAATGTACAGAGACATCCTGGATGAAAACCTGCTCCAGAGCGCTCTTGACCTCAGACTGGGGCGACGGTTCATCTTTCAGCAGGACAACGACCCTAAGCACACAGCCAAGATATCAAAGGAGTGGCTTCAGGACAACTCTGTGAATGTCCTTGAGTGGCCCAGCCAGAGCCCAGACTTGAATCCGATTGAACATCTCTGGAGAGATCTTAAAATGGCTGTGCACCGACGCTTCCCATCCAACCTGATGGAGCTTGAGAGGTGCTGCAAAGAGGAATGGGCCAAACTGGCCAAGGATAGGTGTGCCAAGCTTGTGGCATCATATTCAAAAAGACTTGAGGCTGGAATTGCTGCCAAAGGTGCATCGACAAAGTATTGAGCAAAGGCTGTGAATACTTATGTACATGTGCTTTTTCAGTTTTTTTTATTTTTAATAAATTTGCAAAAACCTCAAGTAAACTTTTTTCATGTTGTCATTATGGGATGTTGTGTGTAGAATTCTGAGGAAAAAAATGAATTTAGTCCATTTTGGAATAAGGCTGTAACACAACAAAATGTGGAAAAAGTGATGCGCTGTGAATACTTTCCGGATGCACTGTAGATAGACAATGAAGACACTATTAGATAGATAGATAGATAGATAGATATATACTTTATTAATCCCAAGGGGAAATTCACATACTCCAGCAGCAGCAAAAGGGAAGGGAAGGGAAACCATCACCGAGATTATGTCACATTTCAACATGGGCTCTGACCACAGACCCCTCATTTTTTTCCTTTTTCAGTTTTCCTCTTTTTATGTTTTTTTTTTTCTAAATGAGGTTTTCCTTATTTGATATAACTGGGTCTAAGGCCGGGGATCTATTGTATTTAATGCTACGTGACGCATGCGCTTGAGGACGCTGCTGCTATCTATCCTTGTGTACATACTTTAAGTAAATCTGGAGGATTTCCACCAGATGGCAGTGCGAGACATCATCATGGTGAGAAAACAATGTCTGGTTTCACTGTTTTGTGAGATCAGGGACAATGATGTTAACAATGAAAATTCTTTGCATTCTGATGCTGTTGTGAAGGTGCTATAAAAATAAATAAAAACAATGGCAACAGCGACACAGAAGATGGTATGTGAGACCTTTACATGTATCACTCCATTGCAATGGGGAATATGTGACGCTTGTATAGCCTATGCGAGAAATGGATGAAGAAAAGCACATTTGTATGTCAGCATTTAAGTCTGATGATTTGCTTCATCGCATCGAACCATTCATCAAACATCGAAGCACGTAGGTTGGAGCTGTAAGCCTGCCGTCACATGTTGATAGTAAACAATGATGCTGACGTCACATAGCAAAACTTGAACACACACTCCAACCATAGTTTTGGTGGTACTGCAGCTTGCGCACATGTCACATTAATTTTGCTCAAAAGAATGCTGGGAATGTGTGGCAGCCATGATGTGTAAGCGTTCTGAGCGTGAAGTATAAAACGGCCCTAAGGAGGCATAATAATTTGTGTTTCAACTACTCATAGCTCAATTACTTGACAGAACCAACAAAAAAGCATGCACTGTTCTGATGTGGCAAATATCCTTTGTCTTTTTCCTCTTTAAAATATCAAGGGCAATGGCCTCCTTAGAGAGAAAGAGAAAATGCTGAAGGAAATGTTCAAAGAATTATGACTAGATCAGATGATGAGAAACCTTTAAAGAAGCAGGAAGAATCATTACCAGGTTAACATTACAAGAAGATAAAAAACAAACATTAATCAGAACCTAAAACATTAACAAAACACCCAGAGTCAAAAGTAGCATAGCTATAAGATCTAAATCCTTGCCACAGCCTTTCCTTCACTGCTACCTAAACATTTCTTTTAGTGAGTTTTTATCCAAACTGCAGTTAAACAAATTGAACAGAAAACCCATCCATCCAACCCGCTATATCCTAACTACAGGGTCACGGGGGTCTGCTGGAGCCAATCCCAACTAACACAGGGCGCAAGGCAGGAAACAAACCCTGGGCAGGGTGCCAGCCCACCGCAGGGCACACACACACCAAGCACAATTTAGAATTGCCAGTGCACCTAACCTGCATGTCTTTGGACTGTGGGAGGAAACCCACGCAGAGAACATGCAAACTCAACGCAGGGAGGACCTGGGAAGCGAACCCGGGTCTCCTTACTGCGAGGCAGCAGCGCTACCACTGCGCCACCGTGCCACCCACCAGAAAACCAATTTAGCAAATAGTAAATACGGCTTTAAAATGAATCTGTCTGGCAGCAGTGCAAAAATCTCTTAAATAACAAGTCCACAATGCGCCACCTTGCGTGTAATGTTTTCACATAACTTGGAATACAAAGTCAACTGTCAGCATCGATATGCTCCAAGAGTCTGAGAGCAGCAACGCTCTCTGTATATGAAGTACACAGCCAGCACCGATTTGACATGTGAGATGGCATATTGTGGACAGAGAGCAGCCCTGAAGAGCACAGCACACAGAATATTAATGCTGCCTGTGTGCTTTGTATTCCGTGGTGTTTGACATTACAACGCACAGACACTGCATACCCAACAATGTATGCAAACGCAAGAATAAACAGTTGGTTTTCTTTGTTGGTATATGCATATGCAGTAACACTATGTGTGTGTAATTCAATATATATGCCAGCATTTCAATAAAGCTTGTACTCAAATCAGATTTTTTGTCTAAAAGGCCCTTCATTTGTGGCCATGTATTATGTTCCATTGGACCTTCCACGTTCACAAAGAAACCCAGCTGTTCATTCTCACATTTGTATACATCGTTGGGTCTGCCGTGTCTGTGCACGCATTGATAGTGAGGCACCTCTGTGCTGGTTACGCACAACTCGCTTCATCCACAATGTGCCACCTCACGTGTTCTCCTTTCCGCACATCAAAATGATGCTAACGGTGTGCTTTGTATTTCAAGTGTGGAAAAACACTGCAATGCAGTTTCAGGTACGTTTATATCGTTTTTAGCTAGCTGAAATAACTGGAGCACGGAGAGGTTTTAAATTAGCCTGTTGTTGTTTTCATTACACGCACTGAAAAAATGTGATTAATTATACTGTAAGTGATATCTTTCTGTGATTATTGTGCAGTTGTCTGAAGGAGAGACATACAATAAGTGCAAGTGTGTGTATGAGATTCCGTGCATGTGCTAGCATTTCAGTATAGATATCCTCAAGTCATATATTATTTTTCTATAGGGCACCTTATTCATGGCCAAGTAGCAGGTTCCATCAGTCCGTCCTTTTTCACAAAGAAAGCCGACTACCGTATATACTCATGTATAAGTCGGGTCTCAAAACCTAAAAAATCGATCATAAAAATCAGACCCCGACTTATACGCCCATTTTTTTTTTTACATCTCCTTGCCTCCACCAATCTCACATCAGTTTCTCAGACACATTGAATTTTGTTGCAGCAGCACAGTTACCAATTACTTTCGCCACGTCAACGACTTTAAATTTTAAACCAGCTTCATATTTTCTTCTAATCGAACGCTCCGTCGTAAATAAGGGATGCTCTTATGATAAAGGTGTATGAGGGTGTGAGATACAAAAAACACAAAACAGTGCAAATGTCGCTTCGGAATAGTTTGGGTATTACCGTGTGGTCACGTAGACACAATACATAGAAAAAAAAAGGCTGTGTGCTCCGTGGTTACTCTCTCAGGTGGGCGTTAGCATATCATAATTTCTTGGACCAATAGCGTGAGTTTTCCTCATTCGACTTATGCGACCGACATTATAAGATACCGGAAATTATACTGTAAAATCCAGCCCCGACTTATGCATGGGAGAACTTAAACACAAGTATATACGGTATTTATTCTTTGCCTTCTTTCTCCGTCTCCACAGTTGTATCAGCATATGCCACATTGTGTCACAAGGTAACGGAATGACCACACCTGACCTTATCAAAAAATCCAATACTAATGCACTTGTTACAAATGGTGTTACTGAAGTAACAAAAGCATTTTAAAATAAAATGGAAATAAAAATGTAATAACACACTGACACAACAGTAAGTACAGAAAACAAATAAAGTGTGTTGCAGATGCTCTTCTTCTACAATCACTCAACTATTAACTTACATTTAAATAACCTTTTGTTCTTATTTTCAAGCATCAGATCGGTTATGACAGGGGGATTCAGTTTGTAGAAGAACGATTTTCTACAATGTGAGCTTACCTGGCATAGTGCCATTGTTTGCAATATAAGTCGCCAAGTCAATATGACGATTATCAATGTGGAGGTCTTTCATACAGCCAATAAACTCTCGATTCACCACAGGAAAATTCTCTGGCAAATTCGGGACACCCCCTAGCAGAAGTGGTCCTGTCAGATCGAGGGATCTGTGGAAAGACAGATAAGCCATCGAGAATATTCTGCAAACATCTTAGAAGACTCTGAATTGTATAGCCACACTCACTTTTTAGAACTGGACTGCACGCCCTGGGCTGCACAGCTGTAGTTGCCAATTTGGTGGCCAAAGCGAAGTGCAATGGCAGCATCACAGTCATCCACAATCAGAACAGCAATCTTCTCCTCAGAGGGACCCTGGGCCTCACCAGTTGAACTGAGTTTCGGCTGCAAAGAAAGAAAAGGAGTGGGAATGTTAGTGCCCAGTAAGTCCTGCTCACTTACTCAGCTGCAGCCCTTTGAGTCCCAGTTGTACTGGTGATTCAGTGGCATTTGAATTCACCGGAGTACTCCAAGGCACACAACAGACTTCAAATATGGGCATGGCAGAAGAACACACTCATACATATGCACACACACACACACACACACACACACACACACACACACACACATACAAGCAAGAGAGGCTGACAGCAGGTCAGTTCTGCTCACCTTGTTGAAGTACTGCACCTGCACAGTGTGCCAGTTGCCATCGCTCACACCACCCGGTAAGTAGGGGCTCACTTGTGTGGAGGACTCTCCTGTGAATCGATGAAAAACCACAAACAATGAATGAAAGAACGAGCACCTCGAGGGCCAAGAGAATTAGCCTATCAAACCATTTTAAGATTGCTAAGTGGCACAGTAGTAACGTGTTTGCCTGGCAAGAAGGAGATTGGGCTTCATGTCTCCCTGTGTTGAGTTTAAATGTTTGCATTTGTTTCCTTCTGGCCTTCCAGTTTCCTCCCACAGTTCAAAGCCATGCAGTTTAGTTGGATAGGCCCCTAGCATGTGGGTGTGGGTGTGTGTGTGTGTTTGCCCTGTGACGGGACTGGTGCCCTGCTGTTCTGGGGTACAAAATTTGTACATATTGGTTTATATTTCCATTATATTTTGTTCAAGACAAAACAACAGATTAACAAAATTCAGGACACATTAAAGCATATCTTCTTCCTAGTTGTACATCACTTTTAAAACAGCTGTTCCAGCAAAGAAAGGAAGACATGCTGGTGCCTAAGACTATTGATTAGTTTATAACCTGGGACAAAAGTAGATAAATTATTTTACAGCCTGGGAAAGGAAGACATGGTGATACCTCAGGCAACATCAAAAAAAGTTTTATTGTTTGGGAAAACGAACAGTGAATTCATTCATCATATTGACAGCCAGCCAATCAGAATATCTAACAATCACATCTTACAAAACCCCCCGGTAGAATTTTATAATAAATATGCCTCGTCTGAAGAGCGACATAGGAGGGAGGAAGAAGAAGGGACAAAGACGTCAGGAGAAGGGAACAGAGCGACGTCAGAAGAAGGCACCGGCAACATGCGGCCGTTTCCATCTGATCGTCAGAAAAGCATCTCATGCGAAATCACAAGCTGCCTGCAACATTCATCCTTGTCATCTTTAACTTTTCGTAAGCTTTTTCTAAAGACTATATATATATCCAGACTTTGCTATCAGTCCTATTTTCTTTTATTCTTTGTTCTACTGGTATTATTATTGCTGTTATAAGTACCAAGCTGCTTTTAACTGTCTATGCTTTATCTTAGCATGATTGAAGTAATAAGGTAGATTTCTTTGAGCACCTGGTGCAGCCGGAGGTTTGCCATACGCTCTGTGCCATGAAGTTTATTAAGGCTGAGGGTGTGAGCTCCACCCAATAGTAGGGAAAAGGACGTAAAGTAAGGCATTCTTGGCTGACAAATGGCGTATAGTCAAGGATGCTGAGCCTTTGTATGGCTTTAAATGTAATTCTTGGAGACCAAAAGTAATATTTAGGTCTGAGATATCTTTAAAACATCGTATGGTGTTTGTGCCGATAATAAGTAAGTCTCTTGAAGAGCTGAGAGAGTGACAGGCTGTGTTATTCATAAGGCACTTGTGTGGTTTAACGTGCCAGAGGTTAACCAGCTATGTGTGCGTCATTCATAGGACACTGTTGAGTTTCAGTGTGTATGCGTATAGCTATGTATGTGTGTGTTAATCTTAAGGTGCAACAGTAGATCAACCCGGTAACAAATCTGATGAGTACACTTAACCCCTAGGTAAAGGGTAAGTAGAGGGAAATATCACGTTAATACACCTGCCCAGAGATTGCTCCTGCTTTATGTCCTACGCTTGCTGGGATAGGCTCCAGCGATCCTACTCAGGATACAGCGGGTTTAGAAAATGGATGGACGGATATCTTTACAGCTCTCTGCTCCCTGTCTTGCTGGAGGCACCAATATTAGATCCAAAGAGAATTTGATAACTCACCTCCACACTTTTAGTGCTAACTGTCCCATAGCTCTGCACTCTAGTGCTACAGCACTCTGCTGTACTGTGCCATCCTGAACGGGCTGGTCCTAAACTCTGAAGATTATCCCAACTTTTTAGGCACTAAGCTCTGTTAATACTGGACTATGTACAGTATGCACGTCTCTACCAAATGTCCAGCTTATTTCTGCGTTATTACAGTAAGCTGAATTTAGTTGCATTCATTGAGTGTGTCAGATGTCATCCATCAAAATATTATAAATGAGGCACGCCAGCAATCAACTTCTAATTTACACGAAGTTTGTGGAGACTGTGGGGAGTTTGCCTGCTCCCTATCAGCTTCCCTAACAGAATGCTCTCTTTCGGTTAAATTCACTCTTTATGAGAACTAAACTCTAGTGTAGCTGAGACCAACTTAGTGTATAATGTAACAAACTCCGATACCCAAATCTATATATCATGTAGCACCATCCATTTGATCATAACATTATAAGACACTCAACAAAAGCTCCCTAGGACACAGCTCAATCAGTAATGCAACAAAGGGCCGCACATGACGATTCAAATATGTGAATATAAAACACTGGGAAAAACCGACAGAAGTCGAAATTAATTGATGGTACATCACAGTGCTAATAAAGAGAACAGCGTTGTTCATGTCAGAGCGCAGACCGCGATTGAAGAAGACATTAAAGACACATTTAGTCCATCTGGAATTCCAGAAAGTAATTGTGGAGTTTCCGCTGTGAATTCAAAATGAACTCAGACAGAGCCTTTTGAACAGACAAAGGGAATTCAGAAATATTGCATTTACAATTTCTTCTTCTTCTTCTTTCGGCTGCTCCCATTTAGGGGTTTCCACAGTGGATCATCCGTCTCCATCTATCCCTGTCTTTTACATCATTTTACATAAATGAAACCATAACACCCTCTGTCTGCCTTTTTAATTTTCCAGCTTAGTCGTTTATCAGTTTTGCCCACTAAGGACCTCATTTCAACCCTCCCATCTCATCTTGTCTCTTTGTTTCTTCGCCAGTCACACAAAAATAACTGAACTGATTTTCACGAAAGTTCGCCGTAAGTTCCAACTTCAAACACAGGCTATATACAGCATTTCAAACACTTCACTCGGGAAGGTGGTTAGAACGGAGGGTTTCATAACTGCAGAGTATTCCAAAATGGCTGACTCGAGCTTAATGAAACATGATAAACCTGAACCAACTTAAAATCCGGGCTACATGGCGCTTTAAACAATTCACCGGGAAAGGGTGTCTGCTAAAGTGGGCAAAGGAGGGGCAAAAATGTCATCGCTCTAAAACAACTGAATTTTGGTTAATGAAATTAAGTTAATCTCTAGACTTCAAGGCCTTTCAAACGTTCCACTGAGAGCCAGGATTGTAATGGAGTGAGGGAGGTGGCGCGCTATCATGGCAAAACGGTTCAGCCCACGGTAATGAATCTGGCATATTGTTTAGGGTTTGGTCCTACCGAGTTAATTAGTCAATTAATTACAGTTAAATAGAACTTTTCCAACTATTCAAAGCATTTTACATAGACAGAGGGGAGACACTTCCACCACCACCATGGTGACAGAATGTGACAGCCTCCATTTTTGTGCCAGTACGCTCACCGGACTTTAGCTGTTAGGTGGTGAGGAGTGAGAGACATAGATAGCCAGTTAGGGACAGGGGATGATTAGGGTGCCACACTTTAGCCAGAACATTAGGATAAATCTTACTCTTTTCGAATCAATCAATAATTAGCACAGAGAGCCAGGACCTTGATTTTACGTCTCATTCAAAGAATGGTGACATTTTTACAGCACAGTGTCCCTGTCAGTGCACTGGGGCATTGGGATCCACACACAGGGTAAGCGCCTCCTGCTGACCTCACCAACACCTCTTCCAGGAGCAACCCAAGTGAAGGCAACATGCCACATCAGTGGTTCAATGTAAATAACGTTGCCCATCAGTGCGGGTATAATGTTTTCATTGTGCAGTTTATGCCCTGTTGGTGCCATGGAGTCAATTTTCAGAAAGTGCCACAATAGGAGAAGGTTTATGAAGCACTGTTGAGAACATCCACTGGACCTCAAGGAGAGGAAAAAAATAGGTCCTTATAGAAAATGTGTGGTGAGGCTGTACTTGCTTAAAGGGGAGGTCAGACAGGCCAACAAATGGTTTGCACACCTGACCCTGGTCAGTGTGAGTGAAGGAATGTCAAGAGCCTTGAAAATCTTCACCATGCCAGCGTAAAAGTGAGATGCTGCTGTCCAACACGGAATATGGGGCAGTCTGGAAGCGGGGAACCTGGTACTTTAAAAGGTGAAGTGTTTAAGAGTGCAGTTCTTTCAGAAGCCACTAGATGCCACTGTCAGATGGCAGCCCTTTACCTTAACAGAAGCCTCCCCTGACCTATGAGTTATTCAGAGCCTTGGTCCAGAAATAATCCCCCAGTGAGACCAAAAGGCAGGTCTTCAGCAGTGTGTAATTAACTCTGGAGGTGACTGAGTGAAAGCAAACTGGAACTTAGGCCTGCATGCAGAAAGTGAGAGGGAAATGCACATCTGAGACAGCACAGGGAACCTCTCATCTGACGGACACCGATGAAGACCCCACACAGGGAACCCCTCATCCAACGGACACCGATGAAGACCCCACACAGGGAACCTCTCATCCGACGGACACCGATGAAGACCCCACACAGGGAACCTCTCATCCGACGGACACCGATGAAGACCCCACACAGGGAACCTCTCATCTGACGGACACCGATGAAGACCCCACACAGGGAACCTCTCATCTGACGGACACCGATGAAGACCTCACACAGGGACCCTCTCATCTGACAGACACCGATGAAGACCCCACACAGGGAACTTCTCATCTGACGGACACCGATGAAGACCCTACACAGGGAACTTCTCATCTGACGGACACCGATAAAGACCCCACACAGGGAACTTCTCATCCGACAACACCAATGAAGACCCCACACAGGGAACTTCTCATCCGACGACACCAATGAAGACCCCACACAGGGAACTTCTCATCTGATGGACACTGATGAAGACCATTGTCTACAGTAGCTACTGTAGGTCAAATCGGGCAGCAGGATTTTGTTTCCTGCCTTTTTCCCCTGACACTCTGCGATCGTCCTTCTCCTGTTTTTGGTTCTCGCTAGGCCAATGTCTTGATATCGTACTGCCACAATGACGGGAGCCAGTATTTTTTTGATTAAGAGATTAGAAGGTGAGATGTCAGCCAAGCAGAGTTTGAACTTGAAAGTCTGTCCCCTCATTTTCACTCTCTGCTCAAACAAAGAGACACAAAATGGCGAAGCTCGAAATAAACAATTACAGTGCTACAGAAGGATGTGAATGAATTTCAGTGTTAATAAATACAAATTGTTTGCAAAAACAGACTACGCCAAATTGTTTCCAATATTAAAAACCCCCAACAAGAACTGAAATAATGACTAGTGCTAAAGATACATAGAAGAATACACGAATTAAAGAATCCAAAGCATAACAGATACGTCTGGGGACGTACTGCAGGATGGCGTGACATGTTTGTGTCTCCTACAATGTACTCTCATACACTGCACAAGTTACTGCGTGCGGAGCACTAGGATTTCTACATTTTGCAGAGATTTCCAGCACAGATTTCTTTGTCTGAGTTTTGCGACCGTTACTGTTCAGTTTCAATAACGAATGGACATTACAGACCTGTGGAGTACTTGAGTTGTACTTGTCCGTCTACGATTTCCAGCGCAATAAAGTCGTGCTTCTCGTTGAATCTTCCATTGTAAAGCAGCAAACCACTTGTCTCCAAGGTAGCAAACCTAAACTCAGAAACGGGGCACACAAGAAGAAGAAGACATTTAGACTTTAGTAAAAGCACAAGATCTGCTATGGCACTTCCACTCTGAGACTAAAGGATTTTCTTCACATTTTCCCACCCCATCACTGAACAAATAATTTTATTTGGATACTCACGTGAGCGATATGGACAGATGAAACCTCTGCCTTAGTCCACGGAACATGACAAAGGACTTAGGGGGGAAGGAGCGCGAGTTGATGGTACAATAGGGCTTCTCATAGCCTCCTGATGGGCAGTCACAGCGGAAGCCGCCACCTGGTAGTTCTGTACACTTTCCTCCATTGCTGCAAACACCAGGGCTGCATTTGCCTGACCGACTGTCAACTTCACAACGTTCTCCTAGAAGACAAAATGGTCACAAATGGGTCACTGCTGTAGCACACATTTATAAATGATGATGTTCTGATGGGGAACACTTTTTTCATGTCACGAGGGGGTACTCCAGCTCCCCAAACACCCGTCACAAAGGCTTGGACACGAGTACAAAAGCACAAAGAGAGATTCATGGGAAACTCTTACAATAAGTACTTCCCACAGCACCAAGCACAATACAGCCAGCAGATAGTACGCACACAGCAAGGCTTTGTCTTCTCTCTCTGTCTCTGTCTTGGTCACTGATCCCTCCACTCCTCCACACAAGCTTCGTCCTCCTTCCTCCCGACTCTGGCTCCCCGAGTAATGCAAGGCAGCTCCGTTTAACTAATCCCAGAAGTACTTCCAGCTTCCAGGGTCAAAAGGCTTGGCCCGGAAGAACTTCCAGGTAAGGTGAGAGCCCCATGAAGTAGAGCTTGTTAGCCCCCACAGCACTCCCTGGTGGCACCCACAGAACCCAACAGGGCTGAGTCAAAGAATTCCAGTTCCCACGATGCCCTGTGGGAATCCGGGGTGCTTTGGCCATCCAGGATGCAGCCACCTAGCGTTCTGAGGTAGACAATGCCCTGTGCTGGTGTCCCAGCTGGGTCCCTCACAACCTCTAAAACATTGCATCACTTTGGGTTCTTTTCAGGTTTACTAAGAAACTATGCACTTTTATTTGTTGCCTCACATACAACAAATATTTTTAATTTTATGGGTGGCATGTTAGTTAGCAGCTCCTGGCATTTGGCTTCAATTGCAGGCCCAGTTGCTGCCAATATGGAGTTTGTATGCTCTTACACTATCTGAGGTTTTTTTTTTTTTTTCCCTGGCCAATCCACATTCCAAACTCAATTCAAGGTGGTTATGTGAACTGGTTTGGCCAGATATGCCAGTGCCTTGGTTTGGACTGATGCCTGCATGTGCATCGGACTACTGGGAAAGACTGTAGCATCCATAACTCTGAGCTAGATTTATCAGTTTTGATAGATAGCCACAATATAATTAGATAGATAGATAGATAGATAGATAGATAGATAGATAGATAGATAGATAGATAGATAGATAGATAGATAGATAGATAGATAGATAGATAGATAGATAGATAATGAAAGGCACAATATAATAGATAGACAGATAGATTATGTAGCATAGTTGGCAGGATTAGATAGATAGATATATAGATAGATAGATAGGTAATGAAAGGCACAATATAATAGATAGATAGATTATTTAGCGTAGTTGGCAGGATTAGATAGATAGATAGATAGATAGATAGATAGATAGATAGATAGATAGATAGATAGATAGATAGATAGATAGATAGATAGATAGATAGATAGATAGCCTGACAAGAGTTCTGCTTAATATGTGATTCTAAACTGGCTTGCTGTCAGTTGGTCAGCATGGCTGGTGTAGGTCTTGTAAATGACGCCTATGAGATAACTTTAATGACCCACTACTGGAAAAAGTGGATTAAGAAATTCATGAATTCATATGTAATACTGTATAATAAATGTTAAAATATATAGTTAATGCAATAAAATAGTAACAAAGATCTAATGACTTTGAGCTGTTTAACAAACTTAGCTGACAAATGTTTCGCTTAGATATTTGATACAATGCACTATTAATACTATGTGGCTGATGCCTTTATTCGGGGTGACTTACAACATTTTTGAGAGATACAGTCGAGTGCATTTCTTTTTTTGTTTTTCTAATTACAGGACAGACAGGTGGGGTGTCTTGCTTGTAGTTGGCAGCATTCTGAGCCCACCACCTCAGGGTCTGAAGTCAGAAGCCTTAACCACTACACCTCACTGCCTACCCAGACTAGCAGGCAAACACGCGAAGACAGAAAACTCTCGATGCAAACGTATTTTACCAGTTAAAGGAGAAAGTTCAGTCAAGTCAAAGTTATTTCTTCACTATCATGGTATATATACTGTAGTCTGCCACTTGAAACTGTGCAATAGTGTGAAGCATATTTTATACATTGTAGAAAATAAGTTGCCCGCTTTGGCGTTTTACAGGTGATGTGAAAGATACTGGGGTCCTGTTAATTTATAAATATTCCTGATGACACCAATCAGTGATGACTTAGTTGAGATGTTTCCAGGCAGGCTCAAGCTCCACATGTAGTACAGAAAACTCAAAAATGGAATAAGGAGCACTGCAGGGGTGTGAGGTAGTGGCCATAAAAGATTTAACAATATTAGTCAAGCTGCAGGCTCTGTTTACTTTTTATTTTTACCAAAACCAAGCTGACATTGGCTCCCTTTTTATCTTTTCTTACTGGCAGTGCTCTATGTTGTGCTCAGAATAACAATGCCTCGACTAGTTTTATAACTGTGTCATGGTGTGGGCAAACTAAGCAGTCGTTTGGGGCCCTGTGGTGAGTGCGGAGCTTCAACCCACAAAGTGAGGATAATGCTTTAGCACTTAAACGTCACGCTACTAGTAGTAGTGAGAATAACAGAACACTCAACTGTGACACTTTTATCATCCTCCTGAGAAAAACTACGTTAACACAGGTCTGTGTTTTATTTCTCTAAAGCACATCAGATAACCTGCAAACCCCCGTGAGGGTGGTCAAAAATGGGACTAGGACTATAAACTTTAAATATTAAATGGCTCTATTTCCTTAAAATAACATGAGAAACACTTAACAATGTAATCAAATCAAGAAATTTTGACTGTCCAAGACCAGCACTGGATTATGGGTAACTCCATTTAGTTCAAATATTGTTATAATTAATGTATAAGTACATTGTTTTATGTGAAATAAATATATATATATATATATATATATATATATATATATATATATATATATATATATATATATATATAGTATCTATATGTGTGCCTGGGGGTGGTGAGCAAAGTGAGCATGAGGGAAAAGCCCCCTAGTAATTTAAAATGAAATGTACAACAACAAAGAGGGCAGAAAGTGAAGTGGTCGGAGTACTTTACGAACGCAGTGTATACAGCACATGTACACGGTGAGTCAAAATTATGTTAATATTTGAATGGCGGAAAAAATGTATTCACAAAACATACTTCATATGTGCAAGATGATTCACAGTAATGTCTCAACCTGTTCGCTATATGTAATCAGAATATAAATGTAATATGTCACTGTGCTCTGTGCAAATATTTTAAATCTGCTTTTCTTTCCTTCTCACATGTACAGCTAACACAAAGCCAGATTTAGTGCAGGGGCCCGGCATTTAGAACTGCTAGGCAAGCATTTTAAGACAAGACAAGTTATGGACAACTGCGAAATGGGCATTGTACTATTTCTGTGTGTCAGAGTCAGCATGACATTGGATCTTCTTTTCTTTGTTTGGAATGGCATGATTTACCTAAGTGGGGGTCTACACATGGAGAAAGGGTATAAAGCCTTGGAACATTGCCTGGCACACCTTTGAAGCCGACGGACGGATGGTAGATTCCGTCATCCGAGACGGAAAATCCTTCCAGTGAAGTGACGAAAATGGCAGACTGTATATACATCGGGCTCCCACTACCCGAAAGGTCTTGTCATGGCTTCCATTACAGACAGCTAAGTTATTTCTCCTATGTGATTTCGTATCACTAAGGGACGGGTATCACCTTTTAATATCATATCTATATAGTTTTGGGTTATATAACATGCCACAATTGCAAAAGAACTTATTCCAACCAGGGAGCAACCCCTGCTGGATTCACCATCATGTTCAACACACAAAAACCAACGAGCAACAGTGCCATTTAAAGGCCAGACAGGAATAGATGACACCACAGTCCGTTTTCTGTCCTTCAGGTCATTAATATCACAAACTTTCCTGCTATACATGCGTTCCTTCACCATACACCATAACCAGAAATCACAGGGTGTCAAATCAGGGGAGTGTGGAGACCATGGCAATGGTTCACCACAGCCTACCCATCGACCTGGAAAGGTGTGGTCGAGACCATTAGTGTTACCATAATTTGGACTCACCCTGTATATGTAAACAGAATGGAGGTTTTGTTTTGCTTGTTTCATGCTGATGTGTAGAGTGGAGAAAGCCACACAAGCTGATATCCCACATAGCCCCCCAAAGGCTGGAAATGAGCCTAACTAAACTTACAATATCATCTCAAACCAATCAGCTGCACCAGTATAGCCTTACTGGAAACATTTAAACCAGAGTGTTGTCTATGAAGTTGCATTTTTTTCACAGTGAAAACAAACGAATGTGCTGTCATGATGGAGACGTTCGACTAGTTCTATATGAACCAGCTTTATTTGAGGCCCATAGGACTGCATCTTCCACTAGTTCACATTAAAAGGATAATCTTGAACAATTGTCTCAATACAATAAAATTACAAACCACACATAACAGATCCAGTAACATGTTTTGCAAGCCATATAGGTTAACAAGTACACAGGCCAGTAATTCATTAATTTTCCAGTAAGAGCAGAAAACAACTGCAGGGCCCAGCCAGCCACCTGATCTCAGCCTGCACAACTGCTGTAAGTCTGACTACAGCCGATGTCACGCTGCTCAGAATATTTTTCCTCTCATATAGTTGTCTGATGTCTGACAGCGGTACGCTGCGGACTTTCAATCTTCCATACTCCTTCATTATTCTCAGCCATGCCAAAGATGAAGAGAACTCCTTCTAACATAATGCTTTGGGCTCCAGCAAACACCAGGTATTAAACTACTCTCCTTCTGATCCTGCTGGTGCGCTGTTTGTTGGAATGCATAATCTTCAATATATACAACTGTCAGAGCAAGTTGCTTTGGATACAATCACAGGAAAATAAATAAATCAAGGCAATATTGCTGTTAGACAATGTGGCCTACTGGCCGAGGCACTGCTAAGGTTACAGCTTCAGTGTCTACTGTTACGTGACTTTGAGTGAATTGCTTAACCCCTCAGCGCTGCGGCTGCAGGACTGCATGATCAGTTGTATTATACTGACATTAACTTAGAGCTGTGGACACTTTGTAAATAAATATATGTATTATAACCAAAAACACGTCTGAACTCAAACCCAGGCCTTGTACTCATTATTTTATCTCAAACTAGGCACAAAAATGGTTTCATTGGCTGAAGTAAAGAAAAACCTCTGCCGGCTATTAGAACATTAGATACAAATGTGATGAGGACAGGCCATTCAGCCATAACATCACGTCAAGTTCTGAAGGTCCCTCAAGTCCTGCTGTCTACCGCACTACTTGGTAACTTATTCCATGTGTCTACGATTCTATGATGAAGAAAATCATCCTAATGCAGCCTTTTTCAACCTTTAAGTATTTGCGACCTGAGTTTTCATAACAGTTTTAATCGCGCCACCCCTTAACGTTTATTTGAAAGGAGCCCACTAATACCAAATTGTTCTTTTTTAATTAATGATATATCATAGATGCATATTTTATTATACCAACTTAACTTTTATCGACATTTATCTAACTCTATATTTATTTTTCTAGTATCAGAATGTAGTTTAAGTTAATTTGCTTTGGTTTCAATAGATGTATTTTTCATATTTTCAATTCTTGTTTTCTTTTTTTCACATCTTTGTGCCCACTTTTTTGTTACTTCACGCCCCCCTAGGAGGGCCCGCCCCACAGTTTGAGAACCACTGTCCTAATGTTTGTCTGAATTTTACCCTTGACAAGTTTCCAACTGTGTTTCTTGTTGTATCGATCCACTGTAGTAATTCCTGCCATAATTTTAAAACTTTGATCATGTCACCTCTTAACCTCCTTTTGCTTAAGCTGAAAATGTTCAGCTTCTTTAGTCTCTGGGCGCTATACACCCTAACATTCTGTTATCCTTCTGGAAGATGATAGTGACGAGTTACTTCTTTCAATTTTCAGACCTCCTATTGTATTATCAAATGTAACATTTTGACTTCCTATGTGTAATACTTTACATTTACTGACATTGAACTTCATCTGCCACAAATCTGCCCAAGCCTGTATGCTGTCCAAGTCCCCCTAAAATAATTCAATGGATTCCAAATTATCTGCCAATCCACCTGGCTTGATATCACCTGCAGACTTAACCTGCTGTTTATTTACAGTGCATCCGGAAAGTATTCACAGCGCATCACTTTTTCCACATTTTATTATGTTACAGCCTTACTCCAAAATGGATTAAATTAATTTTTTTCCTCAGAATTCTACACACAACACCCCATAATGACAACGTGAAAAAAGTTTACTTGAGATTTTTGCAAATTTATTAAAAATAAAAAAATTGAGAAAGCACATGTACATAAGTATTCACAGCCTTTGCCATGAAGCTCAAAATTGAGCTCAGGTGCATCCTGTTTCCCCTGATCATCCTTGAGATGTTTCTGCAGCTTAATTGGAGTCCACCTGTGGTAAATTCAGTTGACTGGACATGATTTGGAAAGGCACACACCTGTCTATATAAGGTCCCACAGTTGACAGTTCATGTCAGAGCACAAACCAAGCATGAAGTCAAAGGAATTGTCTGTAGACCTCTGAGACAGGATTGTCTCGAGGCACACATCTGGGGAAGGTTACAGAAAAATTTCTGCTGCTTTGGAGGTCCCAATGAGCACAGTGGCCTCCATCATCCGTAAGTGGAAGAAGTTCGAAACCACCAGGACTCTTCCTAGAGCTGGCCGGCCATCTAAACTGAGCGATTGGGGGAGAAGGGCCTTAGTCAGGGAGGTGACCAAGAACCCGATGGTCACTCTGTCAGAGCTCCAGAGGTCCTCTGTGGAGAGAGGAGAACCTTCCAGAAGGACAACCATCTCTGCAGCAATCCACCAATCAGGCCTGTATGGTAGAGTGGCCAGACGGAAGCCACTCCTTAGTAAAAGGCACATGGCAGCCCGCCTGGAGTTTGCCAAAAGGCACCTGAAGGACTCTCAGACCATGAGAAAGAAAATTCTCTGGTCTGATGAGACAAAGACTGAATTCTTTGGTGTGAATGGCAGGTGTCACATTTGGGGGAAACCTGGCACCATCCCTACAGTGAAGCATGGTGGTGGCAGCATCATGCTGTGGGGATGTTTTTCAGCGGCAGGGACTGGGAGACTAGTCAGGATAAAGGGAAAGATGACTGCAGCAATGTACAGAGACATCCTGGAATAAAACCTGCTCCAGAACGCTCTTGACATCAGACTGGGGCGACGGTTCATCTTTCAGCAGGACAACGACCCTAAGCACACAGCCAAGATATCAAAGGAGTGGCTTCAGGACAACTCTGTGACTGTCCTTGAGTGGCCCAGCCAGAGACCAGACTTGAATCCGATTGAACATCTCTGGAGAGATCTTAAAATGGCTTAAAAGGTGCTGCAAAGAGGAATGGGCGAAACTGGCCAAGGATAGGTGTGCCAAGCTTGTGGCATCATATTCAACAAGACTTGAGGCTGCAATTGCTGCCAAAGGAGCATCGACAAAGTATTGAGCAAAAGCTGCGAATACTTATGTACATGTGATTTCTCAGTTTTTATATTTTTAATAAATTTGCAAAAACCTCAAGTAAACTTTTTTCACGTTGTCATTATGGAGTGTTGTGTGCAGATTTCTGAGGAAAAAAATGAATTTAATCCATTTTGGAGTAAGGCTGTAACATAACAAAATGTGGAAAAAGTGATGCGCTGTGAATACTTTCTGGATGCACTGTAACTACTAGGGTCTATGGTTATGGATAGGTACCTACAGACAGGTTCTGGATGTGGTGACTCATGGGACCAAAGACCAATCCCCCTGATGACATTGTGTTGTTTAACATAAGAAAGGAGGAATTGGAGAGGGGCTTTAGAAGATAGAGGATTAAGATAAGTAGGAAGAAGACAGTGTCACACATGTGTGCATGGGAGGCAGTCGATGAGCCTGACTGAATGTGTTCTTACGCCGGACCAGGGGTTGACTGAGTGCACTAATGCCTTTCCTCCTTCAACTACAGACTCTCAGAAGGAGAGTCTGCACTTCCTGCTCCTCCACAGACACCACTTCTGGGGTACAGCTCAGAAGACCTCCCATCCAGTCCCACTCTTGACACCACTCCACTGACAAGCCTCTTCCTCCTTCCTGACTACAAAGTCGCTTTTCCGTTGTATTATGTCAGTGACGTTTTGGACTCTGTCTAATCAGAGTACTCTCAGTGCTTACATTTTTCCATTTTTTTCGCACCTAGTACACGGGGTGGATCCCCAAACGTTTTCCTTGTGTTTGTGTTAGTGTCGTTACAACAGAATGTCTGAGATTTATTTATGATCTGGATTCAGACTTTAGCCTGCATGGAGAGTTACTGAAAAGAGAGAATACGTTTAAACATCTAGAATCAGTGGTATACCAAGGTGGACAATTAGATGCAGAGATAACTCATAAGAGTGCGGTGAGCTGGCACCCTGCCCAGGGTTTGTTTCCTGCCTTGTGCCCTGTGTTGGCTGGGATTGGCTCCAGCAGACCCCCGTGACCCCGTAGTTAGGATATAGCGGGTTGGACAATAGATGGATGGATAACTCATAAGAGTGCAATGTGGACAGAACAATTGAAAGAAAGTTTCAAGACTATTGCGTGTAAAGCGAAGGATAAAAGTACGTTCTTAAGACCAGGGTAAGAGCAGGAATGATGTATGGATCTGAGACATGGGCAGCAAAGCGTGTGCAGGTGAAACAATTGGTTGTGGCAGACATGGGAGTATTGAGATGGATATGTGGAGTAACAAAAAAGGAAATTATGAGAAATGAGACAATCAGATGTACAACAAAAGTCAGAGAGATATTTGAGAATGTACAGGAAAGTCAGCTGAGGTGGTATGGACATGTGATGAGGAAAGACAATGAAGATGTGGGCAAAAGAGGGATGGGAATGGAAGTACAGGGGAAGAGAAAGTGAAGGAGGCTGACGTGGAGGTGGATGGATAAAGTAAATGAAGATCTGAAAGAAAAGGGCTTGACTGGCGAGGAGGTGCAGGACTGAACTGTATGGAGACGTTTGATCAGGCACATCAACCCCACACAGAAGTTGGAAAAGAAGAGGAAGACCCACAGACAGGTAAAACATCCAGAAGAACGATAAAATATCCAGGAAAACAGAGGGAGAGGCCATTGTGCACTTCTTGGCAGTTACCACTCTCATTTTTGCTCGGGCACCATGACAGTCTGCCAGAGGTCCTCAGTATCTATGGAAACCTAATAATCCAGCATTTATAATAACCCATAATACTACACGGTCATCACATTCAGTGCAAAGTTCCTGGCTGTGCAGCACAGCAGGTGTTTTCACTGCTAGTAAGGCCGCATGGGGTTCGTTGTGGTTGGATGTGAAGACAATCTAAAACACCGAGATGGGGAGTGGGCCCCATCATTCACAAGAAAAGAAGAAATCAAACGTGATGGCAGAAGAAGAAGAACATCTGTGTCGATCAGACAGCGAAATGTCCGTGGTTGACAGGCTTGATGCAGGGCAAGAGCAGATGCTGCAGGAGCAGGGGGGCTTTGAGCAGAGAGAGCACTCGGATTTTGACAGGTAAATTATGAAGACATCAGCGTCTGAAGCTCCAGCGCATTTGATGTTGGATTTATAAGAACATTACGTCTAAAACTCGCAACGTATTTGAAGTGGGATTTCCTTTGATGGTAAATTATAAATGCAACTTCGTTTGAAGCTACATAATATTTGATATGGAATTTATTTTGATGGCTCGGGTTCTAACAAAAATAATGGATGCTCTTATTTTCCTTTTTAGTTATGATTACCATATTGCCACACTTGCTCCTCAAGTTGTACAATGCAAGGGCTACATCTCCCAGAAATAATAAATTTTACTGATAAGTGAGCAACTTCACGATACACGTACACAAGGCGCGAGTGACTTTTTCAGGCGTTTCCCAAACTCCTGTTTAATCAGCCACTTTACTAGTGAGGATAATGTAAAATATGTTTGACGCTTGGCAAAATTGCCTATATAAATTTATTTTGATTACTATAGGCTGTGCCCTGTGGTGGGCTGGCACCCTGCCCCGGGGATTTGCTCCTGCCTTGCACCCTGTGTTGGCTGGGATTGGCTCCAGCAGACCCCCGTGACCCTGTGTTCGGATATAGCAGGCTGGATAATGACTAACTGACTGACTGACTGACTGACTGAATATAGGATGTCTTTATTTCCTACGAAGGAAGCATAGCATCACAATTTAGTGAACAATTAAAACTAAGTGTATAACTAAACACCACACTGGACACATTGTTTCTAAGATAAATGCAAACCAATTGAGACACAGCCGGAAAGAAACTCAACACTTCTACAGGAGATCTCGGCCTTTAAGATGACAACACAGTATGTCGCAAATTAACGTCACTGTCTTTCAGACCTCCAGGCTAACGATGTGTAAATTGTTTGTGTATATCCATCCATCCATCCATTATCCAACCCGCTGTATCCTAACTACAGGGTCACGGGGGTCTGCTGGAGCCAATCCCAGCCAACACAGGGCACAAGGCAGGAAACAAACCCCGGGCAGGGTGCCAGCCCACCGTTTTGTGTATATATATATAATTTATATACTCTGTTGTTTTCTGCAATCCTTAAGTAAAGATCAAACACAGTAGAGATGGCGAACTGCCTAGTAGCCTCTAACCAGCCTTTTGACATTTGCAACCTCCATCCTGTTCTGTCTTCTGTAGCGGGCAGGAGTGCTCATCATGTAATAGCAATGCTGTCCACAGCAACAACAAAAAATAAGAGCAAAGCATGGCCAACGGGATTTAAGAGACAGCAGAGGCGCAGTTAACTTACAGCTCTGCCTACACCCATATCTGGTGTTCCATCATTGTGCTAAAGTGCTGCTTTGTATTATTTTTTTTGGAAAGTTAGCTACACGTGAGCAGATGTTAAGAAGGAGATACCAACTATCTCCCCCAGAATCCCTCAACTATCCCCGTTTCTGGGACAGTGTCGAGTTGGTTCAGATTAAGGCCTGAGCCACCAGTTTGTCACAATTACCATGGAGTGCAAAATCTCCTGAAAGGTCGAAGCTGAAGGCTGGGAGGAAGAACAAGTGAGGACGAGCCGGGTCTGTGAGGTGGCAGTAGGAGACTACTAAACAGAGTTCAACTCACACACATACTATTTGTACTCAAACATATTAATCCCGACTTTGGGTCCCTTTCCTGTTCGTATTTTTCCCTCTTCTCCCAAAAATCGCATGCAATTGAGAAAACGTCTCCACCAAAGTTGTGCCAGCTTCAACCTTCAAACACAGATTCTTCCAAATATTTAAGGAACATGGAAATATGAAGTTACCATTCGTAGATTTTTCCTGAGCTGTGTCATGGGAGGCCTATCCTAGCATGCACTGGGCACAAGGCAGGAATAATCTATGGATGGAGCACCTGGGGCGGCACGGTGGCACAGTGGGTAGCGCTGCTGCCTTGCAGTTTGGAGACCTGGGTTTCGTTTCCCGGGTCCTTCCTGCATGGAGTCTGCATGTTCTCCCAGTGTCAGTGTGGATTTCCTCCCACAGTCCAAAGACATGCAGGTTAGGTGCATTGGCGATCTGAAATTGTCCCTAGTGTGTGCTTGGTGTGTGCCCTGTGGTGGGCTGGCGCTCTGCCCGGGGTTTGTTTCCTGCCTTGCGCCCTTCCTGCCTTGCGACCCCCGTGACCCTGTAGTTAGGATATAGTGGGTTGGCTGATGGATGGATGAATGGATTATGAATCTGGCTGAAACAAAAACCTGTTAGCCACATGGGGGGTCTCCACAACTGAGTTTGCATTAATAAATTTTACCATGAAAATGAGATCATCTCATTTACGAAATGTGACAAATTGTGTACAACTTACCATGCTGAATGTTAAAGTGGACGGTCACGGTGCAAATTGTGTCATTGTGCCCGTCACTCTGATTGCCACAAGAGCCACTTTAAAAAGCATAACAAGTGATTTGGGGAGCCCCTCATTTACAAAGGGGTTAACGTGCTATTTTAGTTGTGATGGGTTTTGGAAAATTCTTGTAAATTAACAATTGATCTTTAAGTAGAGTTTATAGTAATTTTAGTGTCATTGGTGTGACCAGATTCACCATATTATTAAAGTAAATATTTCTTTTAAGGTAGCAGCTATTATAAATATGTTAATAATAAACAAATGTGGTAATTTATTGTCACCTCAAGACGAAGAAGAAGACAAAGAAGCTGTTGTCAAGACTAACAAACTCATTTCAATAGGACTTAAACCACTGGATGGCAACAGGAGCAATCTGTACTGTGTAAACTAGAGATGACCGTTTCAAATGGACTTTTACTTGGACATGTTCTATACAGTATCTAATAGAAATTGTACATGTCAGGTGGCCGCTCCTCAAGCAGCGATTTCAATGTCCGCAAAGTTGCGCGCGCGTGTCCGCGTGCCCGAGTCGTGAATGCGCAATCCTTGCTCAAACTTCACATACACACCACTGTGACTAAATCTCTCTGTCTCTCTCTCTCTCTCTCTCTCTCTCTCTCTCTCTCTCTCTCTCTCTCTCTCTCTCTCTCTCTCTCTATATATATATATATATATATAAGCCAAATACCACTGACTCACTCATCACGAAATCTACTGAACCATGAACACTTGGGACTTTTGGAATGAAGGTTACCCTTGACCCATTCGTTAAGAAACGGTTTAAAATTTTTCGTGGCCCAAGCGTGTTGTCTGTCTGTCCACTTTTCACGTGAGAATTACTTAACAGATTTAGATCAGGTTGTTTTCTATAATTTGCTTGGACTTTCCGGTTGATTATGCGACTTCTCTTATCGCGCTATATACCATAGTTCACTTGCGGTACCGATGTATTTATGCAAATCCAAGAGAGTGGGTGTGGGCCGAGAGCAGGGGGCGGGGCCTTCCTCATTCACTCGCCAGCCTCTGTTCGAGTTAGTCAATATCTCGCCTCGTGTTGGAGCGCACCTTACCTCCGCTTAGCTGGTGATACCTGTTTGTTCAACAGACATTATCATCTACAGATTGTTAAAGAGTAACGTTTGACGTTTTTGAGAGGGAGAGAGAGAGCAGAGCTACGTGTGTTTAGCTGCTGATTGCCAGAGATATCACGGCCATGTGCTTTTCTCCCCACGCGGGGAACGCTCTCCCGACACAGATGAACACAGTCAGATACTGTGCCAACGTCTATTGATTTTTAAAGTTTGTCTTGTTGCATTACTATGTGGGTGCAGCCACGGGGTACAGCTTGTCTATATATATATATATGTCAATGTGTGAGTGTGTGTTCCTGCATCACTTCCGAACGGCTGGAGTGATTTTCATGAAACTTGATACACATGTTCCTCACTGGTCGACTAAAAATACTGTCGGGTGAAATCAAGCCTAAACCACCCCCTTCTGGGTACGGTGGGGGGTGATCTTGCGGTTTGTATGCGTGTTATCATCCAGTTGACACTCGGAACGACCACCAGAGGGCGAACTGGAGGTGACTGCCAGCATTCTTTATGTGTGAGCAGCACCGCATCCCTGTTGCTTTCTAAATTAAATGGAGTTGGTCGGTTCCAAGCGTCAACTGGATGATAAAATACAATCAAGACCGCAAGAAAAGCACATTAGTGAGTCCTCATTGTTTGTTAATTTATTTTTATTTTTGAAGTTGAGTTTTTTAAATTATATTTTACTCAAAAAAAAAAAACACTTCATTTTCCTCCTGGGCAACGCCGGGTATTTCAGCTATGTTAGCTAGTATTTAATAAACCAAAATGTCTCTTTGATGAAGTAAATCAAAAATGAAAAGTGCTTTTATTTTCCTTCAGTCCAGCCAATTTCTAAACCCACGAATCCATTGCTGAAATTCGGGAAGCTGAAGCTTAAAACCCAGCACAATTTGGGCTCTCACACATTCAGAAATGAGGACTCGCTTTCAAGGACGTTGGAAAGAATTTTATTTTCTTCATTTATCGGAAGGAGTCAAACACAAGTGAAGTGCACGTGAACAGATTGCCACCGCGCGTCCTTGTGTGTGTGCGCGCTCGCTTCATCGATCACCGTTATTAAATTTAAATTATCTTGACGTTCGAGATTCGTTTGATATTCGCACTTTGAAGCTCACTTATTTGAAAATTATCCTGCACACACGCTCTATGACGAAACATTTAACTTTGCAGTATGATCAACACTGCATCTAAAACGGAATCAGTTCATTTTTGTTGTCTTGCTGTTCAGGTTAATTTTAACGTGAGCCCTCTCCTCGCGAGTGCGTGCAAACAGCTGTCCGGAATGGAACCCGCATGCGCACAAAATTACTGAAACAAGCGTCAGCCGGTGGAGCTGGAAAAGCAGTCAGGAGTGAAGTCCGTCTGAGAAGGATGCTTTACCCTTATGTTCTCTGCTGCCTGCTCAGGAAACCACAAAAGGTATCACCTTGAGGGCATGTGCCTGCTTGAATGGGGACTATCACCTTCGATCCTGTATTTTTTAGTAACACAAAGTCGATTTCAAATGCTAAGCAGCCTGCCTTGATAATGATAACAGCAGATACAACCATGGACTTCAAAATGAATGCAAAATAAAATGGAAAGAAAAAAACAAGATTCAGCTTCCACTCAAGAGAAAGAGTAAAAGAATAGAGACACAGGCAAAATATTAAGAAAAAGGTTAAATATTTTAACGAAGGAAATGCTGGTGAGTGGCCTTTTAAAAAGACCTTTGGTTTCTTCAGCGCACTTCTACCGACGTCAGGGCCTTCTTAATGTACGGGCACAATGGGCACTGGCCGGGGGCCCCAGGATCATAGATGTTTCTGATGCCTTTGTATGTTTCTGTTTTGCTAACAAAACAGGGGGCCCAGTGCACTACTTTGCCCAGGGGCCTGTGATACTGGTGAGATGACCCCATCCACCGTGCCACCCCAATGTTTGACTGATTTGTTCACTTGCACACGCCTCTCGGCTCCACCTCACTCCAGCCACCCTAGGTTAGGGGCAACCCATATGCCAATGAGCTTGAGCTGCTGGTAGACGTGAATGAAGTGCTCTGAAAGTGTTGCGTCTGCACCCAAACCCCCCCCCCCCCCCTTTAATAGCAGGCTTCTCCAGATATTCCCTTCCACTTGCAAAGGGTCTTGGCGACCCGAAGAGCATGTCCCTCTCAGTTCTGGACCCTGGGTTTGCTACAATATAATAGAGAAATGAATAGCATAAGAGAGTCGAGAACATGCCCAGCATGCTTATCCTAAAACTAGCTGTGCTACCCGTCTAAAAAAAGGGCCGATATCTAAGTAATCAACATAGACCTCAGCGTTAAAGTTTTACAGTGCTCCATGCAATCTCTGTTACACACCATTTGGCAAAAGCAGGATTCATTTTTTGTAATGCGCCATCTGTTAGAATGAAAAACGCAATGCATTTTACTAATTCAAATGTCTGTGCTGTGACATCTGTTGGAATAACTTCGACTCAGCAACTGGACAGGCACACAGACACTTAATCTTTTTATTATTCTAAAAGAATATTAATGAATTCTTGCCTTGTTTTAAAAAAGTTTTGGACATACCCTCTAACTAAGAATTTGTTTTTTTTCTAATTTGAGATAATACAGAATGTCGCTTACCCACCAAGTTATAGAAGGTGGGTTGAGATTCTTCTAGATGAGCAACAAAAGTCTGCATGCTAGCAGTGTAGTAATTGGCTGTTACCATCGGTTTCTCCTAATGCACTGTAATGCCATCCAGGAGTACACCAAATATTGGGAATGATTGAGAAGGCTAACTATGAAGTATTCAAAATGTTTTGTCCACGATGATGTCAATTTAGTGCCCTACTAAAACATTTGGCCTAATGATGCTGGAGCTAGAATGACGGGGCTTGCAGGCTGGACCTTGCCCTGGGTACATCTCTCGATTATAAAAGAAAATTTTGAGACGAGACGAGACTATTGCCAAGAGATTTTTTCAAGTCCCGCCCTCCTCTGAACCGCGCCCACGGTCCTCTCACCTCTCATTCGTGTGAATGTTTTTGTCAGACACAGTTCCTGCGCTCCCAACTCTTATAAATTTTTACGTTTTCCTTACCTTAAGTTCCCAATAAAAGAAGACTTATTATGTCCAAATCTTATTGAAGAATTTCATCCCAAAGGGTTATCAACAGAAGAAATGAATACACGGGCAATCCTAGCACCGAGAATCGATGAAGTCAAACAAATTAACATGAAAATTGTTGATCGGTTACACTGCAAATTGGTTAAATGTGTATCGATAGACTATGCTGAAACAGTTGGTGGTGATGACACGGAAGATGAAAACATCAACTTACAATATCACAAAGAATATCTACAACCGTTAACACCATCCAGTCTTCCACCGGCTGAATTACTGTTGAAAGAAGGATGTATCGTAATGTTATTGCGTAATTTATGTATGAGTGATGGGCTATGCAATAGGACAAGATTAGCTGTATTCAAAATTGGTCGAACAATTCTAACATGTAAAATTTTAACAGGTGACAAGAAAGGTAATGTAGTACAACTTCTGTGGATAACATTAGACACCAAAGGAGATCTCGATATGCCATTCGTATTAAAACATTTACAGTTTCCCGTTAGAATAGCTTTAGCAATGACAATTAAAAAATCACAGGGACAAACATTCAAAAAAGTCGGTTTATTTATAGGAGAGAAAGAAACGAAATTCACTCACGGGCAGTTATACGTTGTGTTGTCACGATGAGCGTCCAAACACGGAATCAAAATTCAATGCGATATCGATGAAAAGTTAATTCCAAATATTGTTTTTACTGAAGTTTTACAGTTAAAGTGTAAGTTTAAAAAGTATTTGTGTGTTAATTTCAAGGCCAAACAGAATGAAAACCAACGCAAGGAATCCCTCTAACGCAACATGAAACATAATTTTCTTTAAATTTATTACGTTTTACTATTTTTTAATATGGTTAATTACTCACTGTAATGTAAAACAGTTATTTCTATTATGCATATGTAACAAATCACATGAAAATAACAATCTGTTTAAATTGTACATCTGCTTCCTCATACGTGAGCGGCAGAGCCGTGATGTGGCTAGCGCGTAGTGCCTTCCTGGGGGTTGGAGAGTGAAGCGAGCAGGGGGCAGAGCCCCGTAGTTTTAGACAATTTTAAATGACATAGATGTGATCGATGAAAGACCTCTAGTTGGACTGTGAAATGCTTGGCACATATCGAGCTCGGGTGTGTTTTCTGTACGGCCGAGTCGCACTCCTTTTCTGGGATGTCAGCTCGAAGGTCCCTTTCTCCATCGTTCCTTCGTGTCACTGAAGGGTGTCTTCTGTTTTCACGTATTGCTGAAATACTTTCTGAATCTTCATTAAGACTAACCAGTATGGCCTTTGGGACAGATATGGGTGTGAGATGTGGAATTGGGTAGGGGGTCTTTTAACAAAATTTCAAATTTGTATATAGGAAGAAAAAGTGTGTAGCTGGAAAGCTAAATTTGGAAGTAATTTCTCATAAGATCCATATTACTAACCGAGAATAAACCGGATATGGACGCAGGTACATGGTGATGGGACCATGAGACGTACTGTGCAGGCCCCTACAGCGCACGTCTCATAAATTATCCACCATGAACGAAGGAGTCACGGCCCAAAAACGAAAGAGCTCAACTAACGCGAATGAGAAATGAAGCAACAATGCGCCCATAGCTAACGACTAACGACACAGCCACACAAAAAAGAGGATTCTGCGCTGCACCCCAGAGTCAAATGGAAGAGGCTACGGAGGCCCCACAGGTCCACAAAGAGAGTACGGAAGGCGCAGGCATCCAAAATGCGCTTCTGAATAGGACATGAAGCAACAACGCGCTACGAACTCTCCGTATTAAATGTACGGCATCCTCACACGTCCAAACCATATAGCATATGTGAATCACATTACAGTGATGCATTATTAATGGTACAACCACAAAAAACGCTCCGTATTAACAGTAAGTGCAATTGTCCATATTACTAACGGTAGAGAACGGATAACTAATGGACTCACGGTGACGGCTCCAAAACGATCCAGCTCAACTAACGGAGCTACAAAAGAGAGCCCGCATGGATAAAAACAATAGACGTACGCGCCTACAACGCGCGTCTGAAACCGCGGAAGCAAAACTGTCTCGGCTCCAAAACCAAACAACTCCGCATGAACAAATACAATGTACATAGACGCCTACAACGCACGTCAGAAACTGCGGAAGCAAAGCAGGCACGGGTTCAAAACGAAAGACCACAACTGACGGAGATACAAACACGAGCCCGCCTGGATATAATCAATGAACGCAGGCGCCTACAGCGCACGTCTGAGATGCCGCAAGCAATGCAGGCACATATCGCATACATTCATCAATGAATTTCGGGTTACGCCGACAATAATCTATTTCAAATATATTTCGGGTTACCCAAGACCAGGTGTTGGTGAGCGAAGCGAGCAGGGAGTGCAAATACGTTGCATATGTAAAGACCTCTTAATCTGTAGTGTTGTCCAAAAGTTGAGCATAGGAGCAAAAAGATAAGAACTTCTTTATCTTGAAATGTGTCCTGCAGTGGTTCCATGCTTTAAGGAGACTGGACTGCAGGTAAACTGACGGTAGTTAGCATTGAGCGGAGCACAAAGCGAGAACTGATAGGGGAAATAATTGTGAACTGCCGAAACATTACTTAAGCCATCACCCCCAAATAAAAGTTGCATCTCAGGCACAGCCATAGTTGTTTGCGAAAAGCAAAGCCATCAAAAAAGAAAGTGTGTGTGTGTTGGTTGGGGGGGGGAGGTGTCTCGTGAAATTTGTAAATCTTTCCAGTAAATAAATGTGGACGCATAGAATTCTTTGGAAAGTTATTGAAGGCCATCAGCAAATTTGTCGGCTACTGATGGCAAGGGAGAAAAATTGAAAACAAAAGATTGTCGCTATTGCTTTGAGTGCAATTATCACTGACAGCTCTCTTCTCGGAGACGTGTGAGATGGGCGAGAAGTGGAAGGGTTTTAATGAAAAACTAGTGGGTTGACAGTTTCATAACGTTGAGGGGATCTTTGAGCTCAAATAGCAACATCCATCAGGAAGACAATGTCGTAAAAACGGTTGGTTTAAATCACCGGGCAATTTCAATTGAGCCGTTTAAGTGCAGTTCTCATTCAAGTGTGTCTGTAATGGATGCAGTGCCACACACGAAAATGGCCTAAATCTGAAATGTTGGAATTCCGTGTACTTTTTTGCTGTTCACCCTTCAGATCTGTGCCATATATGAGTTCAAAATCGTAGCAGCGATGTGAACATAGCCTTACATAAATGTTTTAGGAAGGATATACACTGCCAGTCAAAAATGTGGACACACCCGGAAAAGTTCATGTTTTTGACTGTAATTTGTACCTTTTTTATTCAGATACCATTAAACTGATTTAACAATTCAGCCAAGACATTACTAGTGTTTCTAATAGGTGTTACTACTTTTAATGTATTATTCACATATGACTGCAAAGCCCCATTTTGAGCAGCCATTCTTTCAGTGTCCTAGTGGTCAGCCCCCTTAGCTTATCCTTAATCAGCCATTTTAAATAATAACTGGTTATTAGAGGAACCTTTGTGATTGCATTAGCACCACTGAAACCCGATATTCTCTACACTTGGGGTACAAGGCCCTGGCATTCCTAAAGTTCAGTTCTGTGTTCATTAAAAATGAAGCAGCTTTCTCAAGAAACATGTCAGGCTATTATTGCTTTTTTGCAAAATGAATGTGACAGGCTGCCAACAAACTGAAGACTTCACACAAAGGTGTCTGTTCCTGTCTTGAGAGAAGAGGGCAAACGGGATCTAACAAGGAGAGAGAATCAACTGCAGTAGAGGATAAGGACACCAGAGTGTGTAGCGAGAGAAACAAACACCTTTACAGGTCCTCCGTTGTTGTCTTCATTAAATGCGCACCAAACCTTAGTGTCGTCTGCGACAGAGAAACGACGACCCTGAGGTGCTGACCTTGAGCCGCAGAGTTTCAAATAAAAAGTCAAAACAAAAAGAAAAGATTAACATGGGCAAAACAACACAGACACTGGGCAGAAGATGACAGGAAAAGTGCATGATGGTCAGCATCCACGAGTGGTCATTTCACGGCTGCAGGAGACACTGGTATTTGGTGTGCATTTAAAGAAGAAACTAACTGAGCATGTGCAGTTTTTGTCATCCTAGTGAGGCTCACTTGAGCAAAATGAATATGGCAGTGCTCATGTCCTGCATTTCTGTATTTAATAAAGCATTAGATGATTAATACCTAAGATCTTTTAGATAGACAGATATGAATGGCAATATATAAATATATTTAGATGGATAGATGACTTGATTGACATATCTTGTATATAAACATCTACACGTGGAAGTGTGTGTGTCTGTCTGGCCCGGAAATGTGAGGTGGAGTCAGCGTACGGAAACAGAAAACTCGCTTAGCCGCTAATAACACAAGCGAGACCAGCACTTCAACAAAACGAAACCGCAGAAGAAAGACAAACTCGCTTAGCTGCTAGTAACATAAGTGAGGCGAGCGCGTCAGCAAAATGAAACCTCCAAAGAAAGACAAACTGTCTTAGCCACTAATACACAAGCGAGGCGAGGACATCGGCAAAACAAAACCTCCAAAGAAAGAGACACCCGCTTAGCCGCTAATACACAAGCGAGGCGAGGACATCAGCAAAACGAAAACTCAGAAGACAAACTCTCTTAGCCACTAATACACAAGCGAGGCGAGGACATCGGCGAAACGAAACCTCCAAAGAAAGACAAAGTGGCTTAGCCGATAACATTGGCAAAACGATATCCCTTTTACTTTTTCCTCCTGCTGCTAATACACAAGCGAGACGAGCATATCAGCAAAACGAAACCTCTAAAGAAAGAGACACTCGCTTAGCCGCTAATACAGAAGTGAGGCGAGCGCATCAGAAAAATGAAACCTCCGAAGAAAGACAAACTCGCTTAGCCACTAATACACAAGCAAGGCGACCATATTGGCAAAACGAAAACTCAGAAGAAAGACAAAGTTGCTTAGCCGCTAATACACAAGCGAGGCGAGGACATCGGCAAAACGAAACCTCCAAAGAAAGAGACACTCGCTTAGCCGCTAATACAGAAGTGAGGTAAGCATATTGGCAAAACGAAAACTCTGAAGAAAGACAGTCGCTTAGCCGCTAATAACATAAGTGAGTGAGCGCATCAGAAAAATGAAACCTCCGAAGAAAGACAAACTCGCTTAGCTGCTAGTAACATAAGCGAGGCGAGCGCGTCAGCAAAACGAAACCTCCAAAGAAAGACAAAGTGGCTTAGCCGATAACATTGGCAAAACGATATCCCTTTTACTTTTCCTCCTGCCACTAATACACAAGCGGGGCGAGCATATCAGCAAAACGAAACTTCCAAAGCAACAGACACTCGCTTAGCCACTAATACAGAAGTGAGGTGACCACATTGGCAAAACAAAACCTCCAAAGAAAGAGACACTCGCTTAGCTGCTAATATAGAATCGAGGCGAGTACATCGGCAAAATGAAACCTCCGAAGAAAGACAAAGTCACTTAGCCGCTAATACACAAGCGATGAGAGCACATCGGCAAAACGATTCCTCCTAGGAGAGAGATGCCCAGAGTAGTTCCTTTCAATTACCTGACATCTCTACATTTCAGTTATTTTTCTGACGATTTCAATAGTGTCTAGGACCCTGGGCTTTTTACAGCACGTGCTTACATAGCTAATACTGTAGTATATAAAGATACTGTAGATAGATAAAAATGGCAGAAGTAGAGGGAGGGGCACACTTTGAATTACCTGCTCCTTAGGTATATATAACATAAAAACTAGTGATGCGCAAACCCTGCTAAAGAAAAATGCGGAAATATCTAGGAAATAAAGGCAAACGCAGCAAATTATATTGCAGTCAATGGTGAAGGAGAAACTGAACTAGTTTTTAATTTATTATACTGTACTAGTGGAGTGGTCTTTTAAGTATCCCTGATGGTTAGGGGAGCATCTGTCAATAATTTCAGCAGTGCTAACCACTGTCCATACTCCGAGTCCTATATCTCTCTCTGCACTTCCCAGGCTCTTATCATCACGAGTAACTAACACCCACAGGGCTTGTGATGCAAGAGATCAGGGGTTTATACTCGGTGTGAATTTGCTGGGTTCACTTGTGAACTTGTTTGAAAATTTTTGTCCTGAAAATTTGTCTGTTTAGACAAACTTTTTTTTTTCCCAGCGCCTCATGATGTTTTGTAGCAGCCATTCCAGGTGGGCATGTTGCCACCTGATCTGTACTACATAGCAATGTGTATAACATGACTATTAATCCAGCAGGGAAGGCACAATGTACAATGAAGCTATACAGAACAATGAAGTATTTTCGTAATGTTCTCATTATGGTTAGCTAATGAACCCCTCAAGTGCAAATACTGGGATTTTTGTTTTTCAGGTTTACAAATCCAGCTGGAGTACTGATCAGGTAGTGACATCATGTATGTGTGTATATGCCATAAATCATTCACGCATTCGTGAAACACATTGGGCAGTGCTGTAAAGTGTGAAGTGGAATACACCACACTTGCTGGACGCATGCATGAAAGTTCTGCGTATGCACAGCCCAAATCTGACAGGGTAGCACAGAGCAAGTAGTAACCTGCCCATCCAGCATAGCTGCTACACGCTGGCTTGACAAAGCATCATGAGGCGCTGGGAAAAAGAGAAAGTTTGTCTAAACTGTTCCCATGGCAGATTTTCATGGCAAAAGTCGAAAAACAAGGTCAGCAAATTCACTGCAAAAAACACTATGGTGGACTTCGCAATGCAAAACAACAAAAAAGAGTCAACTGTTACATAAATGCACATACAAAATGGCTAACACCTTATGCATTTTTTTTCCAGTGCCGTTTCATCTCTCTCTCTCTCTCTCTGTTAGTTTAAATACTTTAGCAAAAAGTAAAGAATACAAAGTTGTAGGGATTGTCTTTTAAAACTGGGTGGTTAATAATATGAATTTACTAGGGGCTTCACACCCTGCTCACTCCGCTCATCAAAACCCCGCACCCTCACCAGCTTCGCGTCTCTGCCACTCTCGTATGTGGATTTCACTTTCACCAAACAACAAATCTTTTAATTCTGGCGGATACGCCTCTTCATTGGGAAGAAACACTACTTTAACCTGATGGCAACACGAATTAAGTCTCTGACCTAAAGTTTAAATCCTAACAATATATTCGATCTCTTTTCGCTGTTCCGTTATTTCATCCAGTAATAATTTCCGTTTGTTTGTGCTAATGCGATCTTTACTATCATTTTTTTGAGTCTTTCGAATTTTAGTACTTCCATTACCTCTAACCTGCTCTGCATGTGTACCTTGTCAACGTATTTGAATTTTTTACGACGTTCTACTTTGTCATCTACTCTTTGTCTTTTATTTCTGGCCCCGGGCGTGGTTAAATCTCTTGGCACAAACTCATGAAAGTCACGTCTTGTCCCAGGCTAAAAAGTCTTGTCTCGTCCCAGGATTTTTTTATTATAATAGAGAGATATAGATATATATATAAAATCCAACATCTGTCTGTCTGTCCGCTTTTCACGCGAGAACTACTTAATGGATTTAGATCGGGTTTTTTTCTATGATTTGCTTGAACATTCTGGTTGATTTTGCGACTTCAATCATTGCACTAAGTTTCATAGTTCACTTGCAGTGCCTATTTATTTGCGCGAATCCGAGAGAGCGGCTGCGGCCGTGTGGCCATCCTAACTGACGCGCCAGCCTCTGTTCAAGTCGCTCTACCTCTCGCCTCGTGTTGGAGTGCACCTTACCTCCGCTTACCTACCGATACCTGTTTGTTCAATAGACATTATCATCTATAGATTGTTAAGGAGTAATGTTTGACGTTTTTGAGGGAGATATCAGTGCTACGTGTGTTTTAGAGGGTAGCTGCTGATTGCCAGAGATATCACAGCCACATGCTTTTCTCCCCACGTTGAGACGCTCTTCCGCCAGAGCAGAACACGATCAGATACAGTGCCAGCGGTTGACATTAGAGAGTACCTACCTTCTGCATGGCCAGAATTACATTTTTTTTGGTTTTTAAAGTTTGTCCTAGTTCACTACTATGGGGGCACAGCCACTGGGGACAGCTAGTTAAATATAAAACAAAGAAGAGAAAGCATAAATAGGGTCCCTGCTATAAGGCATTCTGCTGTACACTTCTTATTAGAGACAATAAGTCATTTTTTCCTCTGAAACATTTACCCTGAAAGAAGATGTAAATGGCTTGCCGTAGAAGGCGTTTACAAACACAATTTTTCATGAATATAAACAAAACTCAGTATGTGAGGATTCAGTATTAATGATAAAAAGGAAAGATACGGATGGGCTTGTACTGTAATGCACAATGGAAAGAACAAAGTTAATGAAGACAAATTGAGTGAATCGCACACAGCCGACGTCACCTGGATGTGCGACTCGGCGTTGCTCCAGTTAGCTCGGGATGAGGCTCTCTCCGCAGGAAGCGTCTCAAGTTTTTTTTTCAGGAGCAGATGATAAAATATCTTAGAATTCTGCTTATCACGTCTCCCCCAGTTAAGACAAAGACCACCTTAAGGTCTTCAGTGACATTAAACAAGACTATTTTATACCTCTGTAAAGTAAGAAATGCTTCATTAACTGTAAATGATCGACTGACGTCTGTTTATTAAAACTTAATTTACTACTAATTACTAATGAATTTTAGAATAAATAAGTAACACTTGGTCTGACTTAACAATGCTTTCCATTATTTTGTACGAGAGAAACCTTCTCACCATACACCATTTAGTAAACCATTGCACTTTTTTGTCAGTGTTAGGTATGGGGGCACTTCTTGGACTACTGTTCTGTCAGCATAGCATGAAACATGTGGTAAAGTTTGTATAATGGCACTTATTGTTCAATGAGACAGGTCCCCTTTCCTAACTGAACTGTGAATCAAATAAATTCACAGAGTTCAGCTTTAGTGGAACAGGAAGGCATCAGTCCAGACGTTTTTTGTGTTAACTTTCAGTGTCCTCTTCACTAATCACAAGTCCTGGCAGTACAGAAAAACTTGTACTTTGAATCGCTACAGCAGTATACATTTCTATAGAAACATCAACTGCCTATGGTCAAGGAACATGAAGCCTCCAAGAGACAAGTAGGAAGACTAAACCTTACACTTTTCACAGCGTACTGGTTGCTTGTGTTACCTTACAATTTCCCACCTAATGCTGATGTCACATTACATGACTTCAGGTTGGAGGGGATGTCAAACTTGATGAACGCAAGTGTTGGTCTTGTCGCCCGAGTATGTCAATTTGCACAACTACTGTAACTTTCATTGTGGATGTCAGTTTGCGTGATGGCATGACAAATGTCCAGTACAATTCCACATTTTCAAAGTATCGTGAGCTTGCCCCTTTATCTGACAGCTAAATGATGTGCTGGTGCCCCTGCAAAAGGGTTTACAGATATGGTGAGTTCAGTCGCAATCTGTGCCTTTTTTATTCCTATCGTGGTATGAAGAACACAAGACATCAGACAGACATCCCTCTCTCTTCTGTTAGTGAAGTCCAAAACAACCCTGTTCCTTATTCCTTGCCGCTTTATTATATGCACTGTACTTCCTGATGAGTGATCATTGGTTGTTAGCTCTCATGCATACAGAGCCCACCCTCACGACAATGGGACCAGATACAGACCAGTTGGACTGAGTCTCTGGGTATTTCATACTGCACAACTATGGTCACGGGAGCACGGCATGACTGCCTCCAGCTTGCTATGGCTACGTAAATAAAATCTGTGACAGAAAATCGCTGGAAAAGTCATTTAGTGGAATGAAGGCTCCTTCAGAGAATAAATTTGCTTATGTCAATAGAAAGCATTTCCAGTCTATTAATGTGAAAATTATCTGTGATGTGAAAATGCGTCTCCTATGGTGTGGCGAGATATATTAATATCTTGCCAATAACTGCTGCTCAAGCAGTGTGAGCCCTGGAATTCCATTACCTCCTCCAGTGGGCTACGATTTTCATGTCAACTTTGATATCTAACCGCTTTTTTTTTATTTCAGGCACTGTGCGACCTTCTGAACTTGAACGTTGGAGTGCCTCCGCCACGTTGTGCCACTCCATCAATTTCCTTTTGTTTCTTATACCACTGCTTAAGCCACCAAACAGTATGTTTTTGCTTGCCTCCATGTCACTGAGCAGGACCTCCATTTCACATTTGTCTTTTGACAAAACACTGACTGGAAAGGGCTATTTATATTGATTTGCATATTCAAATTGGCAAAATTCTGGGAGGAGACGGGGTGGGGCTGTAGGCTCGTGCATGTGCGTTAACATTCATGTTGGTTGGGATTTATAAAGGGAAGGCGCACAGAATTTTGCCTGTGCACAGTTTTATGCATCTGAATTTTTTCATGCATACGCACATTTCTCATTTTCCCCGTATACCATTTTTTTGTGTGAATTCTACGCAAGGTGTTATACACGAGGCCCCAGGACTTTATGCATGTCCCTCACTTACTGTAAGTTACAAAACAAGGACTTCTTGGTCTAATTCGATGTGAGTCCTGGGTATTCACAGGACATTATGAGGGACGTGGCTTTCTGAATACAACAAATGGATTTTTGGCAGCCTTTGCTGTAAATTTTCCTTGTTTGCATGTGTTAAGAGCATACCGAGGAGCAGACTGAATTTAGGATTATCTGAGATTTCTTTTGTAGGAGAAGACAAATTAAACTAGCAAACAAAGCCAGATGACTAAGGCTGGATTGTAATTCACAAGACTAAGCAGGGGGTCTAAAGCCAAACTAAGACGTAGAGAGAGCAGTAACCACTTGGATGGGAGATCATCTAGGAAACGTTTGGGTTGCAGATGAAAGAGATGTTGGTGAGGCCATCAGGAGGTGCCTACCCTGTGGTGTGTGTGTGTGGATCACAACGCCCCAGTGCTGTGATGGGGACACACTTGGTTGTAAAAACAGGTGCCATCTTTCAGATGAGCTGTAAAAGTGAGGTCCTGACTCTCTGTGGTCATAAAAGATCAGTGGGCATCTTTCAGAAAGAGTGGGGTGGTTCCCAATGTCCTGGTTAAATTGCTCACTACAGCCTGGTAATTCTTGACCCCTAGCCATCTCCTGTTGCTTATTGGCTAACTGTCTCACTCCCCCCTTCAGCACCTATTAGCTAATGTGAGGTGAGCATATTTGCAGAAAAATGGCTGCCGTCGCCTCATCCAGGTGGATGCTGCACATTGGTGGTGGCTGGAGTGGTTCCCGCTGTCTATGTAAAGCAGGTTCAGTAGGTTACTAAAGTGCTTAAATAAATGTAATCAATTAACTAAAATAAACAGATGCACACACAAAAGTAGTTTTGTTAAAGAACATCTAAAACATAGGATATGCAAGTTGCTCTGATGCCACCTTAAAAAGTCACTGATCACATAAGATGCCCGTCATACGACAGCAACCAGTGCATAATATGGTCGAGGCCAAAAGAAAACATCACAAAATGGCCACATGACTGACCAACTAGGCTTACAAAATGGCTGCAAAATGACATTGACATCAAAACTATAAGAATAAATGAGTAATGTAAAAAAATCAAATGCATATTAGAAACAAACATACAAATACAACATACAAAATGCCAAAGTGGTAGAATTTATAACTATTTCTGGCTTCTTCAAGTGTGTTTCAATTGTGTCTAGATTATTTTAGTTAGTAAGCCAGTAAGTGCTAACATGTACCATTCTGAGAGCTGCTCTGAGCACCAAATGTCAAATAAAAATTGGAGAATTTAGAAAAGCATAATGAGCAGGGAAGGCAAATTAGATGAGTAAGTGTCCCACTTTGCACCACACAGATCGGGCATTCTCTAGGACGGTATTGTAGGTGTCCTGATGTGCAAGTACATGAATTTTACATTTAGCAGATGTACACAGTGCAGGCACTGGGGCCTTGAATGGACTGAGTTCAGTAGGTAGGTTCTAGAAACTTCTCAATCCATTTCAGCCTTTTGGGGGTCTCAGGCTGTCTCAGCAGGATTGTGGAAAAGGCTGAAAGAGGACTGGACAGGACGCTAGTCCATCCCAAAGATCACCTTCAGTCACACACCCCACATTCACACACAGTGAAATGTGCATTTATCTAATTAATATAACCTACATTAAAAAAAAGTAAACTTTTGCAATTCCTTTTTTGCTTGAGCATGTCTGGCTGTTGTAATTTTCACAAAATTGGACTTGTAAAAGTATTCAGTTATGACAAATGTAACAGAATAACAGAAGTGAAAGGCAAACTTTATATCAGCAACTGACTATTCTCGATACCAGGTGAATGTTGCACTCTGATGGTAAATTATAGCGCCAGTGTCATTGCCAATCCTTATAATTTGCAGATGTGAGGTTGGTTTAGTGTGACACTACGTTTATGTTTATTTACCGACCTACATGCCGCATCGTACTTCTTTCATATCTAGATATCCGTTCATTTCCTTTGCTTGCATTTTATACTTTAACAGTTAAGAAGATCATTTAACTTACCAGTTACGACTTAAAGCATCAGAAGGAGTGAGACGCTGATGCACTGGCTCGATTCCATTTGCGTAAAAGCAGCTGGAAAAACGTCATAAAGCAGAGACAATTAACTAATACGGCGGTAACAGCTCATGACAGCCAGTAACATCCTACCACACGCATGCAGTCTGCTGTGGTTTCATTAATGTGTACTGGGGATCTGTTTGCCATCATTAGCAGCTATCTGAAGAACAGCAGAGGAAAATATGCAAAATATATAAGTTGGTGTAACTGCACTCGAGGTAAAATTGAAACAGTAAAGTAGTTTGTAGTCAAAGCTGCATGTTTAAAGACGGACAAACTTGCAGGTTCGCCAATGCTTTTCAGTGGGAGATTTTGATATTTCTGCACAGTGCAATCTGTTTAAGTTATTGCAATGGAAACTGAGCTGTCTTGACAGATTTGTTTAGGAGTAAGTGTGCTACATGTAAACAAAATCATTCCACAGAGGACTGAGTTGTTTTATGCAGACAGACCGACATTGCTATTGCAAGAGGTGCTTCTTATTTCTTACACAATACTAGGGAGCTTTGCCCCCTGCTCACTTCACTCGCCAACCCCCTGGTCTGCACTACACGCTTGCCTCTTTGCGGTTCTGCTGCTCACATATGGGGATGCAGATGTACAATTTAAACAGATTTTTATTTTCATGGGAATTGTTACATATGCATCAACCCAACGTATAACTGCCCGTGATTGAATTTCGTTTCTTTCTCTTTATTAAATAAAACGACTTTTTCAAATGTTTGGCTCTGAGATTATTTTATTGTTTTTGCAAAAGCTATTCTAACGGAAAACTGTTAACATTTTAATATGAATGGCATATTAAGATCTCCTTTGGTGTTTAATGTTAATGTTTAATGTACCACATTACCTTTCTTGGATACATCCTTCTTTCTACAGTAATTCGTGCGGTGGAAGACCGGACGGTGTTAATGGTTGTAGATATTCTTCGTGATACTGTAAGTTGTTGAAACACCAACTGTTTCAGCATAGTCTATTGATACGCATTTAACCAATTTGCCATGTAACCGTTCGACATTTTTGGACGCATTTAACCAATTCGATGTGTAACCGATCGACATTTTTGGTGTTAATTCATTTGATTTCCTCGTTTCTCGGTGCCAGGATTGCTCGTGTACTCATTTTTTATGTTCATAAACCTTTGTGATGAAATTCTTCAATAAGATTTGGACATAATACGTCTTCTTTAATTGAGAGCTTAAAGTGAGGAAAACGTTAAAATTTAGAAGAGCTGAGAGTGCAGGAATTTTGTCTGACAAAAGCATTCACACGAATGAGAGGTGAGCGGACCGTGGCCTTGTTTGAAAATGTTTGAGAGGATGGTGTGACTTGAAAAAATCTCATCGCCAAAGTCTCGTCTCGTGGGACTTGAAAAAAGTCTTGTCTCCAAAAAGTCTCATCGCGTCAACAGATTTTTTTATATAATAGAGAGATATGAATGCACCTCTAAATGAATTAGTCCTAAAGAAGAACCTGGTTTTCAGCCCCTTAAGGACTTGTGGCACAAGTGCAAATACATTCATTGTTTCAATGACTGGACATACTGGGAAAGACAAGGTGGTGCAATGGTTGCCGCTGTTGCCTCGTATCCTGAACTCAGTCCTCAGCATTCTGGTGGCATTTAAATGTTCTACCAGTGTGTGTGAAGGTGTCTCTCTCAGTCTGGGGGATTTTCTCCCAAACCCTAAAGACAGTAGCTGTAAATTTTCTTGTTATTATTGAACATATGTGACCCCCCCAGGGTTGGTTTCTGCCTTTTGCCCAATACTTGCAGGATCGGGTGTAACTCTCTATGACCTTAGGATTGGATTAAACAGAAAGTGGTGAGATGGATGTATGAACGTATTGAGATGCGACTGTCCTATTTTAATACAGGGTTATTCAAAAAAGAACGTCCCTAGTTTAAATGAGTTTTCGGCTTACAAATATGTAGTTAACACCAAACAATAGGAAAATGCCCAAGCTGAACATCTGGCCTTACCAATGAATGTCCTTCAAGTCACACGACACAGGTCTAAATGGTAGTCCAGAGTCACTTCAACTTGTCCCTTTTCACTGATTCCACAGCAGGCTCAATGTGCTGCTACCATTCCTGGAGGGCTTGGGTTTAAATGTAGATGTCTCTAACATAGCCTCAGAAAAAGAAATCAGGCTTTATAACACACTGGTGAGGCCTCATCTGGAGTCCTGTGTGCAGTTTTGGTCTCCACGCTACAAAAAGGACATAGCAGCGCTAGAAAATGTCCAGAGAAGAGCGACCAGGCTGAGTCCAGGGCTACAGGGGATGAATTATGAGGAAAGATTAAAAGCAAAGCAAAAGAAGATTAAGAGGAGACGTGATTGAGGTGTTTAAAATTATGAAGGGAATTAGTCCAGTGGATCGAGACGACTGTTATTTTAAAATGAGTTCATCAAGAATACAGGAACACAGTTAGAAACGTGAAGGGTAAATTTCGCACAAACATTAGGAAGTTTTTCTTTACACAAAGAACCATAGACACTTGGAATAAGCGACCAAGTAGTGTGGTAGACAGTAAGACTTTAGGGACTTTCAGAACTCAACTTGATGTTCTTTTCGAGGAATTAAGTGATTAGGACTGGCGAGCTTTGTTGTGCTGAATGGCCTGTTCTCGTCTAGATTGTACTAACGTTCTAAAAAAAATCGTACCGTGTCAAGTCATGGGGGAAAAAAAAAATAGGCTCACTGTGTTTGAGTAACGCTGTATTGGCCTTTCATTCCAATATTTATACTATCCTTGCCAAAGCTGAGTACAAATTCAGAAACAAATGAGTACATGTGAACATTCTTTATGAAATAAAAATCATCATGGGTCCCTTGGTGAGTTTGTTTGGCTGTTGGCTAGTCTGCTGTTGCCATTAGCAGTAACGGGTCTTGCTATTGTGTTGAAATTTATTTACACACGTAGTTAGTGTATCTTGGAGAACAGCTGAACACCCCAACTCAACAAACACACTAGCCAGAGTATTTACCTCCAAAATACTAAGAACATGTGCCATGCCTTGTCTTGGACGACACCTCACAGCTGGCATTTATTCATCACAATACCTGCCACTTCCAAGCATTGTTTATTACGTACAGTATGTGTCTGCTGGAGCTTGTTTGTGTTCACTTTACTTTTGCTTAGAGTGAGCAGTCTCCTTACATTTATTCAAGGTTCTTGTTTCAGATTCAAGCTTTGCTAAGCACTATTTGGAATTTACTCACTGAGCAAATTATTCGGATCACTCATGTACCTGCAACAATCTAATGAGGCGATCCTGTGGTGGCAGCGCAATGCATACATTCATGCAGATACCGGTTGGGGGCTTCACTCAATGTTCACGTCAAACACTGGCTTGATTGCCAGAGCCAGACGAGCTGGTTTTTGAGTATTTCCGTAACTGCTGATCTCTTTGGATTTTCACACACAACAGTCTCTATAATGTATGGCGCAAAAAAACAAAGCATCCATTGAGTGGCAGTCCTACAAATGGAAACGCCTTGTTGATTACAGAGGTCAAGAGGAGAATGACCAGACTGGTCTGATAGAAATTCAGATATTCAACTCTGTACAACTGCGGTGTGGAGAAAAGCATCTCAGAATGCACAACACGTTGAACCTTGAGGTTGATAGGCCACAACAACAGAAGACAACGTCAAAGTTTCCCTCCGGTCGGCCAAGAACAGAAAGCTGAGGCTGCAGTTCACCAAAACTGTATGGCTAAAGACTAGAAAACCATGCTGAATCTCAGTTTCTGCTGAGGCACACAGATGGTAAGGTCAGAATGTGGTGCTGAAAGAATGAGTCCATGTACCCAACCTGCATTGAGTCAACAGTCCAGGCTAGTGGTGGTGGTGTGGTGGCCTGGGGAATATTTTCTTGGCACTCTTTGGGCCTGTTAATACCAATCAATCATTGCTTGAATGCCACGGCCTATACTGTTGCTGTGCATCTCCTCATGGCCACATCTTCTAATGGCCATCTACAGTATGATAATGTACCACGACACAAATCAAAATCTGTCTCATGAACATGGCCATGAGTTCGGTGTTCTTCAATGGCCTTCCCAGTCACCGGATCGGACTCTGAACACCTTTGAGATGTTTTAGAACAGGAGATCTGAATCTGCAGAAACTGTGCGCAGGATCTCAAAGGAATGTTTATAACATCTTGAGGAATCCATGCCATGAAATACGGAGGCAGTTCTGAAAGCAAAAGGAGGAGGCCCTCCCCAGTGTTAGTATAATGGTCCTACGATTAATTTGGGCCTCAATTGTGCTTCATGTTTTGTCTAGTATAGTGCCTGACATTTGCCACTGTCTTTACTAGCCCTTTTATTTCCTCCATTGCCCTCAATATTTCACTAAAATATTGTTGTTCACTCTTCTAGTATTTCATTACATACTTTAATCTCTTTTATTTATGTCACCCACTACTGCCTGCTCAAATTGGACCAAGTCCTACCTCGCTGAGCCAGAAATGCTGGAAAGGGTGAAAATCCAAATCTGTGGCCAAGCTAAGCCTGCAGTGACGTTCCTGTGATGGTTCTGCTTTTTCATAAGCGTCGTTCTATCAAACACCTCGGCACTTTCAGTGATTTACCTGCATCACCATCCCATTGATCAGACACTGGAGAGTAAAACTAACAACTGTAGGCGTTGCTTTAGCCCCGATCACTGCGTGTTTCCTTTCACATTTATTAGATTTCATAAAGCGCATGTACTTCCAGTAAACATTAACAAAAATAAAACAATCTTCAATAATAGAAGCCAGTCAATTTTTGCTATTTAATAATCAGGCCGATTCTAAAAAAAAATGGTGCCATGCTGATTTTAGCTTGGTAACTGCCATTTACTTTCATTTTAAAAATCACTGTGGATTATTTTTTAATAAAATTAAATGAGTGTTCTGCATAATTGAGGTGCGCTAATTACTTTTATGATGATCATTCCAATCATTAGTTTAAATGCTGAAAATTTAATCTCAATTCTACTTTACAGTTCATGAGCAAGCACACAGTTCTGATGATGAATGCTTATTATGTTGTTATACGTGGGGTGATCAAACAGCCCCCGTTTCCAGGGATCGTCTCATATATCAGCTGCAATTTTGCTTAAAAATATGTCTCATTTGTCCCGTATTCCAGACCCGAGTCATTTTTCAGTGCATTCATTTGTGGTGCTATATCGTAACGTGTCAGTCGCTCCACAAAACACCCACACTACGTTTAATGGCCATTCTTACTACTTCAGAAGAAAGCAAGTCAGAATTTCCAGGATCCAGGAATGCCCCCACAAGTCAGATTTCCTACTTGGTAGCTCCGCCAAGTGTGAGTTTGTCCGACTTCAGATCACGATGTCCATGCAAAGTCGTGACGTACACTGCAAACTTTAGTGAAAGCTGAAGTATTATACTGATTATGAGCACTTCTGTCTATTTGAGTCTCATTAAATCAGTCTGTCCAACTGCTACCTGTGGATATGTTACTACAGTGTTTGCATGTGCAGAATACCGCGTAATGTATTGTTACCAACTACCATTTATTCTGAGCACAACAAAGGTCTTCCTGGAGGCGTCCATATTGGTTTTACAAATATTTTACAGGAACACAGCCAGCTCGGGTTTGACGTCATTCCCAGTTCTGACATCTGACTTCCGAGGAACAAAGCCTAAGACCTGACCAATTACGGGGTCCTGTGGTTGTGATGCTTGCTGGTTTGGAACAGCACTAGTCCTTCATTTACTTGCTCACTAGCCACAGACAAGAGAAGAACCAACCAGAACCTTCAGATAACAACAAACATTTCAAATTCTGTGTTTGTAAATGATGGCACAGATGGCAATAATACTGGTGACTGGTTTTGATATGAAATATTCATTTTTTGTTGTTGTTGTTAATGGTTATTATCTTATGAGGTGGTTTACTGGTCATTATTGGTTTGACATACACTCACCAGCCACTTTACTAGATACATCTTGCTAGTACAGGGTTGGACCCCCTTTTGGTATAGATTCAACAAGGTGCCAGAGACATTTCTCAGGGATTTTGGTCCATATTGACATGATAGCATCACACAGATGCTGCAACTTTGTTGGCTGCACATCCATCCTGTGAATCACCTGTTCCACCACATCCTAAAGGTGCTCTATTGGATTGCGATTTGTTGACTGTGGAGACCATTTGAGCACAGTGAACTCATTGTCTTGTTCAAGAAGCTAGTTTGAGATGATTTGAGCTTTGTGACGTGACATGCTTTCCTGCTGGAAGTAGCCATCAGAAGATGGGTACACTACGGTCATAAAAGGATGGCCATGGTCAGCAACAACACTCAGGTAGGCTGTGGCATTCAAACAATGCTCAGTTGGTACTAAAAGGCCCAAAGTATGTTCAAGAAAATATCCTCAACACCATTACACCACCACCAGCCTGAACAGTTGATACAAGGCAGGATGGATCCATGCTTTCATGTTGTTGACACCAAATTGTGAGTGTTCCAACCGAGTGTTGCAGCAGAAATCGAGAATCATCAGAGTTGGCAACGTTTTTCCAGTCTTCTATTTGGTGAGCCTCAGTTACCTGTTTTTAGCTGACAGGAGTGGCACACAGTGTGAGTTCCTGCTACTGTAGCCCAGCTACTTCAAGGTTCAATGTGTTGTGCATTCAGAGATGTTCTTCTGCAGACCTCACTTGTTATTTGAGTTACTCTATTACCTTAGTCCTATCAGGTCCAACCAGTCTCCTCTGACGTCAACAAGGCCTTTTCGCCCAGAGAACTGCCACTTACTGGATCCATCCATCCATCCATTTTCCAACCCGCTGAATCCGAACACAGGGTCACGGGGGTCTGCTGGAGCCAATCCCAGCCAACACAGGGCACAAGGCAGGAACCAATCCCGGGCAGGGTGCCAACCCACCACAGGACACACACAAACACACCCACACACCAAGCACACACTACGGCCAATTTAGAATCGCCAATCCACCTAACCTGCATGTCTTTGGACTGTGGGAGGAAACTGGAGCGCCCGGAGGAAACCCATGCAGACACGGGGAGAACATGCTAACTCCACGCAGGGAGGACCCGGGAAGCGAACCTGGGTCTCCTAACTGCGAGGCAGCAGCGCTACCACTGCGCCACCGTGCCGCCCCACTTACTGGATATTTCTACTTTTTCAGACCATCCTCTGTAAGCCCTAGAGACGGTTGTGGGTGAAAATCCCAGTAGATCAGCAGTTTCTGAAATAATCAGACCAGCCCGTCGGGCACCAACATCCATGCCACGTTCAGTCACGTCAATCCCCTTTCTTCCCCATTCTGATGCAGGTTTTCTTGACAATGTCTACAGGCCTGAATGCATTGAGTTGCTGCCATGTGATTGGCTGATTAGATATTTATATTAATATTAACAAGCAGTTGAACAGGTGTACCTAATAAAGTGGCCAGTAAGTGCATGTAACGTGTTGTCTGCAGCAGGGGTTCTCAACCTTTGTTTGCCTTTGGGCCCAGTTTTACCTACTTTTCTTCAGTGCTGACTTTTTATTAGAAGTAATTTTAGTGTAAATTAGCCAATATTTTCCCCTAAATGGCACACATTGACGTATAATAGTGAAATACTATTTAACATTTAAATACAGTATACATGATAGATGAACTATGCGCAGCACTCATCCAAAAATAACTCGACACACGGGTGTTTAGTACTGAATCACATGTACTGTCCCATTTGTCGTTTTAATGAGTCACCTAGGCTTGAATGATTTTCATAAGAGAGTGCGGAGAGGAATTATGGTGTCATTTCTGACTCATCTAGAACTTCTATTGGACAAGACAAGGTGAGCTGTTCTGCAATTGTGTGCGCTTTCTTATATTTGGCAATTCAACACGCAAAACGTGATGATGCCCAGAGTATCTTAACGGCTTGTTGCACAAACACGGTAGAATACAATGTTTTTTGTGTCTCAAGGTTTTCATTTTTCCACTTGAAAAAGTCAAAATGATTTCCCTCTGTACGGAAGTGGCTTGCTTTGTTTCCAAATGCCTTTATAAGCTGAAGGCTTCATGATTTCACTCGGTAACACACAATAGCCGAAATGCTTCAATGGAAACAGTAAATCTATACCTCCGAAAATACGTCAACTTTTAACATTCCTGTTTGGTTCTGGATTTTTGGAGGAATCTTGTGAATGTTGATATGGAATTGGAAGAGTTTGGAGTCGGTGATGTCTACGGAGCATTCAGAGAACTGGTCCATGTTTGATGGCTTTCTTAATGAAGCGTGTGGTGAATAACTGGTTGTCATCTGCTAGTAACTGGGCTTTCAGATCTTCAGTACGCAGGAGCAACATGTCCTTTTGAACTGAATTCTACAATCAGTAGCCCCTTAAAACGTTAACGTGACAGCAGATTTCATATTTTCCTTTTTTTTTTCAACTTGAGCTGACAACAAATCCAGGGAGCCCAGACACCCACGGGCTGAGAAACACGGGACTACAGTGATCTGAGGAGCTGTGTAGGCCATCTTACTAAGTTCTATGGAGATGTTGTATTTGTGATCAGTGTTAGCTTTGTGCTGTGCGTTCCAACACTGGCATTATAGCAAAGAATTTAAAAATACATGACCAGTATAATTACATGCACAAATCCATCCGCATGTCTGGTATTGGCTTCTGGGAGATTCTGGTTACTCTTATCATATGACATCTACTGTGCACGGTGTGGAGTCTATCTTTGTTCACTTAATGGATTACTATGAAAACAATTTCACTTTTTCAATGTACGTTATAATTTCAATATTTATTACTCTGTATTTCTTTAGTACTAGGGTGTTGTACCGTGTTAGTCATTATGGATGTATTGAGAAGTCAAGCAAAATGACACCTTTTATTGGCTAACTAAAAAGACTACAATGTGCAAGCTTTCAAGGTACTACATCTTGTCTTGCCTGAAGAAGGGGCCTGAGTTACCTCGAAAGCTTGGATATCATAATCTTTCTAGTTAGCCAATAAAAGGTGTTATTTTGCTTGACTTTTCTCTGTATTTCCTTGAACCACAAGGCATTAAACTGCAGTACTATTAAGAAATCAAATGAAATTTTACTTTTCACATACAATGATGCACACAGGGCAAATTGTAGTGAGATACTGAGTTACAGAAGCTCATGAAGATGCAGATATGAAAAACAGCAAACATAACAATTTCTGGCTTGAGTAAATAGAGAGAGCTGAGAGCTGCTGCTGCTGCTGCTGTCAATAACCGGCTTGTAGGTGGCATTGAGATGGTCAGACCTGCCCAGTTATGCCACAGGTTTACATTCAAAGGCATCAACATTCGATTGGAGAAGGTCCAGCTTGTTGTGTTCGAAAATGGAACATGCTGATACAAAGCTCCCTTGGCTGAAACCAGCAGCCATACACATGTACGACAGAAGATGTTATCCACCTGAAGCTAAGCATGTTTGGGCCTGGCCAATACGTGGATGGAACCAAGAAAAGCTTGGGTTGCTGCTGGAGGAGGTGTTGGTGAGGTTATCAGCAGGGGGCGCTTACCCTGTGGTCTGTGTGTGGATCGCAATGCCCCAATACTGTGACTGTGCTGTAAAAATGGTGTCCTGACTCTTTGTGGTCATAAAAGATCCTTGGGTGTCTTTTGCAAAGAATAGGATATACCCTGATGGCTTGACTAAATGTATTACCATGGCCTAACTGTTCTGGATCCCTAATCATCCTTACCGGCGTACTGCTTCTCTCACCCCTTTAACCACCTAATAGCTAATGTGAGACGAGCGTACTTGCGCAAAAATGGCAGCCATCACATCATCCAGGTGGGAGCAACACATTGGTGGTGGCTGAAGTGGCTCCCATACGTTTTGCATGAAGTGCTTTGAGTTGCAAGAAAGGCACTATATAAATGTAATTAATTATTATTATTACTAGGGGGCTTTTCCCCCTGCTCACTTTGCTTGCCAACCCCACCCCCACCCACCCGGCATGCTCTACGCGCCAGCCACTTTGCGTCTCTGTCGCTCGTGTTGTGAAGAGGGGGGCTGAACGCACCCCAAGGAGGTGCGGTCGCTCCTCCGAAACCCCCTCTTAAACGATGATAGAATGGGAAATAAGTAGTTTTTTTTTTTTTTTACCTCCTCTTTGGTCGATCTGCTACTGCTGCTGCCATGCTGCGTTATAATATATATATATATATTATGCTGAAGAATGTGAATTTCCCATTGGGATTAATAAAGTATCTATCTATCTATCTATCTATCTATCTATCTATCTATCTATCTATCTATCTATCTATCTATCTATCTATCTATCTATCTATCTATCTATCTATCTATCTATCTGCATCTCATCACATTTAAAAGCCCGGACAGCAGCTGTCCTTTTGTGTCTCTGCCTTGTCTCTCTTCTCCCCCAGACATCCTCTGCTCCTGTTGGGGGTCCCGCTCCAGAGGCGCACCCCTATGAAGAGGAAGATTTTCTATTCTTTTAATTGGGAGACGGAACTGTCCCCTCCGACTACACACGGAGCTCGATTCACTCCTGACAGAGACTTATGTTTGTTTGAAGTGTTTGAATGATGTTTCTGTCTCTCACATCTCCTGTGTATCTGTGCAACTCAACTTTCATTAAACAACACATCTTTTAATTCTCACGGATACGCCTCTTCTTTGGGAAGAAACACTACTTTTCCCTGATGGCAACACAAATTAGACGATGTACAAGTTTCCGACTTAACAATATATTCAATCTCTTTTCGCTGTTCCGTTATTTCACCGAGTAATAATTTCCGTTTGTTTGTGCTTATGCGATCTTTACTATCATTTTTTTGAGACTTTCAAATTTTAGTACTTCCATTATCTCTAACCTGCTCTGCATGTGTATGCCGCCAACATTTTTAAATTCTTTACGACGTTCTACTTTGTCATCTACTCTTTGTCTTTTATTTCCGCCTCCGGGCATTGTTAAATCTCCTGGCACAAAGTCTCGTCTCGCGTGACATGAAAGTGTCTCTCTGAGAAAATCACATCTCGTCCCAGGATTTTTTTTACTATAATAGAGAGATTACCAGCATTCTAGGGTCAGAATGATCCATCATTAGTGCGTTGGCAACAGAATGAATCGTTTCTGTTCCTGAGTTGATAGACATTAATCAGGATGGCATAACTTCTCTCCCCACGTTATGAACACGGATGAATTCAGACATCATTTCAATGACCCTTTTAATTATAATGTGCTGGTTTTGTTACCATTGCTCATTCTCGTTAACCTTCAGTCTGTCTCCAGTCTCCTCCACTCCTTCTGATCGCATCAGAGGAAACCCATCCAGCCTTAAAACAGCATCTGAAAGGAGAAGTTCAAGGCTGCTCTCTGCAGTCCATGAGATGTAAAAGTTCATCATCCAGTAGGACGTGTCTTTTGTTTTATTTCACTTTATTTTTTAAGTTGAGGACTTAACCGTGATGGTGGTATAGTTATATGGTGCTTAGTGCTGCAGCCTGTTGAATTCTCTTCCCGGTACTGATAGATGTGTGATTTTTATTTGACCCAAGCATGCTTTTGCTGCTCTGAAAACCCCCAAAAATATACATTTAATTTACTAGAGAGTGTAAATTTTGTGAGGGACAATCACAACAGTGCTTGCAATGGCCCCTGTCTTGTTCCTGGTGCTGCTGGGATAGACTCTGCCACCCCATCACTCTGTAATGGCCCCCAAAATGGAGGACCCTATTACCAGGGTAAGCCTTTATCTCTTAATGTTCTCTCCTGACATGCCTGCTCTTTTGTTGCACAGTGAGGACATGCTGCCTATGTGTACTGAAAGCAGTCTGGCAAAGACAAGGAGGAGAAGAAAAAGGAGGAGGAGGAGGCCACCTGACCCAGAGAGAAGGGAGATGCTATCGGGAGCGGCTGAGAAGTGGCAATCAGTCAGCGAGGATGATGCTCAGCCAAGACTACCCAACTTTACACCAAAAAGGACACCTGGGGTACAAATTGATATAACTAAAAAATACAGCCGACTGGAACTGTTTCAACTTTTCTTTTCGAAAGAGACTGTAAAGAACATTTGTAAGTACACAAACAAGCATGGTCAGCACCAGAAAGACCTGGGCAAGATGTACAACTGGAAGCCCGTGTCTTGGCGGGAGTTGTATGCGTTCTTCGGACTTCTGCTATTCATGGGTGTGGTGAGACTACCAACCGTACCAGACTATTGGACTGACAGCATCTACGGGCAGAATTTTTGCAAAACTCAGATGTCAAGAGACAGATTCCAGGCAATTCTGTGGAACTTGCATCTGAGCGATGAGGATGATGATAAAGAAAACGAGAAGAAAAGAGGCACGCCAGCATACAACCCTTTGTGCAAAGTTTACCCAGTAATGAGTGACCTCCAACGGGCATGCAAGACCTACTTTCACCCTCGTATCCATTTAGCAATCAATGAAAGGATGATGTCAAGAAAAACTAGAAAGTACACCAAACAGCACATCAAGGAGAAGCCGACAAAGTGGGAATGCAAATTATTTGTTTTGGCGGATGCCAGCAATGGCTACACTTGGAACTTTGAAGTATACCCTGAGAAACATAAAGTGTCTGTCATGTCGCTTTTGGACACAATGCTGGGAGAAGGCTACAAGTTGTTCTGTGACAAGTTTTACACCAGTCCCAAGCTCTTCCAGGACCTTCTGAAGCAGAACATCGTGGCCTGTGGAACAATCCGGGAGAATCGAAAGGGCTGCCCGCGTACGCGCGAAAATGCCCTGTCTCAGACATCTGAGAGAGGCTCCATAAGGTGGATTCGGGAAGGAGAATTACTGTTTGTCAAATGGATGGATGGAAAGGAAGTGTCAATGTGCACGACGATGCACAAAGCATACGAGGGGAACAGGGTGGACAGAAAAGTGAAATCGGCCAAGGGGACCATGGAAACCAGACAGCTTCCCATACCGGCTGCTGTGGTGGACTACAATAAGTACATGGCAGGCATCGACAGATCTGAGCAGATGATCCAGTATTATCAAGTGCTACGCAAGACTAAAACGTGGTACAAGACCCTCTTTTTCCATTTTGTGGACATTGCGGTGGTGAACAGCTTTGTCCTCTGCCAAGAGCTGTGCACTTTGCAGAACGCAAAGGCCGAAACTCAGCAAGAGTTCCTGGTGCAGCTTGTACAGGAACTCTGCGATGAGCATTCACCCATGCCTGGACCATCCTCTGCCCTTGCCCCCCGACCCCTGCACCATTACCCCGAGCCTGTGATCGACACGTTCCAAGAAGGCACTTCGCAAAAGGTGACCGAAAGCAGAAGATCCTGCAAGATTTGCAAACGAAGGACACCGTGGATGTGCAAAGCTTGTGAGGCAAGCCTTTGCCTGCTGGTGGACCACAACTGTTTCATGCAGTGGCACACACCCAGAAATATCTAGGCACCATACTTGAATGAATTCGTCCGATTACTCTGAACAGATGAATCTCACAGGAAATCTGCTAAACAGGTGGCTGTTTTTCTCTTCTGTATCTCACAGGTGACTTATACATAAAGATAGATGTACAAACCCACCCACTGTTTGAGCAATTGTAACCCTATTCTGCATGATGGTGGGTGTCGTCGTAGTCCACCAACTATTTCCTAACACCACCAGCACTTAAAATTATTACTGATGTTCATCGTATATTATACACACTAGGTTGGGAGCATGTGCTGATAGTGTGTTGCCGAAACCACCACACACCGAACCCACCTGGACTGGGTGACATCTCAGCACCAGTCTGGAACAGCGGGAGGTTTTTTATGGTGACATCAAAACTTCAGCAGCCGTAAGTCAAACGTATTCATAGTACAAAGTCCCACATTTGCATATTTAATGCCTTCAAATGGTTCTGGTAAATAATCCCAAACTAAAAGATGCTATGTCCAGAGCAACATTATGAACTACTTAGGCTTTGTCATGCTGAGGTTATCAGAATCAATGTTCAAATACGGTGTGTAATTTGCTGGACTGTTTATATAACAATTGTTTTACCAGGATTAATATTTCCCTAAAGTGTTGGCATGCAAAACAAGATGAAAAATATCTGTAGGGTGTAACTGACTCCATTCACCTTTCTACTTGCTGGCTGAATGATGCCTTCAAAAGTCAAACTGAATTGTCAAAGAAGCGTCTTGTTCAAGTCAAGTCAAGTCAAGTTGGGGAGCATGCACTGGTACAGTTAGTTGCCACACCCACTACACGACGAAACAACTCAGGATCCCAGTTGGCAACCCCCCAGGCAGACATGCGGTCCACTCCCACCCTCTGGAAATGACCCTCTATCTGCCGCAGCCAGGTGTTACGTGGGGGACCACTTGGCCTGGTCCAGCCACTCGGTTCCCCAACAATGAGGATCTTACGAGCTGGATCACCCTCGGGGAAACGCGCCACATGGCCGTAAGTGCCGTAACTGGCGCTCCCTCACAATGCAGGTAATGTGCCTCATTCGGGACTCCATGAGCAATCGCTCGTTCGACACAAAGTCAAACCAACAGTACCTAAGGATTTTCCGGAGAGACACAGTACCAAAGGAGTCCAGTCTTCATCTCAGGTCACTGGATAGCGTCCATGTCTCACAACCATATAGCAAGACAGGAAGCACCAGGACTCTAAAGACTTGGACCTTCGTCCTTTTGCATAGATATCGGTAGCACCACACACTCCTTTCCAGCGACCTCATGACCCCCCATGCTCTCCCAATCTGTCTACTGACTTCATAGGAAGAGTCACCAGAGACATGAATGTCACTGACAAGGTAAGTAAACCTCTCAACAAGGTCAACACTCTCTCCGCAAACAGACACACTGCTGATGGCTCTGCCCGAGAGGTCATTAAAGGCCTGGACACTCGCAAGCCCAGATGCTTAGACTCCTCGCTCAGTCTCTCCAGTGCCCCGATCAGAGCCTCCATTGCCTCCGTGAAGATCACAGTATCGTCAGCAAAGTCAAGATCTGTGAATCTTTCTTCACCAACAGATGCCCCACAGCCCTGGACCACCATTACCTTGCCCAACATCCAGTCCATACAAGCATTGAACAGAGTAGGAGCAGAACACACCTCTGATGAACCCCAGAATCAACAGGGAAAAACACAGAGGTTCTGCGTCCAGTCTGCACAGCACTCACAGTACCAGTGTACAGGCCGGCCATGATATCCAGCAACCTCGAGGGGATCCCGCGAATCCTCAGGATGTCCCACAGGGCAGCTTGATCAACTGAGTCGAACGCTTTACGAAAATCGACAAAGGCTGCAAAGAAGCTCTGCTGATATTCATGTTTGTGCTCCATGAGAATCCTCAGTGCCAGGATGCGGTCGATGGTAGACTTCTTAGGCATAAAACCAGACTGTTCTGGTCGCTGGCAGGTAAGCAAGTGATCACGGATCCTATTGAGGACGACCCTAGCAAGGACCTTACCCGGCACCAAGAGCAGTCTTATCCTCCTGTAGTTGCTGCAATCCAGGCGATCACCCTTCCCTTTCCAGATAGGGACGACAAGTCCCATTTTCCAGTCAGTTGGGATGATGCCAGTCTCCCAGAAAGAAGCAAAGATTGCTTGCAATGCCAGGAGGACAGCCTTACCACCAGCCTGGAGAAGTTCACCCCAGATACCACAGATCCCTGCAGCCTTTCCCCCCTCTCAGCTGGTTCACCACCTGTGCAATCTCAGTGAGATTGGGTGGTTCACAGCTAATTGGAGGATCAGCCTCAAGAACCGTGGACCCAGAGATATCCAACGTCCTAGCCGGAGGATCAGCTTTGAACAACTGCTCAAAGTAGCCAGGCCAGCGGGTCACAACTGCAGTGTCATCCGTAAGGACCGTTCCATCAGCCGCCCTGACTGCGACTCTCCGAGGAACAGATTCAGATGTGCGTAATGCTTCGATTCCTCTGTAAGCAGGACGTAGGTCGCTAGACCACAGATGGTGTGTCACTTTCTCACAGATTCCTCTAACAAACGCCTCTTTATCTGCCCTCAGAGCCCTTGCAGCCATCCTTCTCAATTCCCAGTACAGACCATAGTTTCCATTGAACCGTGCGCTGCGACTCCTCTTGATGAAATCCAGGGTGCCCTGCGAGATGAAACACCTTCTGGGAACACCGGGAACACCAACATAACCCTCAGCAACCTTCAGGGTCTTGTCACAGAAGGTCTCCCACATCACATTATGATCGGCAGTCGTACCCAAATCTGCAAGTTCCTCACACAAACTCCATGCAAACTCATTAGAAACAGCCCGGTCTTGGAGTCTGGCCAAGTCCAGGCTCATTTTCCTAGTAGGTGGTAACCTACTGGACCTAAGCTGCATCCTAAGAGTAGCAACAACAAGTCTTTGGTCAGAATTCACAAACTGCGCACTTCTGTAGACCCTGCAGTTTTGCAAGAGCCACAAGCATCTGCCCAAGTGGATGTGATCATCTCCTTCACCATACCACCAGTATTGGAGTACCAAGTCCAACGATGCGGTTCAGGGCGCTGGAACCAGGATCCAGCGATTTGCAACCCCTGGCCTTTTGCAAAGTCAAGGAACATGGAGCCACTTTCACCACAGTCACCAGTCCCATGGGGACCGAGACAATCCTCATAGCCAGCCCTGTCAGTGCCAGTGGCTGCATTGAAGTCACCCATGACCAGAGGAGTGTCACCTCGTGGGCAGCCATCAACCACCGAGTGAAGCTGTGAAGAAAATGTCTCCCTCGCCGAGACATCACTCACCGTGGTCAGAGCATACACTGAGACAACAGACAAGGCACCCAGAGAGTGCTGTAATCTGAGTCTCATAATACGCTCATTGAAAGGAGTGACATCAGACACCACCGGAAGAAGACAATCTGCTACAGCAACAGCTACTCCCTGAATATGACCGACCAGGCCAATAAAAGGTGTATCCACCTACAGAGATCTCGGCCAGTCCCCGGTCTGCACACCTTAGAGAGTGCCGCCACTGAAATGTGGAGTTTACACAGCTCCTCCGACAGCAGAGGAAGATGATCATCTTGCTGGAGAGACAAGACATTCCATATGCCCACCCGTATGGGCCACCTCAAATTGGGACCTGAGTGCTGCTGTGCGCACCTCAGCACCACACCAGTTCCGATCCCCAACAGACCTGACCCTATTGGCTCTCCAACGGTTTCGACTCTTCTGGGGATGGGGCTCCTGAGGGCTTTCCCCCCATCCCCTTCATGATGCGAGAGAGCTACTCCCAAGGAGAGCAAAATGGAGTCCTTTCAGTCGTCTCAGAGCTGTGTGAGGTTTTTTTTTACGGTGGCTGGAGTGCCAATCCAACCCCCATGATTTCCCTGTAAGTTGGAGGGCCGCTTGCAGGGCATGTCCTGTTCAACATTTAATAATATAAAGACATCACTAGAGACTCAACAAAGGAGCCATTAGTATATCTGTACTTTGAACTTTTGAAGACCACCTACCAAATGTGTTTTATGGGACTAACAATTGCTTGATGAAAGGGAACATTTATGGGTGAATGTTATCCATTACCTTTCCATTAAACAGATTTGTTAATCTAACGCTGGTGTCACATTACATGACTTCTAGTTTGATTTGATACATTTTGTTAATCCCCAAGGGAAAAATTGCAACTGTGCTGACCACCCATCACCGGACCATATCAGTTAAATGACCGAAAAAGTGCTGTGCATGGCAACTTATGCAACAGTGGGCTAACTGTCCAGCACAGCTGCTTTCGCCTCTTTTTCTGTCAACCAAAATCGGGAATCCTAGTGGAGATGGTGCTGCATGAAGGGCAAACAGGTAAAGCAAGTTCAGCTGTGATCTCTGCTGCTTTTTTTCTTTCTTTTCATTCTGTTGTGATACATAAAATAGGAGACATCAAACATACGAGCTTCTCTTTCTATTTGTGAGGTCCAAAACATACAGTACACGTTACTCATTCTATGCATTGTACTTCGAAATGAGCATTCATTGGCTGTCAGCTCTCCTACACCCCAACGACTAAAGACAAAATCATACAGTGGGGCGAGTCGCAGACTAATCAGACTGAGTTGCTGGGTATGTCAGACCTTCACGGGAGTACGCTGCCAACTGCCTCTGACGTACAGTAAATGTAAATCACTGTCTAACGTGACATGGCCTGAAGGAGAACATCTTGGTAAACCAACAGTTCTGCAGTCCACAAAAAAGTCCTAAAAGTAGATAAATCTAACCACGGGTGACAAACAGCACATAACAGATTTTTGTCGTGTCTCGCTCAACAAAAAAATCAGCCTGTTGTGAATACGAGATCTTTAATTTCTACATGGCGGCACAAAGAATTTGATGTCTCAATATTAAATCAATTTGAATTTTACTGCCAATTTTTCTGTTTAGAGTACAGTAATCCCTCGCTACTTCGCGGTTCACTTTTCGCGGATTCACGACTTCGCGGATTTTATATGTAAGCATATCTGAATATAAAACGCGGATTTTTCGCTGCTTCGCGGGTTTCTGCGGACAATGGGTCTTTTTACTTCTGGTACTTGCTTCCTAAGTTGGTTTGCCCAGTTGATTTCATACAAGAGATGCTATTGGCGGATGGCTGAGAAGCTACCTAATCAGAGCACACAGTTAAGTTCCTGTGTACTGCTGATTGGCTCAGCGATGGAGTGCTGCATTAACCAGGAAGTCTCATCTCACTCATTCAGCATTAACGTGCTAATGCTTCAGGGGTCGTGTCCAAGCACCAACAGAAGATGCAAATGATTGCAGAAAAGGTAAAAGTTTTGGATATGTTGAAGGAAGGGAACAGCTACACCGCTGCAGGACACCATTACAGCATCAATGAGTCCACGATTCTTTTTATTTAAAAAGTAGGAAAAGCATATAAGATCTACAGCCTTTAACCAGGGCGCAAAACGAGTTGCAAGTGGACGTGATAAGGCAGTAGTCTGGATGGAATCTGCTTTAGGAATCTTTGCAACAAGGTCGACGACGTCATGACCGCCTACAAGCTGCTACGTGTACTTCGCTATACAGTAAGTGTAAACTTATCTACCAATTTCATATTGCTTAGCAGTTGTCCCTGTTATTAACAGAGTAAAGGGTGGGTTGTAAACAATACAGGGAGGGTTTAAAAACGTCCAAATACACGTTAAATAATTAAATAAATATGGTGTCCCTACTTCGCGGAAATTCAGTTATCGCGGTCGGCCTTGGAACCTATCTCCCGCGATAAGTGAGGGATTACTGTAGTGGAAGCTAAAATGCTCTTCTGAGAAGATCTCAACAGCAGTTGGTTTTGTGTTTTGGTTTGGATGTTCAGTTTGTTTGGCTTTGTGACCCGTGATTATGCCTTTCATCTTCTGTTCATTTCAAAATACACCACCTTTCATGGTCACCTGTTCTCCAATGAGTTCCCAGCAAAGACAACATGTAGAGGCATATGCATTGCATTTGTCATTCCAACAGATGGCACATCACAAGCATTGACACTGTTTTTACAAAGCCCAGACCAAATGGCATATAACAAAGACACATGCATTGCTTTTGTATCCCAACAGATGACACATCACAAACATTTGTGGTAATAAAATGGATTGCATTTGTTATTCCAGTAGATGGTGCTTCACAAACTTTTAGCACTGCTTTTATAAATATCATACCAAATGGCATATAGCAAACATATGCATTGCATTTATTATCCCAGTAGATGATGCATCTCAAACATTAGAGGTAATAAAATGCATTGCATTTGTCATTCCAACAGATGGCACAACACAAGCATTGACACTGTTTTTATGAAGCCCAGACCAAATGGCATATAACAATATAACAAAGACACATGCATTGCATTTGCTATCCCAACAGATGATACATCACAAAAATTTGTAGTAATAAAATGCATTGCATTGGTCATTCCGGTAAATGACGCTTCATAAGCATTAACACTGCTTTTATAAATGCCATACCAAATGGCATATAAGAGACATATGCATTGCTTTTGTTATCCCAACAGATGACACATCATAAAAATTTGTGATCATAAAATGCATTGCATTTGTCATTCCAACAGATGGCACATCACAAGCATTGACACTTTTTTTTATGAATCCCAGACCAAATGGTATATAACAAAGACATATGCATTGCTTTTCATTATCCCAACAGATGACACATCACAAAAAGTTGTGGTAATAAAATGCACTGCAGTTGTCATTCCAGTAGATGGCGCATCACAAACATTAACACTGCTTTTATGCATCCCATTCCAAATGGCATATAACAGAGACATATACATTACATGGTGCACTGCAAACGTTAACACTGAGGTCAACTTTGATTACTTAGATTTCAACTCATCTTAGACAGGCAGCACAGCTAGTTTCTTGATAATTTTCTATAACACAAAATATCATTATTAAAAAATATATTTGTTTACAATGCTTGGTCTTTTTTAGATGATGTTGTATATTTCCAGTATTTTCGCTCAACTGCTCTTACCGACATGCCCTTTTCATTCCAAGTGTCTGCAGTTTCGTACCTTTTGTGAGGTCCTTCAGTAAAGCACAAAGATGGCCAGGTTGGGTATAGTGTGGACACTCCTTGGTGTGTTGTGTGCTCCAGAGCTGTGTGCATGTTTGCTTCTATCTCTGAAATAATCACATTTGCACTCCCTGCTGCCTTTAAATAATACACATCTTATGTGTTTGTTGGCTTTTGCTTGAGTATTTCCTAATAAAATATTGGATTTGCTGAACAGTGCTGAATAACTTGCCTAGTGAAAACTAAAAGTGCTAATAAGCAACTGCTGCTGTATTATCTAATCATCCATTGATCTTACTTATATTTGAATTAGCAGAGTGTTTTATGATTCTATATATTCACATCTGCTTCTTCCCATAAGCCTGTAATATAATTTTAAGCTTGGAAACTGAATGACGTAATGAAACTTTTACACACACTTTAGAGGAGGCCATCGTCCTGAAGCTAATCATGTTCAGGCCTGGCCAGTATTTGGATGTGAGGCCATCTAGAAAAAGCTTGGGTTGCTGTTGAGAGAGGTGTTGGTGAGCCCAGCAGGGGGCGCTTACCCTGTGATCTGAATGTGGATCCCAATGTCCCAGTGCAGTGATGGAGGCACTGGACTGACCTTCAGATGAGACGTAAAACTGAGGTCCTGACTCTCTGTGGACGTAAAGGGCGTTCTTTGAAAAGAGTAGGGTGTATCCTAATGTCCAGACTACATTGCCCACCATGCCCCGGTTATACTGACCCCTATTTATCCCCTGTTTCTAACTGTCTCTCTCGCCACCTAACACCTAAGAGTATACTGGCACACAATGGCTGCATTCAGGTGGATGCTACCCATCAGTGGAGGAAGAAGTGGCTCCCCACACAATGAAGTGCATTGAGTCGTACAAAAGCGCTATATGAATGTAAAGAATTATTATTTGCTTCAATTGTTTTCTATTTTGAGTTTGACCATTTTTTATTGGTGATAGCTGAGGAATCTCCAAGCACCTGCATTTGTTTTTTGCTAAGGTATTCATTCTTTCTTCCAGGAAAATCAGAATGCATCAATCAGCAGGAAAGGCATTCCCATAATTCTTGCCTTTTTTAATTGAAGCCCAGTGAATAAGGGGGAGAGGGAGACCTTCAATCCAAAAGCCCACTATTATGGGAATGTGTTTCCTGTGTATGAAGCATGGTGATTTTCCCAGGAGTAAGTATTAATTTAATTTTACCCAAAATGCCTGCACGTTTTGAGCATACAACTGGATAACTGACGTGTGGATTGTGCGACACGGGTGACGTTTTCTTTGGCTTTGCGCAGCATTGGTCACCATTGGCTTCTATTACATCCTAAAACTTTTTTTCTCTCCATTCTGCACGAAAACGTAAGATTACAATTTTTTTCATTACAATCTATATGGATTGTTAGTAACATGAGGGGCGCTGTACAATGGTTGACCCTGCACTCTGACCCCCAAAGGTCATGCGAAAAGACAGCTTCCCCTTGGGGATTAATACAGTGTACCAAATACCAAATATCATTTGTGGGTGGACTATTCCTTTAACTGCGGTGGGCTGGCGCTCTGCCCGGGATTTGTTCTTGTCTTGCGCCCAGCAGACCCCCGTGACCCTGTCTTACGATCTAGCGGGTTGGATAATGACTGACTGACTGACTACTCCTTTAATTTTCAGCAAAATAATCCCATAAGATTTTGCACTATATGTGTCATTTTTCCCGTTTTCGACATTCCTGAGCACGACTTGACTAATTTTGGGAGATGGGAGGAGTCCATGCTCACGATAATTCAAACCCACATAAACGTGCAACGGTTCCTAGCACTTTAAAGCGCACAAAGCCTGCTCGTGAAGATCAGTACACAGCAGATTTTGCTCCACAGGGTAAATGCTTTCGTTCACAGTGGCCTGCGACATTTCCTTTGCGTAGAGAGACGTCACATGCTGAACGATGAGTTGAAATTGGGCAGCATAATCAATGCAAAACTGCAGACAGGTCTCGAAAATGAAACTCGAATGAAGTAAATATTTCTGAACCCTGAAAAATGGTCTCTTGTAAACCCCCCTACCCACCATTCTCCATAAAAACTGTGATCACATACATCAGATGACCCTGGTTGACTCCCGCGTCATGCCCAACAATCCCCAGCTTCACACTGTTCTTCTTAACTAAAAGACAGGATTTCTGGTTCAGTTTGGCCACAGAGGCATCCGCACACTTGTTTGTGCAGCTGCCACTACCCTACCCTACCCTAACCTACCCTGGCCAGCTCCCAGGAGCCATGCTTTATTGATCAAAGACGCGGCGCTCTCTGCAGCAGCTTCCCAAACCTTCCCTGCATGCCACCATCTCCGTCTCCACTGGAAGTTCAGTCCCCACATTGTTGTCAAAGGAAGACGTCTCGTCTTTCAACAAGTTAAGCAGTCATCGGTAACTGCGGCTCCACTAGACTGAACCTGTGCTCACCCGCACGGCCCACCCAAATGCTTGGACTGACTGGAAGTCGGGGCCCTCTACTGACCGCAGTGACCTGTCACATCATCTTGGCCATTTCATTCATCATGGACTGTGTGCTGGACAACAGGCCACAGTCGATGATAACCTCTGCTCTTTCTATCATTCGTGAAAGCTGCCCTTTTAATATACACACTCGTTCCCACCCCAGTGTTGACAACACTGTGCCCTCGTTGAAGGCCTTAATCTCCCTGATGTTGCCTATTTATAGTTTGGCCAGGATTACAGAAACATTCTCTATGGCTCACATCTTCTTCAATGAATGGTATCCATCAGCTTACCTGTGTAGTTCTCTCGGCAGATGCAGGTGAAGCCTCCCTCACGCCTCGCACAAACGCCACCATTCATGCAGGGGTTCGAGTAGCACAAGTTGAGCTCCGTTTCACAGTAGTCTCCGGTGAAGCCGGCCGGACATCGACATCGCAGCCCAGTGATGGGGTGGATGGGCCTGAAGAGGATGGAGGGTGAGGCCAGGAAGGGTGCGGAGCTGTTGAACTTGAGCACGGAGATGCACTGCATGTAGTTCTGGCAGGGTTCACGCAGACACACGTTGTCATCGAAGGGCAGCACGCTGAGCTGTGCCAAGGCCGTGAGCCGCACGCGGTTTAAGTACAGCTGCTCCTGAAGCACCTCTGTCGGGAAAAACTGGCCGCCAGGCTGGACCGCCGAGAAGCTCACATTGAGTATGTCCCCTTCTACATCCCCATCACGCTGGATGTTGAAGACAAAAATATCCTCCACGGGCACTGACAACACAGCCGACACTCCATCCATAAACTGGCCCAGAAGGGGGGACAGGAAGCGCTCCTGAGACATGTTCTGCAGGCGGACCGTCACGCTGCTGGAGAGCATCTCCTCTGTGATGATGAGGACGCGCAGGACACACTGCGCTGTCACACTGTGGATGCCATCTGAAAAACAGAGAGTCCTGTTACCATCCTGAGCTAGGACTGAAACACAGAAAAAAATCTGACCTCTTGGCAAAGAAGGGGCGAAGGCCCACTAGAAGCCAGGGGATCAAAGATATACATTTGGACAGTGACAAAGATTAACACAATTTTGGCTCTGTGCGCCACCACAATGGATTTGAAATAAAGCAATCAAGAGATGTGACTGAAGTGTAGACTTTCAACTTTAACTCAAGGGGTTTAACAAAAAAATTCTAGAAAAGACCGTCATTTTTATATATGGTCCCCCCTATTTTTGGACATACTAATATAATCATAAATATAATCATTCTGGTTGAAAATCATGGACCCCATGGACATCTGCCAGTGCTGGGTTTCCACTCTAGTGATGCTTTGCCAGGCCTTTACTGCAGCTGTCTTCAGGTGCAGCTTGTTCATTGGACATTTTACCTTCAGTCTTGTCTTCAGCAAGTGAAATGCATGTCCAATTGGGTTGAGGTCAGTTGATTGACTTGGCCATTGTAGAATATTCCACTTCTTTGCCTTGAAAAGCACTTGGTTTGCTTTCACAGTGTGGTTTGGCTTATTGTCCATCTGTACTGTGAAGCATCGTTCTGTCAGTTCTGCAGCATTTGGCTGAATCTGAGCAGATAGTATAGCTCTTTACACTTCAGAATTCATCCTGGTACTTCTACCAGCAGTCATATCATCAATAAACACCAGTGATCGACTTCCATTTGCATGATCATGCCATAAAACTTTGTCCACTATGTTTCACAGAAGATGTGGTATTCATTGGATCCTGAACCATTTCTTCTCTTCTCCGTACTGTCCAACATTCTTGTATATATTGATCTTAGTTTCCTTTGTCCAAATAAAACTGCACCAGAACTGGACAGGCTTTTAAAACATGTTAAAGTCTAATCTGCCCTTCCTATGCTCGAGGCTTACCAGTGGTTTGCCACCCCTCTGTCTTCACTTCCCTGAAGTCTTCTCTTGATTGTAGACTTGATAGGTGTACCTCCCACAGAGTGTTCTTGGTTTGACTAAATGTTATGAAGGGGTTCTTCTTCACCAAGGACAGAATTCTGCCCTCATCCAGCACAGTTGTCTTCTATGATTTTCCAGATCTTCTCAAGTTGCTGAGCTCGTCAGTGTGTTCCTTCATTTTAAGAAAGTACTGTACCCAATGGTTGATTTGACCTCTCCTGGTGTTTCTACCATCTCTCTGATGTTTGTTTTGTTTCCTCATCCTAATGATGGCCTGTTTTTTACTTGCATAGACAGCTCTTATTGAGAGTTCACAGTGACGAACTTCAAAATGGAAATTCCCCACTTGGAATCAACTCTAGACCTTCTACCTGCTTAATAGTTCATGAAATAATGAGAGAACTGCTTCCACCTGACTGTGGACCAGCTTGTCATTCAAATGTCCAGATACTTTTGAGTCCCTGGAAATGGTGGGCTATACAGAGAAATGGCTGTCCTCCCTAAACGGCTCATATAATATTTTTTTTTAGTAAACCCCTTAAATTAAAGCTGAAAGTCTACACATCAATCACGTAACAATTGTTTTATTTCAAATCCATTGTGATGGCATACAGAGCCAAAATTTGGAAAATTGTCTCACTGTCCAAATACTTATGGACCTGACTGTAGAGGTGGGAATCAGGAGAACCTGAGCCTCTTTGAGCCAGCAGAGCGACTCATTGGCTTGAAGCTGAAAGGCTAATGGTTGTAATCCTCATCCCGCTGGGTGCACTTTGTGTGGTCCTCACAAAATGCATCCAGAACTTAAAATATAAGAATGCAGATCTCCAATTGTGCTATAATGTAATACACATGAAACGTGCAACATAAATAAGTCAGATTCTGGGTACTGTAATTTACTCATCACTGTCAAGGCGCACTTGGACGTGTTTTCAGTGGTGATGTGGTGTATGGGATTAGCACATCACAGGCCAGCCTTTCGAGGGGTATTAGTAGATGGGACCAGCTCTCAGGTTGTGGTCATGTATGCATCTGGCTGGCTGGATCAAGGCGTCCATCAGACCCTATTCTTGGGGTGTAGAAGTAAATGGATATCCTACAGAGGACATTTGTATGTTGGCCTGGATATGAAGAGATGGGTGAAACTCCATCCCACACGCATGGATGGATGCTAACAAGCCCCTTGGGGTGTCAAGGGAGATGTGAGGCCATTTATATGACTGTAAATAGACTCTAAATAGGGACACATGAGACAAGTGGAGAAATCTGAGGACATTCTGGACCTGCCACTGGGTATCTGTTAGGCACATCTGACCAGCATATTGGAGTACAGATATCAATGGCATCTATTCAGGAGTGCATCTGTTCAAAGGACTGCTTTACATACTTCTGGCTGTCCTGAGATCAGCTTCTGGTACTGTAGACTCACAAGGGATGGTTTAGCCTGGATATATTGTTAGATAGGACCTGCGCTTCATGGTGTAGAGGTAGGCGAGACCTCTAAAGTGCATTTGGAAAGCATTATTAATTGTTGGAGAGCCCTTTCCCAGAGAGCTTTCTTGCATATAGGGGGACATGGGCCGAGCTCTTTAAGTTTTAGAGGAACATGTGTCCTCCTCCAGAGGGCTTTCTACAGGAGACCTACATGCTTGGATGTGGGGCACATGGCACTGGCTCCTTGAGATGAAAGATGGGCATGGCACCTCCTGCAACAACACTCGTTTGTACATGGTCCTGCCTGCCTTTAAAAGAGTATTCCCCCTTTTGGACATTTTCACATTTTATTGTTATACAACACAGATGACCCTGATCAACAGAAAAAGACCCCTTAGTGTCAAAGTGAAAACAGATCTCTGTGAAGTGGCCTAAATACAACTAGAACATACCATGCATTACTACTGAGCAGGGAGGTTGGCAGCTTATCACAGCCAGCATGGAGAACAAGGCAGAGCCAAAGCCTCGACGGGGTGACTGTCCATCACACACAATTTAGTGAAACCAAGCCACCTAACCTGCATGTCTTTGGACAGTGGGAGGAAACCGGAGCACCCGGGGGAGAACATGCAAAGTCCACGCAAGGAGGAGCTGGAACGCAAACCCTGGCCTCCTTACTGTAGGACAGCAGCGCTGCCGCTAATTACAAAGCTAAAACACAATAATCGATCACACAAGTATTCACCCTCTTTAATATGACCACCCTACATTCTCAGTGTTGCAGCCAATTGGTTTTCGAAGTCACGTGATTAGTCCAAGGGAGATCCTCTGTCTGGGGTTTCAATTAGCTGTGGTACAAATGGAAGGTCCAACTTCTGGTGAATCACTATGGTGGCTTAACCTACTGTAAGGGACGGCCAGCAGTTTATCCCTGCCAGTAACAGAAGGATGGGGGAAGGCACCTTATCAGGGACACTGCCTCCCCCAGGACGATTGATAGCAGCTTCCCTGGACTATGGGACTTGGAGTTCAGCAGCACAGCCCTGCTGGGTACCGTGGGTGCCACCAGGAGACGTTGCAGGGAGACTGGGGAGTCCCTACTGTTTCACAGGGATGGAAGCACAGAAGTACTTCAGGGCTGAAGAAAACCTCAAGTTCTCCATCAAGTGCTGGCAAGTCAAGGGGATGGGAGAACAGGAGCACTTTCCGGGTCAAGGACTATTTAAAGGACTACTGAAGACCCAGCAAGGAGGCTGGAGTGACAGAGCTTGCTTGGAGGAGTGGAGGAGAAAATATTGTGCTTATTGTATGTATATTATTGTTATTATTACCTGTTTATTGTGCTCTATATAAGAAGGCAAAAGAAGATTAAACAACTTCGTGTTGTCAGTGTCTGTGTGTTTGGTTAACTGCTGGTATAGCGCCATCTAGTGTTACACTACACAATGAAGACCAAAGAACACTCCAAGCGACTCCATGGAAAGGTAACTGAAAAGGAGACAAGCAAATATCCAAGTCACTGAATAGCCCTCCCTGTGGCGGGCTGGCGCCCTGCCCGGGGTTTGTTTCCTGCCTTGCGCCCTGTGTTGGCTGGGATTGGCTCCAGCAGACCCCCGTGACCCTGTAGTTAGGATATAGTGGGTTGGATAATGGATGGATGGGTGGATGAATATCCCTTGGAGTCCAGTGACATCAGTCATTAACTCTTTGAGGGCTGAATATTTTTTCCAAAAAGCAATGATTTCACTCAGAAGTCAACATAAAACGTCTGTTGCTGCATGCTGTGGCCATCAGTTTGCCAAGAATGTGCGGCTTGCTTGCTGCCAGGCTGTCTTTGTGTGGCTGGGACACAGGCGCAGTGCGTTACAATCTGGTTTCTACCTCTTATCATTGTTAAGTGGCAGTCCTCCCTGGCGAACATTGTCAGTGCCACGGCTAGCTGGGAACCAATCAGCTGAAGCTGGAACCTCACATTCATCTTCGATCACTTGTATCAAAAACTCGAGTCCGACAAGTCATAGTCCAGTTCAGAGATAATAGGCAATAAAGTCGTCCACGGAGTGTTTTGCTTTACACATTCGCTTTGATCTCTCGCCAGATGTCAGTGCCATTTTTGCCGTCGTGTGCACCTTGCTACTCACGAGAGTGCAGGGAATCTCAGTCAAACTAATGAATCTAACTTTCTTTCTAGTAACGAGAGTCCAACTAAAATGAAACGGTGGGTTTTGTCATAGTTTACAGTCGATTACCATTGTCAACCCCTCCTTTTGACAAAAGTCAATATCAGCCCTGAAAGAGTTAAGAAATGGAGAGAGTATGGCGGAGCTGTAAATCTGCCTACAGCAGGCCGTTCACAAAAGCTGAGCGATTGTGCCAGAAGAACACTAGTGAGGGAAGCCACCCAGAAGGAGTTCTGAAGGAGTAACAAGCTACAGAGGCCGAGACTGTGCAGACAACAACTGTTGACGGGATTCTTTGACCAGTGGCAGCTTTATGGGAGTGTGGCGTGTGGCTAGACTGTTCCGGAAGACTCATGAGACTCTGAAGTCAGGTTCTGTGATGTCAATGGACCAAAGTTGAGCTTTGTGGCTATGGGACTAAACGCCGTGTTCAGCCGAACACTGCACATTATCAAAAACACACCATCTCCTCCATAAAGCATGGCTGGTGGCAGCATCTTGCAGTCGGGATGCTACATAGGGTAGAATGAAGGCAGCAAAGTGAGGAAAATCCTGGAGGAAAACCTGATGCACTGCAGGAGAAGTCAACAAGCACAAGTATATAGCCAGAGCTACCCTGGAAGGGCTTCAAAACAACAATGGTAATGTGCTGGAGTGGCCACATTGCAATCCCCTTGAGAATTGGTGGCTGGACTTGATCTCCATGCAACTGGACAGAATTGGAAAGAAGAGAGCGGTCCAGATGTGTAGAAACTAATAAGAGGCCTGCGCACAGCACACAGACTCGAGGCCGTCATGGCTGCCAAAGACTGACTTGAAGTGGGTGACTCAATTATGTTGTGTTTTATATTTGCAATTAATTTTGAGCACTTTGAGAAGATCTGTTTTCACTTTGACATTAAACAGTCTTCTTCTGTTGTTCAGTTTCCAAAAAAACAAATTAAACATACTGGGATTTAATGTTGCATGGTAATAACATTTCAAAACATCCAAGGGGGTGATTACTTTTTATAGGCACAATCTGAGGCGATCAGCTCCTCGGATCATGGACTTACTACGGACTGGTTTCTCTGGGTATAGAAGCACAACGCCAGCTCCTTGGCTTGTAAGGTTTTTAATTCCGAGGACACTCTGAACTTGCCCCCGGGTAATGTAAACCCTTCATGTCGTCTTTCTTTTTTTATTCTTTCTCCTTTTTTCCCCCCATTTCTCTTTGCTTTTTATGTTTAAGTCTCTCATGTATATTTCATCTCCTTCCTTCCTGGCTCTCTTGCTTTCTCTCTGCCTTTTCTTTATAAATTCATGTCAGACAAGTTTTGTTGGCAAGACAGTGACATATATTGACAAAGCTTTGATGAGAGTATAACAAATAAACAAGACAAAATAAGCACAGCACAATAAACTCGACCCGTCCCCCTCTCTTCCTGCTCTTTTTCTTTCTTCTTCTCCCACCCGCTCTCTTGTCTTTCTTGCAGCCCCTAGTTTTATCTCCCATTTCTTCTCTTTCACACACTCCTTTTAACAATCTGCTCTCCCGTCTCTGAGCCTTCCTCGCACTCTCCCTTGAGTCTAATTAAATCACTTACAGAGCCGCGTTCCGCTCTCACAGAGCTGGGGGCTTTCCGCTTCACAGGATCTACAAAATGGGAGGGAGCGCATTTCTACCAGAGGTCAAAGTTCAGAAGCGTCCACAAAACCCTGTCACTCCACCTCTCGCCACAGACACCCAAACAGCCCCCCACACACATACTGGGATCTGTATTTCGGTCTCTATACTACGATAAAAGCAAAGGCTCTCCAAGCAGTCTGATCGATGAGTAACACTTCGCCTCGGCTCTACAGACAGCAGCTTCATACTCGAGCCGGCCCATTTCAAGACCGTGTGGCCTGCAGGGAGCATCTCAAAGCCCTAAAGCCCAGACACAACCACCCCGACTCACTGTTAGGTTCAAACGTACACTGCATACACTGGCTTCTCCCAATGCACAATAAGTCATACAATCCCTTTATCTCATCTTCATTACCCTCCCCTCCTTCCAGGTGAGCTTTGACTTCCTCCTCTCCTGACTCTGACTTCCAGAGCGAATCAAGGTGGTTCCATTAATGCTGGACCTGGGAGCACTTCCAGTGCCAGAACATTGCACCAAGGAAGCACCATGGAGCTGGTGGCACCCCGGGGAACCCAACAGGACTGCAGCTCTGCGGGTGTCTGAACTAAAGCTATGGCAGAGAACCACTGCCACCTATAACACTGGGGGGACAACTGTTTTTTGACAGGCCATCTCCCTTTGTCCATCTATTATAACTTTCTCCTGACTGGGAAAGGGGATCGGAACCATCCTGACTGGGATGTGCTGTCCTCCCATAATATCCTCCCCTATCTACTCCAGTCCCGATGCCAGTCCATCCATTACATCTATCACAACTGATAGATGCTAATCTATCACAGGAATAAATCCAACCAAACGTATAAGTACATGATGATGGTGCTCACGGTGGACTGTAAGCCATATTGGAGTGGTGCTAATCCTCCAAAGTGCACTAGGACTTCCAAAACAGGCAACACAAAACTTAGAGTGTACCCCAAATAATGACTACTGTGATTCAAACTGTCATGGTGCCTTCACATATACTATGGTGCCATCACATATACTAGGGCACATCTGACATAAGAAAAAGTCACACAATGAACCACAAGAGAAGAGGAACCACAGCACACAACATTGTGGCACGCCATGGTTGAGAAACCATAAGGAACCACTTTGGGGCACACTAGTGCTGTGATTGTGTGGTTTGTCACAACTGGGTACATCTCGCCTAAGAGTAAAATCAGCAAACGATATTGAGGTACATGAAGGCTGAAAAAACACAGCGAGCCAATTTAGGGCACAGCGGGGTTGACAATGTCCAGCATGGTGGAGTACGGGGCACACCAGAGCTAAAAAACACAACAATTCAGATTAGCGCAAACCATTGCTGAGAAAGGACAATGAATTCCATACGTGTGTACAAGAACTATGAAAACACAACAAGCCAAATTAGGACACAATTGCACTGATGAAGAAGCCATGTGAACCACAATAAGGCACACCAGGGAGAGAACATGCAGCAAGCTACGTAGGACCACACCAGAGCTACAAATACACAAGAAAACATACAACAACGCTATTAATGTGCAGTGGGCTGTGACATTGAGTAGAAGCAGAAGAATACAACACAGTAGGACAAACCCGGCCTGAGGAAGCATAGAAATCCCCAGCAGAGCACTCCAGGACTGAACTCCATGGTGTATCACTTTAGGGCACAACAGGGCGGTTAAGCCACAGTGACTTGCATTAGGATACACTTGAGATGAAAGAGTAGAGTGAACCACTTTAGGGAGTACAATGGCTGAGCCAATCATACCAAACTGCAGCTTGACATACTGTACAATATGTAAAACAGGTGATGAACCATATTAGGGAACACCAGGGCTGAGAAAGCATGGCAAACTACAGTAGAGGACACTGGGGATGAACCCCATGGTGCATCATATTGGGACACACCTTGGCTGAGAAAGTATGACAAACCACAGAGGAGAACATCAGGACTGAACCTCATGGTGCACCATACTAGGGAGCACTAGGAATGAGAAAGCATGCCAAACCAAATTGGACAACACCAGGGATGAACCCCATGGTGCACCATATAAGAGTACACCTTCTTCTTCCTCTTTCGGCTGCTCCCATTAGGGGTTGCCACAGCAGATCATCTTCTTCCATATATTTCTGTCCTCTACATCTTGTTCTGTTACCCCCATTACCTGCATGTCCTCTCTCACCACATCCATACACCTTCTGTTAGGACTTCCTCTTCTCCTCTTGCCTGGCAGCTCTATCTTTAACATCCTTCCCTCATTATACCCAGCATCTCTCCTCTGCACATGTCCAAACCAATGCAATCTCGCCTCATATTAGTGGTATACCAAGGATGTGAAGCCATGACAAGCCACAGTGGAAGACACCAGGACTGAACTCCATGGTGAATCACATTATGGCACACCAGGGCCATGAAGCCACAGTGACTTGCAATAGGACAAACCTGAGATCAATGAGCACAGTAAACCACATTAGGGAGTACCACAGCTGAGCCATTATACCAAACTGCAGCTGGACATACAAGAGCTAAAACAGGTGATGAACCATATTAGAGAACACCAGGGCTGATAAAGCATGGTAAACCACAGTGGAGGACACCACAACTGACCTCTATGGTCAAATATATTTGGTTACACCAGGGGTGATAAACCATGGCAAACCACAGTGAAGGACGCCAGACTTGAACTCCATGGTATACCATATGAGGACACGCCAGGGTTGAGAGGCCACCATGACTCACATTAGGATAAGCTTGAAATGAAAAAGCAGAATGAACCACAACTGGGAGCACCATAGCTGAGACAGCATACCACATCACATCTGAACATACAAGGGGTACAGTACTCTATGTGGTGAATCATATTAGGGCCCACCAGGGCTGAGGAAACTTCTTGAAACCAATTAGGAAATACAAGGTTTGAGAAAAAAACAGTAGAATACTGCAAAAGCACAGCCAGAAGCAGCATCATGGCTGAAGCAGAATACCAAACCACAAGTGGACATAAAGGGGCAAAAACAGGCTGTGAGGACACACCTGGGCTGAGAAAGCATGGAACCAAAGTAGAGGACACCTGGGCTGAACTCCATATTAGTGCACATCAGGGCTGATTAAGCATGGCAAACTACTGTGGAGGACTCAAGGGATGAACTCCATGGTTCTGGGATGAGAAAGTATGACAAACATACAGTGGACGACAGTAGAAAACGTATTGAAATAAATCAGGGTCCACCAGGTCTGAGGTTGACAAAACACAGGGAACCCCATTAGGATGCACTTGCACTGCAAAAGCACAGTGAACCACGTTGAGGAGCACAATGGCTGAGAAAGCGTAACAAACCATAGCCAGGCTTATCAGGGCTGAAAAAATATGGGGATTCACAGAAGGAAGCACAAGGGCTGAAAATGGAGTGACTTGCCTTTATAGGGGAGACAGCACAGGAAACACAGTAGGGCACAACCAGCCTGCCAGGACACAATGGGACAAATTAGGGTGCACCAGGACTGAGAAGGTACAGTTAGTGCCATTATTCTGAATACACGTGACTGCCATGTATGTTAGGTGAGCACAGAAGCACTGGACAGGCTAACCTTTGTATGAATACCACCCAATGCCCATCTTCCTGCAGAGACCCTCAAGGGTTCACCTTCACCTCCGCAGTTACCAGCGTTCAAAGAAAAAATGAGAGAGCGGCAGGATTAACATCAGACTCGTACAGATGGAATCTCCACTCAAGCCGAGCATCTAATCAGCTTAGCCGTTTTTAAGCATTTGCCAATGAGGTCTGCAAAGAAAGTTCAGGAATATTATCCACGGTGAACAACATTTTGTTTGTGCGGGTGCCGTCAAGTCCGGATGATATCCCATGCCGAACAGATGCTTCACAAGAAGTGCAAGTTCCAGCTGTCAGGTTATACCGACGTCTCTGCCCTCCCTTCACTTTCATCAGAAAAGCTGCAGGGTACTGAACAGCTTTACTGAAATGAGAAACTGACCCCTTGAGGGCTCCGTGATCAGGAAACAAAGGCAGGCAGCAGATGCCATCCACATAAGTGAACTTTAACCTCTGGACAATGACAAAATGGCACCACCGCCAAAACCACACCAAGAGATTTCCATTCAAATCAATTCCCAGATGAGCCCCGGCAGATCTGCACTAGTGATTTAAAATCTGTCCAACTCCACCGGTGGCCCGGCACATCAGGGAGTCCATCCATCGTTTTAATCAATACAAGTTCATAATGGGCTGCAGTTTATGGAGGGTGCAAGAGAAGAACCAAGTCAAGGCAGGACAACAGTCCGTCACAGGGCAAACACACCCAGACACACTCATGCCAGGCGTGTTTAGAGTCTAACTTGAACACCAAGTGGATGGCTCCCCTTCCAAAAATAACTAGGATAGGCCGGCAATCAGATCCAAGACCCTGGAGCTGAGTGGCGGCGAGAATAACGAGTGGTACTGTGCAGCCCCCTACATTAACCTAAAGAAGCCCTCACTGGAGTTGAAATACTGATTTCTTGTCCCCTTGTCATCTTACTGATGTCACTGAAATAACCCGACTCAGCAATGAAAGTCTCAATCTGTCCTTCACCACGACACAAAGATAAGTTTACCTCAGATCGTCTGTTGTGACCGCGTCAAGCTGTTGGACCTACCACCAGCCATTCTTCTTGCCGCCCTGAGCTGAGATCCTCATATAGTTAAGATATCCTGTAAATCTTTCCTTCTTCATCATTGCCCAGGCTGACTGTGCCAAGCAGACAATCTCTATCTCTGGCAATCCTTGATACACTGTGTACCTGCGCCTCCTAAACACAAGTCTCTTTGGTTTAAGAACTTCACCACGCTAAACTGACATCTACTACAATAAAGCTGATGTCATATCACACGTCCCTTCATGACGTGTCTTCTAGTTGGAGGATACGTCAGACGTGCCAGCTGCAGTAGCAGATCTGGACCGTGTCACTCTACATGACTGATAATCGCTGGGCATGGCAAGCTTAGCGATTGCACAGTCCATTTTTCTGACAGCCAATAACGTGCTGGCTGACGGAGCCGGTGCTGTACTAAGGGTTAACAGGTGTGGCGAGTTCAGCTGCCACATCTGCCCCTTCTTATCCCCTTCTTTTAAATCTGTGGTGGTATATAAAAGAAGAGTCATTAGACAGATGAGCTTCTCTTCCGTTTGTGAGGTTCCTTATTCCTCATTTTATGCATTGTACTTCCAGTTGGGTGCTCACTGGTTGTCTTCTCTCCTGCACACGCAGTCCGCCCGCTATGACTAAAGACAAAAATCGAGCTGCCTGTGACTTGCTAAGATGATGTAAATGAAGGCTACAAGTGAAACTCTCTGTGACAAAGTTGTCTCATGTGCCACGGCCTTAAGGTGGAGTCCTCAGCCCCATCTCATGATGTTGAGATGATGTCCTCAGAATCCGCTCACTGAACAAAGTCCTCCTGGCATTGCCCCTAAATTCAAGTCCCCTGTGTCCACATTTAGGTCAGATTCTCTAACTTGGGCCATATCAAAACAAAGAATTCCAGCTCTGACTCTTTCACAACACTATGCCACGATGGTATTTTCTGACTTTGCCTCTTAAATCTGTCACCACACATCATCCGACTTGGTCTGTCATGACCACCACAATTCACGCAAATTAAAAACCTTCAATCTGTCGCTCTTCACAACGCCATATTAAGTTCCTTGGGCACAGTCACCCATACCCACACAAACCTAATGTCCTGTTAACGCTGTCCCTCATGCCCACATCCCACCCAGGTCCTCTTAAACTGCCTTTGTGCATCCTCGACACACACTGACCCCGTCTCTTACGTACGTATTTATGTCAGTAAGTCGATTGGCTTCACAAAACGTCACAGCAAACATGTCAAGAGGTATAAAAGAAGAAAGCTTCAAACAAGTTTACCCTGAATGGAGACATTTCCAGGCGTTTCGAGCAGTAAGTAAAACGTACAGAGAAACCCATCTTTGGTGATGCCACGTAACGCAGGGCTTAAAAATCAGTCCACTGCAATAAGGCTAATTATGGCTTTCATGCAGAATTGTGCTGTTTAAAGCCCTCGGCTTCATGTGTTAGGACGATCTAAACCTGGATGTTTAATCTTTTAAATCCCTTTTCCCATGTCAATTACTCATCACTTTCATTTTTGTCTTTTGATCTCATTCTCCTAAATTCGCCTGTGCTTTCACTTTCATTCAGTAATACATACCATGAGGACAAGTGCTCTCTGTCTGCCTTGTGTTGTCCATTACCCACCTCGGAATGATCGCGCTGTCCACAAACCGAGGGCAGACTTTATCTCTAGATGGTCACAACCGAGGCTGGGCATGTAAATGGACTACAGAGCCCCTGGGGAGTGGACGGCCTGCTCATCGTTCTCGCGCTATGCCTCTGATCTGGTGAATCTATGTGAAATTTCCCATTGGGATTAATAAAGTATCTATCTATCTATCTATCTATCTATCTATCTATCTATCTATCTATCTATCTATCTATCTATCTATCTATCTATCTATCTATCTATCTATGTTACAATAGTGCCCTTCATAAATGTCTATTGAATATAGTGCCTTTCCTATCTATCTATCTATCTATCTATCTATCTATCTATCTATCTATCTATCTATCTATCTATCTATCTATCTATCTATCTATCTATGTTACAATAGTGCCCTTCATAAATGTCTATTGAATATAGTGCCTTTCCTATCTATCTATCTATCTATCTATCTATCTATCTATCTATCTATCTATCTATCTATCTATCTATTAATGTGCGGAGTAGGAGGAGTGTAAAGGGGAGTACAGGTGGTCTTTGTGTTTTAATGAATTATTAACTGTTAAAGTTATTATTAATGTGCGGAGTAGGAGGAGTGTAAAGGGGGAGTAGTTGGGGTTGGATGTATGGCTTCTTGTTTATTATGACGCTTGTTTTTTTTATGTTAATTGAATGTGTATATTGTTTTGTTAATGTTTTTGTTACTGTTTAAAATAAAGGTCATTTTAAAAATTATCTATCTATCTATCTATCTATCTATCTATCTATCTATCTATCTATCTATCTATCTATCTATCTATCTATCTTACAATAGTGCCCTTCATAAATGTCTATTGAATATAGTGCCTTTCCTATCTATCTATCTATCTATCTATCTATCTATCTATCTATCTATCTATCTATCTATCTATCTATCTATCTATCTATCTATCTATCTATCTATCTATCTATCTATCTATCTATCTATCTATCTATCTATCGCCCAGGTTTGCACTTTTGAACTGGTGGCTCTGCTCATTGATGGGTCCTGCACCCTTAAACTGTCCATTTAATGGCTGCAATGGGGCATCCTGAACTGGTTACGTTATTTTTACGCTCATTTGAGAATGCACCCCTGAATTGGCATACTGGTTACACAGTGGTGCCGTTCTGTACTTCTCAACCAGGTATACCACTGATGTAAAGTGATCATACAATGGCTCCATCCTGCACCCCTGAACTGCTCATTTACTGCACCTTTCAGCTGCTTACAGTGTTCACATACTGGTTTCCAGCTGCATCTCTGAGCAGGTTAAGTGGTTCATGCTCTCATCCTAAATTAATTAAAACCTTTATGGACCAGAATGGAGTCAGTCAGTCAGTCATTGTCCAACCTGCGATATTCTAACACACGGTCACGGGGGTCTGCTGGAGCCAATCTCAGCCAGCACAAGACACAAGGCAGGAACAAATCCTGGGTAGGGTGCCAGCCCACCGCAGGACACACACACCAAGCACACACTAGGGACAATTTAGAATCGCCAATGCACCTAACCTACATGTCTTTGGACTGTGGGAGGAAACCCACACAGACACGGGGAGAACATGCAAACTCCACGCACTGGGAAGCGAACCCAGGTCTCCTTACTGTGAGGCAGCAGCGCTACCACTGTGCCACTGTGCCACCCCCAGAATACTAGTCAATCACTGGCCCCAGGCTGTACCTCAGAACTGGCTACACTCTTAGTATACACACGTATATACAGATCCTATCATGCTTACGTCCTCTACATATCTGAACTGCATGAAATGTTCCCAGAATGCCCCTCCAAACTAGACTCCCACACGTTTCTATTGTTCAGATAATGGACACATGCCGGTTAACCTATGAACCGGTTAAACTGATGGCGCACTGGCCTCAGGACGAATCTCTAAACTGATTAAAATCTCAGGCTGCACAACAAACCGGCCATGCCATTCAAGCTGGCCCCTTCTGAACTGGTTATTCGGTTTATGCACCACTTCCAGGATGAATTGGCCACACTGCTTGCACAAAGTCAAAACTGGCCAAAGACAGTGACTTACAACTGGTTTTGCGTTTCACATACAGGCACCAGGCCAAACTGGTTGTAACATTAGCCGAGCCTTAGCCTGATTATTTTGTTCTTATGCCATCTTTTGGAATCGGCCTCTGAACTGGTTGTGCTGCTCATATACCAACTCCAGGCACTGCCTTTACTCTTCATAGAACTGCCTTAAGCAGCACCACCAGACTGGTTACACTGTTCACATACTGGTTAACTGTCCATCCATCCATCCATTTTCCAACCCGCTGAATCCGAACACAGGGTCACGGGGGTCTGCTGGAGCCAATCCCAGCCAACACAGGGCACAAGGCAGGGAACCAATCCTGGGCAGGGTGCCAACCCACTGCAGGACACACACAAACACACCCACACACCAAGCACACACTAGGGCCAATTTAGAATCGCCAATCCACCTAACCTGCATGTCTTTGGACTATGGGAGGAAACCCACGCAGACACGGGGAGAACATGCAAACTCCACGCAGGGAGGGCCCGGGAAGCAAACCCGGGTCCCCAGGTCTCCCAACTGCGAGGCAGCAGCACTACCCACTGCGCCACCGTGCCGCCTGGTTAACTGTCCATTCTGTAAATATAAACCTCTGAACTGGTTATATACTGTAGTCCTGGACCCTGGCTGAACGTTCATCTATTCATACATGATAGACGTAATGAATGGACTGGGATGGAGAGTGGCTTCTTATCCGGTCGGGAGGCCATTATGGGAGGACAGTGCAGATGAATGTGCACTCCAGACAGGATGGTTTCTATCCCCTTTTCCAATCGAGGGAGAAGATATAATGGATGGACTGGGGGAGACTGCCTGCCAGGAACAGTTGGGTCCCCCAGTACAATAGGCAGCAGTGCACCTCTGGTCTGGCCCCAATTTGGACACCCTCAGGACCGCTTGGGACTTGTAGTTCGGGAATGCTGCTACATTGCATCCCTTAAGGGCCGCAGAGATGCGACTCCCTTATTCTGTGGCAGTCCTGCCTAAGCCAGAAGTGCTTCCTGGGTGTGGTGTGCTGGTACCACAGATACACTTGGGTCTGGCATAAAGGCAACCTCCCTATTCAGAGGGAGTTGGAGATGGGAGGTGGTGGGCAAAGCTTGTTAGGAAGGAGAAGAGAAAAGGAAGACAGAGAAAGAAAAAGAATTATGGTTGGGAGAGCCCTGCAGTGGGCTGGCGCCCTGCCCGGGGTTTGTTTCCTGCCTTGCGCCCTGTGTTGGCTGGGCAGTAGACCCCCGTGACCCTGTAGTTAGGATATAGCGGGTTGGATAATTGATGGATGGATGGTTGGGAGAAAAGGTAAAGGTAGTATTGAATAAAAGCTCTTTTGAACCTGGGCTTAGTGTCTGTGCGGTTGTGTCTGAGGTTTGGGCTTCTGAGACGCCCCCTACAGGTCAAACACCATTTCTATATCAGGTCCCAGATTGCTCCTCTAAACTGCTTACACTGTATGTATTCCAAACTCCATGTTCAAACTCCATGCTCAGGCTATGGATTATAATGTTCACACAAAAACCGTCACACTGGTTAAGCCAAAATGAAGCCCTGGATGTTCTTCATCAGAATATTAAAGAAACAGACAGTTGGGGGCAGGTTTGTCCCACCCTATTTTAGATATGGCTGGAATGACAAATAAAACCTTGAACTTGTTTCATGTATTGTTTAGACATGACCCTCGGGCTGCACTTCTTAATTAGCCACATCTTCCTCGATGCCCCAGTAGTACCCAGTTATGCCCCTGAACTCACTGAATTCACATCACTGATAGACCAGACAAATGGCAGGACTTACCCGTGACAGTCACAAGCATGGAAGCCACCAAAGGCCTGTTGTTGTCCAGCTTCCGACTCAGACGAAGTTCCCCACTAGTGTGGTTGAGGAGGAGGAGGTTGAGCTCATTTCCTCGTTCAAAGGAGTAATACAGGCGGTCTGAAACATCAGGGTCTCTGGCTGGGATGCGTCCAATTATGCCGCTGGGGAAACTGTTTGATTTGTTGGATACAAAATTGTTGAAAATGATCTGGAAATTCTGTAGAACTGGTCCGTTGTCATTTTGGTCAACCAGTTTGATGCGCACTGTGGCCCGACTGACCAAGGGAGCTGAGGTAGCTTGCACCACGATGGCATATTCAGAGCGTACCTCGTAATCCAAGTCAATAAGAGTGGTCAGTTCTCCTGAGAAGATGTCCATTTGAAAGATTTCTGGGATGTTGCCCTCAACAATCTGGTACATGATCTGGGCATTAGGTCCCTCATCTGGGTCAGTTGCTACAATCTGTGCCACCACTGAACCCACGGCACTGTTCTCTTTCACAAACACTTCAAAATCATCGGCCGGGAACACTGGGGCATTGTCATTAACATCCAGCACCGTAACTTGGATGTGCACCGGGGTGCGCTGTGGGGGAATCCCACGGTCAACAGCAAATGCGGTGAGCTCATAAAATGGGACACTCTCGCGGTCCAGCCTTCTAACGGTGCGCACTATGCCTGATGTTGGCTCAATGGTGAAGTCGCCATCCCCATCCTCGCCATTCTGGAAGGTGTACTGCACGCGACCATTGGCATGGGCGTCCCGATCAGTGGCAGATATCTGCAGGATGCTGGTGAAGGGTGGTGCATCTTCACTCGCTGTGCCCTGATACCGTGGACTCAGAAACTGAGGTGCGTTATCGTTCACATCATTCACGTTGATCTCCACGTATGTGGTGTCTGATTTTTGGGGGATGCCATTATCCCGAGCTGTGATTGCCAGGGTGTAAGTCATTTGATCTTCATAGTCTAGTTCAGCTTGCAAGGTAATGGCCCCAGAAGATGGATCAATGCGAAACTGAGGGATATTGTCCTCCAAGAAATACACAATACGTGCATTTTCACCCACATCATCATCTGTGGCGCTAATGACCACCACAGTGCTGCCCAGCGGCCGGTCCTCGTTCACACTTACTGAGTAATGCGCACTTTGAAATACTGGGCGGTGTGTGTTTGCATCTGTGATATTGACATGAACCTGGCAGGTGTCATGGAGGGTACGATCAGAAGCAGTGACCGTCAGCACGTACCGCCGCTCCTGTTTGTAGTCCAGTGGCAGAGACAAAGAAATGATGCCAGAGCCACCCTGCGTGCTGATAGAGAAGCGATTACGAGTGTTGCCTCCAGTGATCTGATAGGTCACTGCACTATTAACGTCCCGGTCCACAGCAGTCACGGTAAGCACACTGGTGCCCACTGCCGCATCCTCATTGAGACGGATGAAATACTCCTTCTGGGTGAACTCTGGTCGATTATCATTGACGTCCATTACGGTGATGGTAACACTTGCGGACGCTGACAGAGAAGGTGAGCCATAATCACGGGCTTCCACGCTGAAAAAGTAATGCTCCACAGCCTCACGATCCAGGGCTGCACTCACCGTCACCCAGCCTGTGGCACTATTGATCACAAAGGGCGTATCTGCAGAAGTGTCTGTAAGTTTGTATTCCAGTCGGGCATTGTCCCCTGAATCGGTGTCGATGGCCTGAATGTGGATGACAGAGTGGCCAAGGGGAGCATTCTCCAGCACGGACACCTGAAAAGGTGTGCTCACAAAAATCGGCGCGTTGTCATTAACATCCACTACTTGTATGCTTACCATCCCGGTGTTGTTGGAGAGTGGCGGGCGGCCAGCATCTTGAGCACGAATTCGTAGGGCGTACTCTCTTTCCACCTCAAAGTCTAATGGAGCCACAACCTGGATTTCACCAGTGACACTATCTATGGAGAACTGACCACGACTGTTCCCACTTATTATGTTGTAGTGAACGAGAGCATTATTGTCTTTGTCATCATCGGTGGCTGTCACCTGTAAGATTTCAGTGTGTGGTCTGACATCCTCTCGCACCTGCACAATGTAGCGCCTCTCACTAAACTGAGGCACGTTATCATTCTCATCCAGAACGGTGATAAATACCTTCACACTTGCCGATCTGGCACCGGGTTCCTTTCCCTGGTCACTGGCCTCTACTACCAGGGCATAGCGTTCCATCTTTTCCCGATCAACAGGACCACGCGTCGTAATCAGACCAGACCGTGGGTCGATGTCGAAAATGGAGCGGCCTGGCACAGATGCATCGCTCACAAAGCGGTAGCGAATGTTGGCATTAGCCGGGGCATCAGAATCTGTGGCGCGTAACTGCAAAATGGGGTAGCCTTCTTCCACGTTCTCCCGAATCGTTTCTCTGTACTCTGTCTGCTCAAACACCGGGTCATGATCATTACGGTCTGACACTGTAATGGCCAACATGGTGGTGGCCGACATGCGTGGGGTGCCATGGTCTACGGCAGTAACTCGGAAATAGTGCAGGTCCATATGCTCCCGGTCCAAAATCCGTGTGGTGCGGATGAGACCATTGCTAGGGTCTATATCAAAGTACTCACTGGACCTGCTGTTCATGAGGGGGGCCAAGGAGTAGGACAAGCGCCCGGCTTCGCCAGCGTCGGTGTCCTGCGCTACCATGACAATTACGGAAGTCCCTGGAGGCTGGTTCTCAGCTACTTGAACCTGGTAGTTGTATTGCGGGAATTGAGGATGACGGTTGGCGGCTCTACGAGTCCTTCTGGGCCTCTTTGTGCTCTGTGGCAGCTCAGCGGGTGAACTTGACGAGAACGCAGCCCCCTGCTCAGCTGCTGCCGTGGCCCTGGGGTGCGCTTCAGGGCACACTTTTTTCAAACGTGTTTTGGTCGCGTTGAACGCTTGTAGCAGGAGGCAGATGCACAAAGGCTTCACTCGGTGGCTCCGGTTTTGCGTGCAAGCGCTGGAGCTGAAGGCAACGGTGGCGTGGAATGCAGCAGAAACAGCAGCAGCAACGGCGGCGGCACTATCAGCGGAGCGGAGCCGAGGGCGACTAGGAGCTGACCACGGTGCTGAAATGTGCGCTCCTGGCGGCCTCCGCTCGGGACGCGGGGCTGGAGATCTCCGCCATCGATCCCAGCAACCGCACACGCCTTTACAACCCGGGAAACACTCCTCTCGGCAGTTAGTCGTCGGGAAATAACGGCATTTCGTGAAAAAGCGCAACTTGGGCGCGCATCGCTCATTAGGAAGAGCCGAACCGCTGCATTTGGAATTACTCACTGACAGCAAGCGCTGAGTCCATGGAGGGCTGGGCATCTGTTGACGGCTCACGGGTCCCGCGCTCCAAGACTGGTTTCCATTTCGGGGTCCGTCCTGCGTGTCGCGGGCCCCGGCGGGTGGCTGCTGGCTGACACAGATCTGTAAGCAGGCGCCGCCACACTCACCCCGAGTAGCCTCACACCACTTGCATCTGTCACCTTTACTCTTTTCCGTGCACTCCAGTGGGCAATATCCATGGAGGTCCAGTAGGCCGTCCAGGCAGCGGGGCCCGCCGCCGAGCCTGAAAGTGCAAGCGGCGGGAGTGATCTTTTCCATTCCGGTAGAAGGTAAATACTGGGGGTCGAAAAGCAGGAAAAACACAGGTCCGGCGAACATTTTACCGAATGTGGACAGGCAGTGCTGCTTCGCGTCCAAAAGCAAAACGAGGGTGGCTGCTGGCACAGTGGATCCCTGCTGCTTGCAACAAATGACAGGTATAAGACAGCCGAAGGGGTCTTTGAAATGCGCCTGGGCGTCCGAGGCGTACGGGGGAGCTTTTGGGGGCAGCACTTTCCCGCCCGAGCTGCCAGGCCGACTCAGAACCGGGACAGCTTGCCATCTAACAGGAGAAAAATGGGCTCGGGTCCTGTGCTCCCTCCGTCCATCCTCGCCCTGTAGAACGGAACAATGTAAGAGGTGAAATGGGATGCACGACTTGCCCACTCGGCTTTTGATAAAGCTCTCGTCCTCCTCCTCTTCATCTTCATCGCTACCGTTCTGTTGCTGATCGTTGCTGATTTTAGTGCACAAAAGGGTTAATTTGCAGGGGCAGCCACGTAGTCTCTCCCAACTGCCATAGCCCCTCGCAGGGTCCCCTCCTCCGGTGCAAGGCACCAATTGCACTAGACATGCCCGGCAGCCTCCTCGCCCCCCAAATGAAGCCGCCTGGCTTTCCCACAGCCTGGATCCACAGCTTCTCACCTGTCCACGGATGGGGAGGAATAGGTCGGTCCAACCCCAGCCCCCCACCACCTTCCATGGGTTGCCAGCAAACAAAGGGCTGAGAAGCAACAGCAGAAGGAGACGGGAAATCAGACTTGGTCCCAGTAGCGATGCAGCCATTAGCGGAATAAAAAAAATAATCCTTCCTCCTCCCCTGCTAGGTCAGTCCACGGAAGTGCCCGGCCCAAACGTCCTCCCGCACTCCTTCTCTCCCGCTGCCCGTGATCCTTTCATTTACTCCCTGTGCTCCGTTCCTCAAGCTCCGGCTAAGAGACGCAGCATCTCATTTCTCCTCGCCCTCCTTTCATTCATCTCCAACATGGCTCCCGGCAGCCTGCGATGGTCTCATCCACCCTACCTCGACCCAGCCCCCCTTCCCACAAAAAAGGCAGATGGCTCAGTCCAGTGCACATGCGCAAAACAGCCGCTGAAGTCAGCGCCGCCGCCCTCTTCAGTCCTGGCACCGGAGAGCCAACGGGACTGGGCGTTATAGATAGATAGGCTTTTGTACTGCTGATCAGGAAAGGTTCACGCTGGCACGTATTATATCTTGCTTTTAACTGCTGTTCACAGTCAGGTGCCATGTGCACACAGTGCCGGCGACATCATTTTGCACGAGTGATCCACAGACTGACGCTCGCGCTTTCTTTACGGGTCTTTGGATTGCCGAGTCAAGGCTGCGGAAGGTTGCATTTTGCTGATCAAAAGCACGACGTCGAGAGGTGTTAATTATACTGAAAACTGTCACAGAAATCATCTCTGTGTAATATTCTCGTTTAGCACGTAATATACAGTTGACAAGAGATTTTCGCACTGTACTGAAAAAAAAATATTTTTGAAATGAAATCCCCTTGGTACAATATAAACGTCCCACCAATTAGACTACCAACATTTGACTAATTAAACAGCGATACCGAAATGAATTCGTACAATAACGGGCGAATAACTCGTAACCCTAATTAAATATGATGGCAATTGCGCATAACATACGCAGCTGGAATACTTACAGACATTAAAAATCCACTAAAATCCAGCCATCGACCTTCCGAACCAGTTTTCCATTTAATTGCATCGATATCCGGATCTGAAATAAATCATGCTCATCGGGGCATAGTATACCACCCATTATTGGCTTGGAGATGTTGGCTCACGAATCAAGTGTCCTCAATCTTTATGAATTCTGAATTCTCTCAGTGTCTTAGTGCTCAGGTTTTCCTCCAAAATCCCCCAGAACTTGAGTAGTCGATTCGCACTGACCAGCGAGAGGGTGCGCGTTTGTGGGGGTCCCGCGATAGACTGGCAGATCGGCAAGTTTTACTGTAAGTGACACGAGCTTCGATATTGTCTCGTATGGGCAACTACATAGTTTATTTCAGTACAATTCGTATTATCAGTCATTTTCTACTTACTGTGACCAAGCCCTGGACAGGGCGCCAGTCCTGTGGACTGTTAGAGGAAACCCACGTACATACAGCAAGAACATGCGAGCTCCACACAGGACATCGACACTTTACTTATTTGGATGACGCATTACAACATTTATGATCCAATTGGTTACATTTCTTTTGTTTTTGCAATTGGGAGCACAGGAAGGTCAAGTGACATGCTCATGGTCACACAGGGATTTGAACCCACAACCTCAGGCTTTTGAAGGCCAAAGCATTAACCGCTATGCCACACTGCCTGCTTCCTCCCTGCTACATTATAATTTTCATCAGCAGTATTAAGGTGTCCATAATGTGAGGAGCAGCACAGTGGCGCAGTGGGTAGCTCTGCTGCCTCGCAGTTGGGAGCTGAGTGGAGTTTGCATGTTGTCCTCCGGGTACTCCGGTTTCCTCCCACAGTCCAAAGACATGCAGGTTGGGTGCATTGGCGATTCTAAATTGTCACTAGTGTGTGTGTGTGTGTGTGCGCGCGCCCTGCGGTAGGCTGGCACCCAGCCTGGGGTTTGTTTCCTGTTTCGGCTTGGATTGGCTCCAGCAGACCCCCGTGACCCTAGCGGGTTGGATAATGGATGGATTGATAATGTGAGGATCTATCAATCGAAATCGAAATAAGGATGACTCTGTACTGTTATAGTTGCCTAGCACCGTTAGATGCTGACAATAATGGGAGCATCGACCCCTTTAGATCATCTGTATAGTCAAACCGCGCGCAGTCGCGCATCGGGCACAGCGCTATAGTAATTAACACTTTGCGCATGTGTACAAAAGTGAGTCATCCGCGCTGGACCAGCCACACTACCTGAACCTCAAGTCAAAGCCACTCCTCTGCTGAAGTGAGTGTCCCTTTTTGACTTTGCCTGTGAGGCCTCACGGTTACGTTCCCCAAGTTCAAAGACATGCTGCTTTGCCGATGAAACGAGTTAGTGCCCTGCGATGGACAAAAGCCCCGCTTTCGTCTTGTTGCTGACTTTCTAGCAGGGAGAGGTTTCGAACAGCCGCATATCTGAATTGTGAAATATAAGCTTGGTAAATGGACGAATGGGTGGCACTATTATACTTTTATTCAGCTAGTTATTGCCTTAAAACATTCGTCTCAAACATGTTCGGTAAAATTAAGTTAATGATTATTTAAACAAAGTATGTGCAGCAATGGTGTCCCCCGAGAATCGATGAATCATTCATGACTGGCAGATCAAACGCGACTCTTCCAGTAATTAGTTCCGGAAGATCCACGTCACTGAGCCGTTAACGGGCAAGTAACGCGGGCTGAGCAAGCCTGAGGAAAAGCCGAAATGCACATCGGCAGAATCGTTATTACACACACCCACACATACGCAGAGAGTCTTACGCTAAACTTTAGATGTTGCAGTTTTAAAAAACGTCGCGATCGCATGCTTTATTCAACTACTCATTTTTTAAACTACTTTCAAACGGACTTAGAAACATCCGATGCAGGGGTGCATGGATTAATCATTAAGCAAAATAACTGGTTTAGGTCAACAAGGAGCACCCCAGAAGTTGTTCATTGCCGGATTGACTATGGACCATATGGTGTAAAACTGCAAATGGTGTTGTGGAACTATATTACAGAAAAAGTGACTCCCACGTTAAGTTAAAAAAAAAGACACACACACACACACATATATACAATAATAAGAAATAAAATCGTAATAATAGAGGTTAATGGTATATATTAATCTTGGGAATACAACAAAATTAGAACTGTGCGGCCCGCCGAGGCTCACGTGATCGTTCTTGTCCCGCCCAGTCGTCCACAGAGAGTGAGTGCAGCTCACCAAAATGCTCGGTCTTGATCAACCCTTGCTTCGACATTTTTTGAATGAACTGACAGGGGATATTTCTCCTGTTACTCCTTTTATCGGTACGGCTTACAAGCACACTGGTCTTACGAGTACCATACCTTCGAAGGTTTAAAATATATACTGGAACTTAAACGTATTGGCATGTCAGTGTGGCGCAGTGGACCACAAATCCTGAGGCAGCTTGGTGGGTTCATTGTGTGACCATGAGCAAGTCATAATAAAAATAATACATAAAAACAAAGGTGCCAGTGAGGTTCTTCAGAGCGATGCCACAGGGGTACCATTTTTTTGTTCCCTAAAGAACCATGAAGGCTCGGGAAAGATCAGACGAGCATAAGACTTCACAAATAGCAGATTTATAAAATAGAAATGAATGGCTTCATGATTTAAACAGACGTGCCGTGTATACAATCAGGCTAAGTTCGTGTTTTCTTGATCTGTTACTATCCTGCTATAGGTTTAGCCTATACTATACATTAAAGATTTCTTATTTTTCCACATATAGGAAACCTTTCAAAGCCCAAAGAACCCATTTCATGTACAAATTAATGGTTCTTTATCAAGCTAGGAACCACACAACTCAGAAAAGTGCCTTTATTTTTAAGAGTGATATGGACTAAGGATGGTTATAGAAATGTTTTATAAAAAAATATATATACAGATCAGCGTCATACTAGTATGTTTAGGGCCTGTTTAGAATTACTATGTACGTTAAGTGTCATCAGGTGTCAGAGCCCCGCCTTTAAAGCCACTAGAAGGTTCTCGATCGAGTTCAGTTCTGGGGGACCCCCTGTGGCTGCAGGTTTTTTGTCTCAGTTTCTCAAACCGTCGGTCATCGTGACCTTTAACTGATCCCGTTGTTTAACGAGCGGACCCATTTTGTCCTTTTATTTTGCATTTAGAAAGCAGGGGTATTGTCAGCTTTAGACGTATTTTGTATTGTTTCGCTATCTTTAAATATGTAATTCGTTTTGCTATTTCACTTTTCACTGAATATCGACCATCAAATGTTGAGCAAAGGGAACAGCAGCGCAAATGAGTCTGAAAGGAACAGCACCTTCGGTGGTACCCACTTGTGTGGTTAATAGTAAATTATTAATTAAATAACCAAAACATTACAAATATTTAAAAGAACAGCGAATGGATTCTTAACTATCTAACACCTATACACTCCTGCTTCTAAAAATATAGCACACCCAGTTTGTAATTTCCGGATGATTGCAAATACCATAAAACTGGACAATAACGGTGTGGTTATTTGAGGTAGGAGTCCAATTAAGAGAAGAAGTGGAGGGCACAAGGGGGCTCTAGCGCCGGACGTTAAGAGCCACTGATTTTAAATCAAGTTCAGTCCTCAGAGCCCCCTCCGGCTGTTTCGTCCCAACAGGTTTCTCAGTCAGTCACTGCTCCCTGTCATTTATCTCATTGTTTGATTAGTTGAATACCCCCCCCCCCCCCCCCCCCCCCCTTGTATATCGAATTCCCAGTAGGTCGGGTCTCTGTCCTCAGCCCTGCAGAAAATTCGGAGTCGCCCATCAAGCTGACATCTGGGATGTCCTTGGCTTCTGAAACCACCGCTGCTTCAAAGCTGACAAAAGATGAGGATCGTATGAACCCCCTGTGTTTTACGATGAGGGGTCTTAGTCACCTGTCCAGGCTGTGCTTAGGCATACAGCGCCTTAATCACAACCGTAAGACGCGATACAAAGTAGACACAATGCGACTGGTGCGACTCAGCGTGCAGGTTATCAGCAGATCGAGAACGATCTTTCTCGTTGTAGTTCTTTGTCTTCGTTTGATTGATAAGTGGGAACTGTATTGTGGTGGCCAGTCCTTATTATTTCAAATCATTTCACCTCTTCACACATGCACGTTGCTCGCCGCCGCGCTCATACACTTCAATGCTCACAGGCCATCAAAGCCCCAGCCACGATTCTCGCCTCTGAGCGTCAGACGATTTCCGCTCTCTGTGCCTTACACTCCTTCATGAAGTCCACAAGGTACACTTCGGACAATACTTCGGTTGTCATGGGGACATAATCGGGGTCTGTGCGGATACCCAGGCGCGGGTGTCCCCGGGGGGTCTGCCAGACTCAATGATGGAGATCTGTGGTACCCTCCTGTCGATCAGACCCCTCCCGCATCTCGGCTGCAGGTGGTAGAGTCCAGAGCCTCAGGAAGGAAAGGTGTAGAGCAGCAAGTGAATGACAATCAGCCGGCTCGGCGTGGCCTGCTATTCAGGAGAAGGGGAGGGCGAAATCTCTTCTTCAAGATCAAGTAAGCGATTACAGCCTGAGGAGGGAAAGGCGAAAATCGCGTGTAGCTCCACACAGTGCACTCGGTCGCCCGTACAAACACACACACGTCGAATTTAAACTGTATACCTTCGGACTCATCGCAACGGTCTAGGGCAATCCGAAAGCAGCTCACTAACAGATGCAGGAACTCCTTCTTATTGTTAAACCCAAGAGAACCGAACCGTGCCAGCCTCCGATTGGGATGTAAAGTATGCAGCATTTCTGTGGAACATTTTAAGTGTAGACCGAGCCGGCGTGATCGCCAAACCTGAATCCAGAACTCAGCCGCCACCAGCACTGCAGAGGAGTTCATCAATCTGAATTGGACCTAATTTTGGTGCTTTACCCTGTTCAATAACTCTTGTAGTGTTCGTGAAAAACTGGACTTTATTTAACACCTTAACGGCTGATGTTCATGTCGGCGCGATTTTAACCCTGCAAGTTAGGAAAAGGGTCAAGGGCCAAGAAACCGCTGTTTAGATCTCGCAGATTCAGATTGAAACAAAGCAGCACTTAAGGGATCGCAAATCACAAATCACAAGGCGCTTCACGTACGCAGTCCATATTGGCGATCGCTGTGTCTGAATTTTGAAATGAATAAACGACCATTAAGGCTCGGCTCTATACATTGTTTAAATGGAACACAACATTGTAATGTTTGGTTGTAAAAACAATTAAAATAAATGCAAAGAATTATTATTATTATTTAAAAACACGCCGTTCAAAACTCCATGCCCTGCATTCTTTTTCCAAAGCAACACCTGGCACAGGGAATCGGACGATCTACAATCTCCAGACCTTCACCGCCCAAAGGCCTGAGAAGAAATTAACAACAACAAAGTAATGAATTACATTCCATACACCTGTTCCGTCTGTCTTTAATCCAAACCGCAGTCCGGGAAATGGAGGATCCAATACTGGAAGGAACGAACGGAGCTCAAGGCACATTCACGTAGTGATTCTGAATTGCTGGATGAAACTCGGCAACCCGGAGAAAAAACCTGGGGAGAACTAAGGAGTGGGACACACTGACCACCGATCCTAATTAAAGTCCAGTCTAAAAACCGTTATGTGCAGTTCAAGGAAATCGTTACAGCTCTCGCGTTAGATTTAGAGTATGGCGCTCATTTCGGTTACTTCACCCGTGCAAGTGGCTGCATGTTGGATATAAACAGGTTAGCAGGCGCTATTAGGATAAACAGGAGGGACATTTCTTCATGTCTGTTAGTGATGACTGCAAGGTAAAGGATTAGCCAACCTGGTCACTCTGAGCCAGTGGTGTTGCCAAGCCCATGTGTGGCACACTCAAAAAAATAAAAGAGTGGCCACAATAGTTTTTCTTATTAATGTAATAAATCGCCAAAAGTGAATACTATTTGGTAAACAAAGGGTCCTTATTATGGATTGGACCATGAAAACAGACTGTGGCATGAACAGTAATTGGTAGGAACGTGTTTCACACTGAAGTGGTTCCGTCAGGGTTGCAGTAAAGGGACGAACTTCGGCCCGCCCCTCAGACACAACTTGGATAACAAACTGAAAGCGGTGTGCTCTCATTGGCAATGCGACTGGTGCGACTCAGTGTGCAGTCATTGCAGCTCCACTTTACCTATTTCACAGGTTAGTTTACAATAAATTAGAGTATTTTACGTTTTAACTGAGAGTCAAGTATACTCAGAACATGACAGTAATATGCTGATATGTATTGCCACAGAGGCGCGAAGTTAAAACTCGCTAAATGCAGGCGGCAAGCTGCTTGTTTGCAAAGACAGCGGTAGATAGACGGCGGTGCTGTGGATCATTAACCAGACAAGAGTGTTGCTTTTTAAATAGTTGCTCGGCTCCTAAACGCTTGGTACTCTTGTTAAATGTATATTTTGTAAACTGTATTAGGTGTAAATAAGTTATAGAATGGCTGAAATGTTGTGATGAATGGTTATTATGTTGTTAAACATGTATAAATATGAAACAGGTAGTTATGAAAGTGTTTGAAATATGATAAGAGTAGCATTGAAGATTTTTGATTAATGCTTAATGCTGATGTGTCAAACCTTTAGAAATATTATTTTAAAAAAAGGGTTATATAATGAAGAGATTAGTTGTGCCTCTGCATATACTTTAATACAGCACACAGCTTGATTTAAATACAGTATTTCTGGAATCTTTGTCTATATTACCCTAGTGGCTAGGGATTGCTTACTGTATGTACATGTGTATGTGATCTTGTTCATTGAGACTCTTGGTGGAATGAAGAGGTATTGGGAACACACCTGTGAATGTAAAATAGTCAAATATATATATGCAGGGTTATAATGACTTTATTGAATGTGAATAAAGAGACGCAACTTGGACAACAAACTGAAAGTGGTGTGCTCTCATTGCTGCTCCACTTTACCTATTTCACAGGGTCAAAGACCTGGATCATGTCACCACTGAGGGCCAGTGGAGTTCAGTTCCAGACCTGGTTGACGTAGCTCATCCTCTGGTGGAGGCGAAGTTCGCAAACACTTTGTCATTTCTGTTGCTGTGGCCCACTAGTGGGGCCCGTAACACATGCAAAAGCTTTCCTTTCTCATGGAAAATATTTCCAACTTTATGAAGTGAAATATTCGTTAGGTTAATATTTACATCTAATTCGATCGAAGAAATACTTAAATAATGTAGCCTATAGGTTTGATTCCTGCAAGGACAATTAGGGCAAAACACATGTCGCTTACTCTTTGTATTATTTGACAGGATCTATCTATCTATCTATCTATCTATCTATCTATCTATCTATCTATCTATCTATCTATCTATCTATCTATCTAATAGCTTATTTTTATGTTACACTTGTTACTACTGTTGTTATTTTCATTATTAATAGTTGTCATAATTATTTATTTATTTAATATTATTATTATCTATCCACTTACCTATTACCTGTGTTGCACTTGTCCTGAGTTTATTTGTATGTTGCAGTGCAGTCCTGGGAAATGTTATTTCAAGCCACTGCATGCTGTAATACTGTGTATGGATGGTATGACAATAAAGCTACATGACTTGACGGGTCAAGTATGGTGCTTATAAATTTCAAAAGGTTCAATTCTGTTTGACACAAAAACAGCTGAACACAAAAAATGTTCCAAACATTTTGTGTGTACACTGACTTTGTCATTGTTCCAACTTAAAATATCAGTTATTTGCCATTTCAAATATTTCATCGGGGAGGCAAAATATGCATCACTCCAAACCAGCTGTGTTAAGATTCATGAAATTTTGCAAGCGTATTACTATTGATAAAACTAAAAATCTAAACTTTAAGGCCTTTTAAAAATTCCATTGAGAAAACAAGTTTTCATGGGAGGTGTGAAATCAAAACCATGTTATCACATCCAAATGGATCAGCCAATGGTAAAGGACGATTTGAGATCCAGTTGTTACTCACATGGACAACTGTATATGGCTTTCTCTCAGGTCTTGGGTTTATTTCTGAACCCAACAAAAAACAAAAGAATATCATCTTTGATTCCAAAAATATCTAAACTTATAGAGGAAAAAGCTGTCCATATAAGCATTATACAGTAACTCTCTCTTTATATTTAACTCTTTTAGGGCAGATTTTTTTCCCCTTTTCTCCCAGGGCTGAATATTTTTCCAAAAAATATTTTCTGAAAAGCACACAAAACAATAGTTTCTCACATAAACCAACATATAATGTCTGTTGCTGTGTGAAGTGTCGTGTGGCAGCCTGGAAGCATTAGTGGTTGTGTGCAAAGGCGCATGTAGCGCCTTTCCTTACCTCTCCATGTCTGTCTCGCTAATATACGTTAAATTATTACTCAAACCTTCACGGTAGTGGGTGTCGGATCCAGACAGCACCGGCGCAAGGCACTTCCTGGTCGTGATTCACCCGCTCACAATTCTTAGCACTGGTCCAATTTGCATTCACAAACGAAAGACATAATGGATGTCAGTGTGTGGGAAGAAATCCAAGAAAGAAGAGAGTGAGAAAATCCAACATGTTAAACTAGAATTCGAATCGAAGTTCAAGTTTAGCGTTTAATAACTTGCCCTGAAATCTTTTTTTATATTTAGACAATTACGAAGTTTTTCTTTCTTTTTAGTAATATGTGTATTTGTTTGTTATGTATTTAATAATTTATTGAGATTTTGTAAAAAGCCATGTTTTTCCTCTGAGGCAAATAAAGTTCTATCTATATCTATCTTACAATACTGGCCTTCATAAATGCCTTTTGAATATAGCGCCTTTCCTATCTATCTATCTATCTATCTATCTATCTATCTATCTATCTATCTATCTATCTATCTATCTATCTATCTATCTATCTATCTATCTATCTATCTATCTATATTATTGTTATTACTAATATTATTATTATTGTCCCCGCGCCCATAACCCCCTGCTCGTTGTCTTCCCACGTGTTCTCCGCACAACACGTTACGCTCAGCTGACCTGGCGAGTGTTTGTTTCGCTCTGTCCCTAAGGCAGCCCCGGGGGTTTTCCTGCATTGTTTTCAATGTTGCGGGGTTGGGCTTCCCCCGCCGCACGAACCTGAATCGGATTAGTGAGTTTTGAACATGTCATTTTATTTATTATGTGTAAATCTGTTTAACGTAAGTTTGTTATGAGATGTAGTGACAGAACTAATCTTTTTTGTTTACAAAGTACTCTACAGGAGTACAAAGAGAGGAGAGGAGACCAGTTATGTAGGTTACAGAAACAACTTTAAACTCTTTAGAATTTTACTCTTCCAAGCTGTAGACTGGGAAGGAACATCTTCCAATGGGAACTCGAAATAGATAAAGCCGCGGATTGGCGTTGACTGTAAAGTGTTCCATCAGCACCATTTGCAGGGTTATAGCAGGTTAATGGGAAACATTGAAGGAGATCAGCGACATGACCTCCACCCCCCATCTCACACACTGGCGAGAGGCCCACCTCGTGCAATCGCAGCTGTCTCGAGCCGGACGGTCTAATTAGATTGCGCATCCTCCACTGTCACTCGTGTGCCATCGCCCCCCTTCCCCCACGGGCCGTACGCTGCATTAAATTACAAATTTCGCGTCTGTCTGATTTCGTAAATCCTCAAGGGGTCTCTTACCACGGAGCATGGGGCTTGACACAGAGTTGTAGCTGCAGTTGCTCATGTTCATGTCATCCATCCATCCGGCCATTAATCCATCCATACAGTTCATCCATTTAATTTTACGAACTCCACACAGACTGTCAATCGAATTTGCATCTCTGGAGCCGTGTTTTTTTTTTTTTTTCCATTCATCATGAAAATTATTGTGAATACCTGTACTGCTACCTGTACAACTGCTTATACATGCAATTCCTTATCATCCAGTCATGTGGCAGCAGCACAATGCACAAACTCATGCAGAAGCAGATCAGGAGCTTCAGTTAATGTTCACATCCAGCACCAGAATTGGGGAAAAATGTTACCTCAGTGATTTCAACCAGTGGTATGCTTGTTAGTACCAGACAGGCTGGTTTGGGTATTTCTGTAACTGCTGACCTCTAGGATAATTTACACTTACAACAGTCTCTAGAGTTTACTAAGAATACTGTGAAAAACAAAAAAAAAAACATTGAGTGAGCGGCAGTCCTGCAGACAGAAACGCCTTGTTACTGAGGGAGACCAGAGGAGACAGAAAGGCTACAGTCACTCAGATGACCACTCTGTGCAATGTTGGGCAGCAGAAAAGCATCTCAGAATACAGAACACTTTGACCTTCAAGCAGTGGGCTACAACAGCAGAAGACCATGTCAGTTTCATTGCTGTCAGCTAAAAAGAGAAAGCTGAGGCTGCCATGAGCTCAGACTGACCAAAACTGGGCAGCCGAAGACTGGAAAATTGTAGCCTAGTCTGATGAATCTCGATTTCTGCATATGCACACAGATGGTAGAATCAGAATTTGATGCCAAATGCATAAATCCCAACATACCCTGTATCAACAGTCCAGGCTGCTGCTGGCGGCAGCGATGTAATGGTGTGTGTGTGCGACGGGGTGCTTTCTTGGCACACTTTGAGCCCCATTAATACCATTCTGTCAACCCTTGAATGCCCAGGCCTATTTGAGTTTTGTTGCTGACCATTTGTACCCCTTCATGGCCACAATTTACCCATCCTCCAGTGGCTTACCCCCATCATGATAACGCACCATGACACAAAACAGAAGTCGTCTCAGCCTGGTTTCATGAACCTGACAAGGAGTTCGGTGTTCTTCAGTGGGCTTGCCAGGCACCGGATCTTGGGACATGATAGTACTGGAGATTCGCAGCATGAATGTACAGCTGACAAATCTGCAGAACTTGTGTGATGCAATCATGTCAATCTCAAAGGAAGGTGTCCCAACATCTTGTGGAATCCATGCCATGAAGAACTTTGGCAGTTTGGAGAGCAAAGAGAGGCCCATCCCAGTGTTAGCATCTTTTAACATTTGTAGTAGCACATAAGCCAGAGATGAGTAGATTTAGGTTGATTAGGAGAAGCAGGTTTACCACATGCAGTGTAAAACAGGCAGGGGTGGGCAGCAGGATATGTAACGTTTACATTACTAGGTCTGCTTATCCAGTAGCAGTTAGGACCTCCTCCTACCTTCAGAACAGCTTGAATTCTTCAAGGCATGCATTCAGCAAGGTGTTGGCAACATTCGTAAGGAAGTTTGGGTCTTACTGACTGCTGTGCACCACACAGTTTTTCTGATCCACATACCTGCTTTGTAGCGGCGCTACTAGAGTTTGAAACTGCAACTCCCAGCAGTCCCTGCAGTGGCTGTTGGGGTCAAAAGGGGTCAACGCAGCTTTTAAAAAGGGGCCGGTGACCAAAAGGAAAAAAAAAGTATTTTGTATTTCGTGTCTAAAGTTCCTGTCTGTCTACCTTCTGTTGGGTTACCTGTGCTTATTCATTTTTGTCCTGGATCGTTTCTTGTTTGGGGTCTGGATTGTCTGCCGTCAGCCTGCGTACATGAGGACATACAGTTAGGCCCATAAATATTTGGACAGAGACAACTTTTTTCTAATTTTGGTTCTGTACATTACCACAATGAATTTTAAATGAAACAACTCCAATGCAGTCGAAGTGCAGACTTTCAGCTTTAATTCAGTGGGGTGAACAAAACGATTGCATAAAAATATGAGACAACTAAAGCATTTTTTGAACACAATCCCTTCATTTCAGGGGCTCAAAAGTAATTGGACAATTGACTCAAAGGCTATTTCATGGGCAGGTGTGGGCAAGTCCATCGTAATGCCATTATCAATTAAGCAGATACAAGGCCTGGAGTTGATTTGAGGTGTGGTGCTTGCATGTGGAAGATTTTGCTGTGAACAGACAACATGCGGTCAAAGGAGCTCTCCATGCAGGTGAAAGAAGCCATCCTTAAGCTGTGAAAACAGAAAAAACCCATCCGAGAAATTGCTACAATATTACGAGTGGCAAAATCTACAGTTTGGTACATCCTGAGAAAGAAAGCAAGCACTGGTGAATTCAGCAACGCAAAAAGACCTGGACATCCACGGAAGACAACAGTGGTGGATGATTGCAGAATCATTTACATGGTGAAGAGAAACCGCTTCACAACAGCCAACCAAGTGAACAACACTCTCCAGGGGGTAGGCGTATCGATATCCAAGTCTACCATAAAGAGAAGACTGCATGAAAGTAAATACAGAGGGTGCACTGCAAGGTGCAAGCTACTCATAAGCCTCAAGAATAGAAAGGCTAGATTGGACTTTGCTAAAGAACATCTAAAAAAGCCAGCACAGTTCTGGAAAAACATTCTTTGGACAGATGAAACCAAGATCAACCTCTACTAGAATGATGGCAAGAAAAAAGTATGGAGAAGGCGTGGAACAGCTCATTATCCAAAGCATACCACATCATCTGTAAAACACGGTGGAGGCAGTGCGATGGCTTGGGCGTGCATGGCTGTCAGTGGCACTGGGACACTAGTGTTTATTGATGATGTGACACAGGACAGAAGCAGCCGAATTAATTCTGAGGTGTTCAGAGACATACTGTCTGCTCAAATCCAGCTAAATGCAGTCAAATTGATTGGGCGGCGTTTCATGATACAGATGGACAATGACCCAAAACATACAGCCAAAGCAACCCAGGAGTTTATTAAAGCAAAGAAGTGGAAAATTCTTGAATGGCCAAGTCAGTCACCTGATCTTAACCCAATTGAGCATGCATTTCACTTGTTGAAGACTAAACTTCAGACAGAAAGGCCCACAAACAAACAGCAACTGAAAGCCGCTGCAGTAAAGGCCTGGCAGAGCATTAAAAAGGAGGAAACCCAGCATCTGATGATGTCCATGAGTTCAAGACTCCAGGCTGTCATTGCCAGCAAAGGGGTTTCAACCAAGTATTATTAATGAACATTTTATTTCCAGTTATTTAATTTGTCCAATTACTTTTGAGCCCATGAAATGAAGGGATTGTGTTCAAAAAATGCTTTAGTTGCCTCACATTTTTATGCAATCGTTTTGTTCACCCCACTGAATTAAAGCTGAAAGTCTGCACTTCAACTGCATCGGAGTTGTTTCATTTAAAATTCATTGTGATAATGTACAGAACCAAAATTAGAAAAAAGTTGTCTCTGTCCAAATATTTATGGACCTAACTGTATGTGGATTTATAGCTATCCTGTGTAGAAGGGAGCGCTCCTGAACCCTTCCACCCATCTTCTCCATTTCTTGAACTACTGGTAGTACTATCTTTACATTGAATGTAGATCTCTGGACTATCTATCTTCATCATTACATGTCATCCATTGCCATTTTCCATGCACTTTATATCGAGTGTTTATTGTACATCGCCGTAAAGGGACTGGGGTAGGATCGTTGTTTTTGTTGATTTTATTACATTCTTTATTGGCTGTTTGATTACCGGTTTGCTTTGTTTTTTTCTCTGTTTGTGAGTGCGTGCGGGTCGGGCCAAGGCTGGAATCTCCACCATAAAAATAAATAAATCAGTGCCTTCTCGACAGTGTGAACCTTAGCGGCACTGGACCGCTACACCTTTACAACTGACTGGTTCATCGCTAGACATGCAGGTCATCTCCTGGTAAAGTCGGATGACAGGAAATGACATTGTTGCTAATCTGCTAGACAACTTGGACTGCTTCAGCTTGGACAACGCTCAGAAAGGAAGGCACAACCCTGATGAACGAGTCAAGAAGGAAAGTGAAGAGTGAAGAAACCATACAAAACATCTCACACTACAGTTTGCAGCTCCATTACAGGAAAAGCCGGAAGCGTCAGCGAGACTGTGAGATGGTTTGGTCATTGCTGGGGAAAATATGCCTAAAGTAACATCAGCTGAGGATATCAAAAATAAATGTTATTGCTTAAAGTAAAACACAGCATACAGAATATGACATCCTCAAACTCCATCCAATTCAGGGTTGTAGAGGAAGAAGAGTCCATACAGGCAGCACTGGGCACAAGGTAAGAGCCAGCCGTCCATTCACAGCCCACTCTGAGCCAATTCAGAGTCATCAATTAAACTGCCCAGAAGAAACGCACATAGACGATGGGCAGGTACAGGACTTGAACACACGACACTGGGCCCACCATGTCCTACAAATCAGCCGATATTTGAAAATCGTAAAAGTTCTAAAGTAAACCAGCTGTAAGAAATATGAAAATAATGGGAATAAGCTGCAAATGTAATTTGAGAAACCAAGCAGTGTGGTCTTCAACATGCCATAAGTAGCTTGTGTGGACAATGCCACGTTGGGGAGGCATGGGCCTCCTGCATTAGAATTGTGCGATTTATATCAGGTGCAAGTTAACTAGAAATTAGACAAGAAGAACTTTGACCAACACTCCAGGTTATTGGATTGGATGCCAGAAGGTCAGAGTTGTCTTCCAGTTGGCTTAAAGCCCCATACATACTTTCTGCCATTTTACATGTCATCGTAGATGGGAGCTGTAAAGTGTCCATGTGCTCTACCAGTAGACAAGAAACACTGCCTTAGTAGCAAGAACATGCAAGAAACTGCAGGGATGGGAACGGCTGTCACAACCATTAGCTGCCCTTCTGTGTTTTCTAAATGTATGGTCATGGATATTCTTTAATTTACTTTACATAGAAGTACTTGTCAGTTATGTGTTAATACACACAGCATGGTGATGTGATAAGTCCAAGTGTGATGCTTGAGCACCTCTGGTTGTCACCAACCGATCATTACGTGTCAATGGGTGTCATGCTATGGAACATGAAGATGTCAGGAACCACAACAAAAATGGAAATGAAGGCAGGACAAGACTGAATGCCTTCAAATTTTTTCTATGGCTAAAGTGGTCTGAGATGCCCCAAAGTAGTGTTGGGGGGGATATCAACCACTTACCTAGCTAAAAAGATTGAATAGACCGAGATATCTGTAATCACAGGAGCTTGGCAGCCAGTCTCCATCATGTCTCATTGCCTTCATCTGGAAATGTCTGAGTGAGGTGGACCTAGAAAGGGTGTCCTCACCTTTCTTCTCCATATCAATGCGAGCAAAACAGAACAGAGAAGTGTGTCCTCCATAATGATACAAACCAGTCCAGATTTAAGAATAGATCTCAAAGGTAATTAGTAGTAGATGAGGTGAAATCAAAAATTCCACATTAGTGAATAGTGCCCTATCCCTCCGGATACACTCTTGGTACCTAATCTTGTTTCGCTCTGTCGACTTCCAGATAAATACAATCCATGCATTCATACAAGATGTATACTTAATTATGTTGCCGTTCCAGAAGCGACTCATATTTCTGGTAATTGGGTCACATGACAGGTGTGCTAATGACATCTAATTCAGTTAGAAATGTTCTGCAAAGGAAATAAGATTGATGAATGTCTCAACCGGAGTGACCCTGGGGAGAGGTGGGGAAGCGGGGGTGGGGGGTGGTCTTGCTTAGGTCTGGCCTTGGGTCATACAGTATAAGCTCACTGCTTGACAGTCAGCAAGGTCTGGGGAATTTAATGTGCAATTTTATAAGGGAAAAACATCCAGAATATAAATGTTCAGGCTAAGTTGTTGGAGTGTGGTTTAGAATTTAACACCTTCATGTGAATTATCACGATGGACCCCACACTTCTTCCCATTGTTCTCGCAAAGACACATCTGGGTGCATTCTGCTCAAAGTATGGAGCTGGACTAGAACGGACAACTGCACAACTCAATTTTTCCTCAGTTAACCAGGCCAAGCAGAAAATGTCCAATGCACAGTTGGACCCCACCACAACAGATACTTCCCTGTCAGCCACGGGGCTTCCGTTACCACATAGTAATAGTTTATTCAGAAGTTTTAAGAAAATACAGAAACTTTATTTCTTTAAACATCCAATACATTTTCTTTACATGATATTCCTGTGCCAATATCAAAACCCTCCTCCTCACCCACCATGTCACAGTGAGAACAAGAGCGAAGAGCAAGCTGGCCCACAGACACATTTTTTTCAGCTCTCAAAGGAGAACAATTTTACGTAGACGTGTCCTTCACTACAGACAACTTGGTGCAGCAAAACTCACAACCCTGGTCAAACTGGGATGGAAGTCGGGGTTGGATTCCACAAAAGTGCACAGAAGCAAAGCAAAGCAAAGCCAGAAGAAACCCTGGCAAAGTGTTTGGCACGGGTCACAGGAAGGTCTGCTTATGAGGAGTGTGAACTGCGAACTGACATGTAGTCATTTCTGTAGTACGGCTTTCATTTTTGTCATTGTTCACTGGTGCCTGACATGTTCTGAGCCACAACCCGACTCAAGGCCAAAAAGATCTGACCCTGTGGGTACTGCACAGCAATGTATTTTGGGACATTCTGCAAAGACAGCTGTTCTATAATCACATCACATCTTTGCTGGCTTTGGGTTAAGCTGACTAGACTGTTGTTTTACCATTACTTGGGATAAGCAGTGCTTTAGAAATGTATGATGATATGGTGAAACAGCGGCCAGGAGGCCTGTCCTGTGCTCCCACCAACAGGGCAGCACGAGACTGCTACTTGTCACTGCACTTACATGACAAAGGCACCAAGATACTACAGCAGAAGCTGGCTGAGAAGAGCAAGGGCTGCATGAGTAAAGGGGGATCTGACAGGGCTGAAAAGGCCACACGATGGGGTCAGGAATTCAATCTAACAAAACTACAAACCAGGAAGTGGCAAACGGGGAAGAGGCTGAGGTTCCCTGAAGCCCTGTTCTCCTCAATATACCAAACAAGGACTGAGGTGATGGGGTGGAGGAGAAGGAACTGCCGTCACTAATAACATATTGTTGGCACCTCCTGTCAGTCTTAGACTGTTTCAGCAATCTCTGGAAATTCTCTGTAAATCTCCTGCACAATTAACTTGTCCATTTGGCTGGCTTCACCGACCTCAGCTTCTCTCAGGATACGCTGAAGCACCCCCTGCAGATCTGCTAAGCGGTGACGATGCTGGAGGTAGTCAGTAGTGTTAATAATGGCGAGCATCAAGGAGAGGTACTCCATCCGCAGCTACAGAAGCAAGAGAGAGAAAAATATCAGGCAGCATAGAGGTAAAGTGATCCAGCAAATGGCATGCAAGATACTTTTGGGTGGCATTGGTGTATAATTATTATTATTCTAATAAAAAAAATACTAAAATGGGATTTAATAAAAATAGGATAACAGGAAAGCACCCTCCTCCAGCAGAATGGAATAAACAGACTTTTTCAAAGCACACAAAAGGACCTGAAACATTTGAGAAGTCCCCTCTATACAAGACTTCAGAAAATGGGCACAAGTGCTCTTTAACTAAAAAGTTGGTCAAACTAACTTCTGCTGGTTTTACTCTCCAGCTATTTTGTGCCTGTTAAATAAGCCGCTCTTAATTGGATTTCTTGTGTACCTATTTTAGCATAGAAACTAATATGCTTCAGATATTTCAGTTAGATCTTAAAACTATTTGTAGATGCTTCAATATAAGACAAAAACAGATATATAGTGTCTTTCACAGATCTATCTAGCTAATAGACAGCTAGATAGATATATATACGAAACACACCATGATAGACAGATAGAACCATGTAAAAAATTACACTCCATGAAAACTGTTGACTGTTTCAGCATAAACAGGTAAACTTTATCTTTAGGCACTTTTTGCATTAAGCTCTAAAGGTGATATACTTAAAAAAAGACACATAAAATGTACATGTTGTAGTCATTCACGTAATCTAAATTAACAAAAATGGAGATTTGTCACGTGAAAAAAGTTAAATACAATCCTACATTTATCACCACTCCAAGTCCATACAATTAGAATCTGGTCCTCTAGATTAGGAGCCAGTGATTAGAAGTTCCTTAAGAGATTGTGTAGATGGACCGTCTTTTTTTTGTTTAAACACAGATATCGAGGGTGTGGTGTTCTCTTTGCTATTGACATGAGTGCTGTCTCTGTGCCAAGATCAAAAGAGCTCTCTAAGGCCCTTAGAAAGAAGGCTGTGGGTGCCTACAAGTCTGGCAAGGAAATTAAAAAGATCACCAAATTTTTTGAAATCAATCATTCCAATGTAAAGAAAATCATCTACTAGCTGCACGTCTTTCTTCAAACAACTGCTAATTTATCCAGGACTAGTTGGCCCAGGAAATTCATCTTAAGAGCTGATTGATGCTAAAAGAAGACTCCAAAATTTCATTGCAGGATCTACAGGTATTCCTTGTACATGCATGCACTTTGACACCATTTGTTACAATCAGAAGGATTGCACAAATGTGACCTGCATGCAAGGTGTGCCAAGAAAAAGAACATTTGAGCAATTCACTGAAAATAAAAGCAAAGACCAGGGGCCTCATGTGTAACGCCGTGCGTAGAACTCACACTATAACATGGTGTAAGCACAAAAGCGGGAACGTGCGTACGGACAGAAAAATCCAGATGCAGGAATCTGTACGTATGTAAACTTCCACGTTCTTCCACTACATAAATCCGATCAGCGTGAAAAGTAACACACGTGCACGCGCCTTCTGTCCCGCCCCAACTCCTCCCAGAATTACGCCTCTTTGAATATGCAAATCAATATAAAATAGCCTTCTGTGAAAAGACAATGGGAAAAGCACGGGGGAAAATATAAGAATTTCAGCAAATACCAAGTGGAGGCAAAGGAAAAACGTACTATTTGTTGGTTTAAACAGTGGTATAATCAACAAAAGGAAGTTGATCGAGTGACAGTGTCGGAGCAACTCGAAAGCTCAAGTTCACAAAGTCGCACAGTGCCCAAAATAAAAAAGAAGTCACATATCAAAGTTGCCGTGAAAAGGCGAGTCGTAGCCCACTGTCTGAGTGTCATATGAAAGCTTATAGGGTACAGACAAAACAAATAGGCACACAGTGGGAAAAAAAGCATGAAATGTCAACTTTAATCTCGAAATTTCCACTTTAATCACGTAGTTTATTTTGCCATTAAAGTAGAACATCATAAACTTCATCTTAAAATTGTTTAATTTACTAGTTTCTCAAATCCCATTGTAACTAAAGTAGCACGTTAAATGCTTTGTTCTGTATTTGATCTTCTATGTGCTCTATGTGTGTGAATCACTACTTGCTTCTTAAACTGGCTTTCTCTTTCTCCGACAGGACACATAATCCATTACATTCGTGATATTACAGCTCTGTGAATAATTAAAATACTGAGATGTATATGTGATATCTTTTTCATGATGATAGGAATGAAAGCATGTTATTAAACATGGGAACATGGTGGCGCAGTGATTGGTCGTGTCTCATGCAAGAGGCTTGCTGTGCCATGCGCGACCTTCAATGAAATAATTTATTACAGAAGTACTGTCTCTTTCAAACGTACTAACCTCCAATTCCTGTCCTACTTTTCTTTCTCCAAATACCCAATCGCCACACAATCAACTCTGTAATAGACGTGAAGCCATTTGTAAGCTTAGAACGCTGATTCTTCAAAACTTTTAAGGATCTGTCTATCCTTCCAGTGTCGCGTCAGCACCAGCAAGAATACAACGCAAGGCAGGAGCAATCTGTGAACTAGCTAGCGCTGCGGCATCGTGTCCTCACATGTTTAATTATTAATGATACAGATTATTTAAATGAAGTTAAAGTTTTATCTGTATAATATAATCAACATATTTTGCTGCTTTTCATCTTAAAAATGATATTGTCATCATATGTAAATACGCGCTTTATAAAGTGGCGCAGGTTGTGCAATATTATAACTGTAGTGCAAGTTTACAGTGGGGTAATTGTACTTATAAGTACAAACACTTCTACAAGGAGCACTTGATGGACTGATTGAGTGTGTTTATAGTTCTTGGGATGAAACGTTTTCTAAACCGCGAAGTCTGTACAGGAAAGGCTTTGAAGCATTTTGCCGTGGCTGAGGCAGCGTCTGCTTCATGCTGTATACCAATAATTCTCTTTCCAATCAGCTGCTGCTGTGATTCCCCACTCAGATACAGTGATATAAGTGGTGCAGTGAGAGTAATATGGAAAAAGATGATCTGCTGTGGCAACAGACAGTATATTCAAGAAAACCCACAAACATCTTGCCACTGAAGGAACGTTGCGTGGACATCAGAGAGGTGGGCAGTTTCCTACATGAAGAAATTTTTGCTAAATCAACAGTACAAAGTAATGGGGATTGTGGAAGAGAGGTGAAAAGAGAGTGCAGGCAGGGTGGAATGGGTGGAGAAGAGTGTCAGGAGTGATTTGTGACAGACGGATATCAGCAAGAGTTAAAGGGAAGTTCTACAGGACAATAGTGAGACCAGCTATATTATATGGGTTGGAGATGGTGGCACTGACCAGAAAGCAGGAGACAGAGCTGGAGGTGGCAGAGTTAAAGATGTTAAGATTTGCACTAAGTGTGACGAGGATGGACAGGCTTAGAAATGAGGACATTAGAGGGTCAGCTCAAGTTGGATGGATGGGAGACAAAGTCAGAGAGGTGAGATTGAGTTGGTTTGGACATGTGTAGAGGAGAGATGCCGAGTATAATGAGAGAAAGGTGCTAAGGATAGAGCTGCCAGGGAAGAGGAAAAGAGGAAGGCCTAAGAGAAGGTTTATGGATGTGGTGAGAGAGGACATGCAGCTGATGGGTGTAACAGAGTAAGATGCAGAGGTCAGAAAGATATGGAAGAAGATGATCCGCTGTTGTGACCACTAATGGGAGCAGCCGAAAGAAGAAGTTGAATAAATGATTGAAAAGGCAAAATTTCCTGTGTTTATATTCATGTATGTCACTTTTAATCTGTAGGCACTGTTTGCCAGTCCAGATATGTTTAAAAAGTCACCACTGGGTTGCCAAATAGGTCAAAACATGAAGTGTGAGCCTGAGTTCTAAAATTGCAATACAACCCAAAAGACACCATTTATGTCCAGTGGCTTCCCAAATACTTCCACTTACTAAATAAATAACTATTGGAAACACAACTATTTATTTATCTATCAGAGATTATGTTTACATTGTATTATCCCTGAATTCTTTTAAATGCTCAAACAGGTAAACTCCATACAATTCTGAGACTGCTGGCTATAAAAACCTGTGGTTGGTGTGGCCTTGCTGAAATGAGATTGAACAAGAGAGACCAATGGTATATAAATCTGCTATAAAATGACATGGACAAAAAAAGACAGGCTCTTCATAGATAAGAGTGGGGACAACAAAAATAATCCTTTTCCATATGCTGACCTTGTCTCCTGGGGACAAATTGGAGATCTGCCGCACAATGATGTCAATCATCACCATCATGTCAGTGCGATAGAAAATACTGGCCGTTTCAACATTAGAAAACACATCTTGAAGGAAATTCAGTACAGAATGAGGGGGCTGAGGCTGGTGGTTAAACATACGCACTGGGTCATCTGAAACGAGACACCAGAGAAAGAATGAGGGTGAAAGAAGTTGTAGACAGGAGACTAAATTCTATCAGAGCAGTCATTCACCTCCACGGTTAAGCAGCAGTAAGATTTTCTCAGACAAAGTCTTAACGTTGGGCCTTTTTACCAGGGTGGCCATAATAATGTTGCTCATTGGCACTGAAACAAAGGAAGACAGCAATTATTTAATTTCCTATGGTTTCCTTATTCCACTTTTGTTTCAACACTGTGCCAGTCTAGCTGAATCCCCTTACCCGTCTGATGCAGATTGAAGGCAAGCAGCACATTGATGAAAAGGTCAGGGAGCTGGTCGGTTGTGTCAGAAGGCAGCCCTTCCTCTATGACATCCAGCAGGAACTGGATGAAGTTCTCATTCAGCTGTTCTGTTGGCAAAAGTAAACAGTAAGGGTCACACTCTACCCCCATTCCAAGCTGCGCCACAGCATGTGAATGGTTTCCTGCTCATGCTGGTGTAGTTACCATAGTGATGGTAAGGCAGCGGCTCCGCCATGGAGAACAGCATTGCAAGGACCAGTGCAGAGTAACAAAGCTTCTGGTGTTCTGCAAGACAAACATCAAAGAGTGTGCTGTTTCAGTACTCATGGACAAATCCCCATAACCTATATTATATATGACTGGTGTTGTAGCTTAAGCATGGCTCTTGTACCGCCACACTATTAAATAGTTACTACTTATTCTTTTCTTTTTTTTTTTCCTCCAGTCCTAACAGTTTTTTGGCATTATCTTTTCATTCCACTTCATCCTCTTCATTTCTAATCTTTGCCTAATCTGCACTCCTGCTGATAAGCAAGCATCTGCTTCTAGCATTCCTAAACCAAGTGGAGTTAAAAAGGTTAATCTCAATAGCCATATTACACCAGTGCAAGGTAACTACAAACAAGAGGGGAAAATAAAGTTTCAAAATAACCAGAAGATAGAAAGAAGAAGAGACAAAAAGTGCACCTAGAAAAAGGCTGGAGACATAAAAATACTACTACCTTGTAGAGAATTTATACAGAATATCCAAGGATTCTGGTTATAAAATTACTTGTGTGAACAACTTACCTGTAAAAGCATTAAGCACTTGTTTAGATTATTAAGACTGAAAAAACAGGTTACATAATCTTCTAATTACTTGAAAAAAGATAATCATTTAAACATTTTTTTTCGGCTTACATTGTTAGACATGCTCGGACAGCTTTCACATAAAGTACTGAGACAATTTGCTGTGCGAGTGCACTTAAAAGCTGCTTTAGTCAGAAATGGCACGTGCTAAACAAGTGAAGCATAACCAGTGTTAAATATATCACTATGGTCTGTGTAGCTCTTACGTTTTACACTCATATACTGTAAATAACCTTAATTCTTTCATATCTATTTTAATAAATAACTAGGGGCTCTGCCCCCTGCTCGCTACACTTGCCAACCCCTGTGCGGGCTCTATGTGCTAATCATTTCCTGCATCTGCCGCTTCCGACGAATCGTACTGTGCTTTTGCATAAACACGAATATCAACTCTGCCTTTGATATCTCCGTCTTTCGAAACTATTATCACTGACAATTCGTCACCTGTTGGTTTATTATGTATGCGAGCATGGTCTTTCAGATTCATATAGAAATCCAAGAAAACTTCTTTGTCCGTGTTTTTCAGATAAATTGCGTGTAAAGTGCCATACTTCTGGATGTATGGATTTGTATCTGTTAACGGCTGTAGGATTTCTAATATGTCTGATCAAAAGAACTCTTTCGATTCTATGTTGCATCGCTTCTCCGTGATCATAAATATAAACCTGACCTAATTGTGGTTTCTTTGAAATGAAACTTGTAGTATCTCTGTCATGTCACCCATGTCCATATATTCAATCTCTTTTTGCTGTTCCGTTATTTCGGCGAGTAATAATTTCCATTTGTTAGCGCTAATGCGATCCTTACTATAAATTTTTTGAGATTTTCGAATTTTAGTACTTAATCTCTAACCTGCTCTGCATGTGTATCACGCCTATGTTTTTGAACCTCTTTACGACGTTCTACTTTGTCTTCTACTCTTTGTCTTTTCTTCTTCTACTGTTTGTCTTTTATTTCTGCCCCCACTTGGACCTGTTTGGTTTTCAGTTCATCTCTTGGCACAAAGTCTCGTCTTGCGGGACATGAAATTATCTCTCTGAAAATGTCTCGTCTTGTCTCTCTGAAAAAGTCTCGTCTCGTCCCAAGATTTTTTTATATAATATAGAAATATTTCAAAATTATTATTGCCCCAAGATGCTTCCCTGGATGGGCAGGTTAAAAAATGGATGTAAGGATTATTATAATCATCATTACTATTATTGTTACATTGCTCCCTTTTGCTCTTACATGTTAAATATTAAACATTCTTGCTTTCACTTACTATGCTGTGTCCTTCTGTCTGAAAATGTTTTTGAGCAACACTGAGAATGGTTTTATTTCCCAGGATTTCTAGTAAAAGGGGAAAAAGCTGCTAGTTAAACACTAATTACTTTAATGCACCAAAACATTATTATCTGAAAAGTCATAAAAAGTATCACCACACTCTGGTCTCAGAAAATCCAAAAAGGACTGCACCCTAGGCAAGCTGGAATACCACAACCACTGATCTGCTCAACCATGAAACTCCCGAACTTCAAACGAATGCAAGTGCCAATAGCACTTGGAATGAAAAATGGCTGGAGCACTAAGAGCACCTCAGCTAACTGCGGAGTTCATCTCTATCAAGTTTCCAATGGGATTTTCCTGACGGAGCATGGACGTGGATTGTATGATGAATGATTCCTTAATACAAGCCAAGTATAAAAATTGCTATGTATTTATGTTTTGTTTTTTTTTTTTTTGTTGTTGTGGTTATTTTGTTCCTATTGTGGCTTTGAGGTTATATTTCAAATGGAACTACCTTACAATGGTGAATTTCCCAAAATGGAACCTGGTCCACTAGTGAAGCCAACATTTCCTGCTGGATACAATGACTCAAAAATGATGCTGGAATTCTCTCCAGTCTCCATTGATAAATTATTTTGTCCACACATATCCAGTCCTAATTGGCAGGTGATCTGGCACAGCAGAATGAATGGCATATTTCTATAAAATATAGCTTGTGTCACTGCCAATCGTCAATATGGTAATTTGGGCAATAGTTGAGAAGACTGAGACATTTTTCATTACTGTAAAGAAAAAAGATTGCCCTCAAATAGATACTTTAACCTTTCCAAACTTTGAGAAATATGGAGAAACATGCAATACATTCCGTTCCACAACTCCATGGGATGCTTAAGTTACCTTGTATGCAAGACTAAAGATGACGCTCAATACATACACCTTATTAAGAGGAGTGTAAACCATTCAGCTGTACCTGAGGGGCTAAATCAAAGGGAGCATAGAAAATTAGAGAGGGAAAGAAGGAAACTCATATTTTGTTCTGTTTCGTCAATGGTACAATACTTGCTGAGTGGAAGGAAGAACAATGAATACAACTGAATTTCACATACCTGTTCACCGTCTTCCCATTTACACCAAAACACCACTATATACTCACTTGTCTACTGACTGACGGAAGCTGGACTCGTGTGCTTACATCAAAGTGCATTAAGCTTCACTTGGGGTTTGCGAGTGCACCTACCTTAAATATTTTCCTTCTAAAGTAATCAATAGGGTTAATGCCATCTGGGACTCTTGCTTTTTTTTCTTTGTAAACATCATCTTATTAGTAATATTAACTGAAACATCACTTGAGTGTAAGCACACCGGGTAAAAAAAGTTCTCCATTTTTACAGTGTTATTTTATGAATATATTTTTGTAATTTTACTGTTCAGATTTTAACGCATTCAGTGTATTTTCTAAGTTAACGATGCTGTAAAACTGCAGTTTCTCCTTGGAATTAATAAATTGCCTACCCATGCATCACGCAAACAGCTTCAGCACAAGAGGGCAGGGATTGATAGGCAGCCAAAATCATTTCATCACTTGGTTTCAATGTCTTTCACAACCTTCTATTTTTTTTTTTACTGTTTTAATATTCTTCTATTACATTATTACTTATAAGCTGTCCTGCGATTAACTAGCACACTGTTCAGGGTTGGTTCCAACCAACCTTTGATGTTCTCTACTCCCCAAGTCACTGAATTAGATTGAGCAGATATGAAAACAGAAAGATGGAAGAACGGACAGAATTACTATTTTTATATTAATATGAGTATTACTGGAAAGGGTCTCCAGGTATAGCTGACCTTCTTTACACCTCCTATTATAGCTTTGACTACTGTTAGAAGCCTTGACTGCTCCACTGACAATGGAAATAAAGAGAGGCAGCGGACTACTTTACACTACAAGTTGTATTCCAATCACACCTCTGAACGGTTCATGCTTTTTCAAATGTACACTATGCCTGTCTAAAATTGATTTACATAATACAAATAACGGGTGGCACAGTGGTAGCGCTGCTGCCTTGCAGTAAGGAGACTTGGGTTCGCTTCCCGGGTCCTCCCTGCGTGGAGTTTGCATGTTCTCCCCGTGTGGGTTTCCTCCCACAGTCCAAAGACATGCAGGTTAGGTGCATTGGCGATTCTGAATTGTCCCTTGTGTGTGTGTGTGTGCCCTGCGGTGGGCTGGTGCCTGCCTGGGATTTGTTCCTGCCTTGTGCTGGCTGGGATTGGCTCCAGCAGACCCCCATGACCCTGTGTGGGTTGGATAATGACTGACTGACTGACTGCCTGCCTAATACAAATATTTCCTGGGATGGCACTCAACACAAAGGACATATGCTGCTGGGACAGGCTCCATCTTCCCCGTGACCCTTCTTAGGATAAAGCAGGTTTAGAAAATGGATGGATGGAAGATTTAAAAAAATATTTAGGCATTCTTACCTACGTGGATGGCCTCTCCCAACATTTTAAGTGTACTCAACTGTTCATAAAAAGCCTGTAGCATTGCTCTAATCGATTTTATATGAACATTTCTCAGCAATCACTATTTCCTAAAGCATACAAGTTAAATCTGAATCAATTGCAGTATGTCCAGAAAAAATTTTAATGAGGTGGCTAACACAATTTGGTGGACAATGCATTTTTCTGTGCCTTTTTTCTTGCATTTCAAACAGCAAAATGAGTTAATATATTCAGCGCAGAAAGGCGCGGTGGCTCATGGATGCATGCCAAGCATGGAAGTATGGCTTATGCTGCTGGAGGCTTTCTTGATTTACAAAAACCTTTTCCAAGTGAATATAATACGTTGGCTACAGCATTAAGAGCACTGACTCATCACTGAGGTGACTGCTTATCCTCACACTTGCTCAATGCTTGCCATTTACAAAATGTATTTAACTTCGACTGGAAGCTTTTGAGGCTGTAATCTGTGAATTAATGTAAGTGTCAGATGGAATCTTAGTCGATCTTACTGCACTTCTACTGTCTCCTTATTTTTCAGAAATGCATAAATCTATTTTATTATAAACTGTGATCTTCAACAAAAGGACAAGTTAAGCAATTTCCCATTTTTGACATCACTGAGCTGAAAGGCCACACATTTTCTCTAAAATATCTGTGTTTCTAACTAATCATTAAACAAATATTGTCCACTCAATAATACTTCATAATTTCCATTGTTCAGTTTACCAGAATTAACTCAGTTTTTTCCAACATTACATACCCTGAGTATGTGTTTGCATGTCTCTGGCCAGCTCCATGGGTAAGACCGAGTTCACCAGTGTGGAGATGATAGCAGCATCAAGGTTACACATGGCACCAAAGCATTTGAGCAGAAGTAGGCGCAGGGCCACCCGATGCTCCTGAAAAGACATTCATTTAGTAGCTTCTCTCTCTTAGAAAAAGTAGATTTATCATGATATTATGGTCTTTCAAAAAGAGGCATAAAAAACTTTAAACTCGGGTGATAAAGAAATACGCTGGTACAGAAGACAGCGTCACTGAAAATAATAGTTGGATTTAATGTATGTGCATCAGTCACTCCAAGATAAGTAGCAATTAATTTTATACCATGAAGAGTAAAGCCTCCGTTTTTATCCTTATCCATCTAGAGCAAAACCAGGTCTGTAATGGTTATAGATGAACAACAGCAATGCAATATAATTTAACCCTTGTCAGTCAAATAAGTCTGTTAACTCCAAACACTAAATCAAGAGGGCAAATTTAGAGCTTTATTATAACAATCATTCTATCATAAGACAATAGACAATTTTAATATTATCTAATAATTTATTCAAAGACACAATTCTAAGATTTGTGGATGTATTTGTTTTCATCTGAATGCTTTGTTTGAAAACAAATGGAAATTAAGCAACTACTATTTTGTCAGAAATTATACCTTTTAATTAATAATTATTTAGGTTCACCACCTTACCATTTGATAATAAGCCACCAAAGAGAGGACTGGCTCAAATTCACTTTTACGACACATCTTTTTGCACACTTCAGGATCGGCATCTGTCTGCAAAACACACAGAACTGAGTTGAGTTCATCTGGGAACAGACATAAAAGACAGAAAAACGTTTCTCAGAATCTTTGCACACACTGGTGTTAGTTGATTACTGATACCTGCTTTTTGATGTTATTCTGTGCAAATAATATTAGTTGAAACAAGCGAAATATTTTACCACTTCTAATGTCAAATCAAAAATGTGGCTGAGTGAAAAAGAAAAAAAAAGGCTGTAGCACTTCTTGCTTTATTAGCCTTTGTGTCTTTTTAATATGTGTCTTCTATTCATACCGTACATAATCTGTCAAAGGAAACAGCCAACTATATCTAGCCTTTTAAGATGTGATCCAGTCAGCACCAATAAAATAAAATGCACCAAAAAAAATGCAGTTTTATTACTAGGAGTTTAATAATATAGAGGATAGTTATATAATGATAATACTTTACATTTGCATAGTGCCTTTCCCACTACTCAAAGCGCTTCATTGAGTGGGGAGTCACTTTAACCACAACTAATGTGTAGCATCCACCTGGATGATGCGATGATAGCCATTTTTGTACCAGTATGCTCACCACACATTAGGTGATAAGTGGTGAAAAAGAAAGCCAGTTAGAGACAGGGGATGATTAAGGGGCCAGAATGATGAGGCCATGGTGGGCAGTTTAGCCTGGACATTGGCATACACCCTACTCTTTATGAAGGATGCCCAGGGATCTTTTATGACCACAGAGAGTCAAGACCTCGATGTTACATCTCATCCAAAGGACGACACCATTTTTACAGCACAGTGTCCCCTACTGGCCTCATCAACACCTCTTCCTGCAGCAATCCAAGCTTTTCCTAGATGGCCTCCCATCCAAGTACTGGATGGGCCCAACATGTTCTGAAGTGCATGTGGTATATAAAATCTTTTGAATTACTTCTGTTATAAATGGTCACCCTTTCTTTCTTTCACCCCCTCATCTAACTTCCTGTACTGCTTTATATCATAACAGTGTATTGTGACAGTGTTATGGAGAGCACTGTACAGCAGATGTCTTCTCCTTCGGCACATTCTCCAACTAAACCCGGGAAAATCCTTTGCCTGGAGATGGTGTTTGACAGAGAGCATTTTGTGGACAGGCAGTGAACCTAGCCCAAAGACGCTGTTGTGTGGGATCACCATCTGCAAGGTGAAAGGTGATGGTCATGTGCAATAACGGGAATGAGCTGGACAGTCCTTTCTTTTTCCTGACTCATTTCTCAAAATAACCATAGATATACATGTACAACAAGTGCATTGCTTACGTTTAGGTTATTCTTTTTAGTGCACTTCATGCATGTATAATTTGGTGTCGTTTAAGACAAAATGCTAGAAAACCTCCAACAGTTCCATTGCCTTTTAAGCACTCAAGAGATTGGCTTGAGTTGTCACCTTTACTTTAAAACTGCTTCGGGAATGACCATTGAGACACAAAGTTTTCTTGGTATTTGCAAGAAGTGTCACTCTTAATTGAAGATAAATCAGAAGCTACCTCAAACAAATAAGCATATATCTCTCTATTATAAAAAAAAATCTTGGAAGGTTGGAAGGAGATGAGACTTGATTTTCTCAGAGAGACACTTTCATGTCCCACGAGAAGAGTCTTTGTGCTAAGAGATTTAACCACACCTCGGGCTGGAAATAAAAGACAAAGAGTAGATGACAAAGTAGAACGTCATAAAGAATTCAAAAACTTTGCTGCGATACACATGCAGAGCAGGTTAGAGATAATCGAAGTACGAAAATTTGAAAGTCTCAAAAATAGGATGGTAAAGATCGCATTAGTGCAAACAAACAGAAATTATTACTCGGTGAAGTAACGGAACAGCGAAAAGAGATCGAATATATTGTTTGGATTTAAACTTTAAGTCGGAGACTTGTAGATCATCTAATTCGTGTTGCCATCAAGGGAAAAAAAACGTAGTGTTTCATCTCAATGAAGAGGCATATCTGCAAGAATTAAAATATTTGTTGTTTGGTGAAAGTGAAATCCCGCGAGAGAAATAATTTCTCATTTGTGTGAATGCTATTGTCAGACACATTTCTTGTAGAGAGAAAGAAACGATATTCACTCACGGGCAGTTATACTTTGCATTGTCACAACGTAATTCCAAACACGGAATCAAAATTCAATGCGAAAGAGGAGCAAGGAGGAGGTAAAAAAAAAAAAGTATTTGTTTCCCATTGTATCACCGTTTAAGAGGGGGTTTCAGAAGAGCAACCGTGTCATCTTGGGGTGCGTTCAGCCCTCCTCTTCACAACGCGGGTGGCACAGACCTTGGAGGGGGGAGGGGGGGATGGTTGGCGCACGGAGCGAGCTGAGGCGAAGCACCCTAGTATAATAACAAAAAAGTATTACAAGTCCTGGGATTGTTGATTGCCATGGATGTCACTAGGGCAGAGGAGTAACAGTTACATACCATTGAAAGGGAAATTAATTTTTTACTAGTTGCAGTAACACATGGGTTTAATGCAATACAGTACTTACTGTAATATAGCAGCACTGATACTTATCTGACCACACAAAAAAAGTTTCATCTGCTACTGGGATTAGGAGACACTGGCTTTACTGCCCTGTCTTTTTGCAGTACATAAGAATAAACTGCATTAGATATCTATCAGGGTGTCATGGTGCTTAGCACAACTCCCTTACAACATCAAGGAAACGGATTTGAATTGCTGCATGTTGTCCTGATGACGACATCAGCTTTCTCCAGATACTCCAGATTTCATTCACATCACAAAGATGTAGACATCACATTGAATAGTCACTGAGCATTGCTGTATGCCCTATGATGAATTTTGTAAACGTAACACAACAGATTCAAATAATTAATGAATTGTGTATTAACTGCATGGCATCTTGATTTGCATCAGACCAGCTGTTTCAACCATTGAATACCTATGACATAGGTCAGGCAATGCCCATAACGTCAGTCACGAAATGCCCTTTGAGTCAGATAACCCTCCCACAACCCTAATCTTAACCATAGTGTAATGGGGCCCTAATGTTAACCATCGTCTAATGTGATGGGTGTTTTGTGATGTTGGGACATTACATGACTGACCTCATTGGTACTGCGGTCTGCAATTACACTTTGTTGATTATACTTGTGCGCGTACTGCAACAGCAACACAGTATGTGAGATCTTTAAATGTACCACGTCATTACAATGGGGAATATGTGATGCTTGTATTGTCTGTGTGAGAAATGGATGAAGAAAAGCACCATGAATACATTCGTATGTCAGCATTTAAGTTTGATGATTTGCCTCATGCACCAAAGCACTCAAACAAACAAACATCAAAGCATGCACATTGATCTTGTTGAAGCTACAATGTGGCTTGCTATCACACTGCGTTATCTTGCAACATCCGAATCCCCACTTCTTTTTTTTAGGACATTTTCAGCTTTGCATGGACGTATCCATCTCGAATTTGCTTCCATTTCATCTGGCACGTTTCAACATCCACTTTCAAAGAGCTGGCGATTTCATGCCAGCTGTTCTCACAGGCACGTTTGTCACTATGGAGATGTTGATAGTAAACAACGATGCTGATGTCACATACCAAAACTTGAATACACAAGGCACACAAATTTTGGTGCTTCAACTTGCACACGCGTTATGTTAATAATTTCTGACGACCTGCTCAGAGGACATGTCAAAAGAACACTTGGAAGGCGGGGCATCCATAATGTGTGCGCATAAACATTCTGAGCATCTGGTATAACCTGGCCCTTAAGACAGTATGCTAAAGTAAAATTGTAATTTCAGAATTAACAAGTTTTGCATACATAAATAGAAATAAAATACTGCAGATCTTACGACAGTGAAAGAATAGTAGACTTTCTGAGTGTTAATGGAGAGTCAAACAGAGAGGAGTGACTGCATCTTTGTAACAGGAAACGGGCAGACAAAAGAGGAAGCCATTGTTTTCCAATTTTGGTTTTTTGTAAGTGAGCTAGAAATAACTTTCATTTTTGTTCAATTTACATTATTACCTAAAATTAAGAGGCATAACAAAACTAAAACATTGTAACTGGTACTAAACATTGTCAGGGTTCCTTATATTATTATTAGTAAGACTATAGGACACTAATCGGGATGAGTAGAGGCAACCGTTAGTACAGAAAATACTGCTATGACTTTGCAGAAGACAAAGAGTGCTGGGAGGTGGCAAGGGTGCATGTTAAGAAATTATAACTGCTTTGAAATAATTCCACTTAGCAAATGATTTGTAGATGAATATTTAGCCATTTCATTACAGCTAATTTATCCACTTAATACCAGTCGGAAATATTATGGTCCTGAACTATAAAAAGTACTTTATTAAACTTCAACTCTGAAGCTGGCTGGTGCGGTGTGTTTTAAGCTACCCTCCTGCAGCAGTAAATAATCCCCACTCTAAACTGTTTGGTGAGTCTCTGTATGGGCGGCACGGTGGCGCAGTGGGTAGCGCTGCTGCCTCGCAGTTGGGAGATCTTGGGGACCTGGGTTCGCTTCCCGGGTCCTCCCTGCGTGGAGTTTGCATGTTCTCCCCGTGTCTGCGTGGGTTTCCTCCGGGCGCTCCGGTTTTCTCCCACAGTCCAAAGACATGCAGGTTAGGTGGATTGGCGATTCTAAATTGGCCCTAGTGTGTGTGTGGGTGTGTTTGTGTGTGTCCTGCGGTGGGTTGGCACCCTGCCCAGGATTGGTTCCCTGCCTTGTGCCCTGTGTTGGCTGGGATTGGCTCCAGCAGACCCCCCGTGACCCTGTGTTCGGATTCAGCGGGTTGGAAAATGGATGGATGGATGGATGGAGTCTCTGTATGTTACACCATCACATAGTTAGATAAAAAGCACTTGCACCCCTCTTCCAGGGACACCAAAAAAATCTCCAAAATTCAAGATGGGTATCACTCCATGAAAACACAGGAATCCTACAATGTAAGCTGGCACCTTACATTAAAGTGTTATTTAAAATGCTTTGGATCAATCTGGCACTGTTTTTTTTTTCATTCAGGTTATTCCAGACACAGAACAAAATGTAAAAAAAATTAGCATTAAATTTATAAAGCTGTAGTTTGAACCTGACAACAGCATCTTCCAGTGTGTCTGAGGTAACCTTCTCTATGGCACTGAACAATGAACCACCCACCTAGGGAGCACTTTGTACCCATTGATCTACCACAAGCTGATAAGGACAACAGTGTTATTTTTATGTAAAGAATATCTTTCAGTTTGGATGAGAATTGTATGCGCCCTTTCCATCCACCTATTCTTCATATCACTCGTGCACAAATCCACAATTTGCATTAAGACAATTTTACAGTCACAAAACAAAAAACACTGAGACATTTAGACTACATTCAACATTGTATTATAGTAGATATAAGAATTCTGCACACCCCTGCCAAAATGAAACCAAGATAAATCCTGTCAGAACTTATTCCACCTTTATTGCAAAATTGCAATCTAAAAAAAAACTCTTTAGTGAAAAAAGGAAGGGATATGTAGACTTTATATATCCACTGTACATTTACAGTTGTAAGAGCTGTAAGAGGACAATTAGAACAATTAGGACAATTAGAACCAATTACAATATGATCTTTACTGCAGTCTGCACTGGAACCAGGTAACTAGGGAAAAGATGGAAAATTACCATAAAAAATGGTGATAATGATGATGAATTGAATTTGTACTAGATTTCAATTTTTCAAAACCTGTTAAAACTAAATTGATCGCAACATAATTTTTTTTTTTTTGGCAAAAAAGTGCACATATCTCTCTATTATATAAAAAAATCCTGCAACGAGATGAGACTTCTTGCAAGATTTTTTCAAGTCCCACGAGATGAGACTTTGGCCATGAGATTTTTTTCAAGTCACGCCCTCCACTCAACCATATTCCACCACTCACATGGTAATAATAATAATAATAATAATAATTCATTACATTTATATAGCGCTTTTCTCAGTACTCAAAGCGCTATCCACACAGGGATGAACCGGGAAGCGAACCCACAATCTTCCACAGTCTCCTTACTGCAAAGCAGCAGCACTACCACTGTGCCACCAGTGAGGAAAATCTCACCTCTCATTCGTGTGAATGCTTTTGACAGACAATTCCTGCTCTCTCAGCACTTACATATTTTAACATTTTCCTCGTTTTAAGTTCCCAATTAAAGAAGATGTATTATGTCCAAATCTAATTGAACAATTTCATCACGAGGGTTATCAACAGAAAAAATGAGTACACAGGCAATCCTAGCACAGAGAAGCGATGAAGTCAAACGAATTAACATTACACTGCAAACTGGTTAAATGCGTATCGATATACTATGCTGAAACAGTTGGTGGTGATCGTGCGGAAGATGAAAACATCATCCAGGAGAATATCTACAACTGGTAACACAGTCTGGTCTTTCACCACACGAATTACTGTAGAATGAGGGATGTATCCAACAAAGGTAATGTAGTACATCTTTAGGGGATAACATTAGACAACAAAGGAGATCTTGATATGCCATATGTATTAAAATGTTAACAGTTTCCCATTAGAATAGCTTTTGCAAAGACAATTAACAAATCGCATTGTCACAATTAAAGTCCAAACACAGAATAAAAATTCAATATGATATTGACGAAAATTTAATTAAAAAAATTGTTTTCACTTAAGTATTACAGTAAAAGTGTACGTTTAAAAAGTATTTGCGTGTTAATTTCAAAGCCAAACAGAACAAAATCGTATTACGCAATGAATAATTCTAATGCAACATGAAACATAATTTACTTTCAAATTATTATGTTTTACTCTTTTTTAATATGGTTAATTACTCACTGTAATGTAAAATAGTTCTATTATGCAGATGTAACAATTCCCATGAAAATAAAAATCTGTTTTAAATTGTACATCCGCATCCCCATACGTGAGCGACAGAACCGCAAAGAGGTGAACACGTAGTGCAGGCACGGGGGTTGGCAAGCGAAGCCAGCAGGGGGCAAAGTCTCCTAATACTACATGAACGAAAACATATTTATTGGCAGGCCAAAAGCGAACCGAGCATAAAATGAAAAGTAAAAAACATGAGTGGAAAAAAATTGCAAAAACATCTCTGGTTACTTGGTCTAGGCATAGGTAAGCTTTCCAGTCTAACTAACAAGTAGTTCCCGGCAGATAAACCACTAAAATGAGTTGCCACTTTGTGTTGGGAATGGCAATAGTGACTGCTAAATCCCTATTCAAGTAGTACAGGCCTAATTTCTGTAGACAATCTACTATATAATAAAACACGGAGGTCTGTATCTCCAGTCCTTCAGAGTAATCTGACTGGTCAGTTTGACTTTGGTGACACTACAAAAGAAGACGTTCACGGTGCATGAGGAGGAGCAAAGGAGAACTCTGGGAAAGTCACCTTCAAAGATGGAAAGCATAAAAATGGACAGGAGGTGAGAAAGGCACCTCAAAAATGATGACAGAGTCTGAGAAGCAGGCTTTATGGGAATACGCTCAAGAAAGGGAGTGAGGGGAAGAGAGGTTCAGACAAGCATGAATACAGAGGTAAGGAACTTAAAATTACACATAGGATGAGGTACTGTGGCTACTGTTATCTAACAGAAAACGGATATGAACAGATTGTGTGTGCCTGCCCTAGTCAGAAGTGCAGTAGGAGCAAGGATAAAAATTTAAGTGGCTTAGAATGTGGTACAGTGGTGCACATCACTCATGTTGATGTATGTACATTAGCAACAGCAACCCTTGTACAGTAGGATCACAGATATAATAAGCAATGTGTCACCATCCACACAAAACATTCACTGAATGGTAATATTATGGCCAGAAACAGGGCAATGATGAAATTGGGCCAGATGAGGTGGATGCTAAAAGAAACAGCACAATATACTTTGCCATGCAAGCAGAAAGACAGTCAATGATCATGGAACATATTCACACTGAAAGACTGAAAAAGCATGTCATGGATCCAACCTTTGCTGTCAGCAAATACAAGAAGGATAAGGAGGTGTAATATTGTGGTGGTGCACTTTTGCATCAGGGTCAGAATGCTTTTATATGAATAGAAAAATGTACGAATGCTGTAGAATATCTAAACATCACTTTTAGTCATGCGCACCACCTGATGGCACTAGTGTACTTGTCTGCAGATGACCTTTCCAAGAGGAGAATGTTCCACACCTAAGATTAGAAATGATGCAAAATTGTTCCTAAAAAATGCATTTACAATAAATAAGATATCAGTTAAATAAAGCACTATGATGAAGATGCAATGAGTAAGTTGGAGCAGAGTTCCTCCTACACCAGCTATCTTGCAACAATTTCAGAAAAAACTGGATTCAACGAGTGCACTTTCAACAGCTTGTGGAGTCCTGGTGTACTCGAATTAACTAGCCTGACATATGATGAATTGTTCCAGGGTGAAACTGTGGCACAGCACAGAAAGATTTATTTTAAAAACTAATGGGTACTTCTGTATTTAGTTTTATTAAGTAAAAAGTAGAAACCGTGCTAAAAGGCATTGAGTTTCAAAATGATGCCCAAAGTGCAAACTTTGTTATTCTTAATACATTGTTAGTTTTATTTATTTTACAAAAAATTTTTTCAAATTTGATTTGAAATTTTGTTTGTGTGTAGCTAAGCGATATAGCATATCATAGTGCTTAGACCATTTCTGAACTTCTGATTTGCCAGAATTTTGTTTACTAAATGTATGATTCCCCAATACTAAGGAGATTCTCCTGAATACATGTGTTTTCTGTGATAGCCAAAAGTCATGCTGTTACATCTGTTGAGGACTATAGGCAGCATGCTTTAGCAGATGAGGGACCAGAGTTTAATTTCCAAGATGCTACAACTAAAGCATCTGCCAACTAGGGAGACAACCACAGAAAATGACCATTTATATACATCATGAACAGGACCACAAAAGACTTTGGATGGTATACTACTGTATGCTTAAACAAATTCTGAACTCTAAAAGTAAGGTTCTTACCAGTATTTGCAGTAGCTCCTCCAAGTAGCAAGAGATCACTCCTTCATCCTCATACAGAGCCCAACTCCGCTGCTGAGCATCATCCTTATGCCTTGCTAGGTCTTTAAAGATCACTTCCAGACGCTGTTGGTCATGGCAAACCTGCCCCTGTGGCAGAGCAGCACTCATATCCTGGCAGAAAATCAGCTGGTTAGACATGCTTCATTCATGAACTCCTCTAATGATGTATTAATTATGAAATGACAATATTGATTATGGCATTCCATACTTGTGGACAAGTTAAATGACAGGTTTGAGGAGTCCAGAATATCAAACTATGTGGCTCCGAATCTTTCTATTTTAAACTGACTTGATTACACAAAATTTTGATTTGCCCCAATGAAACATACAAGAAAGAGGTGTAGAAGATATTGCAACTTAAAGGAGCTATATAAACTAATACAGAGCACCTGTCTACTTTAAAAAGACAATGCAATTTTTTGCTGGGCAAGCTGTCACAAAGATGCTGCATTTGTCTCGGATCAGTAATGTCCAGATAGAGTTTGGGAATAAGATAAAAATTGTACAAGTGATTAGGATAACACTTTCTATTGTCTACAGATTGACTTCTTTGTGAGGCACAAATTGCAAATGCTTGCATTCCCAGTTACAGTGAAAGGAACATCCTGACAGCTGCCATTTCCTGACATTCATTGTTTACAGTCAAAGTGCCTCATCTGACCCATACTCTACATCTAACTGAACAAAGAAGTTATTTTAGTCTCCCTTGAACTGATTCTGTTCTTTAGAATTTTCATTTCTTGATGTGCTTTACATTTCTGTTCCAGGAAGACCAAAAGGACTGCTAAGGATTTAACATTTAAAAATAACTACAGTGCTACCTTGTTATTTAAGAACTTAACTGTGTTTAGCCTAATTATGATCAGTGATCCCATTTCATTATGATATTTGACACAGAGACCTGAAGTTTTGAATGGAAAGCACAGTACCAAGGTTATTATAGTTAACGAAAACTGAAACTATTATTTAAAAAAATTTTTTTTCGTAAACTGAAATAAAATAATTAACAAAACTGAAATGAAAAACTAAAACTAAACGAAACTATTAAAGTAGCTGGAAAGACTAACTGAAATAAAATAATTTACTAAACATAATTTTAGTTTTCACTTTTGAATTAATTTTCTTGTTGTTAGTTTTTAACCCTTGTAACATTTAACTCTAAAACTGAAAGCCATCCACCACGAGCCACCCGCACGTATTCATCCAGTGAACGGCGGCTGGTGATGGAGGGCAGGTTTTCACACAGCATTTGCAGTGACAACGCAAGCTGAATACGGGCGTGTAAAGCATGTGGAATAGAAAGCGATTTACGTAATGCCTTTCTTTGCACTTGTTATATATCAAGATGTAATTCAAACGCCTGAAATCAGAATGTGCTGCTCAACAAAACTTTACCGTATGGACTGAAAAATCACAAGTGACGTTTCAGTTTATTTCTCAGGTGCCTGCTTTTTGTTGACAGTAATTCACCTGCCACTTCGCACTCGAAGTATAGAGAAAGTATACTAATCATGAAAAAAATTCGACCCCGACATTTTCATGAATCTCCGAGTCCGAAATACCGTTTTTTGGAATTATGTCTGTGTGTGTATGTATAAACAAGATATCTCAAAAACGCAACTAGATAGATGGATGAAATTTGGCATGTGGTTGTTACACCAAAACTGTAGATCTGTATTAACTTTTGGGCCAAATCCATTAACTGGAAGTGATACTTTACCACACATACTTGATTTTTTTTTATTCATGCTGTGGCAAGAGTCCGATTTATTCAACTTTACTTTTATAATACCTGTCAAAACACAGTAGATTCTCTTTCCTTATTTTTTTTATATCTTTTCAGGCCTGCAGGTGCAAAAGTCTATCTATAAATTGTTTGTGCTCGAGATAGAATCAGAAATCAATATGGCTGGTAGAAAATAACAAAGCCCAGTGTTTGAGATTTTTGAATGAAATACTGTAGGCATTCATTATAAGCACATTGTCATTGGAGCAGGATATGTTGTGTGTTGTAGACATTTACAGTAATAAAACCTTACACCTTAAAATTCACCTAAAGTTCATTACAAATTGGCCCATTCTGGGAAATAAAAGGAAAAGAAAAAAAATGCCAATAGTCAGCACAGAATTGTTCAGCATAAACAACATAGAAAATATTTTAAAAATTATAAAATTGGGTAAAAATTACCCATATTCAGTACCTGGTTTTGATTATGCTTGTTTTTATCAAACAAAACCAAATAAGTGTGTTGTGTAGTGTAGCAAGCTTCCACTAACATTAAATTCATATTATATCCAAACCTGTTAAGTGTATAGTTCTGTCTCTTTGTGACACAAAAACTAAACTCCATAGTAGCTCTTTAACCATACTATACTGTAATTACTAAAACTGAAACTAATATATACTGTATAAAAATAAAATAGAAATGTCTTTGTAAAATAAAAACTAAACTAAAACTAAAAATACACGATGAAGGAAAACTAAAACTAAACTGAATTTCCAAGTAAGGTCAGAAAAAATATAAAAATATAAAAAGGCAAAACTATAATAACCTTGCACAGTACTACTTCAAAAATCAACCAAAAAACAACACTAGGTGGGTTGTGATGGTGCTGTTTGAGATCATTTGTGTTAGGTAGAATGCCTAAAGGGGTCTGGGCGGTCTCGTGGCCTGGAACCCCTGCAGATTTTGTTGTTTTTTTCTTTCTCTAGCCATCTGGAATTTTTTATTTTTGTTCTCCCTTGCCATTGGACCTTACTTTTATTCTATGTTAATTAGTATTGCCTAATTTTTTAATTTTGTCCTTTGTTTCTCTTTCTTCGTCCTGTAAAGCACTTTGAGCTACATCATTTGTATGAAAATGTGCCATATAAATAAATATTGTTGTTGTTGCTGTAACAACGAGAATACTTGCCTTAAAGGAAAAATCAATCCAGGTTAGACTCCTGGCCCAGTACTGAGACACCATATACAGTAGTCTATATTATCAGCTGGACTATCCCAGAATTATACTTGGATTTTCAGGAATAAATGAGTGGAGCCAGATGAAATGATCTGCTCATGAATACACAAGTCAGATTTGGGATATCAATCTGTGTTGTCTGTCAGAAAAGGATAAAATACCACTCTTGCCTAATGTAATTTAGTGTATTTTTAATTTCTTCTAAACCTTAAATTTGTAGATTTTGAAGTTATTACTGCTAGATTACTTTATATTTTTGCAATTTTATTATATTTTATTTTGGCTTACTTACATTGTGAATCAACCTATGATAGTACCTTGAAAGGCACTTTTAAAATAAAGACTAACGTACAACATTTTTTCTAAGCTATAATTTCTGAATGTATTTATTTTTAGGTATGCTGGCATGTAATGTGAGAAGCACCTATTGCAATAGCCACATCTGTTTTTCTATCTATCCACATGAATCAACTCTGCCCCGTGTGGGCCGATTTTGTTGAAACGTGGCATACTCCTTCAAACAAATTTGTCAAAACTGTTCAGTCTTTGTTGAGATACCTGAAACAGATTGTACTCTACAAAACTTTGAAATTTCAAAATCTCCCATTAAAAACCATTGGGGAATCTGCAGACTCATTAATTTTAATACAGAGAAACATTCTATGCGACTTCAACTACAAAATACTTTACTGTTTTAATTTCACCTTGACAGCGGTTACACCAAACTGTATATTTTGGATATTTCTCTCTTTTTCAACTCCAATAGCTACTACTGAAAGCAAACGGATTCCCAATAAAAGTTAATGCAACACCCGCAGAATGTGTATGTGTGTGGAGCATGAAGTCACAAGCTGTTTCCCCGCTCTCATAGTCAACTGCAAGTCCAGTTAGGTATGTGTAGAAACTTCTGCCTCTGAAAATTGTCTCTGCTTTATAAAGTCTTCTCTGCTGCATCGAGCAGAAAAGCAAATGAACCAGTGCATCAGAATTTCACACCACGTGATACTTTAAGTCATAACAGGTAAGGTAAATGATCTTCCTAACCATAAAAGTATAAAATGCAAGCAAGGGAAACAAAATATTATCTAGGTATTAATGAAGCACTCTGTGGCTAAACCAACCCCACAGCTCCATTATCTGTAGATTATAATGATTCGCTATTTCACAGACACTAAACTTTAATGACACATTCGCCCGGTATCTAGAATAGTCAGTCACTATAATAAAGTTTGCCTTTTAATTATGATATTCTCTAATATTTGTCATAACTGCACAGCTTTGCATGTCCCATTTTATGAAAACTTCTATGGCCAGACATGCTCAAGCAAAAAAAAAAGTTTTTCTTTTAGGTTATGTTAATTTGAATTGTAAACTGTCATTTTTTGTGAAAGTGGGGGGTTGTGTGTGTGTGTGTATATGATTATGTGCATGTGTGAGCGACAGTGAACCCTTTGATGGATTAGTCTTGCTCAAGCCCGTTTTCAGCCTTTTGCACAATCTTGGTTAGACAGTCTTAGGCCCTGCATCAGATTGAGAAGTTTCTAGAACCTACGAACTGAACTCATTTCATAGAAGGCTACAGTGCCTGCATAGCCCTCAAATGCACCTGCATGCTATGCCATGAGTACATTTCTAACTTGTTTTTATTAAGGCTTACCTTGCTTTCCACTAGTGAGAGTAAGATCTGCTCCATGATATCTGCAATATTAGGAACACTACTCTGGATATGTCCGATGACAATTCCAATAGCAACCCGGGACAAGTCATAGCTCAAACCTGTGTTTTTCCTTACAAGTTCAATCAGCTCTGCTCCAATTGTGGGTGGCACTTCACTGGGTTGATGTTGTTCACTCTCCAATGCTGTTGCTTTTCCTGAGTGAACAGGGCTTCCTCTAGAACTTGAGGATCCAGAACAGAGTTCTGTTTGAGAAAGAGCAGGCACACCTTTCTGTAATCGATCCTTGTTTTGCATTTGTAGATGATGTTGGGACTGCTCCATGTCTTGAAACTGGGATCTTGGTCGTTCATGATTCTGCGGTTTAGTCTGGTCCTGAGATTTCAAATGAGGCTGGCTTTGAAGTTTTAAATGGTCCATGCTCCGGCCCTGGGATTCAGGCTTCGACTGGTTTTGGGATGTCAAATGGTCCTGATCTTGAAATTGGATCTGGGGCTGTGGAGAGGGAGAGCGAGGCTGAGCTGTATTACTACTTGTGCCACCCAAATTTGGCCGAATTCTGCAAGGGACTGGTGGAGGTGTAGCTGAAAGAGTGGGAAGGCTGGTTTCAGATGTATGTGATGCACGTGCTGAGCTGACTGTTTCCAATGAAGTGATGCTTACAGATGAACTAGTAGACACAGAAGAGCCCCTAGATGGAACTTGTGGTTCTGTGTAAACAAACATTTAGATAAAATAAGTCAGAAAACACACACAGTAGAGAGCCCAGCTGAACAGGCAAAATTCTGCACTAATGCATCCTTTATTTCAGTTCAAATAAACCAAACTGGCATGTTGACCCGAGTGGCACAGCATGGTGAAATATTGTTGCAAGTATTTAAAATAAAGAATTAAAAAGTCACACACAAAAAACAACCTCCTAGTCATTCCTCTGTAAGTCTAATCACAAGGGTTTAGAGAAGAGGACGCACCATGCCATTAGTGGGTAACCCCCGAACTTGAAATGTAGGCAAGTGGGTTTACACCAATCATATCCCCACCCCACCAGTTTTTTCATACTTGCAGTTACAAGATAAAGTCAATTCAGAACAAAAGTGACAGATTAAAGAGAACAGGATGTGTTTTGCTGACAAATTTAGATCATTTCCTTTTTCTTATAAAGAAACATTACTTTTCTTATGATTACCTGCCATAAACACAAGATGACTGAATGACTGGTGAATTCAATTTTCTTTACCTGCTTGTACTGCATAACTGTCTACCAGTTGTTTGCAAAGAAAAACTTAGAAAAACTGTTCTCTTTGACGGCAACATTTGGTCATCACATAATAGACGCAGACAACGGACAATATGTTTATGCACAAAGTCAAACCCTCTAGCTAGATGATGACACAAGGTGGAGAAATTTACACACATTTCAGAAGTTAACAAATTAGCTGAGCCTTGAAGAATTATTACATATAGGAAACAGAAAATTACTAATTTCTGTCTAAGCCAGGATCTTGAAAACTAGTTAATGCCATAAACCCAAGCTTGCTTTCCATTGTTTACCTTGCTGTCGAGCTCCTCTTCGTTTCTCAGGTGGTGGGGGCATTATTGGAGCGGCACGCCGAGGCTGAGGTGGTATCTGTTGGTTGGTGAGGCACATGCATGAGCAACACAAGTAAAAGAAACGAGTGAAACACTCAGAAACCTGCAGATGCTTATCATTTGGCTACTTCTAGACATAGACAACTCAGAAACTGCACTGTTCTAGTTAAAGAGTAACCAACAATTTATTTTGTTATTAAACAGTTTTTTTTAATTATGGTCTAAAATTAAGAGGAAAACAAATTAATTTCACTACTGATAAATCTATATGTCTTTATAATAACACAACTGCAAGCTGTGAAATAAGACTGCTTATTTCAGCTGAACAGTTCCATCTCAACTTAAAACACAAAGCCTTTTGGGACCACACACAGTTTCACTTTGTACCAGCAGTCATTTAAAAATGATTTCATTTTTCCTTCAGAATCATAAAGAGGTACTTGTATATAAATTCTGTGTACAAGCGGATTTTTCTTAATATGTCATCTCCAAGCATTTGTAAACATAACATGTGCCACTAAACAATGTGTTTACTTCAAAGGCTACACAAATCTATGCATTCCCTTAATCACAGATAGGATAGCTCAACTAATTAACAAGCAAAACTTAAAGGGTACTATGATAGGGCCAGTTAGCATACTGAAACTGGAAAGCTTCTGCTGAAGGGGGACTATAACCTCCCCGATACTGAAACCAGTGAGACATCAGATGGTCCCAATATATTTTCTTCTCAAAGAGAAAAAGTGAAACAACATATTATACTGATCATAAAGCAGATATCAAGATAATATTGCAATGTACAGTATATAAACAATCACTGTTGGGTAAATTAAAAAAGGTCACGGTCACCATCGTCATTACATCCGACACTGATGTTGCTGTTGATTTTTATTACAGTATCTGCATGTTGACTCAGTGTTCACCCAATCTTCATCCCCAGGGCTCCCAAGGTCTTGAGAACCCTTTATCTTCATTGTGGCACCCCCTTTAGCCAAACATTTTCTATCTTTTGCTCCAAAAGCTCAAATCTTTAAAGCATGTGATGTGTTACTCCCAAAACCTCTCAGTTCTGCACTTGTGTTCTTCTTTCACACTGAACCTCTACAAATTTATCTCATTATTCTCATCTCAGTCTTTACAACTCTACTTCATGTTTTTCTTTAACTGGAAACATATCCCGCCACCTAATTATTCACATAGCCTCTATAAACTATTATCTTTAATGCCAATGAGGCACTTAAATTTTATGGCCAAAATTGTTACACAGCACCCTGGATGGTGGAAGAGGTTTTTTTTTGCAAATGATTTAAGAGAGGTTTAAATCTATCAACAATCATACTTTAAATTAGTAAACCAAGACCATAAAACATTACTTATCACATATATAGTCTTAAAAAAAAACTACACAGTGTACATATTTAGAATCTTATTTATAAACTGTAGCAGCACAGTGGGCAGTGCTTTGGTCTTAGATTTGTTTTCAAGCTATTTTTATTATGTACTTGTGGATTTCCCTACACAGTTCAAAGATCTGTTAGATAACCTTGTTTTTTTATACAGTTTTGTTACAAGAATTTAAATCTGTGTGTATGTGGGCGTACTCCCCATTGATGATAGGTTGGTCATGTGCCTGTGTTGTCTTGTTATACTCTCCAGGACACATGTTTATTTCAACTCGACTGTCTAATCCTCCTAGGTCAGGCCGTGAAATCTATTAATAAATTAAGTGGTTTCAGTTAATAAATAGATGGATGAGTGGAAGCTTGAGACTATGGCATGTAGCTGCTAAAACTCATAATTATTTGCATAATGTGATCAAATCTGAAATAATTATAGTTCAGTAAGGTACATTTGGAAGATAAAATAAGATGATTATTTAAGAAATAAGAAGTATTCTTAGTAAGAAAGATTATGTTTCACGGAACTCACCTTTGGCTTAAAAAGAAATAATACGCTAATGTTTCAAAAATTAACCTATAAAATCTGGAAAGCATTTGTGGACTGGGGCAGAAGAGACAGACTCACCAAACAAAACACCTTGGCCACACAGTATAATGAGCATTTAAAATTTTTATTTCGAAGATAAAACTATTTCACTGTTTTCTGGAAAACTGCCCTGTTGATCAAGAAGATTTATATCCAAAGCCAATATGTGAAAATTAATCTAGAACATATGCTAGCGAAGGGATTAGAGCCATTGGACTCAAACTGGTTCACCAAGCTTCAGATATGTTTAGTATTAACTTTTCTTTGATGTCAGTTTCCGACACTTACCTGGTAGAAGCTTTCATCCTTGCTCAGACACTCTGGTACTGGTTCACTAGCCTGCCTGCCATAACTACGGTTTAACCCATTAGGTTGTTGAGATATGCTGAGCTCAAAGTCACTGGCAGATGTAGGCAGAATGCGTCTGTGATTGCCTGGAGAAGGGCTCTTACGGGCAAGTGTCTCTTTTCGATGGTGAATTAGCTTTCTGGTAGGCACAAAGCAAAAAAAAAAAAAGTTTCACACTGAAGGTCAAATATTTATACAATTAAGTTTAAGGCACAGCAAAATACTTACTGCAAGACATCCCTCTGCTCTAAGTTGTACTTGCCAGCATTCTTCATTGCAGCATTGTGAATGGTTTCAATGGCACGATCAATGGACTGCAGCACCTCATCCTGCTGGGGTGTCTGAAAAGAGAGGGAATAATTGATAGGATAACAGCATGAAAGACAACAACAGTCTATGTCAAATTTTCAACATCTATGCCTCCATGGAAGAGCCTCTTCGACCCCCATCTTGAATTCCAGCTCCACAGCGGACTCCCACAATCCCTGATCCTTATGGAATTGTCTTCCATGTCAAACTGTCAGAAACACTGACGTCTTTAACTACAAGTTTTAATTAACCCCACTACACACAATCTCACTGAGTAACAGATAATCAGCCCTTTACCTAAGACACCCAAGATTAGCATCTCTTTCACTAACAGCTGCACCATTTGCATGCTATAAAACCAAAATAAGAAGCACAAGTTGGCAAGAAAGTTGTTAAGCAGTCTTGATAATATTTTTTATTTTTGTAGATAATTTGATGCCAGCTTAATCTTGGGTATTTTAAATGCTGCTGTTAGCTCAATTCTGGGTGCTATAGACAGCCAGATGGATACATCAAAGGTGGCACCAATCCACATTCAGCGCTGCCTACTGAAACAGCCAGATGAGTTCAGCTCCTCAGCCTCCCTGAATGACGTCTCCAGAGCAGAAGCGTCTCTTTGTGTGTCATCTGGAGTGTGCTGCAGCAAACACAGCGCAATCTAATCATGCATATTACCTAAAAAGGAATTCATTACATCTGCACCACAAAACTGTCATTTAACTACAGCAACAAAAGAGAAAGACCCCACGCTCTAAGAAGTGAGATCCTACTCTTCAATTACAGTACATCCACCTTCTCCTCCTGCAGATAATTTCAACTGCATTTTCCTGGTGTCACACCTAATACAATTCTACCACACAGCAATGTCCAGTTTTGTGAAATTTAGTTCATAAAATGAACCCTGATTATTCAACAAAGGCAACTTTGTGAAATCTGTTATCTACAGTACTCCTTGAGAACAAGTCAAACAAAACTTGGGGACCTTAATAATTTCATGGAGACTGCTGCAGTAACGCAAGTTCATTCAGACATCCTAAATTGCTCCCTGTGCTGATTATTTGACTCTCGTATTTGCAGCACTGTAACTGTAACATTATAGAAAAACAATCTTTTAACAGCTTAGAAAAACAAGCTGAAAAAAAAACTACAGTTAATTGCATTTGAAACAAAAACATGATAAAACAAGCCATTGCCCGCTTAAGATTGATCAAACAATCTTGATGTTAGATAGCCCCATTCACCCAGTGCACTTTCTTGTTGTATTTCTCAAATTAACCAAGATAACTTAATGCTGAAGATGCATTAAACACTTTGCAGTTAAATCATACAAGGCTATAAATAACAGTGGACAGGAAGAACAGTAAGCGCACCATTGAAGCAGAAACTGTATTTAGCCAGCACAGCCTTTGCTTGCTGCTACTGTGCTTTTCATACTGGTAGCTTTTTGCCCTTCTCTTGTCTACTGGTGCGTTAAGCAGGACTCTTCAGTTTACTTGATTATTTTTCATACATCATTGTATTTCATATTTAACACTGTTACTGATGATCTGCAAAAGTGCACTGCAAGGATGTTAGCACTGTAAGCCACTATATGAGGTTAAGACTATGCTGACAATCATTCATGACTCACCTGTATCTTCTCGATATAAGAGGCCGGGATGTAGCCGGTCTCGCCGTTGCTCGAGCGAGAGCCCAGCCACCAGTGTTGATTACTTCTCTCTAGAATAAGGAAGGTCTCTCCGGCCGCAAAGGGCAAGGAGTTCGGTTCCGTAGAGCGGAACGCGTACCGAGAACGGTACATGGCGATATTCCGAATTCGAAAATCGCGAGTAACTAGCTACTGATTGATGTTTTCACTGCCCGGATCAGCTGCACTCAGATCGGCTCCTTGTAAACACGGCTGAAGGCGCGCACGCATCCACCCAGATAGACCCGCCTTCTTCACTGACCAATCACGATTGGACAAAATGCGGCGGGCGGTGCACGCGCAACCGCGAACACGCCCCTACGCCCATTGACTCGCAGACACGCCCCCTCCCAACAGTCGGAGGCGCGCACGCAGCGCTCGAATGGAATAGCTGTTGAAAAATAATTAAAAAAAAATGCTAAATTATAGATAGAATGATTAGATCCACCATTTTAAACACGTAATGGAAGTACATCTTTTAAGTTATTCTCTTAAAGAGCAATTCGGTTAAATCTCAGAGTTATTTAAATCCATGGTCAGTATCAATAACCGAGTGACGCCTGTGAACATTTTATTAAACATTTTTTGTTGATCCAATACTGTAGCGGGAATTGATTTTCCTCATTGTGAATTAAATCGGATTTAGACCTGCAGTAAAGGTAGGAAGAATGCTTCTTCTTGTATGCATCCGATATGCACAATGTTGTGTCTAGAGCATCTTGTTCAATTAATAGAGGATAATTTTTACGTAAGCGCGGTTGGTTAAGCTGATAAAAAGCCTATTACCAATTATATTGTAGATGCTCTCACTGGACATAAAAGGGTTGTAGAATTTAAAGAACCAAAAAACATCCAAGTTTCTTGAAATCATTAAGAAAGATAGATAACCCGTGCTGTTATTTTACCGTATTATTGTTATTAATATACAGTATGCCTTACGTTTGCAATTAAACACTATTGACAGTTGATATAATATGTTACTTTTTTCTTCTTAAATAAATACATCTCTTGTATTTCTTTACAGTAGGTTCTTTTTGTTCAACATTAACAGCAACAGTCAAAGCGCAAAAAGCGCAACTCACACAGATATGAATTAGGGACGCTATTTGCTGCTTCACTGAAGACTTTGAATAAATATCCATTTAGAGACTTCATGATCAAAGGGATTTAATTTCCTCTTGCCTTATTCACACTTAATACTTTTAATGCTTAAGGCAATGTGGTGTAGTTGCTAAGGCAATGGACTTCAAACCCTGAGGTTATGGGTTCAGATTCTGCTAGTGACACAGTGTGACCATGAGCAAGTCACTTCACCTATCTGTGCTCCAGATGGAAAAAAGAAATGTAATCAGTTGCATCTCGGATGTTGCAAGCTGCCTTGGATAAAGTCATCAGCCAAATAAGAAGTATTAATACTGCCTTTGATGGGGTAGTGTGTCAGACCAGTAATAAGTATTTTGTAGTCATTAAAAAAATGGGAGACATCTGTCATTGTGAACTTGGTAATGTGTTAATGCAGACAAATCTTGTCAAGCACTTGTTTGGTACAGGGTCTCTGAGACAACTGGGTGCTGATGTTGCTTTTCAAGGTTTGGTTGAGCTGATTTATGTCTCTGTTGACTTGGGAATTAAAAGGAGCTGCTTTGATGTGTGATGGTCCCATGGTTAATGTAGATTCCTCAGAGTCATAGGAAACTGTGTACTAACCCTGGCCCAATCACTTTCTAGAGTTTGTACATTCATTCCATGTCTGTGATATGTGTTTTATGTTTATTGTTAACATAAAACTGTTCAGGGATGATCAAGGTTTTAGGTGTACATTAGTGCTGGCCTGCAGTTGACGGGAGCCCTGTCCAGGGTTGGCTCATGCCTTGCAGTTATACTGCTGGGTTAATCAGATTCAGTAAATGGCTGGAGAAATGTTTTCATGTGTATGATACCTTTCTGAGACAAGATTAGCTTTAATTCTGCTGATACAAATTAGGGAAACATCTTTGGTGATGACCTGTACCAAATCACAGTGAGAAAACAGGAAAGTACCGAGTTAGAGTCCATGCATTTTATTCTGACAAATTACAGTTGTGAATGGCTGTTATGTTTGCAGCATACTCTAAAGAAAACAATCCATAGCTCCAACATGGTACCTGGTTGCCATCTTGGAAGTTGTTGTATCTATCCATTCATTCTGAAACACAATCCTATTAAGTTTATTGAAGGATTTGAACACAAAGACAAAATGTATCGACACAAAAAACAAGATGCACAAATTCCCTGTAGTGTCACTGGAAAGAATTAACCCCAAGCAACCAGCTGGCTGTGGTAGGTACAGACGTGTGAGTCATGAAGTACTGTTTTATTTCTTTTGCAATTTCAGCTTCACTTGAATACACTCTGCACAGGTAAGTCTTTGACACACACACAAAAACACAGTCTGGGTTTTTGTACCGCTATTAGAGGATTGCTACATTCTGCTTCTAGTTGAAATGCACAAGGTTTAAGACCTACCAGTATTGATTAGCAGTCTACTCTCAAACCACAGTTTATGGTTTACTGAAGGGCCCATGACTGTGAGTCATACCACACATGTTATCTTACATCCCACACCACAGTTTTTTTCCCCAATATTGCAGGTTATACTGCAGCCCTTTTCACCTACCTCTGTCATCTCTTGAGCTTCAGTCTCTTTCATATTTGAGCACAGCTGTCTTCCAATTTCCCTCTCTCTTTATAGGACTGGCACACAATTTACCAAAGGTGATGATGATCATCTCTGTATATGATTGCCTCTCCAACAGAGTTTGCAGTGTCTCTTATTGGATCAAGGTTTGGCTGGCTATCCATTTTACACCTGGTAAAATCACCATGCTGACTGCAGTGCTTGGAGAATTACTCACTGCTTCAGGAAGACAGACTGGTACTTCATTCATTTCAGGTTTTACACTACTTGGTCTCTTGACTGACTCTCCTTTTGTGATGCTACAAGAATCGTTGCTGTATCTCATAAACACCAAGTCCAGTCATTTGCCTAAGTTGTCTTCAAGAACTAATGTATTATATGCTGCAGTTTATATCAGTAAAACATTCCCTTAGACTTTCTTGTATACTCAGATATGGGAATGGATATTTGAGGAGAAAACCGCAAGACAGTGATTATATTTTTATATTATGTACATTAAAGAACCATCAACAAATCAAATTAATAATATATTGAACAATTATTATAAAAGTAACGTTGAATAAATCGGACTTTGTAGCTGCATGAATAAAAGGTAAAATACCACTTCCAGATAGTGGAAATAGCTCAAAAGTTGATAGAAATCTACATTTTGTACCTAATACTTGTATGCAAACTTGGTTGACCAAAGTGAAAGCGTACTCAAGTTATCGTGTTTACATACACATACACGCACACAGACAGACACTCGGGGAGGTCTAAAATGTTGAGATTCATCAAAATCTCGAAATCGAATTTTTGGATGATTCCAATATACTTTCCCTATACTTTGTATACGAGAATGTCAGCGAGGTCTAAAATGTTGAGATTCATCAAAATCTCGAAATTGAATTTTTGGACGATTCCAATATACTTTCACTATACTTTGTATACGAGAAAGTCAACGAGGTCTAAAACGTTGAGATTCATCAAAATCTCGAAATCAAATGTTTGGATGATTCCAATACTTCATATACAAGAAAGTAAAAACAATCTAAAAACTATATTCAGATATCCCTTCCTTACCCACTGTAAGAGGACAAGAATGAGAAAGATGAAGTAAAATGTAATCATTCAAAGATACTGTGTAGCAAAAAGGTTGGCAATGGATTAGTCAACTTCCTTTAAAGGTAAATTTTTTCTAATTTTTAATTGACCAGAGTATTTTTTTTCCCATTAAATTATGATATGAGGGATAGATAGATAGATAAATTGATAGAAAGAAAGTTCTGCATTTTTCCTAAGACGAAAAATGTAGCTTGTTACAGAAGCTCAAGAAATATTAAAACAACAATAACCTCCATTAGAAACACAAAGAATGTATAAAGAAGAAAACTTTAAATACATGTATTACCTTAGATATGAAGGTGTTCTAGTAGCATTTCTTGACACATGTCTGCTGAATAATTTATTGGCTGAAAATACTCAATGCTAGTGTGTCAGAGAGAGGATGTGCAGCATTGTTTATAATGGCCATCAGTTTTGTCTTCATTCTCTCTTTTGATAATATCTCCAGAGAGTCAAGAGTGTATCTTATAACTGAGCCTGCCCCCTTAATAAGTTTGTTGATTCGGTGGGTCTCTCTTGAAGTAATGTTATCGGCCCAGCACACTACAGTGTAGAATATCGCACATGCTATCAGAGCGTTATAGAACATGTAAATGTAGAATGTCAGTACTCACATTTAAAGGAATGCTGTTTCCTAAGTAAAAAAGAGTCCGCTCTGTTCTTTATTTTATAACTCCTTTGTGTTACCGGCTTGTCATTGATGTTCCCTTCCAAGTACTTGTAGGAGTGCACCATCTGCACATCTACTCCCTGAACAATGACTGGGAATAAAGGCTCTTTAGTGCAGCTAAAGTCAATAACCAGTTACTTGGTTTTGCTGTTGTTAAGTTGCAGATAATTCTTTCAGCATCATGAAGCAAAGTTCTCCACCCGACTTCTATACTTTGTCTCATTTTCCTTATCAATACACCCCATAAGTGCAGAATCATCTGCAATTTCTGCAAGAGACAAAATCTCATGTTATACTTATATTGTGACATATACAGGGAGATGAGAAAAGGTGATGGGGCTGTTCCTTGTGGTGGTCCAGTGCTGCTCACATACACATCAGAGATACAGTGCTTGAGCCTCACAAACTGCCCTGCAAGACAGACAATCCATTATCTAGATACCGTAGGCTCATCCACCTGTATATTTATGAGCTTACCCCTTAACAGGAAGAGCTGGATAGCAATGAAGGCACTTAAAAGAATCAAAAAACATAATCTTCACAGTACTGCCTGCTTTGTCCAGATGGATATAAGCCTTGTAGAGCATCTGCCACTCCAGTCTTTGTCCAGTAGGCAAGCTGCAGTGGGTCCAAGTGGTCCTTCACAAGAGGATAGTCCAAGAGTCCTGTAATGTAGGACCATGATTCTGTGATCGCATGCTACATCCATCTACTGCCAGTTTACTCTCTTTAATTTCTGTCAAGAAGGGTGGGACAGGCATGTACAGAAATCTAAATTTGTAAAGGGAGAATATGCTGCAAGGGTTCCTGAAATTATTATTAAAGTTAGGCTACAAGACACCATGGGGGTTGGGAAGAGGAGCTGCCAAATTGTTGGAATTAAGGATGCTGCTAAGTAATGGAAGGCTCTGCTGGAGTAAAAGTTACTTGCATAGGGAGGAGGCATGAATGCATTCTAAAAAATAACTGCATTAGAATAGTAAGTATTTATTGTTAAACATTATTTAGCTAATCATCTAATATAAAAACTCAGCTTTCCACTATTTAGCTAATCAAATTTATGTTATAGTCAAGGCATACTGTAAATAAACTTTTGTACCATCCCCACCTCTCAGAAGCTGGTTATTGTGGTGTGCTGTGAGCTTCCCTTCTGCAGAAGTAAAGAATTCTGACTGTGAACCACTTGGTGTATCTCTATATGTATTGTATTTCAACATCACATAACAGGGCTTAAAGCACTTGCATTCTACTTTCGGGGGGCCATAACATTGCTATTTAAAACTAAATTGTACTGCATTATCTTCATACTAGTGTCTGTTTTATTCCTGCTGCTGAGCCGTGCTCTCATCACAGCGTTTCTCAACCTTTAAGTATTTGCGAGTTTTCATAACAGTTTTAATCGCAACCCCCTAACGTTTTTTTGAAACCCTAATAAAATTTATTCCTATATTTTTTGCTGCCGATACATTGCTACAAGTTTAAAATTTTCCTACGAATAGCGAAATTACGCCACATATGGCAACATTCGCGCCCCCTTTTTTGTTACTGGGGCGCACCCCACAGTTTGAAAACCGCTGCTGTACCCTCTTCTTTCATCCACTTTATAATACAGATCACCTTTTCTTCATTATAGGGAGGTGCAGAGATTGAGAAACCATCATAAAGTCATATTTTGCTTCCTACTTTCACCCCACAACACACCCCAACTGTCCCTCACATCTCATGTAAGAAAGCTGATTTGGTAACACTGGGTACAAATTGTACTGTTAAGAAAAATACACAGACCTCACAATTACCAAATTAAACCCATCCACCAAAAGCAGTCTGAAATGTTCTTTCAGACATATTCTGTATTATAGTAAAGTTCAACATTTAGTAACAAAATGTAAGACTCTTATTGGGCTGGTACTGTGGATTAGTGACTAAGACAGTGGATTTTAAACATGTGTGTTAGATCAGTCGTCACTACTTACTCACTGTGTAGATCTTTTTACCTGGTTGTAAGTTTTTATAATGTAAATTTTCTGTACTCAGCTGGTTTCACTATAACTTCACCTATCTTAATGAACAAGAGAATAAGAGCATGGACCGTCAAGTCAAGTCAAGTTGGGGAGCATGCACTGGTACAGTGCGCAGCCGCACCCACTTCATGATGAAACAACTTGGGATCCCGTTGGCAACCCCCCAGGCAGACACGTGGTCCAGTCCCACCCTCTGGAAATGACTGTCTATCTGCCGCAGCCAGGTGTTACGTGGACATCCCCTTGGCCTGGTCCAGCCACTCGAGTCCTCAACAGTGAGGGTCCTGTGAGCCAGATCACCCTCGGGGAAACGCACCATATGGCCGTAGTTCTGTAACTGACGCTCCCTCAGAATGCAGGTAATGTGCCTCATTCAGGACTCCATGAGCAACCGCTCATTCGACACAAAGTCAAACCAATGGTACCCAAGGATTTTCCGGAGTGACACAGTACCAAAGGAGTCCAGTCTTCGTCACAGGTCACTGGACAACGTCCATGTCTCGCAACCATATAGCAAGACAGGAAGCACCAAGACTCTAAAGACTTGGACCTTCATCCTTTTGCTTAGATATTGGGAGCGCCATACCCCCCTTTCCATCAACCTCATGACTCCCCATGCTCTTCCAATCTGTCTACTGACTTCATAGGAAGAGTCACCAGAGACATGAATGGTAAGTAAACCATCAATCTGACTCCAAATTCTTTCTTTTAGTCTAAAAGACAAAGTTTGTGTTTTTTAACTATTTATAAGTTACCTTAATATCTGAGTTACTTTGATTTACTCTCACAATGCTTGAGGTTGTATACTAGATAATACAGTATAACTATACTATTTAACCGGCACATGATTTATAATAAAACTTCAGAGATTAAAGGGCTATGTTTGTGAGCGTTACATAAATAACATTTTATTTGTAACCTCTAGTCCTATGTGACATTTTCTTAGCGTGTGTCTTAAAATAAAACCTGAGAAACAAAGTAGCCAACTTAGCATGTATTACATAAATACTATTTCATGTGCTACCGCAGAGGCTTAGTGTCATTTACTTAGCATATGTTTTTAAAATAAAACCTTAGTGGCTAGGTAGCTAAATTACTGTGTAATACATAAATAATATTTCACATGCAACCACAGGCGCAATGTGTCATTTCCTTAGTGTTCATTTTTAAATAAAGCCTCAGAGGTTAGGTAGCTACCTTTACAAGTGTTGCACAGAATCCAAAGTCCAACTGTTAAAAGAATATGCATATTCAGATTGCAAACCTTAGGGGCTGAGTTCCAGCATGTGTCTGCAGATCAGGTCTACCATTCCAACATTAAATTATAATGACAAGCGGATAATCTGTCGAACCTTAACAATAATTAACAAATTATTAATGGCAAACTCAAAATTATGTACAGTAAAACAATGTAGTTAAAGTAACTGTGGAATAAAGAATATTAGAAACACACAGACACGCATTCTGGAATGCTGAGTGAGTTACAGATCTTCCCACTGTACATTTAAATCCTTCCTATGTTATATACCATGTGAATCTAAAACATAATCCTCAAGGTCACATATCAAAAGTCATCCAAAAGGTTGTGTTACAGCCAGGTCTTTTTTTCCCTGGCTTGTATTTATTGCTGTTTTATGGTTGCTTTAAATAATTTTAACTTGTTATTTTTCACATTTTTATGTTTTATTCTGTTACAATAATTACTACTTTCTTAATGATATATTGTCTCTTTAAATGTTGTGCTACCATTCCATGTGCTTTGTGGGTGGAACGACAAGAGGTGGGTTCACCCTGATGCCACCGCTGCCGGTTCCCCCATCTGGCTTTATAAGTCAGCCAGAAAGAGAACCCAGTTATACTGACTTACAGGAGACAGTCATATAAAAAAAAATTAAAATGACCAAAAGATGAGTAGTCAAGTAACAGACCACAGTCAAAACCAGGAGTCAAACAGATCATTCGTCAAACCTAATAACACGACCAAAATTTTGGGGTCAAAAATAAGAGCAAAAGAGTAGCTAGCCTGAAAGTCAAGAAAATAAAGTTTTTCAGTTGTGATCTGAGAGTAATCTGTCAAGCTTGGATACCCCTGAACTGCCAGGGTCAACTGGCAGGATGAGTCACAAACAAACACACATCGTGAAATTCTGGAAAGGATTTCTATGGAGGAGGTCATAACAATAGCCTAAAATGGCAGTATTCACCATGTTAAAGTATAAACAAATTATGAATTTTTTAACAAAGTAAGACACGAGAAAACAGACTTTAAATTTAGGCCCTCTGTGTGTCAAAACCCCACATTCCATATATAATTACCTAGACGTTCTGCCAGGTTCTGCAGCAGCTTCTACCTGTTGGGTGTCCGGACACTGAGCTCTGTGCTGCCCCACTGCCCTCAGATCTGCTCCTGGACAAACTGGTGAGGAAGGCAGGCTCTATTGTAGGCACGGAGCTAGACAGTTTGACATCTGTGGCAGAGCGACGGGCACTGAGCAGGCTCCTGTCAATAATGGAGAATCCACTGCATCCACTAAACATCTCCAGACAGAGGAGCAGCTTCAGCGACAGACTGCTGTCACTTTCCTGCTCCACTGACTCACTGAGGAGATTGTTCTTCCCCAACACTGTGTGACTCTTCAATTCCACCCGGGGGGGTAAACGTTAACATTATTCAAAGTTATTGACTGTCTGTATACCTGCATTGTTATCACTCTTTAATATTTCCTTTATCAGTATGCAGCTGCTGGAGTATGTGAATTTCCCCTTGGGATTAATAAAGTATCTATCTATCTATCTATCTATCTATCTATCTATCTATCTATCTATCTATCTATCTATCTATCTATCTATCTATCTAATAGCTTATTTTTATGTTACACTTGTTACTACTGTGGTTATTTTCATTATTAATAGTTGTCATAATTATTTATTTATTTATATTATTATTATCTATCCACCTACCTATTACCTGTGTTGCACTTGTCCTGAGTTTATTTGTATGTTGCACTGCAGTTCTGGGAAATGTTATTTCAAGCCACTGCATGCTGTAATACTGTGTATGGATGGTATGACAATAAAGCTACATGACTTGACGGGTCAAGTATGGTGCTTATAAATTTCAAAAGATTCAATTCTGTTTGACGCAACAAACATTTTGTGTGTACACTGACTTTGTCATTGTTCCAACTTAAAATATCGGTTATTTGCCATTTCAAATATTTCATCGGGGAGGGTGGGGAGGCAAAATATGCATCACTCCAAACCAGCTGTGTTAAGATTCATGAAATTTTGCAAGCATATTACTATTGATAAAACTAAAAATCGAAACTTTAAGGCCTTTTGAAAGTTCCATCGAGAAACAAGTTTTCATGGGAGGTGTGAAATCAAAACCATGTTATCACATCCAAATGGATCAGCCAATGGTAAAGGACGATTTGAGATCCAGTTGTTACTCACATGGACAACTGTATATGGCTTTCTCTCAGGTCTCGGGTTTATTTCTGAACCCAACAAAAAACAAAAGAATATCATCTTTGATTCCAAAAATATCTAAACTTATAGAGGAAAAAGCTGTCCATACAAGCATTATACAGTAACTCTCTCTTTATATTTAACTCTTTTAGGACAGATTTGTTTTTCCTTTTCTCCCAGGGCTGAATATTTTTCCAAAAAATATTTTCTGAAAAGCACACAAAGCAATAGTTTCTCACATAAACCAACATAAAATGTCTGTTGCTGTATGAAGTGTCGTGTCGCAGCCTGGAAGCATTAGTGGTTGTGTGGGGGCTGGGGGAGACGGCTGCAGCGGATGAGCTGGGGACTGATCAGCTGATGCTGGCACCTCACTTTCATTTTAGATATTGATCTCCAGATCACTTGCACCAAATTTGAAGTTCGACAAGTCAGAATCCAATTCAAAATAATAAAATATACGCAAAAAGTCGTCCACTGAGTATTTTACTTTGTGTATTCGCTTTGCTCTGTCACTAGATGTTGATGCCATTCTAGATGTTGTTTACTCTATACTACTCATGCACATACAGGGATTCGTTGTTAAGTCAACGAGTCTAATATTCCTCCTAGCACAAAGGATACACCTATAAAATAACAGTGTGTTTTGTCGATGTTTACAGCTCATTATCACCCTCTACCTATGGATGTCGACTTTAGTTGACATCTGGCCTCAATCCCGTTGTCAGCAGAAGTCGACATCCACCCTAAAAGAGATAAAGAGCCTTGCATTGAGGAAATATGATACAAGGATATAAGGATAGGAGGAAGTTGGTATAGCAAAGCAATATCTTTTTTTTTTTTTGAAAAAAGAGAACACGAAACATCTTTAGATGATACTATGAGGAAGATGATAATGATGAGCATGATAATAATTCCAAGGAGAGTTATATGAGAGGAGAAAAATTGATAGTTATCAGAGAGGTAGTGTAGACGACAAATGATACACTTTAGAAATTGGTATAGAAGCCCCTAGTCGTAAAAATTTTAAATATTATGACCCCACCTGAAAACCACATTCATGTAATCTCTCTATATACAAAATCCAACTGTATGTATGTCTGTCCACTTTTCACGAGAGAACTACTTAATGGATTTAGATCAGTTTTTTTTCTATAATTTGCTTGAACATTCCAGTTGATTTTGCGACTTCTGTCATCGCGTTAAAAATCATAGTTCGCTTGCAGGAGTGTTTTATTTGCTCTGATCCGAGACGGAGGCTGAGGACTGAGGGGACGGGGAAGCATGACATCAGGTGTAGGGAGCCGGGCAGGGCCCTCCTCACTGTCCTGCTTCATTACTATGCAGGTGGAGCCGCAGGGGACGGCTAGTAAGTATATAAATCTATTGCATGTGTAAAAATCCAATTTTACTGACAATTCTTCAAGCATTGATGATTTACAGCATTTCATGCAAATGTATAATTTTGTAGTGTGTTCTCTTTTATTTTTGCTTAAAAAATGAGGAAAGTAGCTTTCCAGGGGACATATGTAAAGTCTGCTTTGCAGGCATACACCTGAAATTATCAATGTCATCTACTTGAACTGGAATTTGACTATAAATTATCCCAAATATATATTTTACAATGTGTGCAACTAATAGCACAGTGATTTTTGCCTTACAGATCAAGGACCCTTATATTTAAATTCTGATCTCTGTGGTGCCTGTATGGAATTTGCATGTTCTGCATGGCTGTGTAAGATTTTTCTGTGTGGGTTTTCTTCTTATGCCCAATGCTGCCTAGATAGGCATTTTCCCCAGTGACCATGAATGGAATATCTGGGTCAGAAAAATGAAGGAATAGATGGATGAGATACCTCTTTTACATAAGTAGGAGCAATATGGCCAAAGGTTTGTGGGCATCTGACCTTCACACTTTCTGTATACAATCTTTTTCAACATCCTATTCAAAAACCATTTGGAGCTTGTCCCTCCACTCATTTGGGAAGACTTTCCATGAGATTGTGGAATGTGGGAAATTGTGACTATTCAGATAAAAGAGCCTTTGTGAAGTGAGGTACTGATGCTGGACGAGAAGACAAGGCTTGCAATTTGCATTTCAATGCATCACAAAGGTGTTCAATAGGGTTGAGAATCCCCCCCACTTCTGTATCAACATGGCTTTGTACACAGGACACAGTCATGCTAGAACAGAAAAGGGCCTTCCCCATACTGTTGCCACAAAGTTGGAGACATGCAATTGTGTAAAATGCCTTTATATGCTTTGGCATTAACAGTATCCTTTACTGGAACCAAGGGGCCTAGGCCAAACCCTGAAAAACAACTGCTGATAATTATCCCTTTTCCATCAATCTTTACAGTAGGCACAATGCAGTCCAGAAGGTAACATACTCCTGTCATCCACCAAGCCCAGATTCGTCCATCAGACTGCCAGATAGCTGAGCGTGATTCATCACTCCAGAGAACATGTTTCTGCTGCTTCAGAGTCCAACGTTGGCCTGCTTTATGCCACTCCAGCCGGCATTTGACATCGCACATAGTGATCTTAGGGTTGTGGGCAGTTGCTCTGCTGAGGAAACCAATTTCATGAAGCACCTGACACACAGTTCTTGTGCTGATGTTGCTTCCAGTGGCAGTTTTGAACTCTGTTGTGAGTCATGCAACCAGGGCCGGATTTATATGAAAAGAGGCCCTAGGCTATTCCACTTATGAGGCCCTTTCACCTTCCATTTTTAAGTTTGTAAATTACATGAGAGATAATAAAATTTTGCTAACAATTTGAATGTAGGCCCCTCTTGATCTTGAGGCCCTAGGCTGAAGCCTTGTTAGCCTATAGGAAAATCCGGCCCTGCATGCAACACAGGATAAGCAATTTTTATGCACTACGTGGTTCACCATTTGGAGGCCGCGGTCTTTAAGTTTGCTTGGTCTTCCACCTAGTGGCTGAGCTGTTGTTGCTCTTAGACTCTTCCACTTCACAGTAATAGCATTTACAGTTGACTTTGACAGATCTGGTAGAGCACAACTCACACATGGTGATTTATGGCAAAGGTGTCATTTTGTGATACTGCCATGTTTAAAGTCACTGATCTTCAGTATGGACCAATCTACTGCCAATGTTTGTCAATGGAGAGTGAATGTCAATGGGCTTGATTATACACAATCTTGTTAACAATGGAAGCAACTGAAATACCTTAACTCAGTAATCTGGTGGGGTGTCTACATACATTTGGCTGTATAGTGTAAGTCCTGAATTACATTATAGTATACAGTGATCCCTCGCTATATCGCGCTTCGCCTTTCGCGGCTTCACTCCATCGCGGATTTTATATGTAAGCATATTTAAATATATATTGCGGATTTTTTGCTGGTTTGCGGATTTCTGCGGACAATGGGTCTTTTAATTTCTGGTACATGCTTCCTCAGTTGGTTTGCCCAGTTGATTTCATACAAGGGACGCTATTGGCAGATGGCTGAGAAGCTAGATTGCTTACTTTTCTCTTCTCTCTTGCGCTGACTTTCTCTGATCCTGACATATGGGGATTGAGCAGGGGGGCTGTTCGCACACCTAGACGATACGGACGCTCGTCTAAAAATGCTGAAAGATTATCTTCACGTTGCTATCTTTTGTGCAGCTGCTTCCTGAAACGACATGCTGCACAGTGCTTCGCATACTTAAAAGCTCGAAGGGCACGTATTGATTTTTGACTGAAAAACAAACTCTGTCTCTCTCTCTCTCTCTCTCTCTCTCCCTCCCTGCTCCTGACGGAGGGGGTGTGAGCTGCCGCCTTCAACAGCTTTGTGCCTCGGTGCTTCGCATACTTAAAAGCCAAACAGCCCTATTGATTTGTTTGCTAGAGATTGTTTTCTCTATCTATGTGACATTCTGTGCTCCTGACACGCACTCCTTTGAAGAGGAAGATATGTTTGCATTCTTTTAATTGTGAGACAGAACTGTCATCTCTGTCTTGTCATGGAGCACAGTTTATACTTTTGAAAAAGAGACAAATGTTTGTTTGCAGTGTTTGAATAACGTTCCTGTCTCTCTACAACCTCCTGTGTTTCTGCGCAAATCTGTGACCCAAGCATGACAATATAAAAATAACCATATAAACATATGGTTTCTACTTCGCGGATTTTCTTATTTCGCGGGTGGCTCTGGAACGCAACCCCCGCGATGGAGGAGGGATTACTGTATACTATTTGCACTGTAGTGTTCCACAACTCACTTTTTAATACTTAAGCCCACATTTTTAACGTTTAGTGTATACTTTTCCATTATTCATATGTACACTGTTTTCTCACTGGCCCAATTCATTTAATAGTAACATGATTCCCACATTATTTCTTCCATTTCTACCAATAATCAATTTATTGTTTATTTGTCTGAAGCAGGCCCTTTCTAGTGCATATAATTTTTTATCAAATTTATAATTGTAATACCTCTGTACATTTACCAAAACACTCAATTAGTTTTCTTTTAAAGCGTATTACATCACTTCAGCATGAACTCGGAACTATAAATGTTCACCTTTGTCCACAGTTCTATGTGAGTTCTTGTAGAATGCATATTTCCAAGAATCTGCGTAGCTCTTTCAGGCAATTGGCCAAGCTGCGCAGAAAACGTCCCCGGACAAATCACACTGCAACACAGGCACGTCTGGTGGGCGGGCTTTATTAAGCATTTCCTACTTCGTGACCGCATGTTCTCGTCACGTCTGTTGTGAATATGAAGGGGATGTGTGTTCTTTGGTTAAGAATGTGATTTCGGTAAAAAGCTGAATACTGGTATGAGAAACTAATAAGTCGCCTGGAGTTGGTGAAATCGTAAGTACAATGCCTGAGAATGAGCCGTTGACGCTCTAAAAGTACGAGTTAGTTGTCACGTGCCCGGAAATATGCATTCGGCATCTTGGGAAATGTAGTACGGCTACAATATAGTGGCTCTTATTTGGATGTAGTTGTAAGGATATCCACGTTTCATGTAGCGTCAGAGTGGTTCCTATATTTGTGTTTGGGCGACACTTCGCTAATATGTCATTTATGCATAGCGTACGATCAAATACAACGTAGACAATGCGGTGTTGTTTGAGGCATGGATCGTTTTTGACTGTGCATTCACTCTTCTGAAATGGAAAAAAAAACACTTTAGTAAAACGATAGGTTGCATATTAAAACGTTTATATTAGGCCTATACAGTATAGGGAAACGTTTAAATTGTAAACTGAAACACACCATATACGGAAGTGCATACACGCTGTAGATCACACACATACAGTATATTGTATACTGAAGTAAATGCATTGTATCGTGAAACGTCTAGATTATACGCCGCAACGCATATAGTCTATAGTGAAGCGTATGCGCTTTATTCGGAAACTCACGAACTCATAGACCATATGCTAAGACGAATGCAATTCACAGAGAACGTCATTGAATCGGTTTTGCGAATGTGATTCAATTAAACGTGTTTATAAGGAATTTATAAATAAGTTCCCGCCAGGCTCCCGATACTGCCTGAGTACTTGAGCGAGATCTCTGTGAACTGAATTAAGTGGGTTTGAGAATGGAACTGAATGGGAAAAACAAAGGAATATTAATACATTTATTTAATATAATCTATGGATATAATAACGATGAGCAGATTCTTCTTAGTTTGGAGGAGTGTGTATTGTGCAGAAACACTCACTACAACATCACACCCAGAATGGGTGTAGAAGTAACATACCAAGACGCTGTTCCAGAAAAACTTGCAGAACAATAACACACAGATTCACAGCCTCCTCGGTTTTTTTCCCCACATTTTACATAATTGACAGTACCTGGCAAATTAAGTCCATTTATGCAGGCCGGTCATTCCGTGTTCATTTAAAAGTATTTTATATAGTGTACTAGCTGAAATATGTGGGTTAAGGTAAGAAGGAAATATGTGTTTTTTAAATGTTGACTCCTTTTTTATTGCTGCCTGTAGTACTACGGTATTGTACTGTGTTAGCCATTATGGATGTAGTGAGAAGTCAAGCAAAACATCACCTTTTATTGGCTAACTCAAAGGATTAGAATATGCAGGCAACTCAGGCTCCTTCTTCAGGCAAGGCAAGATGTAATGCCTCGAAATGTTGCATATTGTAATCTTTTTATTTAGCCCATGAAAGGTGTCATTTTGCTTGACTTGTCATTATTGCTGCCTAAAATACAAGTGTCCCTTCCATTATCTACACTCCCTCTATCAATTTCTCTGCTCTCATGTAACCATTCTTTTAGCATACTCTTCATCATCATATTATCATCAAGATGTTTCATCCATCCATCCATCCATTTTCCAACCCGCTGAATCCGAACACAGGGTCACGGGGGTCTGCTGGAGCCAATCCCAGCCAACACAGGGCACAAGGCAGGAAACAATCCTGGGCAGGGTGCCAACCCACCGCAGAAGATGTTTCAGTCTTCACACATTATACACTTCATGTCTTCATTTTGTCAATTATTACTAAAACATGAAAACCGTTTCTCTTTTAGTTATGTTTTCAACAATTCCTGCCTCGCATTTCATCCTACATTTATACAGATCGCTGTAGACACAGAACACACATGAGATGTATGTATTCCAAATGACGATATATTTTTTACCCTGTTCAACACCAGGCACCTCACACACAGATAAGGTGCCCTGGGGGGGGTTGGGGGGCCTATGGGATAGCAGGCTGCTTGTTGCTTCTGCTGATTGACACATTTACAAAACAAAAGACGCTGATTGAGAGGTGCAAAGGGATTTAAGGTGGGCCGGGATTACGAGTTTTTTCGTAGGCTGCAGGGATTCTAGTGTTAAAACAACAGAGGTTGCACCAAAGTGCTGTACAAAGAAGAATTAAAATAAACACAATGCGAACAATCATGCAGAAGTAGATTAATAAAGCAACCAGTTATAACATCCACCACAATCCCTTTATACACAGTGAAAGTTGGAAGAAAGCAAGTACTTTTTTTGTTATATATTTTTTTGTAATAATACATACAAATCAATCAATTTTTTAAAAATAATAGGATTAAAAAAAAAAAAACAAAGAAAACAAGTCGACCCCCACCCCAGAGAGAGAGAGCATGGCCAACAGAGTAAAACTTAAGGCTTGTAAACATACCTAAACTGATGAGTTTAATAGGCCAGTAGAGATGAATGGAAAAAGAGATGCGGAGATAATTGCTTCCTCGGTGCTTTAAGAGCTTATTCTAAAATTTTATTGATTATATCCTGCCAGGTTTTAAAAACATTCTGTACAGAACCTCTAACTGTATATTTGATTTTTTCCAATTTCAAATAGTATAATAGTTACCCACTGACTTAAAAGAGGAGAGTGAGGATTCTTCCAGTTCAGCAAAATAAGTCTGCGTGCCAAAAGTGTAGTGAATGCAATCATAGTTTGTTTGTCCTTCTCCACTTTAAAACCATCTGGAAGAACACCAAACACAGCTGTTCATGGGTTAGGAGGGATTGTGACATCAAACCTGTCTGAAAGGCACTTAAAAATTTTGGTCTAAAATGATGTTAATTTGGTGCAGGCCCAGAACATGTGACTCAGTGAGGCTGGGACTTGATTGCAGCGTTCGCAGGTTGAATCTTGCCCTGGAAACATTTTGGACAGTTTTAGGCGAGACAGATGTGCTCGATATGTAACTTTGAGTTGTATAATTGTATGCTTTGTGCATATGGAGCTCGAGTGAAGTCTCTGCATTGCTCAAGTGCATCGGCAGCACTTTCTCCATCCTTTTAACTGTGATTTTTGAGAGTATCTTAACATCATTATTCAGAAGTGAAATTGGTCTGTATGATGCACATTGTAATAAGTCCTTATTTTGTTTAGGGAAAATGGTGATTAATGCTTGGCGAAAAGTTTGAGGTAAAATTTGATTGTCTCTAGCTTCTGTAAATGTTGCTAATAGGAGGGGAGCTAGCTAAGCGGAGAATTTCTTATAAAATTCTGCAGGGTAGCCATCAGGGCCTGCTGCTTTCCTACCTTGAAGTGACTTTATAGTATCTAGTAATTCTGATAGCGCCAGAGGTTTATCCAGTTCCTCTGCATTAAAAGTATCTATTTGTGGTAACTGTAATGTATCCAGAAATGCATTAGATTGTGTGTTGTCTTCTTTGAACTCAGTAGAATATAAGGATTTATAGTAGTCTCTAAATGTGTACATTATATTTTTATGGTCAATGATTTCGTCTCCATTCGTGTTGGTGATTACTGGGATTGCATTGTGAATTTCTTGCTTATGGATTTGTTGAGCTAAAAGCTTATTATCTTTCTCTCCATGTTCATAGTAATGATGTCTGGATTTATAAATTAGTTGTTCAATTTCTTTAGTTGTCAGGAGGTTGAGTTCTGAATGTAGAGCCTGCCTTTTCCTATGTACAGCCTCGCTTGGAAGCCTGGCATGTTCTTCATCTATTCTAGTAATTTTGTTTTTTAGTTCTGATACTTTCTTGGTTTCTAATTTATTCCTGTGGGAAAGATATGAAATAATCTGTCCTCTTAAGAAGGCCTTCAGAGTTTCGCAGAGTATTCCTGCAGAGGCCTCTGAGGATGTGTTTGTCTCTAGAAAGAAACTGATTTGTTTGGATATAAATTCTGTACAGTTCTCATCTGCTAATAGAAGCCAGTTAAGACGCCATCTGCGAGGTGAGTGTGTGGGGCATAGTAATTTTAGCTCCAAGATCAGAGGTGCATGGTCGGAAACAATAATAGCATCGTACTTGCAAGATATAATCGTAGGCAAGAAATTATTATCTATAAAGAAATAATATATTCTTGAGTAGCAATGATGTACTGGTGAGTAGAAAGAATATGTTCTTGAGTTTTGGTTTAGAAACCTTCAGGGGTCTGATAAGTTGTGGTCAGTTATAAACTGTGTAATTATCTTTGCAGTGTTAGATGTCGTCCCCCCTTTGACAGGAGTCCTATCTAAGAGTGGATTTAAAACACAATTAAAGTCCCTGGCCATTTTAATTTTATGAGTGTTCACATTGGGGATGGATGCAAATATGTTTTGTATGAATTCCTTATCATCGTAGGTCTTAAGCGAACTTTTAAAAACCTTGAAAGAGGATGAAGACCTGATGTGAAAAGGCAAATTCTTCCAAAGCCTAGGAGCAATAACTGAGAAAGCTCTGTCTCCTGTAGACTTTAGCTGAGATCTTGGCACTACAAGGAGTAAGTTGTCCAGGTGACCTCAATGCTCTTGGTGCCACATAGGGGTGAAGGAGGTCACATATGTATTTTGGAGTGAGACCATGCAACGTTTTAAAAACAAACAACAAGATTTTAAAATCACTGCGACACCTCACCGGTAGCCAGTGGAGAGAAGCTAACATGGGGGAGATATGATCCTTTTTTCTTGACCAAATTAAGAATCTCGCTGCAGCCTTTTGAACCAGCTGAAGGCACAACATAGCAGATTTAGGCAGTCCCACATATATGGAATTACAATAATCTAGCCAAGATGTAATAAAGTCATGAATGGCTGTTTCCAAGTCCTGCGTGAAAGAAAGGATTTTGGTTTAGAAATTTGCCTCAGTTGGTAAAAACTGGACTTTACTACCATGGAGATTTGTTTTTCAAAACTTAGTGACGACTCGAAGATGATACCTTGGTTTCTGACATCATTATGAATCATTGCTGCCAAAGGTCCTAAGTGCATACCGAGTTCAACTGCAGATGTGGTAGGACCAAAAATAATTACCTCTGTTTTATTTTCGCTTAATTGTAAGAAATTTTGTGCCATCCAATATTTAATATCCTCAAAGCATTTCAACAGCTTTTTTACGGATGAAGTGATGTCAGGACAAACTTTGAGGTACAGCTACGTATCATCAGCATAACAATGATATGCAACATCATGTTTGTAAAAGATGGCCTTCAAGGGGACCAGATAAAGGGAAAATAGAAAGGGAGCCAGGATAGAACCTTGTAGGACGCCTTGTGTGAGAGGAGCTGACTGAGAGAAATTCCCATCGATGTTGACAGACACAGATCTACCTTTAAGGTAGGACTTGAATTATTTCAATGCACAGCCTTGAGTGCCTACTTCATCCGCAAGCCATTTTAACAGAACTCCATGGTCCACTGTGTCATAGGCTGCTTTCATTTGATGAAGGCAGTGATGTTTTCTGTCCATTTACACAGAGTTATCTCAGAAGGGTTGTGTGAAGTGGCCAGCCACCCTGGGCATCATGCTCTGGCGGCCTCTCTCTGGCCAATCCCCTCTCCACAATCCAGAATTTCTCCATACACAAGTGGAATAATATAATTACGTACATGTTTAAATATTTTAATAAGATGGACATCTAAAATTAGGCAGAGACCAGATGCATTATTCACAACTGGAGGTCCATCCATCTGCATTAACTACATCATCAGTTACAAGAATCCCACAACACTCATCCTGCGCCATCAGTCTCACCCTGGGCCCGGATCGCCCCTTGAAATTGTCCTCCATTCACATATGGCGTTCTTGGTTCTCCCTCTGTGCAGACCAATGTCTTAAATAAGTAAGCACCTTCTTGTCTTACATGTATACAGTAAGTGACCTGAATAATTCATTGCTTTCACTTTTTCAGGTTTTTGGATGTCTTTCTTCAGAGATGGAGACAATTTTGTTAGCTGGTCCAGTCACTGCTCTTGAGTTTGTGGGAGAAGATATCCTTCTTTCTGGTGAGGTGTTCTGCATGACACATTGCCTCAGTTCCCCTTGAATATCATATTAAGTGATCCCACCTAATACTGTTGTCTTTTTTTCTCAGGTGAAGGACCTTATTTGACAGTCAACCAGCTGGATTCCCCAGCATGCCATGTGTCTCGCAGAGTGCTGGCCCGTCACCATATTCATGGGATTCGACTTGCACCACAGCAGGTGTTGGCACCAGTCAAAACAGAGCTAGCTGTATTTGGAGGTAAAGAACTGCAAGTATTGGAGTTGAGAAGCTATCAAGAAGAGAGGTCTGTTCTTCAGGACTTGTCTCCACTCAGGGAGCTGAAAGATTGGATCTGGGATGTCTGCTGGCTGAAACATTTCCTGCCAAACACATCCACTTGTCAAGGTTTGTTGGCGGTAGCTTTGGCACATAACTCCGTGCTACTCATTGACCCAGTAGCAGGAAGGGAAATTCAAGAAGTACACTGTGAGGAGAAATGTATTTTGTATTCTGCCCTGTTTGTGGGGCATGAATGGGACCACCTTGTACTAGTGTCTGGAACTGTGTTTAACCAGCTGATCTTGTGGAGGCCAGGAAACTGTGGATTAAAAAATGAAGAAGGCAGAGCAAGGGCAGAGAAAAGAATTGAGGGGCACCATGGAGTAATCTTTGGTTTAGCCTACCAGTCAGACTGTGGATTTCTGGCATCTGCATCTGATGACCGCAGTGTGCGGCTGTGGAAAGTTGGAGACCTGACAGTGGATGAAACTTTTTGGAAGCCCAGTATAGAGTCCTGTTACCAGCCTATGTGTCTTCACATTTTATATGGCCACCAGGCTCGTGTTTGGGCCATACGCTTCTTGGCAGATAAACTACTCAGTATTGGAGAAGACGGTGCCTGTCTGCTGTGGGACTGCCATCATGGGAAAGTCCTGCAAAAGCTGGAGGGCCACCGGGGTAAAGGGATCAGGGCATTGGCAGTACGACAGGCCTTAGAAGGTGTGCACTGGGTTGCCACCGGGGGAGCAGATGGAGGAATTAGGCAGTGGAGGATAGACAGAGAGGAGAAAGATCATGTTGAGGTGGAGACAAAGGACAAGTGGCTGATCAGACTTCAGTTTGACGGTCATGGGAGTCCAAAAATTGTTCGCCTGGCAGAGCGTGGGCGGCAAATGTTGGTGATGACAGACATGGGGAGCATCTACAGCAGTATTTTGGGAGCGCCTGGTGAAGTTAATTCCTGGCAGCTCCTTACAGAAGATCCTGATTTTCAGTCATACAGCATACTTGAACTGAGCTCTAACCTTGATATGTCTGGTGCCAGCCACATGCAGGCTGAATACTGTGCTGTGGGCTCTATATGTGGACGAGTGAAGGTTTTTTCCCTTAGCCATCCAGATGTTGTGGAAGAATTGAAAAAAGCCAAGGGAAAGATTCACAACTTGTGCTGGGGGCCCTGTCTTGACCACTCCCGCATGCTGTTTGTGTCTGCGTCAGATGGACAGGTGTATTGTTGGCAGGTGCTAGACACCCTGAAGAACACCCCTCTTAAGGTCTTCCAGTGTGGGATTCTCTTGCTTCCATCATGCAGGCAGAGGTGGCTTACAGGGGTGAGATACTTACCAGAACGGAACATGTGGGTGTGCGGGGACCGTCGTGGGTCAGTGCTGCTCTATAACGACATGAGAAATGATGCTGTTCTGGGCACTTTCGAAGCCATCTCTTTCCTCTTTGGGCTACATGGAAAGCAGGGAGTAACATCTGTGGAGGTGTGGGATGGACAGGTCTATAGCAGTGGACGAGATGGTTGTTTTCGCATCCTCAGTGTGCGGGACATGCCTGAAGGTGGGCCCATTTTTGAGGTCCTAAGAGTGCTGAGATTAGGTCCCAGTATGGAGTGGATTGAGCGGCTGCTTTTTCAGGCACCAGGGTTGGAATGGGGCAAGGGGCCGCTGGTGATGGGCTTTCACTCAACTGATTTTATCTTGTGGGACTTTGTGGCCAAAGAAACACTTCTAACTGTTCCTTGTGGTGGTGGCCACAGGTCCTGGACTTACTCTTGCAGCATGGCAAGTGGCTCACTGGTCCAAGACAGTTTTGCATATATCAAGCAGGGTGCTGTTTATATGTACCATGGCACTCGCTTTAATCCAGGCAGCAGTCACCAGGCAGTCACCAAAGCAGGACTTCATGGCAGTAAGATCACCTGCCTGTGCCATCTAGGATGTGTGGCAGCTGCTGGTGAAGCTGTGGATATCTTAGTTACCAGTAGCGAAGACACAACTATCTCAGTGCTGTCTCTTCAACCATCTCGGGGTCAAATTAGTCCTCTTGCCTCACTTACAGACCACATCTCAAGTGTGCGAGCTCTTGCCAAAATACACCCAGGGAAAACTGTGCCAGCCAACCAGCATCCCGAGACACTCTCATCACTGTTTGTGTCAGCTGGTGGGAGGGCCGAGCTCCATTCCTACCGAGTTACGATTGGCTGGGATGGCCGGCGGAAAGCCCTGACCTGTCAAGTGGTTCATTTGGCTATGCATCGACTGGATGAACATTGGGACCGCAAGAAAAACAGACACAAGACCATAAAAATGGACCCAGAGACCAGGTAGGTAGTAGATTTGTTCATCGTTTACTCTGTAGCTACATGATAATCAGTAGGAATTAAACAATATCCCCTGAGCAGAATAACTGAACTGGAAAAATATCATTCTCTGGACCAAAAAACACAAAACAGTTTACTAACTTTATAATAAGAATGAATATACAGTAAGAATTCTTAACTAATCAAATTATAGAGAGTAGTTCAGCCTCATGCAGATACATTTTCTCTTCACGGTGCCAATTAGCTGTATTGTGTTTTTGGCTTTCCTGCTGCTCTGTAAAAGTTTCAAGCTCTGTGCACTACTAGCTGTTATACTCGTACTCCCATGGAAACACATGGGGTTAATTTAGAGTTGCAGTTTAACCAAACTTGTACATGTTTAGGACAGGGCAACCAGATTACCTGGGGGAAAAAAATCAGAGGTGCAAGGAGAAAAATGGAGACGTTACAAAGACATTGCCCACAGTGGATTATTCTAACCAAATTCTCTACAGGTCACATCATTTAACACTGCACCACTGTGTTTGTGCTGTTTTTTCATGTAAATGTAGCATGTCTTACAAATTGTGTTCCTGCATTATTAACAGCGCACTGCACAATAACGTGCAGTGAATACACTTGACTTGAGCATTCCTAGTTTTCATCCTCTTTCTTTGTACATTTAGTATTTGTTTGCTCAGAGGTTGATGTGCTTGCTGCTTCCTGAGTAGCTCTTCTTTTCTCCACCCTAGCGGCCCGCTTCTTCTCTTCTTTCGTCGGCATCTTTTCACGATAAAAATGATTAGTGTTTGTGTTACAATTACTTAGTATGTTTTCTTTAATTTTTCACTTAAGCTGGCACTTAAGTCTTCAATCTGCCTCAAGAATGATTTAAGATATGAAGAGGTAGGGGAAGTGACAGCGAAGGTGGTAGGGAATGAGAACGGTGCCCGTACGCATGCACCGGATGGCTGCCCTGCTGGCTGCTGCCGAGAGTTGATTCTACAATAAAATAAAAATAAAAAGAGGAATAACCTTGGAGGTCAGTCATCACCCTGAAAGCGGATAGTAGACGTCACATAGTATATGTATACCTGATTTCAGGTCAATTGGTCAAACGGTATGCGAGCTACAGGTAATTTAAAATCCTGGACAGACAAACGAACGGCCACGGTAGCATATTATATAAGAAGATACTGCTAGTTTAGTCTCTAAAACAAGTCAACTGTGTCAATGAAAACAAAAACTCCTAACATGGTAAAGAAAAAGCCGGAATGTCAGTGGAAAATGTTTTGCCTGTTACTGCTGTGACTGGTGTCAGCTGTGGCTCCCTTTTTGGACTGGCCAGGAGGAACTGGGGTCTCTTAATCCAATTAATTGTTGCAATTAATAAAAACGGCTAGCATTTTTGATTGCTAATAACAGAGTTCACTATTATAGGCTACCATAATCTCCTCCTGTTGCATATATAGTATTGTACATTGTTTTTTCATGATGAAACACTTCCTAACTTAGAACTAAATGATGGAAATATGCATTACAATATTTTCAAAAGGTTCGTTTTTTTTATTCTGTACTTAATCCCCAATTCTGTTCTTATGTGTGTAATCTTCAGGGTATATTGTAGGCAGACCCTTGTGTTTCGTCTAGTTTATTATTAAATAAAGCACATTTAAAAATAAGGACAGTCTTATCAAATACGCTGTCTACTTGCATGCTGCCTTGAGTAGTATTTAGTTTACCTTGTCTCAGTGTGAGGTCACGTTTTCAGTTTACCATCCAGTAATAGCCTGCACTCTAATCACAGGCCATTTTATGCAGTCACTCTTATGCACCACAAATGTTAACCCTTGTAGATGATCTTTAATACACACTCTGGGTATGGGTCTTTTTGCACAGTCTCTCTTTTTCAAAGCAAACCCTTGCTTCTTGTCACTGTGCATTTTTGTGAAGACTCTTATCACTGTCTGCAAATGCAATCTCTAGAATACAGCCTGTCTAGCACATGTAGAGCACTCAGTCTATATTGCACTCTGTGCAAAGTACATAGTTTCTATACTGAGGTCTGTGTGCAAGCACTTGCTTACGATTTATATTCTGCTTTCTGCATGTATAGGCTGTCACAGGAAATCTCTCAAGTGTGTTCTGTGTATTGATGTTACTATATGATGTTACTACAGTGAAATTCCTAAGACCACTGTGCATTACACTGACACTTTAAAGGCAGGGCCTTCCTGATATTCTTTCTGGATATGTACATATCTGGATGCTTGTGTGTAGTCTCTCTTATTGACACCGTCTACTGTGTGCTACATATACTGTATAGGCCTGTATGCAGTTCATTAAGACATTGTCTCCTGTGCTATTTATATATCTCTTAAGTACTTTTTAGTGCACTCCATATGCAGGGCCTTGTGTTTAATCTCTCTGGTGTACTTAGCCAGTTAGGAAGGTTAGCCCACCATTTGTAGTCTGCTGTGCATTTGTGTGATATATTGTGCACATTACATGTATAGACCTTTGTGTGCAGTTTGTGTATGACGATCCTTTAAGCAGTCCCTCGGGTGTCCTTGAAAATAGTCTGTCTAGTGAAGTCCATATTCTGTAAGGGCCATGGATGTCAAACTCAGATACTAAAGGGTTACAGTGATTGCAGGTTTTCCTTCTAACCATTTTCTTAATTCATAACTAAAATAAAGATGTGCCTTACTATCTACAGTGCTGCAGTTTTGTTACACAACATTGAATCACAATGGGTTTATTTTGGCTTTTTTCACCCTGTTCAACAGAAACAGTCTCTGTAATATCAAAGTGAACACAGATCTCTGCAAAGGGCTCTGAATTAGTGACACATATTAAACAGTAAATAGTTAATAATAATAATAAATATTCACCCCCTTCATGTCAGTGTTTATTAAGATGCCTTGGGAGCCGTGACAGTCTTGAGCCTCTATGGGTTTTGCACATCAGAGCACTGCAGTTTTTCTCCATTCTTCTTTACAAAACACTCAAGCTCTGTCAGGTTGAATGGGAACCGTGAATGAACTGCCTTTTTCATGACCAGCTAGAAATTCTCAGTTGGGTTGAGATCTGGACTCGAACTCAGCCACTTCTGGGGCCTCATGCATAATTCCGTGCATAGAATTCACACTAAAACATGGTGTATGGACAAAAACAGAAATGTGCATACTCACAAAAAAATCCAGATGTAAAAATCTGCGTACACCAATTTCCATGTTCTTCTGTTACATACAGTTAGGTCCATAAATATTTGGACAGAGACAACTTTTTTCTAATTTTGGTTCTGTATATTACCATAATGAATTTTAAATGAAACAACTCAGATGCAGTTGAAGTGCAGACTTTCAGCTTTAATTCAGTGGGGTGAACAAAACGATTGCATAAAAATGTGAGGCAACTAAAGCATTTTTTTAACATAATCCCTTCATTTCAGGGGCTCAAAAGTAATTGGACAAATTAAACAACTGGAAATAAAATGTTCATTTCTAATACTTTGTTGAAAACCCTTTGCTGGCAATGACAGCCCGGAGTCTTGAACTCATGGACATCACCAGATGCTGGGTTTCCTTCTTTTTAATGCTCTGCCAGGACTTTACTGCAGCGGCTTTCAGTTGCTGTTTGTTTGTGGGCCTTTCTGTCTGAAGTTTAGTCTTCAACAAGTGAAATGCATGCTCAATTGGGTTAAGATCAGGTGACTGACTTGGCCATTCAAGAATTTTCCACTTCTTTGCTTTAATAAACTCCTGGGTTGCTTTGGCTGTATGTTTTGGGTCATTGTCCATCTGTATCATGAAACACCGCCCAATCAATTTGACTGCATTTAGCTGGATTTGAGCAGACAGTATGTCTCTGAACACCACAGAATTCATTCGGCTGCTTCTGTCTAGTGTCACATCATCAATAAACACTAGTGTCCCAGTGCCACTGGCAGCCATGCACACCCAAGTCATCACACTGCCTCCACTGTGTTTTACAGATGATGTGCTATGCTTTGGATAATGAGCTGTTCCACGCCTTCTCCATACTTTTTTCTTGCCTTCATTCCGGTAGAGGTTGATCTTGGTTTCATCTGTCCAAAGAATGTTTTTCCAGAACTGTGCTGGCTTTTTTAGATGTTCTTTAGCAAAGTCCAATCTAGCCTTTCTATTCTTGAGGCTTATGAGTGGCTTGCACCTTGCAGCACACCCTCTGTATTTACTTTCATGTAGTCTTCTCTTTCTGGTAGACTTGGATATCGATACGCCTACCCCCTGGAGAGTGTTGTTCACTTGGTTGGCTGTTGTGAAGTGGTTTCTCTTCACCATGGAAATGATTCTGCGATCATCCACCACTGTTGTCTTCCATGGATGTCCAGGTCTTTTTGCGTTGCTGAGTTCACCAGTGCTTGCTTTCTTTCTCAGGATGTACCAAACTGTAGATTTTGCCACTTGTAATATTGTAGCAATTTCTCAGATGGTTTTTTTCTGTTTTTGCAGCTTAAGTATGACTTCTTTCACCTGCATGGAGAGCTCCTTTGACCGCATGTTGTCTGTTCACATCAAAATCTTCCACATGCAAGCACCACACCTCAAATCAACTCCAGGCCTTTTATCTGCTCAATTGATAATGACATAAAGACGGACTTGCCCACAGCTGCCCATGAAATAGCCTTTGAGTCAATTGTCCAATTACTTTGAGCCCCTGAAATGAAGGGATTGTGTTAAAAAAAATGCTTTAGTTGCCTCACATTTTTATGCAATCGTTTTGTTCACCTCACTGAATTAAAGCTGAAAGTCTGCACGTAAACTGCATCTGAGTTGTTTCATTTAAAATTAATTGTGGTAATGTACAGAACCAAAATTAGAAAAAAGTTGTCTCTGTCCAAATATTTATGGACCTAACTGTAAATCCCGGTCAGCATGAAATGTAACGCATGTGCACATGCCTACCACTCCACCTTGACTCCTCCCAGTATTTCACATATTTTAATATGCAAATCAATATAAATAGCCCTTTCTGTTCAGTGTTCGGTTAAAAGACATTGGATAAAACACATGAAAAAAAGAATTTCAGCGAATGTGGAGTTGAGGCAAGGAAAATGCACTATTTGTTGGCTTAAGCAGTGGTATAAACAAAGAAAGGAAGTTGATCGAGTGATACAGAGTGCGGAGAAACTTGAAAGTTCAAGTTCAGAAAGTCACACATTGCCCAAAATAAAAAAGAAGTAGTCAGATATTAAAATTGCTGTAAAAAGGTGAGTCGTTGCTCACTGTCTGAGTGCCATACGAAGCGTATTAGGTTACTGAGAAAAGAAAAAAAAAATAGGGACACAGTTAAAAAAAGGTCAAAATGTCCACTTCAATCACGTAGTTTATTTTGTCATTAAAGTAGAACATCATCAACTTCAAAATTGTTTAATTTACTAGTTTCTCAAATCCCATCGTAACTAAAATAGCACATTAAATGCTTTGTATTCTATGTTTTCTTCTATGTACTCTGTGTGTTAATTATTACTTGGTTCTTAAACGGGCTTTCTCTTACACCGACAGGACAGTGAATACATTATATTCATGATATTACAGCTCTCTGAACAATTTCAATACTAAGATGTATACATGATATCATTTTCAGGATGATAGGAATTAAAGTATGCATTAAACATGAGTGCACAGTGGCGCAGTGGTAGCGATGAGCTGTCCCCTATCCAGAGATTGTTCCTGTCTCCTGCAAGATGCTTGCTGTGTGAAAATCGATTAAATAATTTATTACAGCAGTACTGTCTGTTTAAAACGTACTAACCTCCAATTCCTGTCCTTCCTTTTCTTTCTTCAAGTAACCAATCACCACACAGTAAGCTCTTTAATAAATGCAAAACCATATCTAATGCCAATTCTTCAAAATGTTTATGGAACATTGAAATATCTTCATTGTACATGTTTAATTATTCCATCCATTCTATCCATCCAGAGTCGCGCCAGTCACAGCAACCATACACTGCTAGGCAGGAACAATCCCCAAACGGGGCGGCAGCTCATTGCTACTGCAATGAAGTTAGAAATTTATCTGTATAATGTAATATACATGCTTTACTGCATTTCATCTTAAAAATAAATATCAAGAGCTCCAAGAAGATAGCGCTTGGAAATCTAAATTGATTTAGAAGCCAGTCATCATCATCTGTATATACGCTCTCTCTTCTATTGAATTGAATTGAATTCCTTTATTGTTATTGTATGGTACAATGAGATTCAATATGCAAATCCTCCATAAACGTATTTCCCTATAAAATGATAAAATGACAACTACAACAATAATAATAATAACTAATAATAATAATAATAATAACAATAAAAAAATGTAAAATATACAATGTGTAAGAATAAGTTGCTCAGGTTGTGCAATATTACAACTGTAGTGCAAGTTTAAAGTGAGGTAATTGTACTTATACTGTAAGTACAAACAGTTCTACTGGGAACACTTCATGGACTGATTGAGTGTGTTTAGATATTGATGAAACTACTCCTGAACTGCCAGGTCCCACCAGGAAAGGCTCTGAAGTGTTTGCTATATGGAAGAAGTTCAAATAGACTGTGCTCATGTCTGAGGCAGCGTGTGCTAGATTCTGTATCCCAATAATCCTCTTTCTGATCAGCTGCTGTAGAGCTGTGATTCCACACTCTGATGCAGTGGGTTAAAATACTGCGAGTGGTGCACCGAGATTAACAACGCTAAAGCAGCTATGGCATTTGGAGTAGTTTGGTAATTCCGTGTGTCATTTTATTGTTACAGGTTGATTACAATCCGATGCCTTAAACTAATAAACGATATGCGGTTAATTTCAGTGTATTTGATAAAGCCATGTCAGGGATGTGAATCTAAAAAATAAAGGGAAACCACACAGAAACAGCACTGCTTTGATACTGGGTGCTGCCAGTTTGCAAAACTGAGCTGAAAACTTGCGTACGCAATGGATTGAGCTGGCGTTAGAATGTGTGTGGCTATACTCCCAAGTTTAGTTTTTATACATCAAGAAGTGAGCATAGAACATTTTTGTGCATACGCACCGTTCATACATGAGACCCCTGGACTTTAACATTGGTGTTTTAAAGCCATTCCTGTGCACCTTTGGCTTTCTGTTCAGGATCATTGTATTGCTAGGAAAAAAAAAAAAATCTTCCAAAGCTCAGGTGTCTTGTAGACTGTATCTGATTTTGCTCCAAGATTTCTCTGTAGCTTGCTGCATTCATTTTCTCCTCCACTCTCACAAGCCTTTCAGTCCCCGCAGCATCTGCTATTCTTCACAGTGGGCATGGTGTGTTTTTTTTTGTTTTTTTTTGATAATGTGCAGTGTTAAATATACCATTTATTCTGATGGCCAAAAAACTACATTTTGGTTTCATCAGACCATAGAACCTTCTTCCAGCTGACTTTAGAGTCTCCCATGTGCCTTCTGGCAAAATCTAGCAGAGACGTTGTATGCATTTTTTCTCTTTGCCACTCTCCACTGAAGCTACGACTAGCGAAGTACCCATTTAAAAGTTGTCGTATGCACAGTCTCTCCAAGCTGCACCACCGTTGCTTGTCACTCCTTCAGAGTTATCATCAAGTCTCTTGGTGGTGTCCCTCACTAGTCTTCTATTTGCATGATCACTGTTTTTGTTGCCGGCCTGCTCTAGGCAGATTTACAGATGTGCCACACTCTAGTCAGTGACTAAGAATTTTCTTTTAGCCATCCTGCTTTTCAGTCACTTTTTCCAGTAGTTAAGGGAATGGGTGGTATTCTTTTGTCTTCATGGTGTAGGTTAGCCCACAATACTGACTCGGAAGTTGGACTTTCCATATGCTACCATCAATTGAAACTCCAGATGTATGATCTCTAGTGAACGACTTATTATAAAATTATTTTATGTTTGATATTGGTACAGAGGTCCATTTTCACTTTAGCATTAAAGAGTCTTTTACTGTTGATCAGTGTCAAAAAAGCCAAATTACATTCACTGTGATTCAATGTTGGGTAACAATTAGATGTGAAAACATCCAAGTGGGTGAATAATTTTTGTTTACACTGCATCTATCTGTTACTGCTCTTAATGAAACAGTATTTTGCCTTTAATTTAGTGCTATTGTTTTTTTGTTTTTTTTAGATTCAGACCCCTTAATTGTTAGTTTTTTTTTTTCCAGCAGCCAAACAATAAAGAGAAACAAAGCAAGGCAACAGGCAGGCAGGCAGAAAAAAGAAAATCCAACAGTTTTAGAATTTTCTGGTGTGGCACAATGATAGCAAGTCATTGAATTAAATTGTTTGTGTCATTAACAATCAACTTGCAATTAAGGAACTGACTGGGGTGAAAACGATGGCCCTCAAGGAAATGAGATTGACACCCCAGAGTTAGCTGGTTAAGTAAAAGAAAACAAGTAGGGATTGTCCATCCATCCATCCATTTTCCAACCCGCTGAATCCGAACACAGGGTCACGGGGGTCTGCTGGAGCCAATCCCAGCCAACACAGGGCACAAGGCAGGAACCAATCCCGAGCAGGGTGCCAACCCACTGCAGAGTAGGGATTGTAAATCTTCAAAATCAAGTTCATTAAAATGAAGAGAAAGGAAATATGGTATGTTCTACTCAAAGTGGTAATTGGCTCTTCATTGAGAAAGTGGCTGGAATGAAAACCTGCAGCCACGGGGGCCTGCCAGGATCGGAGTTTGACACCCCTTTTATAGGCTCGGGCACTATGTCTGGCACGGTATGAGTATGCAGACTCAGTCTCCAGTGCGTTGTGTGTGTGTAAGGCACTGAGCATCAACTCTTTATGCAGGCTCTTGACTTTTAGCTGTTTCTATTCTAGTGTGCTTTGAAGGTGCATTAACTTGCGGTTATTTGTCTGTCTGTGTAATGCAGTCTGAGCACTGTGCGTGTAGACTTTTTGTTTCTTTTGTACTTTAATGGTTGTCAGTCTCTATTTGCACATTTCCTTTAGAAGCCCACTTGTCTAGCTTCGCCCAAAATTCTCCCTCTTTTCTCAGATACATGTGCCTTGCAGTTGTAGAAGCTGGAGATTGCAAGGGAGACGGTGTCATTGTGGTGGCTGCCTGCAGTGATGGAGCAGTTAGGTGAGTATGTGAATATTTGGCATTGTTGGGTAATGACGAGTGGGTGTTGTTGCAACAGACTAATAGTTTGTCTTGATTAGGGCATTTTCGCTGCAGGAGGAGCAGCGGAGACTAGTGCTGCTTTGGGAATCTTTCTATCACCAGCGTTGCGTGCTGTGTGTGGCCGTGTTCAGCCAGTGTTGGGATACACATTGCAGGTGGGAGTATGGCTGGTCATTCCTCAGTGTCTTTTAAGCCTTGTACCGCAGGACTTGCATTTCTTATTCTTTGCTCATACTCTCACTCTGTCTTGGCAGACAAATGTTTCTGTGCAGTGGGGCCACAGATGGTAATATTGCCATCTGGGACATCTCAGAGAGTGCCACAAAAGAAGAGAATGAGGACAGCAGTGCCCCTCAGTGGCTGAGTAAGTGAAATGCAATGTATTTTACTGTACAGGACCTTTGAAATTAATTGGAGAGAGGCATTGCTTTCTAAAAGAAATGCATCCCACACTGAATTTAGTTTGTACGTATGTGTATATGCATGACATAGATGTATATCTGGGTTTGCTAATTGCTCCAGGGGAGTATACGATAGCACACGGTCCTGCTGGCTCACACCCCCAGCCCATCCATCTGGTCCTGCTCCTCTTTTCGCTTCCTGTTTGCCATTGTCCATTCAGCAGCGTGTGTCTGTGTGTGCCGAATGAGTCTCCTCTGAGCAAGTAAGGTGACAGCCAACGTTCTGCTGGCTTATCCACTTTCCCACAGCTACATCTCCACTCTGCCTTTCCCTCAGCTGTCTTCCTGCTGTTCTCTGCTAATCAGCGTGTGTGTGTGTAAATTTGTGCATATGTATCCCAAATTCCCCTCTGTAACAGTTAGCATGACAGCCAAACTGTGCTGTTATCTTTTGAATCTATTCATTTCTTATCTCCTTCCATCTGCCCCCTTTTTATTTTTCAGCTCCTTCCCTTCTGGTGTCTGCTCACCAGTGTGGTGTGAACTGCCTGGATGTTGGGGAAACAGAAGTGCCTGGGCAGTACTTGGTGCTTAGTGGCAGTGATGACAACTCCCTCCATGTGTGCCTTGTGGACATTAGCAACAGAATGGCTCCCCTGCAGCTCCTCAGAACATTTTCTGTGGTCTCTGCCCATGCTGCCCCAATCACGGGAGCACGCTGGCTCACTCCCCACTTTCTCGTTTCTGCCTCGGTGGACCAGCGAGTGGTACTGTGGAGCGTGAGAGAGGCCAGTCTAAGCTGGCAGGAGGCCTGTTTGAGCCATGTGGCTGATGTGTCTTCCCTGGAAATTTGGCAGAAAGAAGATGGTGACAAAACTGTGCTCTCTGTGTGTGGACAGGGTCTGCAGGTACTGCAGCTCGGGTCCATTCTGCAGGACATCTCCTGCTTAAAAAGCTGAGCTTCCTTGCTCTTGGAGAATTTTTATGCAATCAGAAATGCGAGACAAAATTATGAATTTATTTTTAATTAAACATTTATGTGCATTTTTCCAAAGGTTTCTTTATTTTTTTATTATTATTATTACCATGATTTATATTAACTTCACCTGTTTGTTGGCTGGTACAAATCTTGTAATCTATATTTAACCTACTTCCTATTGTCCAAATGGCTTAAAATTTTGCATACTTACTCACTTCCGATGACAATACATGAATCAATAATCAGTTTCACTAATTGATCAATTAATCCATGTTAATTAAGAAATGAAATTTTCATATGAAGAATAGTTCAAGATTTCACCAATAGATGGCGCTATTAATGGATAGCACTAAAACAAACCATCCATCCATCCATTTTCCAACCCGCTGAATCCGAACATAGGGTCACGGGGGTCTGCTGGAGCCAATCCCAGCCAACACAGGGCACAAGGCAGGAACCAATCCCGGGCAGGGTGCCAACCCACCGCAGACTAAAACAAACCCAAGACTAAACAGTTGAAAATAATATGGATATATATATATATATACTGTATAATACTTTTTAGAAACCACACTTATATTAATTTGAAAGTGTACTAAGAAGTAAAAAATAAGTCTCTCATACATCACTCGTAAAATAAAAGGTGAGCGCTTCTAAGATTTTAAGAAGTCTTTTTTGAATGTTGATTGATGAAAAGAAGCGCTCACCTTTTATTTTACGAGTGATGTATGAGAGACTTATTTTTTACTTCTTAGTACACTTTCAAATTAATGTAAGTGTGGTTTTTAAAAAGTGTTATATATATACAGTATATCTATATTATTTTAATTGTTTGGACGGAAATAAAAATCCTTTGGGGGAGTGAGTAAAGCTGGAGTCAAGGTTCTGTAGCCTGAGGAAAACACATCATGGTGGAGCAGTGGTTAGCAGGTCCAGGGACTGTAACAGTTAGGTCAGTGTAAGTATGAGTGTGACATGTGCATGTTTTCTTCATGTGTGTGGTAAAGTGAGGTCCGTGGCTGTTTGCAATTTTAAGAAAATAATCGCCGCACGTGCGGCTTAAGGAGGGGGCGTGGTAGTGTGGCCGGAGTGGTACCCGGGTGCGATACGGGTGTGGGATCGCTCGTGTCCGATATTGAGGCTAGGAGTTGCTAATCGCCATACCAGGGCCACGTCCACATTATAAACAGGAGGAGCGCTAGTGCGAAGAAAGAAAAGAAAGAAAGAAAAAAATTGAAGGTTAGTGGGAATAAGCTGGAGAAGTGAAGAGCCTGTGCGGGAGCGAGCGAGTCGGCTCGCTGATAAATGCAGGCAGCTGGGAGGAGAGCCCCTCAGGAGGAGTGTTAGGCTGGTAGGGACAGCAGGAAGCGGTCGCTCCAGTTGAGCGATCTTAGGATCAGCTGTGCAGAGCCAGGGGACGGAAGGCTACCGGACCAGCAGGAGGTCAGCTGCAGGTAGGGCGACCAAAAAAAAGCCCGTTTGGGAGAAGCAGGGGAGCCGCCAACAAAAGGAAGAAGACACCAGGTTTTAAAAGAGGACAGTTTTCAGCCTGTTGTTTTTAACCTCGTTTTAAAGGAACATTTATTGGATTTTTAACCTCCACTTTTATCATCCTAATTTTATGGCTTATTTATTTATGGTGACACTGTTTTGATTTTGCTTTGACTGTTTTTAATAAAAGCGCTTTTGCACCTTTACACCATCCCCCTTTTCAGTCTGATTTGTCCCCATCAGACCAGCTCATCCGGTTACGTTACCGACAGTGTTGAATTCGAGGGCTACCAAATTTGGATGAGGGAGCGTGGAGCAGGACCCGCATTGTCACAATGTGTAGTCTGGGTTCTCAGATTTATTTGGTTTATGTGTGAGTAGAACCGTGTGAATTGTGATGGACTGGCCTCCTGCTCTATAGACCGGTCCAACTTCCCATAATCCTGTAAATGGTTTAATCATGTACTGTAGATGAATGAATATTTCTAACTGGAATGGTTTACCCACTAATTCAGCAATAATCAATGGGACTTCATATACCACATCATATCATAGCTCAGATCATTTCATAAATTGAGTTTGCAATCCTTAAAGATAAAGGTTCCTGCTTCTGAAGTCAGACATAGATCATTTATTAAAAGTGTAGGAAAATAAAGCAGTCTTTATTTCATATAGTCTCTGTCATCGAGATCCATCATGAGCTATTTACAAAGTAATTCCGTTTACAGTGGGACATGAGGCATGAGTATCACAGGGCAGCATAGTGGCACACTGGCTTACTACAGACCAAGAAATTTGGGGTTCAAATTTTAGGTTTGTAAGACTTTTAATTTTTTTTCTCTTCTGCTGATTATTTTTTTGAAGTCCATCCACGAAGTTATGAAGTTTAACTTTCTAACTCTCTAGTTAGGTTGAGAAGGTGGCTAGCTACAAAAATTTGTAAAAGAAAGTTGATCAATGAAACATGTTGCTTATAAGATTCTGCTGCTGTAGCGTATACCTGCCTGACTCCCAATTGAATGCTTAAAATCATGTGTTGTCTCTTTTTATTTCTGCTTTATTTCACAAATTCCTATAGAATGGCACGTTGGAGCATTGATTAGCCCTTCTGTCTCATGGGTTCCAGCATCCCAAAGATTAAATTTGATTCTCTTTGGAAGTTTGAGCCGTCTACTTTCATCTGAGTGGGCCTTCCTGTACGTAGTCTTGGCACATCTTTGTATATATAAAATCCAATGTCTGTCTGTGTGTCAGTCCGCTTTTCACAAGAGAACTACTTAACAGATTTAGATCGCTCTTTTTTCTATAATTTCCTTGAAAATTCCGGTTGATTTTGCGACTTCTCTCATCACACCAAGTATCATAGTTCGCTTGCAGTACCGATTTATTTGCGTGAATCAAAGAGATGCAGCGGGCCAAGGCGTGATATCCCGTGTAGTGGGACGTGACCCCAGCCTTCACTCTGGACAGCTGAACAGGATCAGTGGAGAGAGGAGACACAAACTGAAGGGTGAATGGTGCAAGTTTATTTACAAGAGTGCTGTACAACCAAAAATGCAGTAGTGTCAGGTGGGCTTTGAGACACAGTCCTTCAGCACTGACACATCTTCAGAAATAAATAAAAACAAATAAAAGGAAAAATATGGTGTATTTACAAAAACAGTGCATCCCTACAAAAACTACACACACACACAAATAATGAAGGTTGTCTTCTTTTATTTCTGGCTCAAGAAGGTCCTCCAACAGGGAAGAAAAAAAATGCACAAGAACAAAAAACAAGTGTGTGTTTAATATACAAAAACAATAGCACCAAACCCCAAATCAAAATTATCCCAGCACCAAATAAGTATATATACACGTCCACCAAAATGATCACTAGGAGATATATAACTATATATACAAAAGAATATGTACAAAATCACAACTGCTCCTCCAATAGCTCCTGCCTCGCCTTTAGATCCACTGACGACTCCTTAAATATAACCGGCAAGATTGTCCAGCCAATCTGCCATCCCGTCTACCTCACGCACCTATCCAGGTAGATACTAGCGCGTTCACGCCACGCCCCGAGCGACTATGTAATTAAAATTGAACACCGGCGTGTAAAAATGAACAAGTGCGGTGGAGCCCGTACTGACTGTTCTGTCGGCTCGACGTGTGTCCAGACACACTGCGCCTCACAGCGCTCACCCACTAGACGTTACCGCTGCAGCGCCCTCAACACACAAACGGTAAGCTCACTTCTTTACAACCTTATAAATTCCACTGCTTCATGTTTAATTCTTCTTCAACTTAAATTTGGTAATGCGCGACACGTGGCCCGTGTGAGGAGGGCTGGGGCCAGCCCTCCTCACACACGCACCAGCCTCGGGGCGTGTACCTTAACTCCGCTTAACTAGAAAATGAGAGAACAATGTAACACATTTAGATATTTTTTCTTACTTTAATTTGCTTGAACATTTCGTTTGCATTTGTGACTTTTGGTATTTGAAATTTCATTTTAGAAGCAAAAACGAAAATACGAAAAATGAAAGGAATTTTCAGATTTTGATTTTTGATTAAAGAATAAAATAAGGGAAAATAAGGTATTTTTTAATTCAGTGGTAACAAATAGCAGTCATTAACTTAAAATTAGACATAATTTTCTGGATTTATTTGTTATTTAAATAATGAAAGTGTTATAGCTCAAAAACAATAAAACAGACACATTTTCGTTGTCTGAAACCTGAGGTGGTACTTCTGCACGATTTTTGACAACACGTGCGAACAGTCCTCCTCCTCACAACACACCGACCGACGGCCTTGAACTTACACTGCATGGCATCTGCAGAGGATGGACTGTTAAATTGTTTTTCAGAACAGTAAAAGAGTGACACTCCGGGACGAGGACATGACTGCAGAAAAACTGAGTCGCATCTTTCAGGTAAAAATACAATCTTTGCAAACTTTGCTTCATTGATATAGCAGTTCTTTTAAGAAAGTTATTGTTATTACTTACTGCGAAACAGCTAACATTTGGTGATTTCATTTACTAACACTAAGTCTGGCAATTTTTATAGTGCTAGCATTTTGAATGTGTGTAAATGTGTGAATGGTCGCTCATTGACAAGTGTGACACATGTTAAGAAAACTTTCTGTAAATCACGTTGCTCTCCTAACATGTATTACATTTGTGCGCAGTTAATACTCGAAACGTTTACTAGCTATAGTAGCCGGTAAAAGTCAATGAGCAACCATTCAAAATGCTAGCACTATAAAAATTGCCAGACTTAGTGTTAGTAAATGAAATCACCAAATGGTAGCTGTTTCACAGTAAGTAACAACAATAACGTTCATATAAGAACTGCTACATCAATGAAGCAAAGTTTGCAAAGCTTGTATTTTTACCGGAAAGAAGCGGCTCAGCTTTTCTGCAGTCATGGCCTCGTCCCGGAGTGTCACTCTTTTAGTGTTCCGAAAAACTACGTAATGGTCCATCCTCTGGTGATGCCATGCAGTGTAACTTCAAGGCCGTTGGTCGATGTGTTGTGAGGAGGACTGTTCGCACGTGTTGTCAAAAATTGCGCAAAAGAAGAAGTACCTCCAGTTTGAGACAACGAAAATGTGTCTGTTTTATTGTTTTTGAGCTATAACACTTTCTTTATTTGAATCACAAATAAATCCAGAAAATTGTGTAATTTAAAGTTTATGACTGCTGTTTGTTACCACTGAATTAAAAAAAATACCTTTTCCCTTATTTTATTCTTTAATCAAAAATCAAAATCTGAAAATTCCTTTCATTTTCGTTTTTTCGTTTTTGCATCTAAAATGAAGTTTCAAATACCAAAAAGTACACGGACCCGGTTGTCATCGCGTTAAGTATCATAGTTCACTTGCGGTACCTATTTATTTGCGCGAATCCGAGAGAGACGGGGTGGGGCCTTCCTCACTCACGCACCAGTCTCGGGGGTGTACCTTATATCCGTTTAGCTAGCGAACGAGAGAACTACTTAACGGATTTATATCAAGTTTTTTTTTTTTTATAGAATTTGCTTGAACATTCTAGTTGATTTTGTGACTTCCCACATTGCGCTAAGTATCCTAGTTCGCTTGCAGGAGCGACATATCCGTGGTACTTCGAGACAGAGGCTGCAGGCCGTGTAGCGTGACGTTAGGAGTAGGGAGCCGGGCAGGGCCCTCCTCACTCGCGCACCAGCCTCCTTTCATATCTCGCTACCTCTGCGTTCTGGAGTGTAACTTGTCTCCGTTTAGCTAAGGATACCTTTTTTGTTTATTGATTTTTAAACTTTGACCTGTTTCACTACTACGCCAGTGGAGCCATGGTGGGGCGGCCAGTAATTGATAATTGAAGATTGTGTGTTCGCTTCCCGGTTCCTCCCTGTGTGGATAGCGCTTTGAGTACTGAGAAAAGCGCTATATAAGTGTAATTTATTATTATTAATTGTTAGTTATAATGTGGCCGAAGTGTGAGTGTGTGTGCCCTGTGACAGACTGGTACTCCATCCTGGATTGGTTCCTGGTTTACATGCAATGGTACGTGAACTGGCAGTTCAAGAATTAGATAGCAGGGTTAGAAAATGAATGAGTGTAATACCAGGCAAAGGTTAGGAGCACGTGCCAATGCAGTGCATTGCTGCACCCACCACATGACAAAACCCCTCAGGATCCCAGATTAGGACCTGAGTGCAGCCATGCAATGTTTGAAACCTCTGCACCACACTAGTTCAGATGGAATGGAACCAGTGTGAGGTTATTTTATGGTGGCTGGAGTGCCAATCCTGCCACCAACCCCCAAGTTTCCCTGCAGGTTGAAGGGTCAACTTGCAGGGCTGGATTCAGATTAATGTCCTATCCAGGATGGAACATTTGCAGGTTAAGGGCCTTATGAATTGGAATCACTTCTGGTATTTACAGGATTTGAACCAGTAACCTTCTGATTGCCAGTGCAGATCCCTAGCCTCCGAGCCACCACTTTGCCCACCAGGCAAATAAAGTAAAATTAAACATACACTATATAAGAGAATTACAATCAAATTCCCACTTTAGTATGGTACCTTTTGCACAGTAATTTTCTCTTTACAACATAGGTGCAACTTATAGTGATCATATTTTCAATTACTGAAAAATTATGTCATGTTATAAAATGAAAAAAGGATGTGGCATACATTTAATAACAACACTACTGAAAAGTGCATCTGAACAGCAGGAAAATCAGTCACTCATTTTCATATATAGGGTGGACCAGATCTAACTATGCAACTTTTAATGAAATGCAATACAGTAATCCCTCCTCCATCGCGGGGGTTGCGTTCCAGAGCCACCCACGAAATAAGAAAATCCGCGAAGTAGAAACCATATGTTTATATGGTTATTTTTATATTGTCATGCTTGGGTCACAGATTTGCGCAGAAACGCAGGAGGTTGTAGAGAGACAGGAACGTTATTCAAACACTGCAAACAAACATTTGTCTCTTTTTCAAAAGTTTAAACTGTGCTCCATGACAAGACAGAGATGACAGTTCTGTCTCACAATTAAAAGAATGCAAACATATCTTCCTCTTCAAAGGAGTGCGTGTCAGGAGCACAGAATGTCACATAGATAGAGAAAACAATCTCTGGCAAACAAATCAATAGGGCTGTTTGGCTTAAGTATGCAAAGCACCGCGGCACAAAGCTGTTGAAGGCGGCAGCTCACACCCCCTCCGTCAGGAGCAGAGAGAGAGAGAGAGAGAGAGAGAGACAGACAGACAGAGTTTGTTTTTCAAGCAAAAATCAATACGTGCCCTTCGAGCTTTTAAGTATGCGAAGCACCGTGCAACTGCACAAAAGATAGCAACGTGAAGATAATCTTTCAGCATTTTTAGACGAGCGTCCCTATCGTCTAGGTGTGCAAACAGCCCCCCTGCTCAATCCCCCTACGTCAGGATCACAGAAAGTCAGCGCAAGAGAAAAGTAAGCTGGGTAGCTTCTCAGCCATCTGCCAATAGCGTCCCTTGTATGAAATCAACTGGGCAAACCAACTGAGGAAGCATGTACCAGAAATTAAAAGACCCATTGTCCGCAGAAACCCGCGAAGCAGCGAAAAATCTGCGATATATATTTAAATATGCTTATATATAAAATCCGCGATGGAGTGAAGCCGCGAAAGGCAAAGCGCGATATAGCGAGGGATTACTGTAATTGCATAATTAGATGTGGACCACCCTGCAGTATCTGTAAATAACAATCAAAAAGAAATTATGTTGGCAAAATGAGAAGCAGAGAAATTGATCCGGTGAAATTTTGTTAATATTGAGCAGCCTGGTTGTGCAGGGCAGTGCTGCTGCATTGAAGGTCCCGTGTCCTAGTTCGGAATCTCGCATCCATTCACCGTGGAGATTTCATGTTCTCCTTGTGTCTCCTTGTGCCTTAATGATTTTTATTTTTCCTCTTAGTCACTTAATCTTCAGGCTTTTAAGTAACAAATCCTACCCCATCAGGAACAACCAAATGAAGCAGTTTAGTAATTGAATGCAGATTAAGAAAATGAAATAGAAGTTGAATAGTGTTCATTTTGCTTAATACCGTTCCTTAGTGAGTAAAACAGAGCTGAATATTGCGTTAATATAAGAGCAAGCAAAGTCAACATCATAAACTGAAGTGTACATGCAACAAGCGGGAGAAGTAATCGATTTCCATTTCATATAGCATGTCTTACAAGCACTACATGCTACATGAAATTCTGAAACCTGCTTAATGAAGTTCAGGCCTATAGGCCAAGTGCAATCCTGGTTTAGATTTAGTGGGAAATCTTAGCAGTACAGCATAGCAAAAAATAAATCTCCTAAGAGTGTAAAAAGAAACGGAGCATATTTTATGTAGCGGTAAGAGTTGACAGAAACATGTGGACAAGATGGTTATTGTTTTACCTAAGAGCTCCTAAAGACTGCGTTCAAATAATGACCCAGTTACCATATGAAGTTTGCAAGCTCTCCTAAAGTGTGTGTTGGTTTTTCTGTGGGATACTCTTTTTTTTCTTCGTACATGTTATTTTTGAGCCAACCCTCGCTGGGGTTCAAATTCATGTTTTATATCTCTTTTGTTCAAGTCTTTTATGTTGATTATGTGCACCATTTTTTGTTTTTGGCTGTGTATGTAAGCTGCCTTTGTTATATTAGCGGTTCCCCTCCAAGAGGCGGAACCACCTGCTACTCCCCTCCAGGAACTGCCATCCACCCAATAAATCCGGAAGGCCTTCCACAGTTCCTGATGGTTAATTGTGAATGTGCTTGAGAGAGTGGGGAGTGTTTCTGTGTATAGTTCTCTGCTTTTGGGATTCTCTGGATTTGTTGATCATATCAATCCATTTTTTGACCATTCTTAGAATGTGTATTGGGAATGTTTGCTTTGTGTTACAGGCATCTTCATTTTGACTTGTGGAAGAGCATTTTTTGTGAAGAATATTTTTATATAAGACCAGACAGACACTGAGACACAATGTCCAAACACATACACTTATTAATTCTCTTCTGCACAGCACACAAATTACTCGCAAGGCTGTCCTTTTTACTTATCTTTCTCTCAAGTCTTCTGCCGCCTCTCCTCGTAAGCTCCGTCCTCTTCCACCCGACTCGGGCTCCCTGTTTGGAGTGAGGCGGCCCCTTTTAAAATGCACCCAGACTTGCTCCAGGTGCACCCTGATGACCATCCTGCAGCACTTCCTGGTGTGGTGGAAGTGCTGCAGTCCATGGCTCTGGAACCATCCAGGTGCCCCCTGGCGGTGGCCATGGCCCCCCACAGGGTTGTGCTTCCCAGCTCCCCATTGGCCCTGATATAATCCGGGGGTCTGCCCTCTTGTGCCCCGGGGGAAGATTTTGCCCCTCTCCCATTCCTTCCCTTCTCTAGGTGTCCCGGTGCACAAGGTCCCTGGTTCATTCTTTATATAATATATACAGTAATCCCTCACTACTTCGCGGTTCACTTTTCGTGGATTCACGACTTCGCGGATTTTATATGTAAGCATATCTAAATATATAACGCGGATTTTTCGCTGCTTCGCGGGTTTCTGCGGACAATGGGTCTTTTTACTTCTGGTATTTGCTTCCTCAGTTGGTTTGCCCAGTTGATTTCATACAAGAGGTGCTATTGGCGGATGGCTGAGAAGCTACCCAATCAGAGCACGCAGTTAAGTTCCTGTGTGCTGCTGATTGGCTCAGCGACGGAGTGCTGCATTAACCAGGAAGTCTCATCTCACTCATTCAGCATTAACGTGTCCCTACTTCGCGGAAATTCAGTTATCGCGATTGGCCTTGGAACCTATCTCCCGCGATAAATGAGGGATTACTATATATATATATATATATATATATATATATATATATATAATATAGACTGTTTGCCCTGCTTACTACCTGTGCTTTGAGTATTATATCTCCCTCTAGTGGACATTTACAGTATGTGCTTTGGGACTATCAACTTCATAACACTATTATTCAGTGAATCTTTATTTTATAACAGAATGCATAATCGCAATGCCCTTTCACAGCTAATGTCTCAAGGACATGGCTGTTAAATGCTTTTTCAACCACAAATTGACCCAGTGCATGAGCAGGAGTGTGCCAGATGTTGCTAGGATTATTTCCAGCTTTCTAAAAACCTGATTTGGCCTGATTGAGCGGAAGTGGTGTGTGAATGGTTGGCAAAACAGACAGATGATGATGATATTGTCATGATTAGACAATATAAATATAGCATAAAGGCTGTGAAGCCTCCCAAAATCCCACATAACAGGCTGAGACCTTAATTAACCTTCCCAGATATAGCCTCACCCCAGGCAGCTAACTCCTAAACTCCTCCGGGAGGTTTTGCCCCACACAGGTCAAAATCGGGGCTCTGGATTTTAAAGTTCAAAGTATATCCTAAATATCCCAAGATATACAAAAAAAGAAAAAATCAAAAATTTGTCCCAAGGCAGAGGAACCATCAAAGTTTTGTCTTGAGCGACGAGTCCAAAAGAAAATCTTTGTGTGTGTGTATATGTATATATTAGTTTTTAACAAAAAGCCAAAATGAGACCTCAGGGTTTACCTAAAAATGAAACCAGAGCAAACTAATCCAAATCCTTAATCCTTGAATTTTAAAAAGAACAAAGGCAAAATCAAGAAATCCAGAAACCTGAAAATCAATACTTACAATAATACGTAATTTTTAAATGTCCGTCTACCACTTCAGGTTTTACTCTCCAGCCTCAAATATAAAAGCAGTGATGTCAGTGTCTCCACCTCTTGGGGGTTCCAGCATTAATATACAGAGTGAGAGCAATCATTTTTATGTAATATTTAAACACTGAATAATTAAGAAATGACACAATACAAACAAAAATCCACCTTACATTAAAGAATGTGCTTCCATCTGATTGGTATGTCTCTGTCATTTCAAAAGATGGTGCATCAAACATTTTTAGTAATAAAATGCATTTCATTTGCCATACACTAACACTGGTTTTGCAAAAGCCATACCAAATGGTATATAACAGACACATATGCATTGCAGTTGTCATTCCTACAGATGGCATATCACAGACATTTACTGCTTTTATGAATGCCATAGCAAATGCAGAGATGTATGCATTGCATGGTGCACTGCAAACGTTAACTCTGAGGTCTTTATTGATTACTTAGATTTCAACATGTCTTAGATGGGTAGCACAGCTAGTCATGAAATAGAAAGACAAATCTAAATGTCAAACAATCAGCATAAAAAGGTCAAAAATGTTTGAGAAACAAATCCATTAAAAAAAAAAAAACTAAGAATGAATTCAAGCCAAGGCTACAAGCATAAGTAAACCATAATAAATATGAACAAATTTAAGATCTTTGTCTAATAAAGCTCCTTTCACACTGAACAGCATCACCATTACCTTTAGAAATCGACAAAGGTACAGCAAACAGTGACTCTTGCAGAGATAAAATAAGGTAAGAAGTGTTCTGTGACTTTTAGTCTTGCAATGTACTTTCTAGGACAAGGGAGAAAATAGATATGAAGGTAGGGAAAAGGTGAATGTTCCATCTTGACAAAGGTGAAAAATGTAGTGAAGAACCCTGTCATTTTCAAAGTGACAAACTGAACTTGAAATTGGTGGCACAGTGGTAGCGCTGCTGCCTCACAGTAAGGAGATCAGTTTGCATGTTCTCCTTGTAACTGTATGGGTTTTCTCCGGGGTGCTCTGGTTTCCTCCCACAGTCCAAAGACATGCAGGTTGGGGGAACTGGAACTCTTAAACTGGCCCTGGTAGTGTGTGTGTGTGTGTGTGCTAACCCTGTGATAGACCGGTGTCCTTTCCAGGGTTGTTCCTGCTTTGCTAGCTGGGTTAGGTTCCCGTGATGCTTTTCAGATTTAAGCAGGTTAGAAAATCTCTGACTGACTGAACTTGAATGTGTGGTGGGAACTTTTTAAGCACAGTTTAAAAATAATAACAATTGTAAAAAAAATTGTAGGCCTCCTAGTCCTTGATCATCCACGAGAACACTGGTTTAGAATAAAATTGGAAAGAAATGAACAGCTTCAGACTTTTAAATTACGTATATAGTGGCTTGGTGGGGGCACACCATTCTGAAAGTCTTCATGCACACAGAATAATGCAAAACATCAAAAGTGTGAGCATGCAAACAGAAGAATTGACTTGGCGTGCAAAGTGGTATTTGAGTTAGCAACTGTGAATTAAGCATGCAGTGCTGTCCATCTCGGTTTTCCCAAATGCAAGCATAAATGAAAAGGAAATGATGAAAAATAAAGTATTTGAAAATATAAGCACCCGCAGGCATGAAAAAAGTAAGCTAGAAGTGCAGCAACAGAGCACACAGCTTCAGGCGGACTCCTTCCTTCTCCCTTTCGTCCTGTCTGCAGCTGCTTTTCCGCAGGACTTGCTAAACCATTGTTTCTCTGGGACCAACTCTCCTTTCCGCCCAGATGGCAGGCGGGCACCTTTTTTTCTTTAGCTTTCATTGCCTCGTTTTGCAATTTAAAGCAGGGTTAAACCCCTCCCGCCCAGCCCGCTTTGTCCAAAACTGCTTGTTGCGTTGAATAATGGATGAGCTTTGATTCCCACTTTCTGGGAGCCCATGAATATTTCAGCGTGGCTTCAGGTCGCCTTTTGTGTATCTCCCTCTATGCTCCCAAAGGGTTTACAGGGGATCACTTCGACCAGAGGATGAACTTGAGTCAGGCTCACGGGTGAGAAGAGGAGTCCGGCACCTAGAATCAGCTGGGAGCACTGGGGCCAAACCAGTGCAGGTCATCTCTGAACCTGGCACCGTGGTTGGAGCGGGCAGGTCCGTTTAGGAGATGGGAGAGAGAATCCGCACCTTATGCACGATGTGAGTGATTCTGCAGCATCCTGATACCAGGTGTGTAGAGGAGCCCACCCAGCAGGTAAGCAGAGGTGTTTGATATGGCTTTGGTACCGAGTGGAATTTTGATATACTTCTGGGACCGTGGTGTATTCCCGTTTTTTATTTTGTGTATTTGTTTGTGAGTGCTGATGTTCACATGCGAGTGCATATGAAGTACTTTCCCTTAATCCTAATGCAAGACGTTGTATCAGCTGATTCTCCAAGTCTTCACCTCCTAATCCATGAACCAAAATGTAAGGGCAAACGCCCAGCTCATCCTATGCCAGCCAAAACAAAGATGATACATTTGGGAAACGGACAACACAAAAGTACATACTATGGCTTCTGCCAAAGAGACCCCAGAATTCTCATAAGGAGTTACCCATGCTGTAGGTGGTGCTGGACTGACCCCAACAAGCTGCTAGCTGCTTTACACCAGCCCACCTCCCACCTGTATCTTCCTTTTGTCTGACTAAAAAGGTCTTCAACATTAAGAGCATAACAGCTGCTGGAGTCCCTGCTGTGGACTTTGTGCTTTGTGCTCCATGAAAATCTGTAATACCATGGGCTCTCTGCACAGAGGAGAACAACCTCGTTTACTTTTTCATGTGTGGAACCCCAACCTACACCTACAAAGGTTTTAAAACCCCTCGGTTTGCATAGAAATCCAAGCAGGTGAATGTCTTTAATGTTTCATGAAATCAAGACATAGTACAAATAAAAAAATAAGTCAAGGAATCATTGGGTCCAAAATACCACCTTAAGTTGATATAACAGCCAAACTGTGGTAACCCTTTTGATCCAGAATGCCAGTCACTCTGTGTAAGTCACTAACTCTGCCTCCAGCAGAAAAACCCCAGACCATCACCCTTCCTCTTCTGTTTGACAGTTGGTGTCGCACACTGAGGAACCATCAACTCAACGGCATACAAACACCCTGCGTGATGAACCAAAAGAGTTCAAATTTTGAGTCCTCGGTTCATAAGACTTTCTTCCAGTCTGCAGTAGTCCACAGCTGGTATTTCAAGGCCCTATTTTGTCCTTTAAGGAATGGCTCTCTTACTTTCGCTCACCCTCTCAAACCTGCAGCACAAAGTCTCCTTTACGCAGTAAAATCTGAGACTTGCTTTTTTCGACCACCGTTAGGCTGCGCTTGAAGCTCTTGTGCCATGAGGTGCCCATCATGCAAGCTGGTGACCCTCAGAAACTTGTCTTCTGATTTGGGTTGTGACTTTGGGTCAGCCAGATCTCTTCCTGTCAGTTTCTTCAAGTTTCCAGTTGCGTTTAGATTGTGTAGGACACCATTGTACTCGCCGACACATGGATTTTTATTGTAATTTCTCTAAATGAAAGGCCTACGCGTCTAAGGGTAATAATGCCTGTCTTATTTCATTTGTTAGTTGCCATTTTCTTGCTATTGTCACTGGAATATTGTCCAAGTATTGTGTAGTAAGTCTGTCCCAACTCTGGTTTAAGACAAATGGAAGGTTTTTAACTAATCAACAGAAGTTGGGACACCTGTGCAAATTGTTTGCTTCAACTTGCAAGGCTTAATTTGAGTTAAACAGCTGCAGAACATCTGTACTTTTGTAACCTATTAGTTGTTCCCTGACTGAGGCCCATTTTGTAATATTCTGAAATTTCCTTTTTTTTCAGTTTTTGCCAACCTAAACTTTTTAAATTTTAAATCTCTGCCAGTTTACTGCTTTCCTTTTCATCATTTTAGGTCATTCTTTGTATTTCAACAGTTTCAATTTGAAGAAAACCTGAAGAAACTGAGATGTTTTAAAACTTTTGACAAGTAGTGTATGTTAAAATATCCCTTGGGCCAAGACATTTTGGTAGAGGGGTGCAGATGGCGTAGGTCTTCAGATCCTCATTCATTGCCTTGTACAAAGCTCTATCTAAGTCACTATTCTAGACATTAAAAGTAACCAGCATTATGGGTATTTTAAATTAGTTGCAGAACCAGTTAATTGTTTTGCTGATCTGTGCTTTTTCACTAGGAAGCAGTGCCAGCAAAGCTACAGCAAATGTCGAGGCCTACAAGGAATTACAAGGGAGCCTCCTTACCTGCCATTGGACTGAAGGTGGACAAGCAGAGAGGTGAGGGGAAGTACCTAAAAATGAATGGATCAAGCAAACAGACGGAGTGGTAAACAGTTTCAAGCATTTTAAAGTTTATTTAAATGAGCATGGATTCTAAATGGCAATCTGTTTTTCTGCTTATATCACAAAATCACATGCCCCCTGCTCGCTTTGCTCGATAAGCCCCATGTGGACACTACGCGCTAGCCCCTTCACGGGTCTGCCGCTCGAATATGGGAATGCGGATGTACAATTTAAACAGATTTTCATGGGGAATTGTTACATATGCATAATAAAAAATAACTATTTTACATTACAGCAAGTAGTTAGCCATAGTAAAACATAATAAATTGAGAGAAAATTGTTTCATGTTGCATTAGAGGTATTTGTTGCGTTATACGTTTTCATTCTGTTTGGCTTTGAACTTAACACACATACTTTTTACAAACTATTTTTTTTTTTTTTTAAATTTTGGTTTATATCGCATTGAATTTTGATTCAGTGTTTGGACTTGCATTGTGACAACGCAACATATATCTGCCCGTGAGTGAATATCGTTTCTTTCTCTCTAATAAATAAACCGACTTTTTCGAATGTTTGTCCGTGTGATTTGTTGATTGTCTTAGCAAAAGTTATTCTAACGGGAAACTGTAAACGTTATAATACGAATGGCATATCAAGATCTCTTTTGGTGTCTGTTATTCACGGAATACATACTACATTACCTTTCTTGTCACCTGTTAATTTTACATGTTAGAATGGTTTGACCAATTTTTAATACAGCTAATCTTGTTCCATTGCATAGCCCATCAATTATACATAAATTATGCAATAACATTACGATACATCCTTCTTTCAACAGTAATTCGTGCATTGGAAGACCAGACAGTGTTAACTGTTGTAGATATTGTTTGTCTTAGCAAAAGTTATTCTAACGGGAAACTGTAAACGTTTTAATACAAATGGCATATCAAGATCTCCTTTGTTGTCCGTTATCCGCAAGATGTACTACATTACCTTTCTTGTCACATGTTAAAATTTTACATGTCATTGGTTACACAGCAGTCGACAATTTTCGCGTTAATTTATTTGACTTCATTGTTTCTCAATGCTAGGATTGCCCGTGCACTCATTTCTTTGGTTGATAACCCTTCGGAATAAAATTCTTCAATAAGATTTGGATACAATACCTTTTTCTTTTATTGGGAACTTAAAGTGAGGAAAACGTGAAAAATTTATAAGAGCTGAGAGCGCAGGAACTGTGTTTGACAATCTCATTCACACGAATGAGAGGTGAGAGGACCGTGGGTGTGGTGGAAAAATATTTGAGAGTAGGGCGGGTCTTGAAAAAATCTCTTGGCAATAATCTCGTCTCAAGATTTTCTTTTTCTTTTATAATAAAGAAACTAAGAGGCTCCACCCCCTGCTCGCTTCACTCGCCAACCCCCGGGTTTGGTTAACTGGATTTACAATTTAAAGAGATTATTTTCATGGGAATTGTTACGTATGCATTATTTTCACTTTTACTTTAAAACTTAGGTTAATTCCAAATATCTTTATTCTTCAAGATCACATTGAATTTTGTTTCCATGTTTGGATTTGCATTGTGACAACGCAATGTGTAACTGCCCGTGAGTGAATATTGTTTATTTCTCTCTAATAAACCGACTTTTTCAAATGTTTGTCCTTCTGATTTGTTAATTGTCATGGCAAAAACTATTCTAACGGGAAAGTGTAAATGTTTTAATACGAGTGGCATATCAAGATCTCTTTTGGTGTCTGTTATTCACGGAATACATACTACATTACCTTTCTTGTCACCTGTTAATTTTACATGTTAGAATGGTTTGACCAATTTTTAATACAGCTAATCTTGTTCCATTGCATAGCCCATCAATTATACATAAATTATGCAATAACATTACGATACATCCTTCTTTCAACAGTAATTCATGCATTGGAAGACCAGACAGTGTTAACTGTTGTAGATATCCTATGGGATATTGTAAATTGATGTTTTCATCTACCGCACAATAACCACCAACTGCTTCAGTATAGTCTATTGATACTCATTTAATCAATTTGCCGTGTAACCGAACGACAGTGTTCGCATTAATTCGTTTGACTTCATCATTTCACGCTGCCATATTTAGATGACTGGGTGATTCTAAACTGGATCTGTGTGTGTGTGTTCATAAGTAAGCTCTTTAATGGATTGGTGTCACTTAACTGTCCAGGTTAAGTGCCGGATTGCACCTGATGACCGTGGTCTTGTTTGAAAATAGTTGTAAGTAGGGCACGACTTGAAAGAATCATCTTATAGTAAAAGTCTCTGTCTTGCGTGACTTCCTTCCAAAATGTCACGTCTCCTCGCAGGATTAGTCTCATCTCATCCCAAGATTTTTTTTGTTTATAATAGAGAGAGATGCTAGCAAATAACTAATGTGCAATCCTGAAATATGCAGCTTATATAAGAATCCAAACACCATATACAGGGTGAATCAAAATTTATGTTAACACTAATAGTACTGCATGTATATACTATTACACAATTTTTGTGGACAGTTTATGTGCCACATATGGTTCATGTGTTGAACATGATGGCGAACAGGTTGAGACATTCCTGTAAATCTTCTTGCACATATGAAGTATGTTTTGTGAATAAATGGTTTCCGCCATTCAAATGTTAACATAATTTTGACTCCCCCTGTATTAAAATTTTAGGTTAGCCAGCTTTGCCCCAGTAACGGCTTTAAATCTTTTGGGGTAATTGTCTTCCAGCTCTGCACACTGGATGTGAGTGATTTGCACTCCTGCCTCTCTCTGATTTTCATTCACCCAGTTCAATGCACCCATGGACTGCCATTTTCAAATCATGCATTAGATTCACGTTGAGGTTCAAATTGGGGTGTTGAATAAGCCAACTAAAGACATTTTACCTTTTACTCCTGAGCTACTGCAAAGTGATGAATTCAGACACCATACTGTATGTTAATATTTGGGTAGACCTTGGGGTCTATTCTGCTGCAAGATGAATGTTGTCTCAAGCTTCGGTTCTTTAGCAGACTAGAACTGACATCCTTGTAGTATCTTCTAGTATTACAACCAGTTTTTTAAGCTCTGACAATTTGCCCAGTCTCGACTGGTGATGAGCACCCCTACTCCACCGTATTTTACTGCAAGGATTTGTGGTTAACAGGCAGAGTTTAGGCTTGTGGTTTGAATCTTGATTAAAAATCACAAGACCCGTTTCGCTGTTTTCTGGCACACTCCACATGGGCCTTAAAATGAGGTTTAGGTTTATGCAGAGCTTATTTTATTGTGGACTGATGCATTTTACCTCCACTTTCAGCCATTAGGCGCTAAATGTCTTTCAAGGAGAATGTTGGCCTTTCAGTCATCCCCTCCCAACTCGCCTTGTTTGGAGGCTGTGATTTGACCAGCATTCTTTTCTAGGTAGTGTAGACTGTCTTTAGATTAGATTCCCCTCCGGTTTCATAATCAATAAACACTTTGATCTCCTTTTTGTACTTTTTTTTCCTAATCCATGAATGTTGATCACTTGATCTCCATCTTTGGCTGTTACTCCCCAGTTTCCTACCTGTCCATCTGATCTACCACGGGGATTAGTGATTCTTAAACATACTTGAGTTTCTGTGCTGCAAATGTGACAGTGAATTAATTCGGTGATGCGCAAACAGAAGATACTAGCAACAAAATTAAATTCCCGTTCAGGCAAAACCGTGTAGTCAGAGTACACCAGAACACAGGGGTTTGAGATGCTTAGGAACGTACTGAATATTGGTGACTGACTTTGGTTTTGATATCTGTTTACAGAAAATAAAGATACTAGAAAAGACAGACATATAGATGTGCAATTTAAAATAAGTCTGCATAAAAAGCATTCATTCCTTTGGAAGTTTTCATATTTCACTGTTAACCAATATTGAATCGGAGGATTTAATTGGGCTTTTTTGACTCTAATCGACAGAAACACACTTTAATGTCAAACTGAAAACAGATCCCTGCAAAGTGGTTTAAATTACTTAGATATAAAAGATTGACCCACTTGGTGCAGCCAGTTGGCTTTAAAAGTCGCATAATTTGGTGAGACCACCTGTACGTACTTTGGGGGTATCATTTGATTGTGGTATAAATGTAGCTCTGTGCCCATCTGGAAGGTCCAGCTTATGGCAAGTCAATATGGTGGCTTAACTTCCCCACTGAAGACAAAAAAACACTCCAAGCAGTGCTTCAGCATCGTTTATATTTAAACATCTACGCGTGGAAGTGTGTGTCTGTCCGGCCTGGAAGTGGGAGGTGGAGTCGGGGTAACGGCTCCGCCTCCGAGGAAACAGAAAACTCGCTAAGCCACTAATAACGCAAGCGAGGCGAGCATGTCAGCAAAATGAAACCTCCGAAGAAAGATGGTCACTTAGCCGCTATCATCAGCAAAACACTATCCCTTTTACTTTTCCACCCGCCACTAATGCACAAGCGATGCAAGCACATCGGCAAAATGAATCCTCCTAGGCGAGAGACTCCCAATTACCTGACATCTCTAGTTTTCAATTTTTTACCCTGACGATTTCAGTAGTTTCTTGGACCCCCATGCTTTTTACAGCTTACACAGCTAGTTATACAATAATAAAACGCGAAACCTTCTCTGCGGGTGCCTACTTTTATGTAGTCGCTGTATCTCGATAGATGTGCTGATTTTATAAGGTCTCTTTCCAGTCTGTGAGAGCCATTTCTCTTTTATTCTCCTTCCCAGACCAGGTAATCCAGTTTCTACTCTGTGATCACCCTTCTAGTCACTTGAATGGTTTCCTTTTAATTTCGTTTTTCAAACACGGAGAACTCCGGTAGAGCAAAATGCTAATGCAGAATGCCATGGCTAGAAGATTGTACAGGAGTGCGACCTCTGAGAAGAGGACAAAGCGAAGTTGGCAGAGAAGAAGTACTTCAGCTGGCTGTTCTGCTGAGGATGAAAGTCAATGGCTTAAAAAAAGAATTGTGCATCAGTCGTTTTCTAAGTGACCCGTGTAGGAGAGAGCCATTTTCTGCATTCATTCCGAATGCTTTTTCCTTGCCTGCTGTTCTAATTTACATATTTCTTTAGGTAATTCTTTACTAAATAAGTAAAGGCAATGTAAAATGTAAATTATACTGTTAACTCCAGTACAATCGTGTGAGTTCTCCACTCAGTCTTTGAATATCCAATCTCTACGTTATGTTTATCCTCCCCTTTCCTCCCACTACATGACACTGAATTTTATTTAAGAGACTGCTGTGGTGGGTTGGCACCCTGCCCAGGATTGGTTCCTGCCTTGTGCCCTGTGTTGGCTGGGATTGGCTCCAGCAGACCCCCGTGACCCTGTGTTCGGATTCAGTGGGTTGGAAAATGGATGGATGGATGGATGATTTGGGTCTTTCATTTCTAATGGCTAACATCTCAACAGTTTCTGGGACCAGCTTAAAACAGATCAAGAAAATGATTAGATAAATGGAATCTGGATGATTAATTCCAAGTTACCTGTTACTGCTGTTGTGTCACATTGCTGTTCCATCTATCCACATCCACATTCTCATCTGCATTCCACATTGCTGTTCCCAGAATGAAAATTAATCCCTGGTCTACGACTGATCATTTTTAGAAGGATCATTTCTAGCACCAGAGTTTCTCTTCTGACTTGGGATACTGTGAGTAAAGGTGCTATGTCTCTTTTTCCCCTAATTTTTTCCAATGCCATTTTTGCCAGATTGAATTCTAGTTTAATTTTACTGGCTTTCCTTCTAGGACCAGATCTCCTGTACCAACTGTCTATTATCTTGCCGTTTGTTTTTTCCAGCTCATCCTGGAGCGGTCTCGACTGGCCCCTCTGCACCAGTCAGGAGAAAGCACCACAATCAGTCTCACGTCAGCAATGACCTGTCTCCGTGGGGTGGGCCCTGTCTTTTGGATAACTCATTTACCAGCCTCCAGCCCCAGCGATCATCTACTCTGTCCCTCCCGCATCCACCCATCGTCCCCAAAATAGAGGACAGGTCATCAAGAGCCTTGGAGAAGAAGCGGGGGCAAGCAGCTAGCAAAACCTATCCAGCGGCAGAGAGGAAGCAGGCATTGGGGCAAATAGATGGCAGTACCAGGAGCCACAGGAGACCAGGTCTGTGCTCTCGATTCCGGATGCCCCGGCTGCCCAGCCTGAGGAACATCTCTGAGCTCAGCTTCACCCGTAGCTTCACCTTTTCTTTCTTTGAGCTGCCAGAGCACCTGAGGCAACAGCAGAAGCTGGAAAGACAGAAGGAACTCTTCCTTCTGGTGAGGAAACTACAGTACTGAGGTGCAGCAAAACATTACGTGGAGCACAAGGGTGGAAAGTGCAGTCAGAAAGGCATCCTCTAAGTGATCCACAGCTGCCACCTAGAGGACAGCAGCAAATAAGGAGAGGCTTATGAGAGGCTCTGATCTTGCGATGGCTTCCCAAGTGCTCCAACCAGTTACGGACCCACTGCCGCTTAGTTTTCTGTTTTCGGCCTCAAATTTTTTTCTAGGTGTCACTCTGTCTTTCTTACTATCACCATTCCCTGCTCTGGTTTCACACATCTATTAGTATCACCCATGGTTGTAACTTCACCTTCAGTCCCTTTGTTTCTGTCTCCCCGTCTTCCATTGTCCAGTGTTTCCATGTCTGTCAGCACCCCACCTTTAACTCATCATCAGTGTCAACTTCAGGGTCCATTTCAGTAGCTGTCCCTGACTCCGTGTAGCCTATCAGGTGTTTCTATCTTTGCCCCTGCTCTGTCTGACCTAATAACAGTAGCACTTTTCGTTTTCTTAGTATCGTCTGTTTCACTTATGATACTCACTTTACTCACAATTAAGGCTTAGTCTGGAGTGTTTGTTTTTTCTGTCCTCCCTGGCCATTGGACCTTACTCTTATTCTATGTTAGTATTGTCTTATTTTAATTCTTTCTTTGTCTTTTTTTTTTTTTTTTCGTCCATGTAAAGCACTTTGAGCTACATTATTTGTATGAATATGTGTTATATAAATAAATGTTGTTGTACTGTCCTATTAAATTTTTGGTATACCCTCTTAGTATATACCCTTTACTCAATAGTCCTTTCTGACTTCATCCATCCATCCATTTTCCAACCCGCTGAATCTGAACACAGGGTCACGGGGGTCTGCTGGAGCCAATCCCAGCCAACACAGGGCACAAGGCAGGAACCAATCCCAGGCAGGGTGCCAACCCACCGCAGGACCCTTTCTTACTTACTCCGCATTATCCTCCATTCACTTTACCAGTATTCTTCTCACTTAGAATCTCCATGGGGTCTCCCTAAATCTCAGTAAACTGCACAAACCTGTGTCTTACGATCTTTTAGTATTTCCCCATCTTGTACAATGTCTGTATCCCCTCGAGTACCCTATCTGAATTAATCTTTCAGTATTCTCCCTTCCTCTTATTTTTTCTGTCTTTGTATCCCCTAGTCTTCCACTGTCTCACTGTCCGGTAGATTATCGTTTATTATCTGCCAACTTCTCTCACTTTTGGGATTTCCTCACTGCAGTAGCTTTCATAATCGCCCCTGAATTTCCCACATTGTCAGTGGCCCTTCAAGATTTTCCTTACTTTGTCTCAGAATATTCCCATTTTCTATTATTATTATTCTCCTCTCTTCATTCCCCCTTTACTGTCTTCATCTTACTCCTTATCAGTGTCCTACTCCTGTCTTGGAGCTCTCATCCCACCATTTGTAACGTGCCATCTCACACCATGGTAGACTCCCTGCTGCCTGTTCTGTTGTTTTCCTTTCACTCGAACAATATTCTCCCTTTCTGCCGTTCCTCACCTGTTTTAGTATCATTCTTAATGTCCCTCTCTTTTTTTTCTCATTGTCTGAATATTCCTTCTTGTTATGAGTATTTGTTGCTCTCTCTGAATCCTCACCGGGTCTCACAATTAGTATCCCTGTCAGACCACGGTCACTTCTTCCTTACTCTCTGTCGGCGTCCTCCTCTGTGTCTCTTTCTCATGATTGTTACCCCCACCTTGTATCCCTGCTTACTGGTAGCCCCATACCATGCCTATAAAAAATATCCTGGGGAAGATTTTACACTTTATTTTTATGCAACATTGAATCACAGTGGATTTAATTTGGCTTTTTTGATATTGATCAACATTAAAAGACTCTTTAATGTTAAAGTGAAGCAGATGTCTGCAAAAGTGGTCTAAACTAATTACAGAATTAAAACTCAAAATAATTGATCGCATAAGAATTCATCCTCTTCAAGTCCATAGGTAGCAGATGCCCCTTTGGCAGCTTTTAGTCTGTGTGGGAAGTTTCCTATCAGCTTTGCACACCTGACAACTGCAATTTTTTCCCATTCTGCTTTTCAAAACTGCTCAGACTCCATCAGGTTACATGAAGACTGCGACTGAACAGTTTGTTTCTATTCCAGCCACACATTTTCAATTCAAAGTGATTTACATTGGTAATGAATTTAGACATTTGCAGTTATGTTTTCACTTTGACATTAAAGTCCTTTTCTGTTGATCAATATTAAGAAACCAAATTAAAAAACATATATATACAGTACTGTGCAAACATTTTAGGTGTGAAAAAATGCTGTAAACAAAGAATGCTTTCAAAAATGGAAGTGTTAATCCTCACAGGTGGCGCAGTGGTAGTGCTGCTGCTTTGCAGTAAGGTGACTGTGGAAGATTGTGGGTTCGCTTCCCGGTTCCTCCCTGTGTGGATAGCGCTTTGAGTACTAAGAAAAGCGCTATATAAATGTAATGAATTATTATTATTATTATTAATCATTTATTTTCATCAATCAACAAAATGCAGTGAATGAACAAAAGAGAAATCTAAATCGAATCAATATTTGGTGTGACCACCCTTTGCCTTCAAAACAGCATCAGTTCTTCTAGGTACTCTTGCACAGTTTTTTTTTTTTTTTTTTGTAAATTTTATTTTATTTTATTATAAACTGATCTATTTGTATGGAATGATTACAACAAAACAAAAATTGAAGACAAATCAAACCCCACCCCTGAGAAGGAGAGCTTAGCCAAAGGAGAATTGCTTAGGGCTTTTTAATAAGGCAACAATAAACAGAAGAAAGGAAGAAATAGATATATAGGTAAATAAAAAAAAAATGGAGATGGGAATTAAATGCAGTAATTAGAGGAGAGTGTAGTGAATGCAATCACTGTTTGCTTGTCCTTCTCCACTTCAAGTCCATCTGGAAGAACACCGAACACAGCTGTTAATGGGTTAGGAGGAATTGTGATCCCAAGGCTGTCTGAAAGGCACTTAAAATTTTTTGTCCAAAATGATGTTAGTTTGGTGCAGTTTTGGTGTAAAGATTCATATTCTTCATTCACACTTGGACTTCTTCTCTGCTAATCTGGGTGCACAGCCAGTCACGAATATTGTGAAAGGTTTCACTGGGATGGACACTGCACCAATTGAGATGTGGTATCGGGGCAAGTGAAATCAGTGATTTTCTTTCCTTGGTTGATTGGCAATGCCAGTAATTGATCAAATAATTCGGCAAGTCTACTTTCTTTACCTTACTGTTCTCTGTTTTAAGAGATGGTCCCTGGCTTCTACACTTGTATCAAAGTAACTGAAGCCCACTAGTTTTAAGAAACAGAATAATAGAATTTATTGATAAACTCATGGTTTATAGAAATATATATCTCTATACAGTACTGTGCAAATGTTTTAGGCAGGTGTGAAAAAATGCTGTAAACAAAGAATGCTTTCAAAAATGGAAGTGTTAATCATTTATTTTCATCAATCAACAAAATGCAGTGAATGAACAAAAGAGAAATCGAAATCAAATCAATATTTGGTGTGACCACCCTTTGCCTTCAAAACAGCTTCAATTCTTCTAGGTACTCTTGCACACAGTTTTTGAAGGAACTCGGCTGGTAGGTTGTTCCAAACATCTTGGAGAACTAACCACAGATCTTCTGTGGATGTAGGCTTCCTCACATCCTTCTGTCTCTTCATGTAATCCCAGACACACTTGATGATGTTGAGATCAGGGCTCTGTGGGGGCCACACCATCACTTCCAGGACTTCTTGTTCTTCTTTACGCTGAAGATAGTTCTTAATGACTTTGGCTGTATGTTTGGGGTCTTTGTCCTGCTGCAGAATAAATTGGTGCCATTCATATGCATCCCTGATGGTATTGCATGATGGATAAGTATCTGCCTGCATTTCTCAGCATTGAGAACACCATTAATCCTGACCAAATCTCCAACTCCATTTGCAGAAATGCAGCCCCAAACGTTCAAGGAATCTCCACTATGCTTCACTGTTGCCCGCAGACACTCATTATTGTACTGCTCTCCAGCCCTTCGACGAACAAACTGCCTTCTGCTACAGCCAAATATTTCAAATTTTGACTCCTCAGTCCTGAGCACCTGCTGCCATTTTTCTGCACCCCAGTTCCTATGTTTTCGTGCATACTTGAGTCGCTTGGCCTTGTTTCCACGTCGGAGGTATGGCTTTTTGGCTGCAACTCTTCCATGAAGACCACTTCTGGCCAGACTTCTCTGGACAGTAGATGGGTGTACCTGGGTCCCACTGGTTTCTGCCAGTTCTGAGCTGATGGCACTGCTGGACATCTTCCATTTTCGAAGGGTAATAAGCTTGATGTGTCTTTCATCTGCTGCACTAAGTTTCCTTGGCCTACTACTGCGGCAACGATCCTCAGCGTTGACCTTTTCTTTGTGCTTCTTCAAAAGAGCTTGAACAGCACATCTTGAAACCCCAGTCTGCTTTGAAATCTTTGTCTGGGAGAGACTTTGCTGATGCAGTAGAACTATCTTGTGTCTTGTTGCTGTGCTCAATCTTGCCATGACATGAAACTGTCTTCCACAACCTCACCTTGGTAGCAGAGTTTGGCTGTTCCTCACCCAGCTTTAAGCCTCCTACACAGCTGTTTCTGTTTCAGTTAATGACTGTGTTTCAACCTACGGGTGACATTGATGATCATTAGCTCCTGTTTGGTAGAATTGGTTGATCAGACACCTGACTAGAATCCTACAAAATCCCTGACTTTGTGCAAGCGTACCTATAAGAATTGATGCTGGTCTGAAGGCAAAAGGTAGTAACACCAAATATTGATTTGATTTAGATTTTTATTTTGTTCGCTCATTTTGCATTTTGTAAATTGATAATAAACAATTATTTACAGTGCATCCGGAAAGTATTCACAGCGCATCACTTTTTCCACATTTTGTTATGTTACAGCCTTATTCCAAAATGGATTAAATCCATTTTTTTTCCTCAGAATTCTACATACAACACCCCATAATGACAACGTGAAAAAAGTTTACTTGAGATTTTTGCAAATTTATTAAAAATAAAAAAAATGAGAAATCCCATGTACATAAGTATTCACAGCCTTTGCTCAATACTTTGTCGATGCACCTTTGGCAGCAATTACAGCCTCAAGTCTTTTTGAATATGATGCCACAAGCTTGGCACACCTATCCTTGGCCAGTTTCGCCCATTCCTCTTTGCAGCACCTCTCAAGCTCCATCAGGTTGGATGGGAAGCGTCGGTGCACAGCCATTTTAAGATCTCTCCAGAGATGTTCAATCAGATTCAAGTCTGGGCTCTGGCTGGGCCACTCAAGGACATTCACAGAGTTGTCCTGAAGCCACTCCTTTGATATCTTGGCTGTGTGCTTAGGGTCGTTGTCCTGCTGAAAGATGAACCGTCGCCCCAGTCTGAGGTCAAGAGCGCTCTGGAGCAGGTTTTCATCCAGGATGTCTCTGTACATTGCTGCAGTCATCTTTCCCTTTATCCTGACTAGTCTCCCAGTTCCTGCCGCTGAAAAACATCCCCACAGCATGATGCTGCCACCACCATGCTTCACTGTAGGGATGGTATTGGCCTGGTGATGAGCGGTGCCTGGTTTCCTCCAAACGTGACGCCTGGCATTCACACGAAAGAGTTCAATCTTTGTCTCATCAAACCAGAGAATTTTCTTTCTCATGGTCTGAGAGACCTTCAGGTGCCTTTTGGCAAACTCCAGGCGGGCTGCCATGTGCCTTTTTACTAAGGAGTGGCTTCCGGCTGGCCACTCTACCATACAGGCCTGATTGGTGGATTGCTGCAGAGATGGTTGTCCTTCTGGAAGGTTCTCCTCTCTCCACAGAGGACCTCTGGAGCTCTGACTAAGTCACCTCCCTGACTAAGGTCCTTCTCCCCCAGTCACTCAGTTTAGATGGCCAGCCAGCTCTAGGAAGAGTCCTGGTGGTTTCGAACTTCTTCCACTTACGGATGATGGAGGCCACTGTGCTCATTGGGACCTTCAAAGCAGCAGAAATTTTTCTGTAACCTTCCCCAGATTTGTGTCTTGAGACAATCCTGTCTCGGAGGTCTACAGACAATTCCTTTGACTTCATGCTTGGTTTGTGCTCTGACATGAACGGTCAACTGTGGGACCTTATATAGACAGGTGTGTGCCTTTCCAAATCATGTCCAGTCAACTGAATTTACCACAGGTGGACTCCAATTAAGCTGCAGAAACATCTCAAGGATGATCAGGGGAAACAGGATGCACCTGACCTCAATTTTGAGCTTCATGGCAAAGGCTGTGAATACTTATGTACATGTGCTTTCTCAATTTTTTTATTTTTAATAAATTTGCAAAATTTCAAGTAAACCTTTTTCAAATTGTCATTATGGGGTATTGTGTGTAGAATTCTGAGGAAAAAAATGGATTTAATCCATTTTGGAATAAGGCTGTAACATAACAAAATATGGAAAAAGTGATGCGCTGTGAATACTTTCCGGATGCACTGTATATTTCTGAAAAAATTCTTTGTTTACAGCATTTTTTCACACCTGCCTAAAAGTTTTGCACAGTACTGTGTATGTGTGTGTATATATATATATATATATATATATATATATATATATATATATATATATAATAAATAATTAACAATAAAAGGTGAAACTTCCGTGGGCGGTAAATAGTTTTTATTGGCACTATATCAGTAGAGCTCCCAGCATTCCCCTGTACCTCTCCTTCAATGCCCCAATTGCATTTTCTCTTGGAAAAGCTATTTCCTGCCCTTTTTTCCTTGAACAGTATTCAGCAAACATATGCAATCCCCAATTCTAATAATCTAAATTTTAATACTTTATTAGAAATAGTACAATAATGTGGCAACGTCTGAGGCAGTATTGGGGCAGACTTCTCTCAAAATGCACTTCTTGCGGTTAGAAGGACCAGGTTGCACCCACAGATCTGGTAATTATGGACTGTCCAGCTGAATCCCTTCCCCCTCTTCTTCCTCCTGATAATGACTTTGCAAGGAGAGGTGGTGAGGGATGACAGAACTCCTGGTGCAAAGTCCCCCACCTTGTGTATCCCATGTGCTTTCAATGCTTGGTTAAATATTAGTGGGCATTTTTATAAAAAAGCACATTTAATGTATTCACAATGACTGTGCAAAGTGAAGATATAAAGCAGGGGTAGCACTCCACACAGTATTGAAGGGCAGGCCTGACATCATCTGTTCCGCCAGAATGGAACGGGCAGACCACATGAAGCATCGCCTGAACTACAGCGTGGAACGAGCAGTGATGGACGAGGAGTGTCTACAAGAAGTGGCACACAGGCATCCACGAAGCTCTCCATCTTATCTGGCTTCTAGGCTCAAGAGATCCATGAGGTGAGGACCTAGCATGCAGTACCCAGTCAGGAAGACATCTTGTCTTGCTAATAACATAGGTATAGATTAGACGTCATGGGGGCAGTAGTCTAGAACACGATATAAGAAAATTGTTTTGTAAATTGGTTTTCAGAAGGCATCATAGTGTACCTGACGTTCTTTGTCTGCAAGCATGTGTACATAAGTATAAAGGGTTTTCCCACTCTGTACTCCTAATACCAGACGTAGAGGCTCAATTGAGCATTGGAGCCCTGCAGGGGGAGACAAAATACTGTACCACCACCTCAGTATGTTCTAAACTTTCAGCTCATATGTAACTTACATATAGTGCTTGTTCTTTTGCTTAGTGAGCCCACTTTTTATGGACATCCCTACAACAACATTTATTTGTATGGCACATTTTCAAACAAATGATGTAGCTCGAAGTGCTTTAGAAGATGAACAAAGACATAAAAATAAAATTAGGCAAAACTAATTAACAAAGAATAAAGTAAGGTCCAATGGTCCAACAAACCAATAATAAACTCCAGAGGGCTGGAGAATAAAAAAAAACAATCTGCAGGAGTTCCGAGGCCACGAGACCACCCAGTCCCCCCTGGACATTCTACCTAACATAAATGATCTAAATCAGTGCTTATGGCTTTCAGGCTTCTCATGGAAAAACTTGATGATGATGGTCATGTGGACCTCTAGCCTTCAATCCATCAATGTAGGGACTGCACAGTGCTTTGATCGGGTGGTGGTGGCACAGATCAGCAACACAGAAAACCAGAAAGAGAACAGCAGAAAAAGTAGGGGTTAGTACGGATTGTGGAGATATGATAGAAATGATAATTCAATGCATATGCAGAATATCAGGGTTACAGTAATCCCTCACTTATCGCGGGAGATAGGTTCTAAGGCCGACCGCGATAACTGAATTTCCGCGAAGTAGGGACACCATATTTATTTAATTATTTAACGTGTATTTGGACGTTTTTAAACCCTCCCTGTATTGTTTACAACCCACCCTTTACTCTATTAATAACAGGGACAACTGCTAAGCAATATGAAATCAGTAGATAAGTTTACACTTACTGTATAGCGAAGTACACGTAGCTATATATGACGTGATGATGGTGATGAATATGCTGCGCAGTAAAAATGATGACGATGAAGGTGATAATCCCCTGAATGCAGTAGCAACAGCACGTTAATGCTGAATGAGTGAGATGAGACTTCCTGGTTAATGCAGCACTCCGTCGCTGAGTCAATCAGCAGCACACAGGAACTTAACTGCGTGCTCTGATTGGGTAGCTTCTCAGCCATCCGCCAATAGCATCTCTTGTATGAAATCAACTGGGCAAACCAACTGAGGAAGCAAATACCAGAAGTAAAAAGACCCATTGTCCACAGAAACCTGCGAAGCACCGAAAAATCCGCGTTCTATATTTAGATATGCTTACATATAAAATCCGCGAAGTCGTGAATCTGCGAAAAGTGAACCTCGAAGTAGCGAGGGATTACTGTACACTAAAATGAAGCTATGAAAAAGACATGTTAAAGTAATGGGTTTTTAGATGTTATTTAAAGTGCTCCACCGTATTAGGCTGGCGAGATACAAGAGACACAATGAGCACTCATTGAGGTTTCCAAGCTGAACAAGAGGTAGTTTTTAAAAATGCTAATCACCGCTTTGAGGTATGTTACCAGCTGCTCTGTGTTGTAGACACCCAGGCAGATGTGGGGATTATTCTCTGGGGCAAAGGATTCACAGCCTACACATAGGAGATCATGACAGGTGGTATGAACTTACAGAGCAGGTCACCTTAGCAAGCTTGGCAGTACAGACCACGTTCTAGAAGAGGGTGCTGTAGATACTGTATTATCTGGAAACAAGACGGTGCTACTAAATCAGACATAATGGTTTTTAATTTCTCAGATGTTCAGTATCTTCTGTAAGAGCCCGAGCTGCTAGTATCTTGCCAGTTTTCTCTTGGCTGCCACACTACTCCAGGGCTTGGGCTGTCAGTGATTTCATTTCAGGAATCAGCGGTGGAATAATGCATCTCCCACAAGGTAAGTGCCAGATATGCTGCTGCTGTGGGCTGAACAACAATGCGTAGGTCTTCTCCCTAATATTCACTTTGTTTTTCCTAGGCATGGCATATGCTTTATTGGCATCTGTCCCTCCTGTCTATGGACTGTATTCCTCTTTCTATCCCATTCTAGTCTACTTCATCTTTGGAACCTCAAAGCATATCTCAGTAGGTAAGGATGACCAGTATGGCAATGGCACGTGGGCACCTGGCAACATGAGGCTGTGAGTTGTTGAGAGGAAATCACCTCTTTAATGAGATTTCTGACTGGGCTATAATTCAGGAAAAATGAGCATAGGAGGAACAAACTACCGAAGGCCTCTCATCAGATGTGTTCTGGATCCGCAAAGCTGAAGTGGCAGAGGCAACAGCGAGCTTCATAGACCATGTTTAAGAGGAAATTCTTTATAGTTGAATTCTGAGGATTGGTGTGGAGGGGCTTCACACATCTTAAACCTCATCTCATGGTGGCCCTCCTCTGTCTGTTTGGAACGCGTATTTTAATAAAAGATTATAAATGTTATTTAAAAATACATGGAACTATATGTGAGAGTTGAGTGGAGCAATGGACGGAGCAATGAATATTGTTTTCCAAGGGCATTAGTAACAGAAAAGAAATTCAAGAGAGTGTTATCAGCTTTGGCAGCCACTGCACAAGTCTTTTGGCTAGTCAATGAATGTAGAAACAGGGCAACTGGCCCCCAGTGTTGGTTAGTGGGCTGATGGTCTAGCAATGCAAGGTGTAGCCTAAGACTGATTTGTAGCTGCTTGTACCAAAAGGCAGCAGATATTTCTTAAATATACAGCATGTATCAGTGTGGTCGAAATTTAACATGTTATTAAAGAAAGAAACATCCTCTAACAGGACAATTCAGTTATCGGGCAGGGGGAAGCTGTTTGTTGATTGTATCTTTTAGTTACTCCTCAGCAAAGTGCCTTAGAGGGAGCATTCTTCAAAAGCAGTCCAGACATAATGGTTTTTAATTTCTCAGATGTTCAGTATCTTCTGTAAGAGCCCGAGCTGCTAGTATCTTGCCAGTTTTCTTTTGGCTGTCACACTACTCCAGGGCCTGGACTGTCAGTGATTTCATTTCAGGAATCAGCGGTGGAATACAGCAGTGGTACAACATGGTCAGAATGATCAGAGAAACAAAGAATAGAGGTTCATTTTACAAACTATTGAAGCGTGTTAGAAAATGGATGGATGGATGGATGATTTATATAAAATAAAAGTATTGTTATATTCTGGTTCTTTGTATAACTTTGAGTTGTGCCACCACCCTTGAAATTTCTGTGCATATAACAATTGTCCATTCTTGTTGCTTATAGTACATCTGCTGATTTTTGTCATCCTTCAGTACATTTTGTATATTACATCAGCCTTTCTTCTGGTACATTCTTTATTTACTTGACCATCTCAGTATTTTTCCTATATTTAAGTGAACATTTTGTTGTTCACTTGACCTTTATTCGGTTTCCCACATTTATTAACCCTTTATGCTATTTCTTTAAGATGAATGCTATGTTACCCTAAAATTATTCTTCCACATCAGATCTCTTGATATTTTGCAAAAGTTAGGTCAATAGGAATGACAGGCAAAATTGGGTTAAATGCCCTGTTCTCATCATAACCTACTGTATGTAAATTAACGATACTATCCTATTACAGAGCTGATTATACATTTTCAGTACTACAATTTTACAGGGATCAATTCAAGCATAGAATGAGTCCAGTAAAGTGGGTCAGAAGTTCAAAAATGCTACTCATTTGCAACAATCCACCATTATCACCCCTGCTTGTCCTATTAGGTACTGAGCAGAGGTTGTGCTGGTGCACTAATGCGCTTTGATATATATTTAAACACATTTCTTATGAAGTGTTGAAATAATATGAATATATATCTATGCGTGGAAGTGTGTGTGTGTATGTCTGTCTGTCCGGCCTGGAAGTGAGCGGTGGAGTCGTGGTAAGGGTTCCACCTCCGTGGAAACAGAAAACTCGTTTAGCCGCTAATAACACAAGTGGGGCGAGCAAGTCAGCAAAACGAAACCTCAGAAGAAAGACAAAGTCACTTGGCCGCTAACATCGGCAAAACGGTATTCCTTTTACTTTTCCTCCCGCCGCTAATACACAAGCAATGTGAGCACCAGTGATATTTTCACAACGAAAATGAGAACTAGAACTAAAAATACTGTGTTTCGTTTTACAAGAACAAGAAATTATGAAATTATGGCAAACGGAGAAACTAAAACTAAATAAAAATAAAAATTGGTGATTTGTGAACGAACTAAAACGAGAATGAAAATTGAGTAAAGACAAAAAAAAAACAGCAATAGCATTTTAGTTCAGTTGTGCAGAGCGGTTGTTTGTAGGTCGCCCTGAGCGTTCACTTACGTTGTACTGTTTACTATGCGGTGATCATGTGACTTGGGCTTACTATAGTCACGTGGCGCAATTTCCGTAAAGGACCGTTTGTTTGTTGAGCACATTTAGCTCGTCGAATTGAAGTAGTAATAGCTTGTGGTTGATGATAGTGAGTTTTGCACAGATGTTTGTGGGTAGAAAGTAATGTGTGCAAATACTTTAATTACAGTGCAGATGATAATGAAAGCAAATGTAGCGTGCAAGAAGAAAACGGGTTCAGTGCAGGGCCAGCAGGATCTGTGCTTAGTGGAAGTCCAGCACTTCTCTGGCACCATGACTGCACTTCATACAGAGACATTTGGTCTCACCTGTCATCATGAAAAGTAAAAAAAAAAACAAAACAAAAAAAACTAATAATAACATAAAAAATGTGCCCACTGGTCTGTACTATAAATTTATTTTCTGTACGATTCCAATTGTTTTGATAATTTTATAGTCAAAATTGCTGAATTAGCACATTTCCTGTTCAAATACAGGGGAGAAACGCGAGGTGAGACGAGCCCTCTCCTCAGACTGCGCTATCCCTCACACACACGGTTGATACATGCAATTGGCTTGTGCCTGTTGCCGTCTCTCTGTATGTTGTCAATAAAATGTTTGCATACGTGTTTATTATATGCCCTGACTTTCCACAGTCTGGCTAGTATCTTTAATAAATGTGTGTGACGTATCTAGTCTTGCTGATTAGACTTATAAAACCGCAGTGAAAAGGTACAAGGTTGTGACCTAACATGTGCTTGTTGCTACTGTTCTTCTATGCAGATGCGCCAATAGTGTTCGCGATATCACAAAGTAAAGTGCACTGCAGTGGTCCGTTTATTTTTATTTTTTGTTCCAACTGACTGCCAAAATGGAAGTATAAGAGTTTTTAAATTAAAGGAAAATAAGCAGGACTTATACAAGAAAGAGACGAAGATTTTCATGGAGAAGGATAGGTGCATGGACTTCATTTTACAAATAAAGGTAAGACCATAAACGGTTTTAAATTTTATAAAAATGGGATCAGACTAAGAAAAAAAAATCCAGTATTTAAAAACTAAACTTTGACCTTAAATAAAATATCCTTTTATTGAGCAGTCTGTATTAAAATTGATTCAAGCATCAGAAGAAAAAGCATTTAAAAACTAAATATTTCAGTTAAGTTCAAAATTGAAATTCGTATTTTTATACACCACTCTGTACTTTCAGTTGTATTGATTGAGTATGAATTGTGATATTACAATGGCAAATTTAGAACACGTGGAAGGTGAGGAGCAAATGCGCTCTCTCCGCTCTTTCTTGCTGCTATAAATGTAACTTTCTTTCTTAGCCAAATATGTACCTTACCTATCTGTGTGTAAAGAATGCTGATGAGATATGAAACATAACCAGTAGTCAATGTGCATGCTGCCAGCTGAATAGTGAATAAGCTACTCTTTGGGGTTCATATGTTTGTAAATCTGATTCTGAAGGGGTCCGTGCCTCACGAATCTCGGCGCACATCTACAGCTTCAGTCCTGGCAGCAAAAATCGTCACCATACAGTCTGCTGGCGCCTGTGGCCAAGGACCTCGTCTGTGTATCTGCATTACAGGCGCTCGTCAAGCGAATATTTTCACTGTGCGACGGACATCGTTGCAATGTTAAGAAACCTCTCGAAATGCTTGCTTGTTTAAAGCTTAACAGTAACGCGCTTACACAGACTGCTTTCTTGAGTTGAAACATTTGATCTTACTGACTGTACTCATTAGGCCACTTGATCTGTTCGGTCATTGATAGTCAAGCTGTGTTTTACGGCATTATGAACTGTGAGTGTATTTTGTTGACAGAAACATAACTTGCATTAAAATATGTGTAGGCCAGCATTTGTGGTCTTGCAACAGAGCAAAACTAAAATTGTACTAATATTATGTAAAAAAGCAGAACTAAGTAAAATAAAAACTAAAATTTTAAATCCAGAACTAAATAAAAATTGTTGACTCCACTGAACTAGAACGAAATAAAAACTTTATAAAATAAAAACTGAAACATGAACTGAAATATCACTGGTGAGCACATCGGGAAAACAAATCCTCCTAGCAGTGAGACGCCCAGAGTAGTTCCTTTCAATTACCTGACATCTCTACATTTCAGTTTTTTTTCTGACGATTTCAATAGTGTCTAGGACCCTGGGCTTTTTACAGCACGTGCTTACACAGCTAGTTTAAATGTAATGGGTGTTTTTGAGTTCATGAAAGCCAGAATTTTCACTCATATTTCCCTTTTCAATTCAATTTAACAGTTGTGAAGCAGCTACTTCTTTAATTTGGATTAATCCATGTCAATTAAGATAGGATTTGCTTCCATCTGCCCTGTGTAGTGACAATCTGACATATTTCTCTAAAGAGAGTACACACAGTAAGCTTGTGGAGGGGTTTATTCTGTGCAATATACTGTATTTACTGTTACACAATACATATAGTGCGTTTTAGTGAGGAAATCAACTCTTATTGCTCATATAACTAGCTTTAAAAATATTCCTCTTTAGAGGCCTAAGACCTTTCAACAGTACTGTTTGTATGTCTGTCCAGCCGGGAAGGAGATGTGCACCAACAAGAAAAAAATTCAGCCAAGCATACCTTTAGCTCTTTGTCTATGGCAAAGCACAGCCTTCTATATGGAACTATTTATTGTGCATGTTTACAACTAGGTCTCTGATTGATAGATAGACAGACAGAAAGACACCATATAATAGATAGATAGACACTATACAATAGATAGGCAGTAATTAACACAGAATGATTAATATATGTACTTTTTTATGGGTGACTTTAAAATGAAGACATTTCTTTCATGAACAACACGTCTGCCTTTTCCTACTTTACTGGCCACCTGACTTTTGAACTTTTATCTAGTGCAGTTATTCTCATTGCAACCCATTAGTAAGATGATCTCCTCAGGCAGTTAAAAGAAAGGTAATGATTTGCTCTTAATCATTAATCCCATTAGCTAGATATAGAGAGAGACAGAATCCTAACCCTCCATGCTCTATCTCAACTCCCAATTAAGGGTGGTTTGAACGTTTATTTATTTTGTCAGCAACCACATTAAATGGAATCAAATCAGGCACCCCAGCAATCAGTTATCTAATAACATGAATCCACAGTGGTAATTACCGCTACAGAAGTGGGATGAGGTATAAAATTTCTACCAATGGACAACATTTCACAACCCGACAGATAGATAGATGTTCAATCAGTGATCTATACAGGGCCAACAAGTCTGGTGAAGAGTAGAAATGCTGGTTCTATTCAATAAGGGCGCGCACAAAAAGGCGACCTTCAAAAGGGCGACCTCAATTGGGCGCCGAATAAATGCGCGCGCAAATAAAGGATGACCTTCGGAGCGAATTAAATTAATTGTCCTTGATTATGCTAATAGACCGCATCTCGAATATCTACGTGGCATTGCACATAATCTACAGCTTCAAGTGTAACTTGCTTTCACCTTTTTATACATTCAGTCATTGCCTTAATCTAATTTTCTGTAATTTTGAAAACAACGAAATATAGAGAGCTTTAGAAATAGTTCGTTAGAAGTTCATGCATTAATTAATTGGATGTTTTAATATTCTTGCTCTCACCTTTTTATACGTTCGATCATTGCCTTTATCTAATAAATTTTCTGTAATAATTTTGTTGCGTTTGCCTTTATTCGCTGCGCCCAATTGACGTCACCCTTTTGAAGCACTCCTTTATTTATGCGCGCAGTTATTCGGCGCTCAATTGACGTCACCCTTTTGAAGCACTCCTTTATTTATGCGCGCAGTTATTCGGCGCTCAATTGACGTCACCCTTTTGAAGCTCGCCTTTATTTACGCGCGCCTTTATTCGCCGTGCCCTTTTGAAGGTTGCCTTTATGTGCGCGCCCTTATTGACGGATACCGAAATGCTAGCTCACTTCACATATTAGGGGCTGTTTTATGTATTCGGAATCATCCAGAGATATAAGTATGCTTATTTATGGCTAATTCCAGTTTTTATTTTTAGCTACTGACAGCTGTATTGCACTGAAAACTTAATAACTGAACATCTTACTAAGATTTGCTTTTTTGATGTGTTCTGTGGTCACTTAAGCTTTCGCATATTTTGGCCTGATGTCACCCAACCCCGTGACTGCAACATGTCTCACTCTTTTTTTCTTCTTCACTTTGTGTGGCAGGCACCTTTGCTGTCATGAGTGTTATGATGGGTAGTGTGGCAGAAAAGCTGGTCGCTGAAAATCATTTTTCTACAAAGCATAACGTCACCAATCTGACAACCGAAGATGTGGGGGCGCTGACTGAAGAGCGGGTAGAGGTGGTGGTGGCCCTGACCTTCCTTTGTGGATTGTTTCAGGTAAGTTTGGCGAAAAAAGTCACATTTGTGTAAATTGCACACATTCCTCTGCTACCTTCCAATGAGAATTATTAGCATCCCCCCCCCCCCCCCCCCCCTGAATTCGCATGACCCAGTAATGCTGCTCTTTTTATTCCTGCAGTATTTACTGAGTTATGCAATATTTACTGAAATTACTATTGGCACTAAACTGATTTGACAGGACAGTGCATTATTTCAAAAGTTTTGCTTCCTTTTGCTGATTATGATAGAAAACTTCACATTTACAAATATAACTTTAAAGAAACTTGTATTGATTTTAGCAGTGTTTAATTGCATAGTTATGGTGACACACTGCATTACCTCAATTAAGCTAAATTTTGGTGCTGCTCAGCATCTGATGCTCCCCGATTCAGTGCCCAACAATACTCACTCAATAAGCACTAATGGATTCCACTCGCCCTGATACCACTTATTTGTCAACACAATTTTCGGGTGAAATTTTTCACCAAGTTCATCACTGACTGCACCAGGATTAGCAGGAAAGAAGTCCAACTTTGAATGTGGAGAATGGATCTTTAGCAACATGTTGCACTTCATTGTTTTGACTGTTTTGAAGTAGGATGTCAACCAGCTGGATGTAGTTTGGTGCTTTGGAGTTGCCAAGAAAATTCTCAACAAAGTCCTTGCATGCCTTCCATGCAATATCTGCTGTCTCCACTAGCAGGTCTTTGAACCGCTTGTCATTGGTGACATTTCTAAATTGTGGACCAACAAAAAATCTTGCCGGCAGTTATTCATGGAAACTTTTGTCTCAAATATCAGTCTTTCACCATTTCTTCTTTATCACTGCCACAAAATATTTCATTAGTCCAAGACTTGTATAAAGAGGAGGTAAAGTTATCCTTGTTGCATTGACAAAATGCTTACAAGAGCAGCTAGTGCTTGTTAATGAAATGAGACTCTTTAGCATGGCTGCGCCATTCACAAATGAAACATGCAACTACTTTTACATCACCTGAAATGTTCCACTTTTATAGTTGTTGTATTGAACAAACACTTACGTTTACTGGCCACTTTACTAGGTACACCTTGCTACTACTAGGTTGGGCCCCACTTTTACCTTCAGAACCGCCATAATTGTTCTTGGCATAGATTCAATAAGATGCTGGAGACATTTTTCATGGATTCTGGTCCATATTGACATGATCGCAGTGCTGCAGATTTGTTGGCTGCACATCCATGATGCAAAACTCCCATTCCACCACATCCCAAAGGTGCTCTATTAGATTGAGATCTGGTGACTGAGCACAGTGAACTCATTGTCATGTTCAAGGAACCAGTTTGAGATGATTTGAGTTTTGTGACATGGCACGTTATCCTGCTGGAAGTAGTCATCAGAAGATGGGTACGCTGCAGTCATAAAAGGATGGACATGGTCAGCAAGAGGTAGGTAGGTTGTGGCATTTGAATGATGCTCAGTTGGTACTAAGTGGACCAAAGTGTGCCAAGAAAATATCTCCCACAGCATTATACCACCACCATCAGCAGCCTGAACTGTTGCTACAAGACAGGATGGATCCGTGCTTTCATGTTGTTGATGCCAAGTTCTGACCTCGCCATCTGTGTGTTGCAGCAGAAATTGAGACTCATCAGAACCGGCAACGTTTTTACAATCTTCTATTGCCCGATTTTGCTGAGCTTTTACAAATTGTAGCCTCAGTTGCCTGTCCTTAGCTGCAGGATTGGCACCCGGTGTGGTGGTGGTCTGCTGTAGCCCACCTGCTTCAAGGTTTGATGTGTGCATTCAGAGCTGCTCTTCTGCAGACCTCGGTTGTAACGAGTGCTTATTTGAGATACTGTTGCCTTTGTTTTAGCTCCAACCAGTCTGGTCATTCTCCTCTGACGTCAACAAGGCATTTTTGCCCAGAGAACTGCCACTCACTGGATATTTCTACTTTTTCAGACCATCTTCTGTAAACCCTAGAGATGGTTGTGGGTGAAAATCCCAGTAGATCAGCAGTGTCTGAAATACTCAGACCAGCCCATCTGGCACCAACATCCATGCCACGTTGAAGTCACGTAAATCACCTTTCTTACCCATCTGAAGCTTGGTTTGAACCTCAGCAGGTCACATTGACAATGTCTACAGGCCTAAAATGCATTGAGATGCTGCCATGTGATTGGCTGATTAGATTTTTGCATTTAAAAAAGTTGAACAGTTGTACCTAATAAAGTGGTTCATGTATGTATGTATGTATGTATGTGTGTGTGTGTGTGTATATATATATAAAACTGAAATGTACAGATGTCAGGTAATTGAAAAGAACTACTCTTGGCATCTCTTTCCTAGGAGGAAACTTCTCTTAGTTTTGGTGACGTGCTCACATCACTTGTGTATTAGTGGCGGAAGGAAAAGTAAAAGGGATACCGTTTTGTCGATGCACTCGCATCACTTATGTATTAGCGGCTAAGCAACTTTGTCTTTCTTCGGAAGTTTCGTTTTGCTGACATGCTCGCCTCAAGTTTTCTGGTTCCTCGGAGGTGGAGCCCTTACCCCGACTCCACCTCTCACTTCTGGGCCGGATAGACACACACATTTCCATACTTAGATGTTTATATATATGATACGCACAAAACTGAGATGTTCTTGAAATCAATCCGTCTGCCCAAGATGGTTTTGTTTCCTTTTATGATGGATTCTGGGAGGAAGAGGTGGATTCAGGTGGTCTGACCCTGGAAGTTTCATGACAGTTGGAGACATGTCAATTTTCCTTTTTGCAGAAGGGGAAGGAGAAGAGAGAACATTATTATACAGTGCCCCCTTATTTCTTAGCGAAAAATAACAATCACACAAGCTTTTAGGTTGTTCCCCAAGCACACACTTCTGATAATACAGTCTATATATAATATGAGAGGAAACACAAAATAGGTGACTTCAATAAAATGGCATGTGATAGGAAAATTTAAAGGCGATTTGTCATCAGCAGGTCAAAATCCATAAGATATACTCAAAATGAAGTAAAATCTTCATTGTCCAGTATAGTTAATATCACATGAAAATAAAAATGTAAATACTGGTACTGACCTTATGTGTGGGTGAAAGTTACTAGTCCAGCATGACAGCTACTTGTCTCACCCCTTAATTTACATCACAGATACTGAGCCTGATCCTAAATTCACAATTGTCTTACCTAATCCCTGCCTTGCAGTTTATAATCGTTTGTTTTTTTGTAGGTTTGCATGGGTTTGGCCCGGTTTGGATTTGTAGCCATTTACCTTTCAGACCCAGTAGTTCGTGGCTTTACAACTGCTACAGCAATTCATGTGATGGTATCGCAGTTAAAATATGTTTTTGGAGTCAGTCCGAAAAGATACAGTGGGCCTCTGTCCCTGTTGTACGTGAGTATTCTTTAGAACATAAGAATATTTTCCCACATATCTAATGAATCTTAAATATACCCATAATGCCACTGAGAGATATGAGTATACAGTATCTGCCACCTGCTGCTAACATACTCTGTGAGTTATAATTTGTGATTGTAATCACAGTATTTTAATTCTGTCAGTTTGTCTGCTGGTGTATGTTAATGTCCTAACCATTGGTCATTTAGACATATAATTAAGAATTATTATTATTATATTAGCCTGCCTCCTCTTTCCTCACAAGGTATACTGTGTTACGATACCCCATACTCCTTAATTGCAAATCTTTGCCTCCTAATGTGTGACATAATACCCCATTTTATCTGGAGTATATGAAACTAGGTTCCAGTAAGTTATGTTAACATATACCTCTTTATTATCTGAATTTGGCTTTCTATCACTGTGTGTTGAAGTTTACTCCTCCTTGTTCCTCAAAGGTGAGTACACCCCACCTCAGATTCACGAGCTTGAACCTTCTAAGTTTAAAATATAGTGGAGTTATGGAGAAGGAGAATTAATATGGGTGGTACAAAATGGGCAAGCAAATATTTTAAATGACTAAGCGGTGCAAACTGTTGTCTGTCTCAGTGATATGGGGAATGTTGGTATTGCTATCTGTTCAAAGGAGAATAAAGCCAAGTGCAGTTTTTTGTGCTGCTGCTTCTGCAGTCAGTTTTGCTCACACCTCCCTGTGGCCACTGTGATTTCTGCAGCATGCTGGGTGCTTACAGGAAATTAACTTTTAACAAGTGTAGAATCTGATGCAGATTTAATCCTAGCATTTGATTTTATTCTCTTACAGACCATAGTGGATGTGTGTATTCTCTTGCCCCAGACAAACCTGGGTCCTCTAGTCGTTTTTATGATTTCCACAGCAGTGCTGATTATTGTGAAGCAGTTAAACAACACCTGGCACCACAGGCTACGTGTGCCCATCCCAGGAGAGCTTCTCATGGTAAGGAGCTAGCTTAAACGGTCAGATCCCAATGATGACCCTGTATCACGCTAATTCTCAATACCACCTCCCGTCCAGGTCATTGTAGCCACAGTCGTCTCGGCCTATGTGAACTTGGACAAGAGATTTGGAGTGGAAACCGTGGGAGAAATTCCTAGTGGGTATGTGCAACAATGCCTGAATGTATTTAAATACTACAAAGTAGGGAAGGAGGTAGAACTCTGCAGGGTTGCCAAGCATTTGCTTTCTAGTTAGTTTTGCTTGGTATTATACTGCTAGGAGTTCACCAGGAATTCATGCAATTGATATTTATTCAGTTTATTAATCTCATGCTGGCCCACACCACCATCAGTTCCTTTCTGTAATCTCCAGGATGTATTTCTTTAGAGCACACTAAAGTAAGAAATCCTTCCTGTAATTTTCGTGATCAGCTCATGTGTGAAATCTATTGAATGCACTTCAAGAGGGCATAATAAAATACCATTCTGGAACTCACTTAGTTAATGTCTGACTGGTTTATACTAATAAATCTTTTAAGTAGAAGTGGCCTACTCCTTCGTGTTAATTTACACGCTTTTTTAAAAGAAAGAGATAAATGATTGTTGCTTTCATTTGCACAATTAGCTAATAAACTAGTAGATCCTTTTGCAATCTATATAATGGATTCTCCGGGCTGAAAAATGCTTCCCATAGTCTTCTCATCTTTATGGCTCACACTTTCAGTTTCATAAATCAATTCTATGATACAAGACATTCCTTTGGTAAGATAGCAAAATAATTTGCCATGCTATTTGTGACTGGATTATTCTGTACACTTGTCCAGGGCACATGTCCCTTTTAATACCTAACAATCTCTGTGACTCGGATCCTCTGCCCAGTCTATAGAAGATATTATTAGGAAAGTCATGATCCAGTCTTTTAGGTAATTCCTACGGTGGGTTGGCACCCTGCCTGGGATTGGTTCCCTGCCTTGTGCCCTGTATTGGCTGGGATTGGCTCCAGCAGACCCCCGTGACCCTGTGTTCGGATTCAGCGGGTTGGAAAATGGATTGATGGATATAACTGATTCTTACTAACAGAATCTTTTTGTAATGCATTCTTCCAGGTCAACAGATCACTTCCATTACTTCATTACTACATGCCCATGAGGAAAGGACTAACACAAATATTGGTTCTCTTAGTCTTATACTTATTTTCTGACTGTTACAGATCATTTAAAAATCTACATTAAGTGAGAAACGCCTTCAGGTTCATGAGACCCTTGTTCAGTGTATGCAATGCACTGATTTGTGCAAAGTTTAAATTCATCTGCCATGCCCTTATTTACATGATCACATAATTTATCTAAAATTCTATTTGCAATCTGTCTAATGTATTTATTTATCAGACTAGATCTCTGTTTTATAATCAAAACCACAGATTCTTAAACTTCTCTGAATTCGTGGTGTGCAGAGTCGAGATGCCCGGTAGTACTTAATGGGGAAAGGTCATGTACGGTTTGTGGAGTATCTTCTAATGGGTTTTCTCAGGGATTTCAAGCAAACAGCATTGCTTCTGTTATGGTGTTGGAGATTCTCCAAGGGGTATACGTGATGGTGGTCATCAACGATTCTAGGTCTGAAACACACAAAAAAAGGCAAAATTAGTTTGTGAGAAAAAATGTGTAAGATGGGACGCCAGGGGAAGGTTGTAATTTATAGATTTATGCTGAAATTGGTCAATCTATGAACTTCTTGAGCTCACTTAATCGATGTAAGGAGACTGCAGGAAACAGGAGCCTCCATTCTCTTAGCAAGAGTTTTCATTGTGGCCCTCTATAGCCTTAATGGGACACAATTACTCAAAATAGCATGTTTTTTTTATAAATAAACATAAGAAAGGGATCCTTCCAGGAGGAACACAAATGTAAAAAATAGACAACGGTAATAGCAAGTCAGGCTCTCCTTTAACAGTTTTTGAGGTGTGTCTTCCAGGTGAGGTAGCTTGACCACTGTCCCAAGTCAAAGCATTCCTTCACCTCATACTTCAATTCTGCTCTCTCTTCTTCTCCTCCTGCTGAGACCCAAGTCACCTCCGAACTTTAGACTAAAATGGTCATTTTCCTGAGTAACCGTTTAAACTCCTATACTGGTTCCTTTCCTGCCAAGAAGAAATTGCTTCTGTGATTAGGGAGAGTCTTGGGAAGATGGATAAACATGTTCACCTATAAATGGACAGGTCCCCTAGGCAGCCCAGGGCCTGCCTCAATGAGAAATCACACAGCCAATCACTTTTTACTGGTGAGCTGTGTGTTCCCTCTAGATAAGCTGGAGGGCGAAAACTGACTTCCTTCTAATCCACATAGTCCTCTCCTTTAAAAGGGTATTATGGTCCCACTACTGAGTCTGAATCATGTGTTCCTCCCTATCAACCAGAAAATGTTTTAACCTTTTCTCAGCAGCTCTCCTTGTCCTTACTTGTCCTCATGACTTTTACTTGTCCACTGCCTTTTTTAAAATTTTTTATTGAAATTATTAAAAGCATGTAACGTTCCATACAATCAAGTTAAACTTAACACCCATGAGAGAGACGGAAGAGCAACAGGCAGAGTAAAACTTTGAGAGTAGTAAAAAGGGAAAGAAGTCCTTCTCCCCAGTATAAAATGTATTCTAAAATGTTCTTGATTAGATCCTGCCATGTTTTAAAAAAATTTTGCACAGATCCTCTAAGTGAGATTTTTTTTCCCTCAATTTCAAATAGTATACAGTGATCCCTCGCTATATCGCGCTTCACCTTTCGCGGCTTCACTCCATCGCGGATTTTATATGTAAGCATATTTAAATAAATATCGCAGATTTTTTGCTGGTTCGCGGATTTCTGAGGACAATGGGTCTTTTAATTTCTGGTACATGCTTCCTCAGTTGGTTTGCCAAGTTGATTTCATACAAGGGACGCTATTGGCAGATGGCTGAGAAGCTACCCAACGTACTTTTCTCTCTCTCTTGCGCTGACTTTCTCTGATCCTGACGTAGGGGGTGTGAGCAGGGGGGCTGTTCGCACACCTAGACGATACTGACGCTCGTCTAAAAATGCTGAAAGATTATCTTCACGTTGCTATCTTCTGTGCAGCTGCTTCCTGAAGCGACATGCTGCACAGTGCTTCGCATACTTAAAAGCTCGAAGGGCACGTATTGATTTTTGACTGTTTGTTTTTCTCTGTCTCTCTCTCTCTCTCTCTCTCCCTGCTCCTGACGGAGGGGGTGTGAGCTGCCGCCTTCAACAGCTTTGTGCCGCGGTGCTTCACATACTTAAAAGCCAAACAGCCCTATTGATTCGTTTGCTTTCCTCTGTCTTTCTGACAGACTCTGCTCCGGACGCGCACTCCTTTGAAGAGGAAGAAATGTTAGCATTCTTTTAATTGTGAGACAGAACTGTCATCTCTGTCTTGTCATGGAGCACAGTTTAAACTTTTGAAAAAGAGACAAATGTTTGTTTGCAGTGTTTGAATAACGTTTCTGTCTCTCTACAACCTCCTGTGTTTCTGCGCAAATCTGTGACCCAAGCATGACAATATAAAAATAACCATATAAACATATGGTTTCTATTTCGCGGATTTTCTTATTTCGCGGGTGGCTCTGGAACGCAACCCCCGCGATGGAGGAGGGATTACTGTATAACACCAGCTACCCACTGACTTAAAAGAGGTGGGTTAGGATTCTTCTAGTTTAACAAAATAAGTCTATGTGCCAATAATGAAGTAAAAGCAATTAGTTTGTTTGTCCTTCTCCACTTTAAGCCCATCTGGAAGTCCACCAAACACAGCTGTTAATGGATTAGGAGGGATTGTGACACCAAGGCTGTCTGATAGGCATTTAAAGATTTTTGTTCAGAATGATGTTAATTTGGTAAACACCCAAAACATGTGGCCCAGTGAGGCCGTAGCTTGATTGCTACATTCACAGGTTGGATCTTACCCTGGAAACATTTTGGACAATTTTAAATGAGATCAATGTCATCAATAAAAGATTTTAAGTTGAATAATTGAATATTTTACACGTATGGATCTCAAATGAATTCTGTGCATGGCTGCCTTCCACTTCTTTTCTGAAATGTTGAGTAAGAGATCCTTTTCCCACTGTACTCTGGGATCTTTTAAAGGAAGAGATTTTAAAATGTTTTTATATATTATAGAAATGCTGTACAATATTTCTTCTGGAACAGAAATAGGTGGGAGGTGAGGAAAATGAGCAGATTTTGTTTAGCAAAGTTTGTAATCGGGAGATAGTGGAAAAATTGTGTTGTTGGGAAGCTAAATTTGGAGTGTAATTAATCGTAGTTATGCAAAGACATTATTTATATGCAGATCTCTAAATGATTTAATCCTATACATTTTCCAAACATTAAAAACTGGTGAGAGGGTGGAAAAAGGCAGTTATCATGTAGAGGTGCCACAGATAGAGAATATTTTAACTTGAAGTACTTCCTACATTGGTTCCATATTCTGAGTGAATGAAGGACAACTTGTATTTACTGGGGTACAAAGCAAGGAATTAAAAAGGAGTACTGCAGGATTTCATTACTATTGCAGACCAAGCGTGTGTGTGTTCATCCATTTGTGTCAATATCCAGAGTTTTATAATTTGTATGTTTGCTGCCGAGTAATAAAATTGAAAATTAGGTAGAGCCATGCCACCTTCTGATTTAGGTCATTCTAGGGTCACCCTTTGGATGTACTGCGGGCTTCCGTCTGTGTGACCCCGAAGTACTTCCGTGTTGATGTAACCATAATAGTCCCCGGGTTCTTGGTGAGCTCCCCCTGGCGGTCCAGGGGAGCTGCCATCTAGCGTCCCGGGGGATGTAGTGTCCTGAACATGCTGCTTTTCTACCTTTCATCTGATGAGGGACGTCCAGGCCAGGCTGAAATGCCTGCTGTCCATCACAGTACTCCCCCTCCAGCTGAGCATCATGATGTGAGGCAGCCAGCCCCGCTAGGGTAGTCCTGTCCCGGGAGGGACTGTCTGCTCTGACTGGACCATGGCTTCTTTCTGAAAAGCAGGAACATGAGAACAACGGGGAGACACGGCACTTTTGTTTTCTTATAACGCCCTCCCCGGTTCTCCCTGGACAGTCTCTCCATAAATGACCCGGCCAATTGCATTCGTAACACAGCCGCCTCACATATTGTAACGCCCAGCAGGACTGGAAGCATGCCGGTAACGTCTGCGCTGCCCTTTGTCCAGCTGGAGGTGGACTATCTCCCCGCCCACTGTTAGGAGTTCCCTGCTTTTCTTGCGGGTTCTCCTTTCTTTCTGGGGATTGCTTACAGTTTGGGTCTCCTTATGAGTATGAGAGAGACCCTTTACTGTCTGCATCCCTTTATTTTTGGGCGAAAGCAGCGCTGATGTCTTGAGGTTTGGGACAACCCAGAAGTCAGCACTATCCTGCAGCTCCGATGGTCCCGCTCCTTCCACTAAACACACGGTCATCACGCCCCGATCACTTGTGGGACTTGAGATTACTTGGCAGCCGATACTAGATAATCGCGCTGCCCTTGTAACCTGGGTCCCAAATTCATGTATGGCACTGAATTTACCCACCTGTACCGCCAAATCTGTCATCTGTGGCAACTCCCCGTCCGAAGTGGCGTAAGTACTCTTCCACACGCCTTAAAGGTGCCTTATCTGTTTTATTGAGTTGATGACCTGAAAAAAGCTCTGCACAGGCTGTATTAGTTTTTCCACATTGTAATAAGTCCTTATTTTTCTTAGGAAAAATGTTAATTAATGCCTGTCGAAGTTTGAGGTAGAGTGTTATTGTCTCTGTCTTCTATAAATGTTGCAAATAAAAGGGGAGCTAACTTAATTGAAGTTTTTTTTATATAAAATTCAGCAGGGTAGCAATCAGGACCTGGTGCTTTCCCACTCTGAAGTGAGTTTATAGCATTGAGTAATTCTGAGACTGCCAGAGGTTTATCCAATTCCTCTTCAGTATCTAGTTGTGGTACCCTTAATCATCAACATCAATTCTAAGGTAGTGGCCAACGCCTGATGATGTATCAGTCTATCAATTCACACACTGCCTTCTGCAGTTTATTTGGTCAAGCAAACAGAAAGATCACTTGTAATCTACATAGTTTATTTTCCCACAAAAGGTACCCCCTTTTTAACATGGTGGAACATAAAGGAATGTGAATTGCTTCTGTCTCTCTCAGTTGTCTTAACTAATTGCCTATATCTGCTTTGCTTCTAAAAGTGCACCACACATGTGAAGAATCATATCTTGTAAGGGTCTGGCCTCCAGTCCTGACCTCTCATTGCATTTTTCACAATAGACCCCCCAAACCCCATCCTCATGCTTGGTACACTTTCTGTGAATGCAGTCTTAAGCCAAATTTTGTTATCAGTTGGTCCATTTGGTCCGTACCTTTACTGGGGATGACTTCTTCACATATTTTGCAACTTTTTGACCATACTTTCTTTTCAAGACTTAGGCCACCCACACTCCCTGATGTGACTCTGTTTAAGGACCTTTATGCAGATGCCTTTATTGTGGCCATTGTTGGCTACAGCATGGTCATTTCTCTTGGTCGAGCTTTTGCTGGGAAGTACCACTACAGGGTGGACAGCAACCAGGTGAGTCCTGCACATACCACACGCCTTTCAGCAGTTTGTCTTTGCTTTCTTGTGAGCGACGTTATGACAGTTCTGTCATATCAACCTGAATAGCTCAAACCCAGATTTGTTAATGTTCTAAAGATTTTCTGACAACACTGTCAAATTACATTCTTTCCCCATTGTAATATTCATTATCTATTGCTGTACCTTTACAATTCCATATTTCTATTGTAAAAATCTATACTCTGGAAATGCAAAAATAGCCATAATACTGGCTTTTACATTCAAGTAATGCTATATAAAAATGTTATGTTTTTCTGTAAATATTTTTCTCGTATTTAGGCAGTGTATGTCATGTTTAATGGTGTTTGAGTATGCATTGTTATGTGTGTTTTGGTCCTCTGTGGACACCATAAGTAAGAATCGTCTTGGAAGGAATGTTTTTAAATTGCCATGGGAACCAGAAAATGAGGAGGACCAGCATCATTGCAAACGTAAACCAGAGCCACTTTATTTGCAATAACCACTAAAAGGTTTTTAATCATCATTATATCCAAAAAGTAATATTAATAGTATCAAAATGGACTTCATCTAAGAGTACAAGTCTTCTTTCCACACAAAATTTAAACAGACCGTGCACAGATTCCTCTTATTAGTGACTGAAAGAGTGTGGTGAGCACTCATGGATTCTCCTTTTTCTCTCTGCTGCATTTGTGACATACACTGCAAACCACAGGCATGTGACTGTATTTAACCAATTTAAGTTTTTGTATATGTCATTTTACATAGTCCACTAGGTTTGATAGATCGGGTAAATGGAAATCCAAATATGGTGGTTGACGATTTGAGGATTCCTCAGATAAATGTAATTGATCAATTTATACCTTTCTGTGAGGGCCGGGATGCAAGCAACAAAAATGGTAGCTTCATTGTGAATTGTTTAATTATTAACCCCTCTTTCTGACCTGGACTACAGATGAGTGGCAATGGTGTTGAGTACCAGGCTTGAAGTCCAGGACCATTCAACAAACATTTATTACAAGCGTATTAACCTGATAAGATTTGAGTTGTGCAGAGATGGATGTGCTTTGTAAGCTCAGAATGGTAAACATAACTGTAGCTTTTGGTACCTCATTTCAGGAGCTGCTGGCTCTGGGGCTCAGTAACATTGTGGGAGGGCTGTTCCAGTGTTTTGCCGTTAGCTGCTCCATGTCCAGAAGTCTTGTCCAGGAAGCATCTGGTGGAAGGACACAGGTAGTAGATGTTCTGGAGTGAGTGAGTGGATTTTCTCGTGCAGAAGCTTGTGGTTGAATGAATATGGGGGAGAGTTTGAGACGCTGGAGTAGTTTGATATGTCCGCATATATGAGTATAGAGATTTGCATGAATAAAAGGTAAAGATAATATCGATGCTGAATAGAAAAAGATACAGTTGCATATGGTGTGTTGGCCCTATAGCCTCCAGCGTGGAAATAACATTTAGCATTATTTTTTCTTTTTTGTTGATACATATTGTGCTGATACTGTTATAACTTTTTCCATAAAACGCAGCAAAAAACATTGTAGACTTCAAAATATCCTAAATCAGACCCGTACCCCCCATAACTGGAATAAATAGACAGAGGGTGGTCCTCCAGTTGGTTGTCACGGTGGCCCTGACCCTTAGTACTCTATTGTAAGGGGACAGGGCACATAAATAACACATTAGCACAAAAATAAATATGATACACACTTAATAACAAATGATGATAACCAAGAGGACCAAACGCATTACCCATAACAAAATATACAAAATTATATTTAATAAACAATAAAAATGTTAAAGAAAACTTTACTCAAGTCAAGAACAAAACCCTGGCTAAACAATGACCAGTATAGCCTTTCACGAACTCCATCAGTGTGCATTAACATGTTAACAAGTGTGAGGCGGAGAGAATTGCAAGAAGCTGTGTGTTTATGGAGGACGCATAACACAGAATTTGCCCACACCCAGTCATTAGCAAGTTTTGTGTAATATGAGCAGAAACTGTGTGTGTACATCTGAGTACATGCGGTTTGCAGAATTCTACTTTTTTCCATACTTCTACATTGATCCCTCTTTCCCAACAGGTAGCAGGTGCCATTTCTGCGCTGTTCATCCTTGTCATCATTCTGAAAGTGGGGGAGTTCTTCCAGCAGCTTCCTAAGGTAAGTATTCCATCTGGTCATGTTCTCCTCTGCTATCTGAGCCACGAGTTCCTGACTTTCATTATTGTGACCTTCCACTCCAGGACTCCCTCACATCACTCCCATGTTTCCCCCCCAGGCTGTGCTGGCTTCCGTTGTGATCGTCAACCTGCAAGGAATGCTGAAACAGTTTTCAGATGTTCACACTCTTTGGAGGACCAATCGAGTGGACATGGTTGTTACACCTTTCTACCAGACCTTGAGTAGGTGGGCCTAGAGCATTATCTCACCGCACTGACTACTTTGCTTTGCCTCCAGCTGGTATGGATCATAACGCTGGTCTCCACGCTGCTTCTGAATATTGACCTGGGACTTCCATTAGCCATCGCTTTTGCTGTCTTGACAATCATCTTCAGAACACAGCTGTGAGTACCTCTCTGTCTGCCTCTGTGTCCCCTGCCTAGAGCTCTTTAACTGACATTTGTCTCATATTTTTTCTACACCTATCTGCCTGGGTAATTACAACTTCTAGTTCAGGCCTTCACTCACACAGCACCCAGACAGAAGTCTCCACATGACATTTTATTTGTTGGTATGTGTGCCAAAATAGATTTGCACTCGTCCATACATTAATTTTATGAAACAGTATGTGTATTTCTATTTCTGAGGTCGCAATGACAGATCGGCCATCTAGCTCTGTAAAGTGCATTACTTGTGTTCTGTCTGCTGTATTGTATTTACCCCATTTTTTGACATCCATTGCTTGCCCAACCTACAGTGCATCCAGAAAGTATTCACAGCGCATCACTTTTTCCACATTTTGTTATGTTACAGCCTTATTCCAAAATGGATTAAATTCATTTTTTTCCTCAGAATTCTACACACAACACCCCATATTGACAACGTGAAAAACGTTTACTTGAGATTTTTGTAAATTTATTAAAAATAAAAAAATTGAGAAAGCACGTGTACATAAGTATTCACAGCCTTTGCTCAATACTTTGTCGATGCACCTTTGGCAGCAATTACAGCCTCAAGTCTTTTTGAATATGATGCCACAAGCTTGGCACTCCTGTCCTTGGCCAGTTTCGCCCATTCCTCTTTGCCCATTCCTCTGACTTGGCCACTCCAGGACAATAATACATTGTTGTTTCGAAGCCATACCTGTCTAGCTTGGGCTTTATGCCTGGGGTAGTTATCTTGCTGGTGTTACAACTAGGAGTGTGAAAGCACAGAATCCCAAAAAACACTAGAGGGGGCTATACCGCCAAAACCCAGTTAGATACATGGGCGAATACAGAAATCTATAGAAACAGGTTTTATTTCCACAAAAGATGCTCTGTAATACCCTGAAGCTCTGAAGAGCACAATGGAAACATGAAGCTACCTAAAACAAAAGGCAATCCACTCAAATCAGAAATCCAAAAAATGGTCATAAAACAGTACCCAAGAGAGTCATAAATCCAGAAATTCACAAAAGCAGAGCAAAACTCAAGAACATGCCAAAACTCCCTAGTGCATTCGAAATGAACAGCCAGAAACTTACAGGAGACCCTCTGGATTTACAGGGTGGATTGTAGTTCCTGGTGGTGTTTTAATAGGTGGTCCCACCTCTTGGAGAACCACCCACGAAACATGTGGAACATAAGCAAGGTGTAGTACACAATGCAGATAATATCAAAGTGAAAATCCCTTTACCCTCACAAGCCTTCTAGAGCCTGCTGCATAGAAACATCACCACATCATAATGCTGCCACCAGCCTGCTTTATGGTTGGGATGGCATGTTTTTCGTAATCTGCAGTGTTTGGCTTATGCCAACATTGGCATTTAGTCTAATGGCCAAAAACCTCAATATTGGTCTCTTCCAGCTGATTTCAGAGTTTCCCATGTACCTTCTAGAAAACCCCAGCTGATATGTCATGTCACTTTTTTTATGTCTCTTTGCAACGTTCCTTTCCTGCACATTTTCTCCCATTTTATCCTCTGTAGGTTGTTAACTCCTTCAGAGTTATCCTAGGCCCTTCGGTGGCTTTAATCACTAGTCTTCTTTTTAGACCACTAAGTTCTTGTGTATGGCCTTCTCTAGGCAGATTTACAGCTCTGCCATACTCTTTCCATTTCTTAATGGGTGATTTGACTGGATTTATATTTTATTTTCTCCATCCTCTGACTTGTGCTTTACAAATCTCTTTCCACAGAGTTGCATGGCGTGGTCTATTGTCTTCATTGTGTTGGTTAGGCTTGTCCACTTTCCCAGTGGTTCTCCATAACTCTTGTCCTTCTGACTTAAGTCTTTCCATCCATTTCCCTGCTTGTATTCTATTACTGCATTTTTATTTTTGGTATCTCTCAGTTACTTGGCCAAATATCCACACCACACCATGTGGACGTGAATGCTGTAACTCCCTACTGTTCCTGAATATGTATTTCTAAATTCTGTTAAGGTTTTTCTTCCACTGTTCTTGAGGATGTGCTCTTAACTGCTCATTCGTAAGGTACCAATTTAGACACTTCCCCTCTTTTTTATGTAAAAGTAAATTTTATTTACACCATATAAAATATGATCCACCTCTTAGCTGAGCAGGTTTGGAAGCTACCTATAGTCATTCAACAAAGATGATAATCTGATTTTAAAGTTTACCCAAAATCCCTTGCAGTTATGCAAAATAGTCTTCTGATTGCATCAGTGACCCTCTCTGCCGAATATGGCTACCATACTGACTCGTCGCAAGTTGGACCTTCAATATAAGGTGCATTTTTACTACAATGTTGTTTAACAATAAAATGTGAAAGCTATCTAGGTGGTGAGATGTTTTCAAGGCACTCTTGATCAAATTTGCTTTTTAAAGTATGATGAGTTTCATTTAGTCAGCCCTGCATATAAGTGCATGTGTGTACTGTCCTGCTCGCCAAATACTTTCATTCTGTTAGCCATATTTCTTGCTCCCTACCACTCCTGTCCTTCCCCCTAATTAAACTGTATTAATTAATGGTGTGCCACCCTTACTATTCATCTCCTATGGCTTGTAATTAGTTTCTCAGTGTCACTTCCTCATCATCTTCAGAATCCAGTTTGAATGTAACTTGACTACCACACCATGTTGTTTATCTAATAATCTTGCTGATTACTAAGAAGGAACCTGCAAATCTTTGAAAAACACCAAATGGGTTATGCATTTTTCCACAGATAACTAATTAGAAAACTGTTCACTCCGTCATTACGTGGAAATGTTGCTAATCCATGTCCTCCTGCTTCCATCACTCTTTCTCTTTCTCACTCTCTCTGTGTTCCCATGCAGGCCACAGTACTCCCTGTTGGGTCAGATCCCAGGCACAGACCTGTACCGGCCAGTTGAAGTGTTTAGTCAGGTATTCTGTTCTTTCACCATTCCCACAATATCTCGAAACAAGTGCTTTCCAATAAGTACAAAGTGTTGCCTTGTTCTTTTTCCCTTGTAGGCCAAGGAGATCACTGGAATTAAAATATTTCACTCATCGGCCACTCTGCATTTTGCCAATTCAGAGCTGTATCTGGCAAAGCTGTCTGAAAAGGTGAAAGGGGTGACTTGTTCTTGGGTTTTCTTCTGTCTACCTGGCTCTTTTAGCAAACAATGAAGCGAAGTTTGTGGTGTGTTAAGTTTCCCAGAACACTTTGACTGCTTTACATGACTAGGTATCCTACTGACGGGTTCTATTAGGACAGTAAATTTTAAGCATCTGACCTTTTAGGCCATAGGGTACAGGGACATCTCTGGGGCTTTTTTAAAAGAAAATTAAAAACACCGAATTAGTCTTTTCATACTTCTTTCTTCTGGGGAGCGTTGTCAATGGTTAAGCTCTTTTCCAGTTATCTTGAACAATGATAGATCCGCAAAAAAAGGAGCTTCTGTATTGTCCCTCTGTGTTTAAATTCTAAACAAACTTCCTTGCCGGAGTTTCAACTGCTTTCCCACTGAGGAAACACAGAAAAGAAAATGGAACCAAACAGTCAACAGAGACAAATGACCACATTTCTATATGCCAGGGCAACACTTATGTTTGCAGGCAGATCTTAAAATCTGATGACCAAACTGTAAAGTTTAGAAGTTGCTGTAAGATGGATGCTGTGTCTTTTTCAGTGGAACACATTAGGTAAATGCTTTTCTTGGAGGTAATGTGCGAGAGTTTGCACCAATGGAAAATGGCTTTGCAGGTCCCTTCTCAATGGAACCTGACTATGCAACGCCACCCACTCCTGGTCAGTGTACACAAGTTAACGTAACTGCAGTGTGATTAAGTGATATTTTTTTCTGACTAACAATATGAAGCATAAATTTTAAATTTTGTATTTCTGCTTGTTTCACGTTTGGAACTTAACCCACATACAACAAACACGAAAAAAACAATGCAAAGATAAATGGTTGATAATTAAACATAGATCAAATATGGTTATTTACTGTAATAAGATTACAGATAATTTACATTGTTTATTCTATATTACAATATACTAACATCCGTCAAAATGGAACAAGCTAATGTTAAATATAAAAAAGTGAGTTAGCTAAAATTGTTGGCATACTGGCATAAGAAAGTTAACAAACTTACCTTGGTAATTATGAAGGCATTCCTCCGTGAAAATGTTAAGTCTTTATGAAGTTTTGAATCTTTTTTTTTTTTTTGTGTAGTGGTTTTGAACAATACTACTTACATTGAAAATTGAAAATGGAGAATCAGAATAAACACGATCCATTGCCGGCAAACTAACTTCTGTTCACCCATAGAAGTGTCACTTCTCAATTTTGTGTGAAGGGCTGTTTGTTTTATATTAGTTGTTGTCATCCGAGGGAATGACAGGCTGGTACTGTTTACTTGCAGAATTTATCAAAAACGACGCACAATGGCGTCCAAAAAAGAAACAAAAATGCTGCCCCGTAACACTTGGGCTGGCTTAGACGAGTAGGTTGACCTATGAACAAGCTGTGGAGCTCTTCCTCTTAGGTCGTTTGAACAAGAAGTGCCGCCTCATTCTGGATGGCCTCGTTTTTATGGCCCAGGGACTGGAAGGGGCAGAGTCAGTTGCCCTCGTTGGGTAGTTTCTGGAGGAAGAACAACACGTGACAGCTAGCAGCAGCGCCCCCTTCTTGGCTCAGGGTGGTAGTACATACAGCAGGGAAAATAAGTATTGAAAACCGTTTTTTCTCAGTAAATATATTGCTATAATGGGGCTATTGATGTGAACTTTTCACCAGATGTTGATAACAAACAAATAATCCACACATACAAAGGAATCAAAACAAATAAGTCCATAAATTAAGCTATTTGTAATAAAGTGGAATGACACAGGAAAAAAGTATTGAACACATGAAGAAAAGGGGGTGCAAAAAGGCCTGGAAAGCCACGAAAGCAGCTGAAATGTGAAAGTATTTAGAAAGCCATCCTGATAGCCTCCTATCAGTGCAAATTAATATCCGCTAGTTTAGTCCTCATTGATGGCCTATTTAAAGGTTTCTTCATTACCAAGGAGTCACACAAGAAGCATGTCATTATGGGTAAAAGTAAAGAGCTCTCTCAAGACCTTCACAACCTTATTGTTGCACAACATACTGATGACATTGGTGACAGACGTATTTCTAAACTTGTGAATGTTCCAGTGAGCACCGTTGTGGCCATAATCCGGTAGTGGAAAGAACATCATTTCACCATTAACTGGCCACAGCCAGGTGCTCCTTGCAAGATTTCTGACAGAGGAGTAAAAAGAATAATCAGAAGAGTTGTCCAAGAGCCAAGGACCATTCACGGAGAACTTCAGAAAGACCAGGAATTAGCAGGTGCAGTTATTTCAAAGAAAACAATAAGTAATGCACTGACCTCTATGAACACTCACCACAGAAGACTCCACTGCTGAAGAAAAAACATGTTGAAGCTCATTTAAAGTTTGCTGTATAACATTTGGTCAAGCCAATGAAATAATGGGAGAAAATAGTCTGGTCAGGTGAGACCAAAATTGAACTCTTTGGATGTCATTGCACACACCATGTTTGGAGGAGAAAGGGCACTGCACACCACCCCAAACACACCTCACCAACAGTGAAGTTTGGAGGTGGGAACATCATGGTGTGGGGCCGACAGATTTCATAGAACTGAAGGAAGGATGAATGGAGAAATGTACTGGGACATTCTTGATAAGAATCTGCTGCCATCTACCAGTATGCTGAAGATGAAACGATGGGGGACATTTCAGCAAGACAAGGACCCCAAACATACAGCCAAGGAAACGCTCAGTTGGTTTCAGAGAAAGAAAATAAAGCTGCTGGAATGGCTCAGGCAATCACCCGACTGAAAGAACTGAAGATCAGAGTTCATAGAAGAGGCCCCCAGAACCTTCAACATTTGAAGACAGTTTGTATGGAAGAATGGGCCAAAATCACACCTGAGCAATGCATGTGACAAGTTTCTCCATACAGGAGGCATCTTGAAGTGGTCATTACCAACAAAGGCTTTTCTACTAAGTATTAAATAAATTTCAGTAAGCGTGTTCAATACTTATTCCCTGTGTCATTCCACATTATTACGCACAACTTAATTTATGGACTTGTTTGTTTTGATTTCTTTATATGTGTGGATTACTTGGGTTGTTACTGACATCTGCTGAAAATTTCATGTCAACAGCCCTATTAGAAATAACTCTACTGAGAAAAACGTTGACGTGTTCAATGTTTAATTTTCCTGCTGTATCTAGGAAGAATGCTGAGTGTGACCCTCTGGCGTGCATGGGTGACATTTTGAAAACCGAGAAAGGAGATATACAAAATTAAGATTCCCTACTAAATTGAGAAATGTAGTCAAATGCTATAATCCTACAGTAATAATAAAATACTACTACACCATTAACTATATTTCCAAATGTTCTGTGGGAGGAAGTGGGCTGTCTTTTTACCTCACGTCATCTCGGAGTCTTTCTTTTCGGCTTTCTTCTCAGTAGCAGATTTGATTCTTGAAAGTGTAGTTACATCCTCTGGACTATAGAAGAAATTAATTCATTTTGTATTTAATCACCGTCATTGTAGGTGAAGTTGCCCGCAGCTTCAGTGAGCAGTACCAATGGAGTCGTACAGCATGGCCTGGGGTCATCGGAAAGCCTCGCTACACTACCAGCCGTCCCCCATTCCATCATCCTGGACCTAAGCCCAGTCAACTTTCTGGACACCGTAGCCGTGAAGACGCTAAAGAGTGTGAGGGTTCAGCACGGGGATGTGACTTGATGGTGGGTCACTTGGTGGAACACTTGATGATGCTGTCTCTTTCCTCTTGCAGATTCTGAATGATTATGGCACATTAGGAGTAGAGGTGTACTTTGCTAGCTGTCAAGGTGTGTCACAAGTTGAAGAGAGGGGCTGGTTATCTCTTGGAATTTTAGGATGCGGCGATCAGCCTCTTTCTGTTTTCTTGTTTGACAGCTTGTGTCATGAAGCAGCTGGAGCAGAGTGACTTCTTCACAGGAGCCGTTACTAAGCGGTGTTTCTTTGCTAGTGTCCATGACGCTGTGCTGCACATCCAAGGGTTGAGGACTGAGAGATGCAGCAACTCTGAGGTGAGTGCATGTATACACTCTTGTATTGTCTGTAGGAAGACATGATGAAATAAACACTGGACACAATCCAGATCTCCATAAGGAGAAAAGACTGACTTGCTGTATTGTCCCCACTGGCACAACAAATAATGATTATGCTAATGCCCAGGAGAAAAATACAATGGATCTAGTATGTGAAAGGAAAGAACTATCACCATTTTATAGAAGATATTACATTCTGTTCACAAAGAGGAAAAACGCGTGTAATATATTAGCTGCAATGTCATCACAAAAAGATAAAGAACAAAAAACACTAGAATAATCCCACAGCTCAGTATCAGTTCTCAGCATTCATGTTTAACAAAATAACAGTGAAAAATCTGTCCATCATGAAATAAACACTAAGCACATTGTCTAAAAATACACATCAGACCCCCTGGCCACAAGGATGACAATCGTGGACATCCCGTCTTCAAAGAGATTAATACTGACTAATCGTATCTATTATTAAATTTAGAGAATGACATTAAAAATATGTATTCATCGTAGACTGAGAATTTAATAAATGGATGCGAGTCTGCAGCAAAATATTAATTCTAAACTAGAGACCATATCCATGATGAAGTAAACAGCGGGCATCCTGTACATCAGAATGAAAAGGTCTACAAGGAATATTGCTCAAAATGAAATATCGAACTTAAAACATCAGGTCCAAAAGAGGATGCAATGAATGAATACCTGGGAGAAATAAAACTACGTCAAAGTATACACGTAGATACTAGATTTGATACTGTTACTCATATCAAAGTGGCACAATAATAAATCACAACAGTCTCCCTCTGGAAAATGGAATTCTGCCTGAATGCATACAGGGCCTATAAAAAGTATTCACCCCCTTTGGAAGTTTTCTGCTTTTATTGGTAGGCAACGTTGAATTACAGTGGATTTCATTTGGCTTTTTTGTCATCGATCAACCGAAAAATATTCCTTGAATGTCAGTCAAAACAGATCTGTGCAAAGGGGTGTAACTTAATTACAGATTTAAAATGGAGAATAATTGATTGAAGAATGATTCAAGTCAGTCAGTCAGTTTAGTAGATGCGCATTTAACAGTGTGATGCCCGGGCGCATACAGCCACCCTAACCCGACACAGACAGGCAGACGCAAGTTTAGGACACAACACACAGGTTTATTTACAACCGGGGAGCTCAATGTCCCTGCTCCTCACCTCACAGTACATAAGCACCTCAGTACACGACACACTTCTTCTTCCTTCCGCCTCCACTCCATGCAAGCTTCGTCCACCTCCTTCCCGACTCTGGCTCCTCAAATGGAGTGAGGCGGCACCTTTTATAGGGCACCCAGAAGTGCTCCAGGTACCTAACGAGCTTCTTTCAGAAGTGCTGCCAAATATGACCCCGAAAATGTCCATTCGCCCCCTGGCTCATATGCTCAGGACCTATGGGCCAGCTGGAAACCAAGGGGGCTGCCCTCTGTCGGTCCGGGGGGGGGGAAGAAACTGTCCTGGAAATACTCTCTCCCCCAGTCCTTCCATAATCAGGTCCGCCCCAGCCGCCGTGACAGCCTTAGGTTTATGTACTCGGGACTCTACCAGCTTTACAATTCTTCCCTGTTCTTTGCAAAACTGCTCAGGCTGTGTCAGATAGCATGGAAATCAGGAATGAACAGATCTGGACCCTGACTGTGCTACTCCAGCACATTAACATTGTTGTTTTTTGACGCCATTCTTGTGTTGCTTTGGCTTTGTGCTTGCTGGCTAATAAATGTTCTCCCAAGATGCAGGTTTCTTGCAGATTGCTTCAGGTTTTCTTCCATGATTTTTCTGTATTCATTTTACCCTCCTAATGCCTGCTGCACAGAAGTATCCCCATAGGATAATGCAACCTCCGCCATGCTACACAGTGGGGATGATGTGTTCTTGACAATGTGCAGTGTTCAAACATGGCATTTAGTTAGTTGGATGAACAAAAAGCTCAATTTTAGTCCAGGCAGACCACAGGTGACCCCCAGACTCTCCCATGTGCACTTTTGTGCCATTCTCCCATAAAGATGCCACTGGTGAAGCACCCGGGCAGCAGTTGTCTGCACAGCCTCGAACCCATAACTCCTTCACAGTTTCTTGATGGCCTCCCTCACTTGTCCCCTTCTTGGATAATCACTCAGTTTTTGTGGACAACCTACTCTAGTCAGATTTCCAACAGTGCCCCATTCTTTCCATTTCTTAATGGCTGATTTCACTGGGCTGTGAGGGATATTCAGTGACTTGGATATTTTCGGGTCTCCATCCCCTGACTTGTGTTTTTCAGTCACCTTTTCATGGAGTCACTTGGAGTGTTGTTTTGTCATCATTGTGAAGGTCAGACTACCATAATGACTGACCACAAGTTAGACCTTCCAGAGAAGGTGCATTTAGACTAAAGACACTTGATCTTGTGACAACTATAGGGGCGTGCCAGCCACCCAACCCGACACAGACAGACACAGGAGGCACAATAATAAAAGCACAGATGACTTTACTACTTCACTTCGTGGGAAACGCCTTCCTCGTTTACCACAGGCACGACACAGTCCAAACCACAAAATACTCCACAATACTTTCCTTCTCTTCTTTTCTCTTCCACTCCTCCGTGGCAAGCTTCATCCACCTTCCACACGAATCTGGCTCCTGAGTAGTGTCTGCTGGCCCCTTTTATAGCACCCCTGGAAGTGCTAATGGTTCTTGATGATGTATAGGCTTGGGGTGCACCAAACTCCAACTCCCATGAAGTCCTGCTAGGCACCACTGCAACCCCATCAGTTGTCCCGGGGGAGGTAATGTTCTGGCCACGCTTTAAATTGGCTGCATCCGTGAGGTTTTAAGTGTGCCTCATTAGTATTTATGTGATTATTTTGTAATTAATAGAGACCACTTTGCAGAGATCTGTTTTCAATTCCACGATAAAGCATCTTTCTATTTTATGTATCAATAGTAAAAAAAAAGACTAAATTAAATCCACTGAGATTCAATGTTGCATAACAAGAAAAGATGAAACCTTCCAAGGGGGAGTATCAATACTTTTTATATACAGTTAGGTCCATAAATATTTGGACAGAGACAACTTTTTTCTAATTTTGGTTCTGTACATTACCACAATGAATTTGAAATGAAACAACTCGGATGCAGTTGAAGTGCAGACTTTCAGCTTTAATTCAGTGGGGTGAACAAAACGATTGCATAAAAATGTGAGGCAGCTAAAGCATTTTGTTAACACAATCCCTTCATTTCAGGGGCTCAAAAGTAATTGGACAATTGACTCAAAGGCTATTTCATGGGCAGGTGTGGACAAGTCCGTCATTATGTCATTATCAATTAAGCAGATACAAAGCCTGGAGTTGATTTGAGGTGTGGTGCTTACATGTGGAAGATTTTGCTGTGAACAGACAATATGCGGTCAAAGGAGCTCTCCATGCAGGTGAAAGAAGCCATCCTTAAGCTGCGAAAACAGAAGAAACCCATCCGAGAAATTGCTACAATATTACGAGTGGCAAAATCTACAGTTTGGTACATCCTGAGAAAGAAAGCAAGCATTGGTGAACTCAGCAATGCAAAAAGACCTGGACATCCACAGAAGACAACAGTGGTGGATGATCACAGAATCATTTCCATGGTGAAGAGAAACCCCTTCACAACAGCCAACCAAGTGAACAACACTCTCCAGGGGGTAGGTGTATCGATATCCAAGTCTACCATAAAGAGAAGACTGCATGAAAGTAAATACAGAGGGTGCACTGCAAGGTGCAAGCCACTCATAAGCCTCAAGAATAGAAAGGTTAGATTGGACTTTGCTAAAGAACATCTAAAAAAAGCCAGCACAGTTCTGGAAAAACATTCTTTGGACAGATGAAACCAAGATCAACCTCTACCAGAATGATGGCAAGAAAAAAGTATGGAGAAGGCGTGGAACAGCTCATTATCCAAAGCATACCACATCATCTGTAAAACACGGTGGAGGCAGTGTGATGGCTTGGGCGTGCATGGCTGCCGGTGGCACTGGGACACTAGTGTTTATTGATGATGTGACACAGGACAGAAGCAGCCGAATGAATTCTGTGGTGTTCAGAGACATACTGTCTGCTCAAATCCAGCTAAATGCAGTCAAATTGATTGGGCGGCGTTTCATGATACAGATGGACAATGACCCAAAACATACAGCCAAAGCAACCCAGGAGTTTATTAAAGCAAAGAAGTGGAAAATTCTTGAATGGCCAAGTCAGTCACCTGATCTTGACCCAATTGAGCATGCATTTCACTTGTTGAAGACTAAACTTCAGACAGAAAGGCCCACAAACAAACAGCAACTGAAAGCCGCTGCAGTAAAGGCCTGGCAGAGCATTAAAAAGGAGGAAACCCAACATCTGGTGATGTCCATGAGTTCAAGACTTCAGGCTGTCATTGCCAGCAAAGGGTTTTCAACCAAGTATTAGAAATGAACATTTTATTTCCAGTTATTTAATTTGTCCAATTACTTTTGAGCTCCTGAAATGAAGGGATTATGTTAAAAAGATGATTTAGTTGCCTCACATTTTTATGCAATCGTTTTGTTCACCCCACTGAATTAAAGCTGAAAGTCTGCACTTCAACTGCATCGGAGTTGTTTCATTTAAAATTCATTGTGGTAATGTACAGAACCAAATTAGAAAAAAGTTGTCTCTGTCCAAATATTTATGGACCTAACTGTATATACACTGCAGCAAGGTTTTTATAGTTTTGCCTTTTTATATTAGTTTTTTTTTATATATTAGTTTTTCTGACCTTATTTGGAAATTCAGTTTAGTTTTAGTTTTCCTTCATTGTATATTTTTATTTTTAGTTTAGTTTTTATCTCACAAAGACATTTCTATTTTATTTTTATATCCATTAGTTTCAGTTTTAGTTTTAGTAATTATGGCATGGAGCACCTACGGAGTTTAGTTTTGTGTCACAATCGGACAGAACTGTGCGCTTAACGGATTTAGATAAGAGTTTAATGTTAGTGGAAGCTTGCTACACTACATGGTTTACTATCTGGTCTTGCTTTTGTCTGATAAAAACAAGCATAATCAAAACTAGACACTGAATATGAACAATTTTACACAATTTTATAATTTTTTAAATATTTTCTCATGAGAAGAACAGGGCTCTTAGACTTGAATGAGTGTGCAGACCCCACCTAGCTGTATTGAGGGAAACAAAGAACAACAAGCATGTAGTGCAAAGGGTAGGGGTGGTGAGACTTGAATAGCCCAACACAAAGGACCGTAAACCCATAATGAGCAGAGTAAGAGCAGGTAATAGGAGTATAGACAGGCATAAAACAACAGACAGCATCTGAGATTAAGAACAACATATACATTATCTAAACCTGTTTATCTAGAGCAGGATCACAGGAAACCTGGAGCCTACCACAGCAGGTTTGGATGCAAGGCTGGAAAACTCCCTGGTATGCAATATGTATGATAAGGTTGATGTTAAGAACAAAAAGAATGTGATATTTCAACTATTTGAGAGAGAGAGAAAAACTTTGAAAAAAGGGAGACAAATATTTTAAACTATAATTCTGCTAATGGGTTACTCTCACAATATCAGGTATTTTGAGTTGTGAATATGAACTAAAAAAAGATAATAAATATAGAATAAATACAAAAACCCATTAGTATGTTTAGTTTTTCTTCGCTTGACAGACTCTCTTCGCCTACCTACCTTTGTTTGTATCGCTTCATTGTTAAATGATGGTTTTTAAAGCAGAAGTGATTGGTCAGTAACAATATGCTGATCTTGTATGATGACCTTGTCAGTCTCTCCATCAGTGCAGTTTTATTTTCAAAAACCGGGAGTGACCTCCCCAAGACTTTCTCATATATACTCAGATATGGGGATATTTGAGGAGTAAACCGCAAGACAATGATTATATTTTTAAATTATGTACATTAAGAAACCATCAACAACAAATCAAATTAATAATAAATTAAACAATTGTTATAAAAGTAAAGTTGAATAAATCGGACTCTGCAGCTGCATGAATAAAAAAAAAAAAAGAGTATGTGTTCAGGTAAAGTACCACTTCTGGGTGATGGATTTGGTCCAGAAGTTAATACAGATCTACAACTGTGGTGTTACAACCACAGGCCGAATTTCATCCATCTATCTAGTTGCGTTTTTGAGTTATTGTGTTTACACCCACACAGACACACACACAATTCCAAAAAACGGTATTTTTGGACTCTGGGAGGTCTATAATGTCAAGATGCATCAAAATATTGAGGTCGAATTTTTTCATGATCACTTTCTGTATATGAGAAAGTAAAAACAGTTTCTCCTGTGCGAAGTGGCAGGTGAATTGCTGTCAACAAAAAGCAGTCACCGGAGAAATAAACTGAAATGTCACTCACTCTGGATTTTTCTGTCCATATTGTAAATGTTTTGTTGACCAGCACATTCTGTTTTCAGGCATTTGAATTACATCTTGATATACAACAAGCGCCAAGAAAGGCGGCACAGTAAATCGCTTTCTACTTCACACGCTTTACGCACCCGCATTCAGCTCGCTTTGTCACCACAAATGCTGTGTGAACAGCCGCCCTCTGTCACCAGCCGCCGATCACTGGATGAATATGTGTGGGCGGCTCGTGGTGGATGACTTTCTGTTTTAGGGTTAAAAACTAACAGCAAGAATATTCATTCAAAAACGAAAATTAAAAATACTTTAGTAATTTATTATTTTATTCCAGCTACTTTAATAGTTTTGTTTAGTTTTAGTTTTTCATTTCAGTTTTGTTAATTATTTAATTTCAGTTTATTAGGGTTAAAAACTAACGGCAAGAATATTCATTCAAAAACGAAAATTAAAAATACTTTAATAATTTATTATTTTATTCCAGCTACTTTAATAGTTTTGTTTAGTTTTAGTTTTTCATTTCAGTTTTGTTAATTATTTAATTTCAGTTTATTAGGGTTAAAAACTAACGGCAAGAATATTCATTCAAAAACGAAAATTAAAAATACTTTAGTAATTTATTATTTTATTCCAGCTACTTTAATAGTTTTGTTTAGTTTTAGTTTTTCATTTTGGTTTTGTTAATTAATTTCAGTTTATGAAAATGTTTTTTTAATAGTTTCAGTTTTGATTTTAGTTATTAACTATAATAACCTTGCACTGCACACTCTGTCCAGAGTGGCATCCATGCATACCTCCTACTGTAACTTCATCAAACATAGCAATTACATCCCAGCATAGTTGCCCACTGTGTCGGGTTAGGCACCCTTGCTGATCTTCATATTCTTTTTGTTTTTCTGTTTTGCTCTCATGCAGGTTGCTTACGAAACCATTTTGTGAAAAGGACAGACATGGCACCTGATGACCTACACCTTCTTTCCTGCATTTCAAGTACCCAGCACTTTGTTGTTTTCTTATAGCATAAAATATAAAATGTTGTTTACGCTCACCAAAGCCAGGGCTTGCTTGAAGGTAAAGCAATTCACAATTCAGTTTTATATTCTGCATCAGAGAAAGCTGAAATAAAAATTGTCCAGCAGATGGCGATGATGATGTTTGGGGAAAAATGCTGTTCATTGAGTTGAAAAAATCTCTGCATACTAAAACAGCAATACCTCTGCCGATGAATATAAATAAATATAAATATATCGTCCAAATGTATTTAGTGAGACTTGCATTTAAAAGGCACATGATCCAGCTTGCTCGCCACGTGATTGGCCGACATGTGCTGCCATACTTCTGCGGCTCAGTCGAGAACTAATTAATAATACTCAACACAACTCCTCAGCTCCCCCACAACAAGCTTCTGTTCAAATTCCTTTATTTGTTGAATTATCATTTGACCTGAAGCAATGGTCACACATCTATTTAACACAACCAGACATTGAATACCAGGAAAAACATTACAATATGGCACTTTTCTACAAGAATGGCAAGTCATGGTGAATCCAGGTCTTCGTTTCTTAATGGAAAGTCTCAGATATCTGCTATGGCAGCCGTGAGCCATGCTGGTATTACTTTGGGCCTTTTCACTGCTGCTTTCCAACTCCATCTACTTCCCTTTGCATGAGAACTATCCTGCCCATCATTTTTATTTCTGACTCCTGTTGCCCATTTCTCGCCACTGGGCTCACCTTCACAATCCCTATTTCCTAATCCAGGTGCCCTTTACACTCTTAACTTTCTCCGTTTTTAATGTCTTGTCAGATTAGACCACCCTCGCCTTTTACTTCTAATTTCCTACCATTTGCACTCAGGACCATCTTTGGCATATCTCATTTCTAATGTCTCCTGTGAAAGAAGGATCTCCATTTTTTAATATTTAATTGGATCTCCATTTTTTAATATTTAATTAATTTATCTGTGGAGACTCCAACCTTTCTGCTTTTATTTTCCTAAATCCATTTCACACCCCCTTTAAAACTCACAGCAACACAGAGTGAAGAAGTCATAATGAAAGAGATGAGCTCAGAATACTGTTGGCTCACAATCACAGTTTGCACAGAAAATACTAAATGAAACTTGGCACACGACAGTAGAGGAAGGAGCAGGCTGCCCTGGCAGACTATGCCAGCCCGCTGAGTCGGGAGAAATCTGAGGGTCAGGGGTTGTTAAAGTTAACACTGCAAAGATCAGATTGTGCATAAAGTCTGCTTGTGCTGCACTACAGGCACCAAAACAGACTCAATCACGTACACTCTTATGGTTGGGTGGCAAATGCTTTTGCTTTGTTTAGTGAAAAAATGTTGGGCATTGTGATCAGAAAGTGTAGTTAGAAAAGATTAAAATCTGCTTATGGTGTCTGAAACGCTCCCCTAGATGACACTCTCAAAGAGCCGAGTGGACTTCTCTTGGATGGGTGGAGGTAGCAGCTTGACCTCCGCTTCAGATGTGCAGTACCCAAGATGGTGGTGTCCCCAGATGGGTGTGGTAAGGTGCTGCCAGCGCTGCAAGACACAGAGAGAGACAGAGTGGGGTGTTAGTCCCTTCTAGGCATGCTTGTTATTTTCACAAGAACCATCTGCCTGCTCATGTCGTGCTTCAGCCTTCCCATTATGAGAAGCTGCATTGAGTATAAGGCAGGGAGCCAATAACACCAGGTCAGGTTGGGGAGCCTGCACTGGTACAGAGGCATAGCCGCACCCACCACACGATGAAACAGCTCGGGATCCCGGTTGGCAAACCCCCAGACAGACACACGGTCCAGTCTCAACCTCCGGAAATGATCATCTATCGGCTGCAGCCAGGTGTTACGTTGGTGTCCCCTTTGCCTGGTCCAGCCTCTCGGGTCCTATGATGGTCCTGCGAGCCGGATCACCCTCACCACATGGCCGTAGTGCCATAACTGACGCTCCCACACAATGCAGGTAATGTGCCTCATTCGGGAGAGCAGAACACAAGGTGCTGAAGGAAGTCTTTAAGAAGCCCAGAATTTCACCACAGGACCTCAAGGTAACTCAGGCCACAGTTGATGTCAAAGTTCATGAGTCTCCCATTAGAGAGAGCCTAAATGAATGGGAGGTGTGCCAGCAGGAAAACTTTGCTCTCTGAAAAAAAACATCAGAGCAAGACTAAAGTTTACCCATGAACACTTTCCCAAAGACCAGAACGTCCGGAACATTGTGCTCTGGCCAGACAAAGCCAAGACAGAGTTATCTGGACACAGTACCAAAAAACATGTTTGGTGAAAACCAAAGATGGCGCGTGACCAGAAGAACCTGATACCAACTGTAAGTCTGGTGTTGGAAAAGTCATGGTTTGGGACTGTTTTGCTGCATCAGAAGGCCCTGGGCAGCTCGCCATCATATAATCCACTTGAAATCTTCATTATACGAGAGGGTGCTTGAAGATGATGTGAGACCATCTTTTACAAAAGTGAAGCTCATCTGAAAGTGGACTGTATGAAAATGACAATGACCCTAAGCATCCCAGTATGCCCACCAAGGAATAGCAGCAAAGAAAGAAATGGAGAGTTCCGGAAAGGTCCACATGTGAATCCCATCAAGATGCTGTGGGGGGATTTGACATGGGGCATGCATGCAAGATACCCCTCAACCATCGCACGGCTGCAAGAATTCTGCATGGCGGAGTGGGGAACACTTTCTTCCAGCTGAAGTTAGAGACTGCTAGATCGTTATAGGGAACTTCTACTATTAAAGCTATTAGGGCCAAGGGTTGACTCACTTCTTCTATAGATGGAGATGGCACGTCTGTTCACTTTGCATTGAATAAATTACTGCCAAATCAAATGTTTATTTTTTTAATTGCATCACATTTCTTTAATGATACTGTTTAAATGAAGATCAAATCTTGACATGTCCACATATGTTAAAGAAACAAATATTTCATGGGGTGGATTGTAGCCCTTCTTTCTTAAAGTTTCAGCTCATGAAAAAGATCTGAAATGATCAGAAATTCTTAGGAAGAATGTGAGAAGAGTGCATGATGGTAATACTGACCTCTCGCAGCGAGCCCTTGTCCCTCAGCAGCTTGAACACCACAGTGATTGGGATGCACATCATGGAGGAGAGTGCTAGACACCAACCAAGGGCCTCACCCCACCACGGGTAGACATATGATGAATTGTAGGTCAGCCTCTGGTAATTCACTGTATGGAAAAGGAAGATTCCCTGTAAAGATCAAGAACACCGAGAATAAGAGCACTGCCACAAGATTATGGAGCACATCTGAGGACTGGGGGGGGGGAGGTTAATTAAGCCATGGGGTGGCGCTGCCCACAGTGAGCTTTTCACTAAGAGGAGAGCTTCAGATGTACCCCAAAAAACAGTATGCCTTCCAATTGAAACAGATACTCTGCAGAACACAAATGAATGGCCGTGAGCTTCGTCTTTTTCTGTATCTGTGTTCACGTAGCTAGTAACTAGTGACTTACACTTACACACCACATACACTTCAGAGATGGTCCTCCACCTGAAGCTAAGCATGTTTGGGCCCAGCCAGTACTAGGATGGCAGACCACCTAGGAAAAGCTTGGGTTGCTGCTGGAAGAGGTGTTGGTGAGACCAGCAGGGGGTACTTACCTTGTGGTCTGTGTGTGGATCCCAATGCCCCAGTGCAGTGATGGGGACACTGTGCTGTAAAAATGGCACAGTTCTTTGGATGAGGTTCTGACTCTCTGTGGTCAGGAAAGATCCCAGGGTGTACCCTGATGTCCTGGCTAAACTCCTCATCATTCTGACCCACTAATCATCCCCTGTCTCTAACTTTCACCCCATTAACACCTAATACTGGCACAAAATGGCTACCATCACATCATCCTGGTGGAAGCCGTGCATTAGTGGTGGTTAAAGTGGCTCCCCACTCTCTGTGTAAAGTGTCTGAGTAATGCGAAAAGTGCTATGTAAATGTAAGGAATTAATTAAACACACAACTTCAGTGTGCTCTCATTCCATTACTGGGTCAAGTCTGTACTGGTAGTATCCAGTGCAAGGCAGGGACCACCATAAGCGGGTGGTCCAGTCCCACCCTCCAGCAATGACCATCTATCTGCCACAGCCAGGTGTTACATGGGTGTCCCCTTGGCCTGGTGCAGCCACTTGGGTCCTCAGTAATGAGGATCCTGTGGGCCAGATTAGCCTTGCAACACATGACACTCCCTCACAATGCAGGTAATGTGCCTCATTTGGGACCGTGTGAGCAACCACTCATTGGACACAAAGTCAAACCAGCGGTACCCAAGGATTCTCTGAGTAGACACAGTACTGAAGGAGTCCAGTCTTTGTCTCAGGTCACTGGATAGCGTCCATGTCTCACAATCATATAGCAAGACAGGAAGCACCAGGACTCTAAAGACTTGGACCGTCACCCATTTTGCTTAGATCTCAGGAGCACCACAGACCCCTTTACAGTGACCTCATGATCCCCCCAAGCTCTCCCAGTCCATCTACTGACTTCATAGGAAGAGTCACCAGAGACATGAATGTCACTGCCAAGGTAATTAAACCTTTCGACAAGGTCGACACTCTCTCCGCAGACAGACACACTGCTGATGGCCATGCCTAAGAGGTCATTAAAGGCCTGGTTCTTGGTTTTTATCGGGACACTCGCAAGCCCAGACACTCAGACTCCTCGCTCAGTCTGAGCGCCCCAATCAGAGCCTCTGTTGACTCCACAAAGATCACAGCAAAGTCAAGATCAGTGATTCTTTCTTCACCAACAGATGCCCCACAGCCGCTGGACCCCACAACCTTGCCCAACACATAGTCCATGCAAGCATTGAACACAGTAGGAGAAGGACCTCAGAATCAACTGGGAAACCCACAGAGGTTCTGCCTCCACTCTGCATAACACTTACAGTACCAGTGTACAGGCCGGCCATGATATCCAGCAACCTCGAGGGGATCTCACAAAATTTCAGAATGTCCCACAGGGCAGCTCGATCAAGTGAGTCGAACGCTTTAAGAAAACAGTCAAAGGCTGCAGAGAAACTCTGCCAATATTCGCATTTGCACTCCATGAGAACCCTCAGTGCTAGGATGTGGACGATGGCAGACTTCTTAAGTGTAAAACCAGACTGCTCCAGTCGCTGGTAGGTGAGCAAGTGATCACGGATCCTATTGAGGACGACCCTAGCAAGGACCTTACCCGCCACCGAGAGCAGTGTTATCCTCCTGTAGTTGCCACAATCCAGGTAATCACCCTTCCCTTTCCAGTTAGGGACGACAAGTCCCATTTTTCAGTCAGTTGGGATGACGCCCATGTCCCAAATGGAAGCAAAGATTGCTTGCAATGCCAAGAGGAGAGGCTTACCAGCTGCCTGGAGAAGTTCACCCTGGATACTACAGAGTACTCAATTTCATCAATCAGATTCAAATATGTTGGATGGATGGATGGACATTTCATTGTAGCATTTTACTGGAACAAGGAAACAGTGCAGACATGGAGACAACTGCAGGCAAGGGTTCAAACAGAAAATTGCTCTTGATGCATGGAGAATTTCTGTACTCACCATACACAACAGAGGAGTGAGGAAAGCCCAGCACCACTTCATGTAAGGCAGTGGCTGATATCCAATCATGTGTGCAATGTCCCCCAGGAAGCGATCAGCACCTACAAGCACAAGACTTGCATCAGTCCAGTATCTACATGCGCTTCTGCTGCCTTCCATAAGAAGGCTTACTTAGCCAAACTACATACATAGTATACTCACCATAGACCCAACCAATGACCACACACTCCCAGAATGCCTGCCACAGAAGCGTCATGCCACTTGCAGAGTAGTAGTCAAAGAGCTGAAACACATACATGCCACCCTGCAGAAGAAGAGGACCTTGGAATTACTGGTCACATACCATACTAGGCCTAAGGTAAGTGACCAGACTTTGTGGAGACAAGGCGTTTCTCTAACAGTCAGCGTATTGTTGGCCAGTACTCATCTTAATTTCTGTGCCACGCTGTATTATGTTTTGTCGGTCGAGGTGCTGGGAGTCACTTGGACATTCTTGGATAAGTGGGACTCATGAATGAGGCCGCAACCATCTCTGAAGGCCTCATTGCCTCTGACATATTGGGGTAACCAATTGGGGAGTTGAAGAAGGGCCTCAGGGTTTGTGATAATATCATTGGGAGACCCCACAACTGGGTTTCTTTAGGGCCTAAGAGGCACTTTACTAACCTGAAGAGCTGGCAAAATGGAGGTGGAAAGAGCATAACCAGTCCATGTTACATCAACTACCCGACCATTAATTTTAAGCACTTTTCACTAACCGTTAGTGTAAAACTCGGCTGCCATGTACACAAGGCAGGAACTAGCCATGGACAGGATTCTAGTGTAGGGTCTACTCATGGCCTCACCTTCCCTGGGGCAAGACCTGATTATCATTTTAAATGACAGCATGTGGTTGAACTTGGGGAGGAGGAACCCATTTGAGTACAAAGAGGAAATCCAATTGGAAACCAAGCATTGCAAGATGGCAACATGAAGTGTTGTGCCATCATGTTGCCCTCTATGCCAACTAGAATTCCACATGAAACCCAACCGCTATAGACTTACCTCAGTGACCATGGAGAGATCAATGATAAAGCAGATTAGACAGCAAATAGCCACGACAATCTCCCTCCGCACAGTCCTCACTGCTGTAGGGGGCAGCATGTCCATTATTCCCGTAATGAAGCCCTCAACACCAACAAACTGTAAGAAGATAAAGAAAATGAACCCCCCCACCTTCTCAGGTTTTAAAACCGAAAGATAGCAGAAGAAGACGAGTTCATTTACCTGGCTGTCCAGACCCAAGATGAGCAGCATGAAGAAGAAAAGGGCAGCCCAGACGGGGGCAAAGGGCATCAGAGTCACAGCCTTTGGGTAAGCGATGAAAGCTAGTCCTGGGCCTGTGGTGAAAACGCAGGAGAGCAAAGTTCAGGGTCAGTCAGGAAGGAGTAAAAGATGAAGTAAAAACCAGACAGTTCCTCAAACCTTTGAGCAGTAGTTAGACAAAGAAACTATGGATGAGTTCATGACGAGCTGATTAGAAGCCAGTCATTGATACTCTTGATGGACAGTTGTAGTGCCTTCACTTTTTCACATTTTATGTTGCAGCCTCGTGCGAAAATCATTTTAATGATTTTCCCCTCATCCAGCAACACTCAATCCTCCAGAATAGCAAAGTTATAAATTTAGCAAATTTATGAAAAATAAAGTGAAATCGCTTATTGACTCAAGTATTCAGTCCCTTTGCTACGACACTGGAGATTCGGCACAGGAGTATCCCGTTCACCTGATCATCACTGAGATGTTTCTACACCTTGTGTGGAGTCCACCTGTGGTCAGTTCAATTGATTGAACATGATCAGGAGAGGCACACACCTGTCTGCAGAAGGTCCACAGTTGGCAATGTGCATCAGAACAAAGACCAACCAATGAGGTCAAAGGAATTGCCTTTAGAACATGGACAGGATTGTGTCGAGGCGCAGATCTGGGGAAGGCTAATAAAGCACATGCAGGTTCCCAAGAGCTGGCCGCATGGCAGATTTTCAGGAAAGAATTCGCCGAAGACTGCCACTGGTGAACCCAAGAAATCCGCTGTGGAAAACACCTTGGCGAATTTCACTGATCTACCCCAGCATCCAGAGAGTGACCAAGTATTTCAAATTAGTGACGTGCCATCCGATCGGCCGCCCATCTAAATCAGCTAATTATCATAGCAAATGGCTGGATCGGTCTTTCAGTAAATTATCCAACTAACAAGAGGGCTTTTTCAGCATCTGCTTTTCTGAGATTTATGGTAATTTCTTTGCAGTGCTCCTTTACACGAGCTATTATGGTAGCTGGGCTAGCAGACGCCTTCGTTTGCTGCAAACCTCCTCTGAACAGACAGCAGTAAGGCATACTTTACCAGAGAGAGAGAAGTTTGGAATATCAGCCTTTACATTAAAGAAAGTGAAGTGGAGTAATAAACAGAGAAAAAGGAATCGGACGAGCCATCCTGTTTATACATTCTGAAGGCGTATGAAAAATTGGATACAAAAGAGGGAGAGAGAGAGAATGATGTTTGGGAAAGCAAAGTCTAGGAACAAAGCTGGGAAGGATTTCATTCAAATAAAGCAGATGAGTAAGATGATAGGATCAAGAATAGATGGAAGAGGGGCTTTGAAAGGCTGTTGAATGGAGAAAATCCAAGGGTAGCATTTGGGGAAGGAGTCCCAAATGAAGGGTAAGTAACAAGATGAAGAAGGGAGAAAGGCAATGAGGCGCTGAAAAGAAGGAAGAATGGAAAGGCAAAAGGGCCAGATGAAATACTAGTGGAGGAGTGGAATGGTTTAGGAGAAGAGGGGATGTGTTGTGGGATCAAATGCAGAAGATCTATCGAGTGGAGAACAGTGTGACTGTAGCCATTTATAAGGAGAAAAGAGGAAACTGTGGAGGGATAAAGCTGATGTCAGACACAATAGAAGTTTGGGAAAGGGTTATGAAGAGAACGTTTAGGAAAGGGACCACCATAGGAGAGGAGCAGTTTGGTGTTATGCCAGGGAGTGGAATTACCGAATGCAGTCTTTGCTTTGAGAAAGAAAGGGTTGCATATGGTGTTTGTTGATTTGGAGAAGCCCTGTGATAGAGTGTGACGTCAAGAGGTGCAGGAGAGAAAGTGGGTGAGGATTGTCCAGGATATGTATGAGGGAGTGAGGACTCGGGTTTAAAGCAGTGTTGGGGTAGCACACAAGATCCAGGTTAAAGGAGGTCTGCACCAGGGATCTTCTTTAAGTCCTCGCCTCTTTGATCTGCTTATGGATGTGTTGGGTCAAGGAACAAAAGACCAAGCCCCCTGGTGCAGGCCTTTTGCTACTGACATTGTGTTAGTGTTGTAGCACCAGAGAAGAGGAAGTGGAGAGGACATGGAGAGAACAGAGAAGGGCTTTGGAAGATAAATAGGAAGTAGACAGAAGATATGAAGTTTAATGATGATCAAGATTCAGGAGTTAGCCTGCATGGAGAGCTATTGAAATGAGTGGATATGTTTAAATATCTAGGATCAGAGGTAGCCCAAGATGGAAAATTAGAGGCAGAGATAATTAATAGAGTGCAGTGTGGATGGAACAATTGGAAGAAGGTATCAGGAGTATCGTGTGATCGAAGAATTAAGGCTAAGGTTAAAGGTAAGACAGTGGTAAGACCAGCAATTGAGATATGAGAAGTTAAAGGAAGCTCAGGAGAAGAAGATGTGGCAGAAATGAGAATGCTGAGATGGCTGTGTGGAGTTACAAAAAGGGAAAGATTAAGAAATGAGACAGTCAGAGGGACAACAAAAGTAGGAGATCTATGTAAGAAAGTACAGGAAAGTCAGTTGAAGTGGTATGGACATGTGGTGAGGAGTGACAATGAAGATGTGGGCAAAAGAGGGATAGCAGTGGAAATACGGGGTGAAGGAGGCCAAAGCAGAGGTGGATGGATAAAGTAAATGAAGATCTGAAGGAAAAGAGCTTGGCTGGTGAGGAGGCTGATCAAGTGCATCAACCTCACATAGAATGTAGGGAAAGATGAAAAGGAAGAGGAAGAAAAATGAGACGAAGAAGGAGGAAGAGGAGAAGCCATCCTGTGCAATCAGATAAGTGCAGGCCTTTTCAACACTACATGACAGAGTCTGGATGTTGAGTGAGTTGCTGTTCACTACATCAGCTCACATTTTCAAATAGGAAAAAAGAACAAATTAAGAAAGAATTTGAAATTGCTGCTTAGTAAACAATAGGCTTGAACGCTTAAAAACACCTCGGGTCTCTTTCACTTGTAGACGTGTTAGCCTCGTATCTTCTTCATAAACATCTTATGAACATTTCATAGATTTGTGTCTTTTAAAAGTTTGTATTGTGTTTGTCATTTGTTTGTGTGGGTCATACAATATAAGATTTGGTAAGAAATAAGTACTGCAGAATTAAAATGACAAATCCATATTTATAATTACACCTCAAGAATTATGAATGTCTGCCTGGTACACCACAAAAACCTGTATTAATATGAGAAATGAAGAGCAAAAAATCTGTAGTGCAATTAATGATTAAAAATGATTAAAACGTCTAAGAGCTGTATATTTACATGTCATCCTTCAAACTCAGCCCAATTGTTTTGGACTCGCTGGTGGAACCGAACAATGCAACTATGCAAATATTTGTTAATACTTCATAAAATCATTCTTTTCTTTATTGCTATGCACTCTGTGTTGGCTGGGATTGGCTCCAGACGGACCCCCATGACCCTGTAGTTACGATATAGTGGGTTGGATAATTAAAGTGCAGTGTTTTCCTGTTTAAATGCCACATCGCATACTCCGATGCCACAATGTAATGTTTTTCTTTTCTAACTCAAAGATTTGTGTACCACAGCAACTCGTCACCCCAACCCCATAATGACTTTGCTGAACGTCCCGATTCAAATGTATACAAATTAATAGACAGATAAGTATCAACTAAATGAAACGTGTGTTTAAACTTTTAAATGGCACCACAATCTACTTTCTCCATTTCATAGTTTTATTTTTGTAAAGATATTTTTGCAACTATTACTATTATAATATGGATATACAGTATAATTTCTTTAGCAACTAGATAGGACATTAAGATCTGCCCTTCAAAATTATAAAATGACTTTAATAATAGAAATGTATGCTCTGGAAACTTAAATGAAAGCTGAGAAAAAAAATCTTGTTTTAAGAGAATTTTTTTTATTTTAGTATATTTATGGTCACTGAACAACATCCATCCCTCCATTATCCAACCCACTGTATCCTAACTACGGGGTCACGGAGGTCTGCTGGAGCCAATACCAGACAACACAGGGCACAAGGCAGGAAACAAACCCCGGGCAGGGCGCCAGCCCACCGCAGGACACACACACACCAACACACACTAGGGACAATTTAGGATCACTTTAGGGGGGTAAACATTAACGTTAACATTATACAAAGATATTGTCTGTCTGTATACCTGCATTGTTATCACTCTTTAATTTAATATTGTTTTTTGTATCAGTATGCTGCTGCTGGAGTATGTGAATTTCCCCTTGGGATTAATAAAGTATCTATCTATCTATCTATCTATCTATCTATCTATCTATCTATCTATCTATCTATCTATCTATCTATCTATCTATCTATCCTGCATGTCTTTGGACTGTGGGAGGAAACCCACGCAGACATGGGGAGAACATGCAAACTCCATGCAGGGAGGACCCAGGAAGCAACCCCAGGTCTCCTTACTGCGAGGCAGCAGAGCTACCCACTGCGCCACCTTGCCACCCTTCATAACAATAAACCTACAGAATTCAATTTTGTTAATAAACAAATGACAGCTAACACCTGCAGTCTGTAGTTTAATTTAAAAAATACCAAAGTTCACTTCAATGTAGAGTATATGGCTTCTCAGCGCCTGGTTACGCCTGAGTTTAATGTTAAAAGTTTTTTAAAAGGAAAAAGAAAGAAATAAACTGGAGTTGTGGAATCGGCCGGTCCGCTGACATGCTGTCCAGGGCATCACTAAACTGCAGGAGATAATGTCACCGTGGAGGGGTCTCCGCTTCAATTTTCTTTATAAACCATTACAAGTTCTTGATAGGCCGAGTCAGGACCCTCAGGTAACAGGCCAGTAAGGCCTTCACGCAGGTAATACAAGAGCAGCTACTGTATAGTTGGAGCAATGGCAGACGTTAACTCGGACAGCAAGAAGATACGTTTAAATGTAGGTGGACTGGCAGCGCAGTAACCTGAGATGATGAGCTTATAGGGTCAGAAGTGTTGTGTCTGCAGAGTACGGGGACATTCTGACTTGCATGCGCTATTTGACGTTCATCACATTATGCTACTGCAGAGCAAATATTTTATGTAAATATTTAACATTTTATCTTCTTTAAAAAGAAAACGTTACAAAAACGTTCATGAAAACTTGAATTTAGTTTGTCGATTACTAAGTAACACTAAACATGCAGTACGTTTCTTTTACATAAATTTCACATTGTGGGACTCCTGAATCTCTGTCTGAATTGAATCACGGGCTTAGTGCTGCGTCTCCTATCCTGTCCTACTAAGTGTACCATCTCCTGTCCTACTAAGTGCAGCGTCTCCTGTCCTACTAAGTGTAGCGTCTCCTGTCCTGTCCTACTAAGTACTGCATCTCCTGTCCTACTAAGTGTAGCGTCTCCTGTCCTGTCCTACTAAGTACTGCGTCTCCTGTCCTACTAAGTGTAGCGTCTCCTATCCTGTCCTACTAAGTGTACCATCTCCTGTCCTACTAAGTGCAGCGTCTCCTGTCCTACTAAGTGCAGCGTCTCCTGTCCTACTAAGTGTAGCGTCTCCTGTCCTGTCCTACTAAGTACTGCGTCTCCTGTCCTACTAAGTGCAGCATCTCCTGTCCTACTAAGTGTAGCGTCTCCTATCCTGTCCTACTAAGTGTACCATCTCCTGTCCTACTAAGTGTAGCGTCTCCTGTCCTACTAAGTACTGCGTCTCCTGTCCTACTAAGTGCAGCATCTCCTGTCCTACTAAGTGCAGCATCTCCTGTCCTACTAAGTGTAGCGTCTCCTATCCTGTCCTACTAAGTGTACCATCTCCTGTCCTACTAAGTGTAGCGTCTCCTGTCCTACTAAGTACTGCGTCTCCTGTCCTACTAAGTGCAGCATCTCCTGTCCTACTAAGTGCAGCGTCTTCTGTCCTACTAAGTGTAGCGTCTCCTGTCCTGTCCTACTAAGTGCAGCATCTCCTGTCCTACTAATTGTAGCGTCTCCTATCCTGTCCTACTAAGTGTACCATCTCCTGTCCTACTAAGTGTAGCGTCTCCTGTCCTACTAAGTACTGCGTCTCCTGTCCTACTAAGTGCAGCATCTCCTGTCCTACTAAGTGCAGCGTCTTCTGTCCTACTAAGTATAGCATCTCCTATCCTGTCCTACTAAGTACAGCGTCTCCTATCCTGTCCTACTAGGTGTAGCATCTCCTATCCTGTCCTACTAAGTGCAGCGTCTCCTGTCCTACTAAGTGTAGCGTCTTCTGTCCTACTAAGTGTAGCGTCTCCTATCCTGTCCTACTAAGTGCAGCGTCTCCTGTTCTACTAAGTGCAGCATCTCCTGTCCTACTAAGTGCTGCGTCTTCTGTCCTACTAAGTGCAGCGTCTCCTGTCCTACTAAGTGCAGCGTCTCCTGTCCTACTAAGTGCAGCATCTCCTGTCCTACTAAGTGTAGCGTCTCCTATCCTGTCCTACTAAGTGTACCATCTCCTGTCCTACTAAGTGTAGCGTCTCCTGTCCTACTAAGTGCAGCATCTCCTGTCCTACTAAGTGTACCATCTCCTGTCCTACTAAGTGTAGCGTCTCCTGTCCTACTAAGTGCAGCATCTCCTGTCCTACTAAGTGCAGCGTCTTCTGTCCTACTAAGTGTAGCGTCTCCTGTCCTGTCCTACTAAGTACTGCGTCTCCTGTCCTACTAAGTGCAGCGTCTTCTGTCCTACTAAGTGTAGCGTCTCCTGTCCTGTCCTACTAAGTACTGCGTCTCCTGTCCTACTAAGTGCAGCATCTCCTGTCCTACTAAGTGTAGTGTCTCCTATCCTGTCCTACTAAGTGTACCATCTCCTGTCCTAGTAAGTGTAGCGTCTCCTGTCCTACTAAGTACTGCGTCTCCTGTCCTACTAAGTGCAGCATCTCCTGTCCTACTAAGTGCAGCGTCTTCTGTCCTACTAAGTGTAGCGTCTCCTGTCCTGTCCTACTAAGTACTGCGTCTCCTGTCCTACTAAGTGCAGCGTCTTCTGTCCTACTAAGTGTAGCGTCTCCTATCCTGTCCTACTAAGTGCAGCGTCTCCTGTCCTACTAAGTGTAGCGTCTTCTGTCCTACTAAGTGTAGCGTCTCCTATCCTGTCCTACTAAGTGCAGCATCTCCTGTCCTACTAAGTGCTGCGTCTTCTGTCCTACTAAGTGTAGCGTCTCCTGCCCTTCCCGGGGTTTTTGCTTGCGGTCCTCAGAATCTGTGCCTCCGATTTCAACGCCACCACAGTATGGAAAGCAGCAGGAGTGCGGACCACTCAGCATTCCTCCCAACATGGAATCAAACGAGACCTGCCACCCAACAGCAGTTTAATCAAGCTGGGAATGTTCTGCTGCATATCTCACAAGTCATGTTAAGTACTTGGCACATGGATGTCCAGCCAGGCCCCTGTTATCCAGTTATTACTCAGGATTACATTTTGGGAATTCAGGTTGTAGACTCATAGATTTTTCCCAGCTTATTCTTTGGCTCATAATCTGAGCTGCATGCTGACACCTGGTAGATAAAAGCAGCAGAGTTTAGATAAGGACCTGACTTAGCCAGTGAAACAATAGACTGAGGTCCACCATGTCCTTCACTGCAGGGATATTATCTATTATCGCATGTACATAGTACTGTGAAATCCTTGCTTGCATTTGCAAGATGTTGACGCCATCTCGCACCATGACTAGTGAACCTTACCTTGAAACTTCTGGTTTTCTTACCTGAAAAGCAGCATCTATCACTCGAAGATATCGGAAGCCAAATGAGACAAATCATCTACCTCCTGTGAAGTGTGCTGAGATAAACCGATGGAAGGCAACCATTGCTTCACCTTTCTTGTTGGGAATATATAAAGGAACAGCTCACCAGATTCCGCCACCTTGGAGATATCCACCCCCTGCTCTGCTGCCATAAAGCCCAGCACAGAGAAGACCACAAATCCAGCGAAGAAGCTTGTTCCACTGTTGATCGCTGCCAAGATGTACGCGTCCCTGAGGAGAACAAGTGCATCAACACGCATATATTGACTGGTACCACTTTCCAATAGCATTGCATGGACCATCACCCCGACCTCCCACTTCAATGTACAGAGCTGGTACCAACTCATTTTCTCAGATTCCTGGTGGCATTGTCTGCCAGGCTATGTGCACCCTAGCCTGGAGGCTTTCCAAAATGTGCTTACCGGTAGCAGTTATTGTGAAAATGGTTATAGCTGCCCAGAGCTGTGAGAGCTCCTAAACCAATGGCATACGAGAAGAAGACCTGAGTGCCTGCATCAATCCACACCTAGAAACACATAAGAATGTTCTTGTAAGTCAACACCTTCATGCAAAGCATAATAGACCAGACCTTGTAGGTCACACACCACTCCACACACACACGTCAGCTGATCCCACTGACCTGCGCCTCCCCAAGCTTTGACCAATCAGGCTTCAGATAATAAACGATGCCATCCAGAGCTCCGGGCAGAGTGACTCCGTGGCCAAGAAGCACCACAAGAACAACATAGGGAAAGAGCGCTGTGAAATAGACCACCTGCAAGGATAGATGAGACATGTTATAGGATAACGGGGTCAGGGCTGTGCCAGGGAAGGGGATTCTTCACTTCTGAAAAGTGTTATGCTGTGATGTCCACCCACTTACCCCTCAACTACCAGTAGATCCTCAAAGGCGTCCATTTAATTTGTCGACAGGGTAGATGTCCTGCTAAGCTCCAGAGGAACGACTCCACCATATAAAGTCAATCAAAGATACAAGGTCTTCAGCACATACCTGAACGCTCAGCTACTAATGTCTGTGAAGCCATCTTTGAGATATTCCACATATTGGTACATTTTTTTCCTAAGCTTTACACATTTTTCTGCTTCACTTTATGAGCTTTTCCTTCTGTTCTGAATATTAATTGTTTTGAAAGCTTTGTTTTCATGTCGTCGGTGTCATGTCTTATGTTTCTTTTGGTCATTTCTGATTCTTTATGTTGCTTTTGTCGATCTACAGTATATAAGCTGTGTGTATAGTGGGTGGTCCCCAAGAGGCGGGGCCACCTGCCAATCAACCCCAAGGTCCGCCCACTGCTTCTACAGTCCCTGCAGTTCATTGTGGATGCACGAAGGAGCTGGTGAGTGTTTTTGCTGTTTATTTTGGCATATTTTTGAAATTTTGACGTTCGTGCTCAATGTTTCACAAAATTTCTGAATTACTGTATTAGGACTTTACTTGATTTTGATTGCCATTGGAGTGTTTTTGGACAATTCCTTTGCTTCTTTTGCTCCACCGAGCTTCATTGTTATTGAAGAGCATTTTGTGAGAATAAAGTTTTTATTTTATAAAGATTCAGTGCTTGCTCTTATTAGTAGCTGGGGTTTGACGCTGATATCCCCCTCTAGTGGGCATTAATAGAAGCGTTTTGGAACTCTTCGGTAACTTGGGACTCTTATTTCACGACAGTTGAAGTTATGTGCTTGGCATTTATTTAAAGAGAGCCGCCATTCTGAGTGATCGTTGCTTAAATGCGCCGAAGTCGCTTGTTACTCTTCATCCACGTTTGTGGACAATTTTCTGAAAGTTTAATGCTTTCTTTGATCACGTTTTTGGTCAAACGATCTTTAGCTCCACGTTTTTGACTTGGAGTTTTGATCCACTTTTTGGTTCTGACAGAACATAATGTTGATTTTCTGGTGTTGACTCACACTTTGTGTTGCGTTTCATTTCTTGATTCCTCCGCTCTTTCATTCCTCTGCACCTTACCCTGTGGTGGCAGAACACAAATAATTTCGAGGCTCCCCCTATAATGGAGACTCTTTAAGACCCAACCATCCAGAACACTTTTGCATTATTTAAACTGCCCTGATTAACAGAAACTGCATAAATCAGATATTTTATTGATCGTAATACACTTCAGTTCCCATTTCTATTCTCTTTGTCTCCGTTTCAGTATAACTCCGTTAACACAAATGGTTAATCCATTCATCCAAGGATCCATGCCTTCTCTTCCAGTTATCCCAGCCATGCACCTCCAAGTAAGGGGTCCCGAGGTCCTAGGGGGTGGTCAGAAGGAATGGTCATGTGACTTTGCTGTGTCTTATATTGTGCATTTTTTTCACACACGCAGACAACATGCCATAAAAGGCTTTTAGTGATGAATGCTGATTGTTGTTGTGAACGTAGTATCGATATGCAGGTGGACAATAGTGCTGCAGGGCTTTGTAATCAGTTGTTAATGCCCCATTGCATGGAATGGCTCCTCTGCTGGGATGAAGGATAAATCCTGGCCCGGCCAAGAGGCTGTAATGGATGGAGGTGTGACATGGCCAGTGTAGTTCTCAGACGCGATCCCATTTGGGCTGAAAAAATAATGGATGGTCAGGCGGAACAGGAGAGACAGCAGTTCCTCCTGCAATATTATGAATGGCAGTGTTCTTCTGGCATAGTCCAAATATGAACACCCGCATGGCATGCTGGGTAGTTGTTCTGGTGTATAAAATCTGTACATTTTGGTTTAATTTTAATGGATGGTCAGACGGAACAGGAGAGACAGCAGTTCCTCCTGCAATATTATGAATGGCAGTGTTCTTCTGGCATAGTCCAAATATGAACACCCGCATGGCATGCTGGGTAGTTGTTCTGGTGTATAAAATCTGTACATTTTGGTTTAATTTTAATGGATGGTCAGGCGGAACAGGAGAGACAGCAGTTCCTCCTGCAATATTATGAATGGCAGTGTTCTTCTGGCATAGTCCAAATATGAACACCCGCATGGCATGCTGGGTAGATGTTCTGGTGTATAAAATCTGTACATTTTGGTTTAATTTTAATGGATGGTCAGGCGGAACAGGAGAGACAGCAGTTCCTCCTGCAATATTATGAATGGCAGTGTTCTTCTGGCATAGTCCAAATATGAACACCCGCATGGCATGCTGGGTAGTTGTTCTGGTGTATAAAATCTGTACATTTTGGTTTAATTTTAATGGATGGTCAGGCAGAACAGGAGAGACAGCAGTTCCTCCTGCAATATTATGAATGGCAGTGTTCTTCTGGCATAGTCCAAATATGAACACCCGCATGGCATGCTGGGTAGTTGTTCTGGTGTATAAAATCTGTACATTTTGGTTTAATTTTAATGGATGGTCAGGCGGAACAGAAGAGACAGCAGTTCCTCCTGCAATATTATGAATGGCAGTGTTCTTCTGGCATAGTCCAAATATGAACACCCGCATGGCATGCTGGGTAGTTGTTCTGGTGTATAAAATCTGTACATTTTGGTTTAATTTTAATGGATGGTCAGGCGGAACAGGAGAGACAGCAGTTCCTCCTGCAATATTATGAATGGCAGTGTTCTTCTGGCATAGTCCAAATATGAACACCCGCATGGCATGCTGGGTAGATGTTCTGGTGTATAAAATCTGTACATTTTGGTTTAATTTTAATGGATGGTCAGGCGGAACAGGAGAGACAGCAGTTCCTCCTGCAATATTATGAATGGCAGTGTTCTTCTGGCATAGTCCAAATATGAACACCCGCATGGCATGCTGGGTAGTTGTTCTGGTGTATAAAATCTGTACATTTTGGTTTAATTTTAATGGATGGTCAGGCGGAACAGGAGAGACAGCAGTTCCTCCTGCAATATTATGAATGGCAGTGTTCTTCTGGCATAGTCCAAATATGAACACCCGCATGGCATGCTGGGTAGTTGTTCTGGTGTATAAAATCTGTACATTTTGGTTTAATTTTAATGGATGGTCAGGCGGAACAGAAGAGACAGCAGTTCCTCCTGCAATATTATGAATGGCAGTGTTCTTCTGGCATAGTCCAAATATGAACACCCGCATGGCATGCTGGGTAGTTGTTCTGGTGTATAAAATCTGTACATTTTGGTTTAATTTTAATGGATGGTCAGGCGGAACAGGAGAGACAGCAGTTCCTCCTGCAATATTATGAATGGCAGTGTTCTTCTGGCATAGTCCAAATATGAACACCCGCATGGCATGCTGGGTAGTTGTTCTGGTGTATAAAATCTGTACGTTTTGGTTTAATTTTCCATTATATTTTGGTCAAGATAAAACAACAGATTAACTACAATTAAGACAAATCAAAGCAGGTTTTCTTACACCTCACTTTTAAAACAGCTGTTTCCAACATTGAACAGAAGACATTCTGATGGCTCAGTTATTTTACAGCCTGGGAAAGGTTGCTGAGCTGATACCTCAGGCTATTGATTACTTTATGGATGGACATTTGGGGTTTATGGCCTGGAAAGGGAAACTGAGGCAATATCAAAGAACTCTATTATCTGGGAAAGAATTTGAGCAAAATTCATCAATCATATTGATAGCCAGCCAATCAGGTGCATGTGCTGTGAAACCACGGCATGAAACGTTATAATAAATATGCCTTGGTTTGGAAAGCAGAGGAAGGAGGAGAAGAGGAGGAACAGACGAAGATGGCACTGGTCGTCAGAAACATCGATTGCTAAATCAAACGCCTCCCTGCGACATTCATCCTTGTCATCTGTAACTTTTTCGTAAGCTTTTCCTAAAGACTATATATATTCAGACTTTCCTATCAGTACCTATTTTCTATTATTCTTTGCTCCAGTGGTATTATTACTATTTTTGTAATAAATACCATGCTGCTTTTAACTTTCTATGCTTTGTCTTAATATCTAGAGTGATTGAATTAATAAGTTGGATTTCTGTGAGCACCTGGTGTAGCCAGATTTTTTGCCATTATTTCTGTGCTGCGAGGTTTATAAGGCTGAGAGTGATGGCGCCGCTCGAAAGAAGGGACAGTACGATAAAAAGAAGGTATTCTTGGCTGATAAATGGCCTATAGTCAAGAGTGCTGAGTCTTTGTATGTTTAAATGTATTCTTGTAGACCAAAAGTAATATTTAGGTCTGAGATATCACTAAAACATCGTATGTTGTTCGTGCCGATGATAAGTAAGTCTCCTGAAGTGCTGACCGGCAGGCTGATGTGTGGTTTAAAGTGCTAAGGGTTAATCAGCGTATGTGTGTGTCATTCATGGGGCACTGTTGTGGTTAGGGTCTGTGTGTGTGTGTGTTTATCTATGTGTGTGTGTGTTCATTTTAAAGTGCAACAGTAGACCAACCCGATAACGAACTTGACGAGAACATTTACCCTTGAGAAACGGGGAAAAGGGTAAGTGGAGGGAAATACTACGATAATACAGTAGTGTAGTCCAGAAGGACAGGCTGGTCGAGGTCCATGGGTGCTGCCAGGAGAAGATTTTGTGGGACTTCCGCCAGACCTGGAAGTGCTATGGCACCGGAAGTACTCCCAAGTCCTCCATAAAAGAAGCCGCTGCACCCGTGAAGTCAATCGGATCAGGAAGAAGTGGACGAGGCTGCATGGGAGACGTGAAAAGTGTAAGGAGCAAGAATCCAACTGTGTGCTGTGTTCACTGAAGAGAAGCCTGTGACAGGTATTTCATTAATGAAACAACTCATGTTTTGAACCCGGACTGTCTTGATGCACTTGTATTTGGGTTTGAGGCTCAGTACTGCCCCCTAGTGGCCACACAGTTTATTTCAAATTTATTGTCTAGTGTACACAGCACAATGACACTCGACCAACAACACACATCACGTTGACGCTGTCCTTGTCTCGTTCTTGGTTCCATTTCATTCATTTTTCAGTTTGAATTATTTCTTTTTGATTATTTCTCATAGTGTTGTTCTGTTTGTTTATCAATATTAGTTGATATGTTTAATGTTAGTTTTACAAATATTTATGTACTGTTTCTTTAAATATCTTTATGTTCCTTGTGTTTTGTGGATGATGCCCCAAGAGGCGGGGCCTTGTGTCTATCACAGCTGATGGCCCGCCCCAGCCCCGTAAAGGCTCATGGGATATGCAGTCCCTCACCATTCATTGGCAGGCAGTTTTGTTAGCAGTGCAGTTTTGGTAGTGTTTGCTGGTTATTTTGTTCCTTTTGTTTCTGTTTATTGGATTACAATTTGGGACCTGTTTGCTGTGGACTGCCTTTTAGGCAAATCCTTTTTTACTATATTTTTTTTTAATAAAGCCTCTTTTTTAAAGATTCTGACAGGACTTGTCTCCATATATTCCAGAGTTGCACAGTATATTCCCCTCTTATGGGAAAAAAAGAGATATTTGAGACTGTGTTTTGCATTTTAACAGCCTGTCCTCCATTTTGAGGCCTAGACAGGCCTTAAGCCTCCCAGTTTCCTAGAGTCAGACTCCCCTGGGGTGAGACCTGTTTTGGGGCAGGCCAGTTAGGATTCTGGCCTGTATTTTGTGGGCCTTTTTAATGGCCTCACCTTTTTGCAAGTTGTGTTCTGCTGTTATTATAACAGAATCCTATTCTGTAGGTTATGTAAAATATAACAAGTGAGTGAAACAGCCGAGTCCAACTTCAAATACAGTTTCAAGAAATTGTTCTCACTTGCGATTTAACCATTGCAAAACTTACAAAAAGCGATTTTTTTTGTTTAGTTTTTAAAGTTTTTTTGTAGGGTTGAAAAAAAAAGAACAAAGCCACCCAGGTCAACATCCTCTTTTCACACTGCTGTTAAATTTGAGTAAACTTTCTAAGAACGGGTGTGTTAGCGTTTAGGTCTGGGTCATTACATCTCGCAGTAGTAGTGCTGCTGCTTTGCAGTAAGGAGATTGTGGGTTCGCTTCCCAGGTCTTCGCTGTGTGGAGAGCGCTTTGAGTAGTGAGAAAATCGCTATATAAATGTAAAGAATTATTATTATTATTATATCTGGGGACACTCCTGGGATGTTCACACCAAAGCGAGTGAGTCACTCAGACCACAATCATACAGAGACACGACTACCTATTTAGTGAGTAAGCCATGTCTGTGTCTTCAGAAAGTAACGCAGAACCCTTCACTTTTTACACATTTTGCTCTAAAATTATTTAAATTCATTTTTTTCCTTCATCAAATAACACTTCATATCCCAGATTGACAAAGCGAAAACAAGGATTTACAAGCTTTTGAAAATTTAATAAAAATAAAAACCTGAAATATCACATTTGCCACAAGTACTCGGACTCTTTGCTATGACACTTGAAGTGTGTCCCATTCTATTGATCATCGTTGTCTGGAGTGCCCCCCTACCACGGTCAGTTCAACTGATTGGACATGACTAGCAAAAGTGCCCACCTGTCAAAAGAAGGACCCACAGTGTGTATCGGAGCAAAAACCAAGCCATGATGTTGAGGGAATTGCCTGCAGAGATGAGAATGTGTCATGGGGAAGGCTACAAAAAATGTCTGCAGCACTGAAGGTTTGCAAGAGCAGAGTGGTCTCCATAATTCTTAAAAGGAAGAAGTTTGAAACAACCACAAGTTCTTCCTAAAGCTGAGCAATCACGGGAGAAGGGCCTTGGTAAGAAAGGTGACTAAGAAACTGATGGTCACTCTGGCTGAGCTCCAGAGAACCTCGGTAGAGAAGGGAGAAGCTTCCAGAAGGGAAACCATCACTTTAACACTCCACCAATCTTGACTTTATGACAGAGTGGCCACATGTAAGCCTGCTTGGAGTTTGCAAAAAGGCACCTAAAGGACTATCAGACTGTGAGAAACAAGGGACTCTGGTCTGATGAAACCAAGATTGAACAGTTGAGCTTCAATTCTCCTGTGCAATACCGTTACAATAGTGAAGGAGGGTGATGGCAGCATCATGCTGTGGGGTTGTCTTTCAGTGACAAGGACTGGAAAACTACACAGTTGTGCAGGAAAGCAAACTGGAAAACTACACAGTTGTGCAGGAAAGCAAAGTCCAAATATATTGTTAGTGTGCTCTGGACCTAAGACTGGGCCAAAGGTGAACCTTCCACCAGGACAATGACCCTAAGCACAAAGAAAGACACCACAGAAGTGGCTTAGGGACAACTCTCTGAATGTCTTTGGGTGGCCCAGACTTGAACACATTTGAACATCTCAGGATGTTGGGAGTATACACTGATAGCACACTGCTGCACCCACCATACACCGAACCTCCCAGATTGGGACCCCAGTGCAGCGGGTGACACCTCAGCTCCACACTGGAACACTGTGAGGTTTTTTACAATGGCTAGAGTGCCAATCCTGCCCCTAACCCTCAAGTTTTCCCTGGAGGTTGGAGGACCTACTTGCAGGGCTGGATGGAGATTAACATCATACCCAGGATGAAGCAATTTGCAAGTTAAGGGCCTTGTTCAACAGAGTGGAGTCACTTCTGGTGTTTATGGGATTCAAACCGGCAACCTTCCAGAACCCTAGCATCTCTAGAGAGACCTGAAAATAGCTGTGCACCAATGGTCTCCATCCAACCAGACAGAACTTGAGAGGATCTGCAGTGAAGAATGGCAGAAAATCCCGGTTGTGCAAACCTTGTTGTGTCGGACCTAAGAAGATTCCAAGCTGGAATAGCCGCCAAAGGGTTTTGTATACTTGTGTCTTTGTGATATTTCAGTTTCTGATTTTTAATAAAAATCTAAAATCCTGTTTTCACTTTGTCATTCTGGAGTATTCAGTGTTGCTTGATGAGGGACAAAATGAATTTAAAGAATTTTGGCACCAGGCGGCAACACAGAAAGATGTGAAAAGGAGACTGAAGACCCTGTAACTGCAGACTTTAAACTCCAGGATGTGTCTTGTTTGTCCAGGAAGAATCCATAGCTAAGCTGAGGAGAACCTCCAGTACAGAAGACAATCGGGCATTGCAGCTCAGGGATGGTGGTGCCAATGCTACAGTCTGAATCCCCTACTTTGGACTCCTGCTCGGCTACTTTCTAAGGGGGTCTCCTTTGGCATACACTCTTAAAGGTATACTTAAACCAGATTGCTGGTTTTGAAGACCAAGAATGCAAACTGCCTTTCCAAATCTCATCAAATTCGGACAGTAATCTATTGAGAAATGTGGACTTACAGCTGGAATGTAAGATCTTAATAAAATCCTAGGGGGCTCAGGGTATAAGCTGCTTAGCGTGGAGACTAAATGTGCAGATCAATCAGCTAGAGTGGAATGAAAGTTCTGTGCAACTCAGAAAATCATAAATCCTGTCTATCCTTGAGTTACCCACAAGTCCTCATTCGTCATGCTGGTATTTCGTACAGACCCCACTGTGCTGCACGGTCTGCAAACATCTATGTGGAACAAGATGACATTTCACAGTTGCAGGATAAATTTTCTGTCCTAAGAGGAAATTATTGAATTTGTGCCGAAAACATAACAGCAGTTGCCTTCTGTTCTTTTAACACACGACAGGATACCAAGACCATTTCACAATTGTCCATTATCTATTAGTGTGGGCGAAGGAAATCAGATAAAAGATTACATTCTTCTACACCCACAGCTCATGACGATAGATGAGGACAGAGATGTAGGTCATCCGGTAAACCGAGAGTTTCATCTTTAGACTCCCGCCACACCACCACAGACCAGTCAAGCTCCCACAGAACAGCTGACACCACTCCAGTCCACTTGTCACTCTCACGTTTCCTTCTTCTATCACTGGTGAACAAGATCAGAAGATATCTTAACTCCTCCACTTAGGGCACCTCTCCTGAAGATAACAATCTACTCTTTCTCAAGTGAGAAACAAGAGCTCAGACTTGGGGGTGCTGGTCCTCATCCCATCTGCTTCACACTTGGGAGTTAAACACTGGAATGAACGTGGAGTTAACCAGGAACAGCTGGAATCCGCAGCAGGGGACAGGGAAGTCTGGACTAACCTGCTTTGCCTGCTGTTACTGCCATGGCCGCCCCAGGAAAGGAGGTTTCAGGAAATGAGATGAGACGAGGTGGGATTGTTCTATACCTGTGACTTGTCATTTGTTTAATCTCCAAACTCTTTTGTTCCTCTAGAAAATAGACCAGGAAGCAACCTTGAATCCTGGCAGATCACATAGTCACATTTACTCACGCTGGTCCAACTCGGAGTTGCCAGCCCGCCTAATATTCAATTCCTGAAAGCAATCATACAATTAGAAGGTGTCCATTTTTGTAGGGACAACCAACCCCTTACTCATACAGCTGGCTTCAACCCTCCCTGCCACTTTGGTGCCCCTCGGATCTACCCTTTACCTTCCTTGTCGACTTCACCCCTTTCCAGATGCAGAAGTAGACAGTCAACCAAGTGGCCAGGAGACACAAGGTCATCTTCCAGTTGATGGCCCCTGGCTCATCCAGCCCCTTTGAGATTTGCAGCACGTTGTTTCTGAAAGAGCAGAGGAAGGGAGCCAGTCAAGGCAGCACTGGATTCCAGTCGTCAGCCTGAAAAAGCTGAAGGAGATGGAGACGCACAGTAGAAGTCTGAAGGGTCACAAATGTGTCCTATATGGCACTCTGCATGCACTGGCTGAAGTTCCAAGTCATCCCTGCAAGTGGACACTAACCAAATTCCTAGCTGGATAAGTATACAGCAAATATATTTTCTATTATATCTTCCAAATTAACTGACCTACATAGATCTTTGGGATGGTGTTCAGTAGGAAGGAAAGTCACAACTGATCAGTGACTGATCGAGTGATTGATCAATGGATGGGCAGACTGAGCCCAATCTCTAGGGATGAACATGCCTAAGTGATATCAAAGATCTCCTTTGCCCTACTTTTTAGCCCCAGTGTCCTCAACTCCATCCCTAGACTACACATCTAATTTGAAGGGGACATTTCTCTCTGATTTTGCTTTGCTCTTCCTCTCCCAACACATTAATTGTAATGACAATTACCCAACCTTTAATACATCCCAGCCCACTTCCACCAAACATCCTCACACTTCTGCACAGTACTCACTCCCAAAACTCCATGACAGGTGAGCGCTGGGCCAGGGAATCTTCACAGCTGTCATTAACGGTCCGGTTGCCACAGTCGCCAGCATGGAAAACTTGGGTGCAGTTGTTTGTGTTCCAAGGATTGCCGCAAGTGGCCCAGGGCAGCATGTCCGTGAAGGAGTGAAACAGATAATACAGACCCCAGACGAGGATCATGATATAGTAGGTGTTACAGAAGAAGACAATCACCATTGACGCAATGCCCAGCCCTGCAGAGGTGTACAAAGCAAAGAGTGAGGTCATTGAGATACGAGTTGGACTTGCAGTTTCTTTCATTTTATTTTATTTATTGTGCCTCTGAGCCTATGAACTTAACATTTGGCATTTCATCTCCTGGGCCAATGAAATATCATTTGTGATAAATCATGAACAGAGGGATTCTGAAATTAATAGTGCAGGCATTAAAAGAACCAGTAAGGAACACACCACTTGGAAAGGACCTGTTGTTACATAAGAACATTCTTTACAAATACAGTAAAGCCATTATGACATAAAACCTGAAATAATTATATTTTATCCATATATATATTGTAAGTGCCATACAGGATAGATGGGAATCCTGACCAGGAGAGGGGAAGGTTGCAACCCCAGGCTGATGGACAGGCGTCCCAACCAGATGTATTTGTAATACCTTTCCTGTCCAGGATAAAAGGAAAGGACTGTCTCTGGGAGCTGTTTATTCCCCAGGACACTAGATGGCAGCAGCCCTAGATTATCGATACCTGTTCAGACACCAGCAGGGAATGCTGGGAATTGTAGTCCGGTAGCGCAGCCCTGCTGGGGTCTATGGGTACAGCAAGAGGGCACTGCAGGGAGTTACACTCCCTACTATTTGGGACTTCCATACGACCAGGAAGTGCTTCCAATGGGTAAAGCCCTCGGTACAAGGGACCATACAGCCTTGTCCAGGCGAGTTGGAGCTGGGAGGAAGATAGGTAACATTCAACTGGACGATTGGCAGTATGGAGAGAAAGAGAGAGAGCAAGACGCCATATGCATTCTTTGTAAAAAGGAATTTTATGCAATAAACAGCCCTTCAGTTTGAACCCGGGACTGTTTGTGCTTGGGGTTTGGGGCTTCCTGGCTCTCCCTAGCCATCACTCTAAATACAAATATATATATATTGTTGCAGGAGGCTGGGGGCCAGACCCAGCCGGGACACCTTGAAGGACCGGGAGGCAGTGTGTACGTCCCCCGGGCCACGAGGGGCAACCGCCCTGCATAAGGCGGGGACCACAGGGACCAGGCCAGGAGGCTCAAACCTATAGGGGGCCCATGGCCACCTAGGAAAGCCCAGGAAACCTGCACTTCTGCCACACCTGGGAAGGTGGAGGAAGGACCTTCCAGGGACGCCCGGAGTGCTGCCAGAAGAGCATCATCAAGCACGTGGAGCACATCCAGGGTGGAAATAAAAGGGGCCGCCTCACTCCAATCAGGGAGTTAGAGTCTGGAGTGGGAGCAGGACGAAGCTCCTGTGTGGAGAGGAAAGGTGGTCAGAGGGGGACTTTACTGAAGAAAATAAACGTGTGTTTTATAAAATGTTGGTGTCTGTCTGGTGGTGTTCAGACCTGTGTCTCACAATATGTATATATATAGGTCTGTTCACAATCTGATATTTGGGTGGTTACCTACCAGGTAATGCTTGTGGTTGGTTGGCCTGCTGGCAGACATCCACCATGGCCTCTCAGTTGGGAGAAGCTTAATATACAGTACCTATCCGTGGTTCGATCCCTGGAAAGGGAAGCAAAAGTGTGTACACCTTATGAGCCCCAGTTAGGGCAAAACACGTGTCATGTACTCTTTATATTATTTGGCATCCATCCATCCATTATCCAACCCGCTATATCCTAACTACAGGGTCACAGGGGTCTGCTGGAGCCAATCTCAGCCAACACAGGGCGCAAGGCAGGAAACAAACCCCGGGCAGGGCGCCAGCCCACCGCAGGACACACACACACACACACACACACACACACACACACACTAGGGACAATTTTGAATCACCAATCCACCTAACCTGCATGTCTTTGGACTGTGGGAGGAAACCCACGCAGACATGGGGAGAACATGCAAACTCCACGCAGGGAGGACACGGGAATGAACCCAGGTCTCTTTACTGTGAGGCAGCAGCGCTACCACTGCACCACCACCCAGTATATATATATATATATATATATATATTAGACATATATAAACAAAAGATCTCTCTCTCTGTGTGTGTGTGTGTGTGTGTGTATGGAACAGTCCACTCTGCTCATGCTCAACCACAGCCACTAGATGGCACTACTATTACATTTTTTCGGTTGCCAGCGATACGGCTAAGATATGGCATCGCCAGTTTCTTCTTCTTCTTCTATGAAAGCCAGTGGGCCAGCAAGCACAGGTGGGTCCACGTCCTCTGCACCGGGTCATTCTTAAGAGTCAGCTGACGCCTCTCCAAGTTCATGAATATAGTAAAACTGCCAGGGAGTCTTCGGGTTGTTTTTTGTCCTGAAGACCACTCGCAGCTATATTTATGGAATTCAAAGTTGAAGCAACAAAAGCACCGTTTAACGTTTAGTTAAAATGCTAAAATTTGGCAGGATGGTACAGCAGGATCCCGTGAAGAAAGAACATTTTGATATACAGTAATCCCTCGCTACTTCGCGGTTCACTTTTCGCGGATTCACAACTTCGCGGATTTTATATGTAAGCATATCTAAATACATAACGTGGATTTTTCGCTGCTTCGCGGGTTTCTGCGGACAATGGGTCTTTTTACTTGCTTCCTCAGTTGGTTTGCCCAGTTGATTTCATACAAGAGATGCTATTGGCGGATGGCTGAGAAGCTACCCAATCAGAGCACGCAGTTAAGTTCCTGTGTGCTGCTGATTGGCTCAGCGACGGAGTGTTGCATTAACCAGGAAGTCTCATCTCACTCATTCATCATTAGCGTGCTAATGCTTCAGGGGCCGTGTCCAAGCACCAACAGAAGATGCAAATGATTGCAGAAAAGGTCAAAGTTTTGGATATGTTGAAGGAAGGGAACAGCTACACCGCTGCAGGACATCGATTCTTTTTATTTAAAAAGGAGGAAAAGCATATAAGATCTACGGCCGCAGTGTCCTTTAACCAGGGTGCAAAACGAGTTGCAAGTGGACGTGATAAGGCAGTAGTCTGGATGGAATCTGCTTTAGGAATCTTTGCAACAAGGTCGACGACGTCATGACCGCCTACAAGCTGCTACGTGTACTTCGCTATACAGTAAGTGTAAACTTATCTACCGATTTCATATTGCTTAGCAGTTGTCCCTGTTTTTAATAGAGTAAATGGTGGGTTGTAAACAATACAGGGAGGGTTTAAAAACGTCCAAATACACGTTAAATAATTAAATAAATATAGTGTCCCTACTTCGCGGAAATTCAGTTATCGCGGTCGGCCTTGGAACCTATCTCCCGCAATAAGTGAGGGATTACTGTAACAATGTTTAGGAGTAAAAACAAGCCCTACAATCAAAAAACCTTAATACACTAAAAACTCAAAAATGCTTTGATTGATTGAATTGAAATTTGGTTATATTACAGGAAAAAGAAAATCAGCTGACCCGTGTTTCTTTATTTGTTGATAACTTTTTTGTATTTGTTGATATTTCTTAATATTATGCTAACGCACATGCTCTGCACTGTGCTGAGTGTGCTTTATGCAAATAAAGGATGAAGCAGAAGCGATTGGTGGGCCGAGACAATGGCACTGCTAATCAATATGGTAGATGGACCACTGAAGAAGGAGTGGTGCCCTGGACAGGAAAAAAGAGACACGATCACGTCTGGTGTTTATAGTCGGTTTGGTGCGGCTCAACGGTTAGAAGTGCTGGAAAGCTCCAGTGTCGATGCTGGGGGCTGTGGCTGTGAATGTGGGCTTTGCTTTGCTAGGGAGTTGCTTTGAGAGAAGTGGAGATGGAAGTGGCATCCTGAGATCTGGATGAAAGGTGTCAGTTTAAACTTAACGGGACCCCTACGAGCTACTCCATTGTAATATACATTCGCATCTCTGGACCTTGTGAAGGCCATTGGCATTCCCGCTCTTCAAAATCATTTACATTTGCATCATCAGACTTTAAAGGGGGACCACATACAACTGACGAGAAACACAAAAAGAAACACTTGAGTGAATGGCATAAGCAAATGAATATCATAAAAATCCATCCATTTTCCAACCCACTGAATCCGAACACAGGGTCACGGGGGTCTGCTGGAGCCAATCCCAGCCAACACAGGGCACAAGGCAGGAACCAATCCCGGGCAGGGTGCCTACCCACCGCAGGACACACACAAACACACCAAGCGCCAATTTAGAATCACCAATCCACCTAACCTGCATGTCTTTGGGAGGAAACCACAGTGCCCGGGGGAAACTCATGCAGACACGGGGAGAACATGCAAACTCCACGCAGGGTGGACCCGGGAAGTGAACCCAGGTCTCCCAACTTGCGAGGCAGCAGCACTACCCACTGCGCCATCCATCATAAAAATCTAATAATGATAATAATAAATACTGAAATTATTCCTACTGCTTTCCATTTCAATTCAAAAGAATACATTGTTCCATTAAATTGTTTTTTGCAATGACGATCAACAAAAGGCAAGTCACTGGGAAGTGCTGTAATAACGGAATGTTTTAGTCATGGACCATTGTGTACAGCATGTTCAAGAGTAAGCAGAGCCAGTGACTTAATAATCAAATTATTATTTGACTGACACCTTTATCCAAGGTGACATATGAGTTACAATTGCTGATATTTCTTTGGTTTGTCTAATTGGAGCAAAGACAAATAAATGATGTGACTTGCTCAGGGTCACACAGCGTCAGCTGCAGGATTTGAACCCCCCCACCTCATAGCTTGGAGTCCAAAGCCTTAACCACTATGCTGCACTGCCTGCCAGTTATACTTGCCCTTGGCACTCTCTTAGTTACATGGCACTTCTGATACACTAGAACTGAGGCCCACCATCTTGCTACACATCCTGGGCGAAACCGGGAAACACCGCCAGTGTAACTACATTACTCAGTAAAATGATGAAATTGTATTTCATAATTGGTTTCCCCCCCCCCCACAGTCCAAGGACATGAAAGATATATGGACTGGTATTGTTAAATAGGCCCACGTACTGTATGTGTGTGTGCGTTCACCCTGCAGTGGACTGGCATACTGGCCTGGCATTGTTCTTGCATCGTGCCCAATCATTGCTGGGATAGCCTCCAGCTGCCCCACACCCCTCCTTGGATAGGTGGGTTAAGAAAATGGATGAATGGATGGATGATTTGTATTTAATTATGCATTGTTTCACAGTTTAATGACTCACAGTTCCATGTGAATAAATGCATAACTCAATAAAAGTCAACTAATTATTTTAAAAAATATATTTATGGCATGTAGCGCTGCAGTTTTTCATGTGATTATTTATTTCATAAGTGACGTTTTATTTATTTAATTTGGCACAAATGGCATTCCATACTGGACAGCTCAGATCCACTGCACTCACTGGGCCAAGCAGAACGACAGATCCCGCCCTCAGACAGATAGGCTTCAGCTGATTGGACGGCCCTTAAATCCATCACTTCAAGTGACCCATTTGATTGGATTGACCCAGGATTTGGTCTTGTAATGGCAAGACTACTGCAACTCCGTGTCACCAGGCAGCTGCAGGTGATTCCAAATGCAGCGGCACATCTGGAGTTCAACCAACCAAGGTAGGCACCACACGTCACTGCACTGGCTTCCCATTGTGTCACGTATGAAGAGCAGTCACCGGGGCAGGACCTATACATATGGAGACACCGGTGAGGTCCTGTGCTCTTGACGAACAGCGCCTGGAGATGACACCTCAGTGTGGCATCAAGACTCAGTCCAGACTCTTTTCATGTGTAGTTGCTAGTTGGTGGAATGAGCTGCCCACCTCCATTCAAAACGTCTGACTCCCTCAATGTGTTTAAGAATTATCTGAAGAAAATGTAAAATGGACGGAGCCTTCATATAACTAGGAGGACGTAATATGAAAACCTGAATGTTTCGGTCATGAGTCCTCCTTTCTTTCTTTCTTTCTTTCTTTCTTTCTTTCTTTCTTTCTTTCTTTCTTTCTTTCTTTCTTTCTTTCTTTCTTTCTTTCTTTCTTTCTTTCTTTCTTTCTCAGGATGAAATAATACCATGGTTAAAAAAAAAACATATCAGGATTGCCATATCCCACTGCTCTGCGGCCTATTTATGTACAGTACCCACCGTCCATTGAATATTATGTAATAAACTGGCAGCCCATACCATTTTGCCCATATTACCCTCTCTAGTCTGTCATGCAGCCTTTCTTCTCCACTCAAACTACTCATTCAATCTTTGCCTTCAATTACCTTTAAAGAGAGGTGCGATGTTCCACGCTGCGATGCCACCTTGCTTCATGAACTGACCGAGTGCAATCTCCAGGAGGAACACAGGGATACCACCAACAAACACAATCAGCAGATAAGGAATTAAAAAGACCCCTGCCAGGTGAGAAGAAAAATGAGGCTTACAGTCAGCATGGGCCGGATGAGTCAGTTCAATGTCAGACCAGCAAAAGAGTGAAAAGGCTTAACCTGAGAAGCTGTACACACCAAAATATGACATCGAATACACCTTCTAGAAGAAACTATGGATTACTGATTGGCTGTTTAAAAAACTGAGCACAAACATCTGCTTTCAATGAAAAGAGGTGAGGAGCCTTGTTCATCAGACGTGAACCAGGCTTCATGAATTGAGCAATGAAGTGTGAGTCACAAAAACAGCACAGTCACTCAAATCTCTTAAACTCGAGCACCCACCTCCTCCGTTCTTGTAGCACAGGTATGGGAACCTCCAGACATTGCCCAGTCCAACTGCAAAGCCCACACACGACATGATGAAGTCCATCTGACTGGTCCAGGTCTCTCTCTCTGGCCTGGCCATCGCTGCCTCTCCACCCAGTGAGGGCACGACCTCCACATTGCTGTCTGCCTCCTCTTTCTTGAGCACACTGCCTTCTGTAGAGACGGACAAAAGTAGACGGCCGTCTTAACGTATGGGCACAATGGGCACTGGTTGGGGGGCCACGATGTTTCTGATGCCTATGTATGTATGTAAGTATGTACTTTACCCAGGGGCCTTTGATACTGTTAAGATGGCTCTGAGACAAAGGAGTTACTTGGGACTGATGCCAGCCTCTTTCAGGGGATGAGAAGGCTAGCAGGGGGCATTGGAAACTGCTGTTTTAGACCCATGTGGAAAAAAATAAGTGCCACCAGACCCTACTATTATGGACAGTTTTATTATTTAATTATTAGGTTGTGTCAGATGTCCTTAAAATTAAGCACAATTTCATTACCTTATTATTAGCTGGATTATTAATTAGTCAGTGCCACAGGTCCCAAATATTAAGGACAGTTTCATTATTTTATTATTAGGCTGTGGCACAGGTCTCTATTATTAAGGACAGTTTTATTATTTAATTATTAGCTGGTGGCACGGGTCTCTATTATTAAGGACAGTTTTATTATTTAATTATTTGGTGGCACGGGTCTCTATTATTAAGGACGGGTTTATTACTTAATTATTAGGTGGTGGCACAGGTCTCTATTATTAAGGACGGGTTTATTATTTAATTATTAGGTGGTGACACGGGTCTCTATTATTAAGGACGGGTTTATTATTTAATTATTAGGTGGTGGCACGGGTCTCTATTATTAAGGACAGTTTTATTATTTAATTATTAGGTGGTGGCACAGGTCTCTATTATTAAGGACGGGTTTATTATTTAATTATTAGGTGGTGACACAGGTCTCTATTATTAAGGACGGGTTTATTATTTAATTATTAGGTGGTGGCACGGGTCTCTATTATTAAGGACGGGTTTATTATTTAATTATTAGGTGGTGGCATGGGTCTCTATTATTAAGGACAGTTTTATTATTTAATTATTAGGTGGTGGCACAGGTCTCTATTATTAAGGACGGGTTTATTATTTAATTATTAGGTGGTGACACAGGTCTCTATTATTAAGGACGGGTTTATTATTTAATTATTAGGTGGTGGCACGGGTCTCTATTATTAAGGACGGGTTTATTATTTAATTATTAGGTGGTGACACAGGTCTCTATTATTAAGGACGGGTTTATTATTTAATTATTAGGTGGTGGCACAGGTCTCTATTATTAAGGACAGTTTTATTATTTAATTATTAGGTGGTGGCACAGGTCTCTATTATTAAGGACGGGTTTATTACTTAATTATGAGGTGGTGGCACGGGTCTCTATTATTAAGGACGGGTTTATTACTTAATTATGAGGTGGTGGCACGGGTCTCTATTATTAAGGACAGTTTTATTATTTAATTATTAGGTGGTGGTACAGGTCTCTATTATTCAGGACGGGTTTATTATTTAATTATTAGGTGGTGGCACAGGTCTCTATTATTAAGGACAGTTTTATTATTTAATTATTAGGCTGTGGCACGGGTCTCTATTATTCAGGACGGGTTTATTATTTAATTATTAGGTGGTGGCACGGGTCTCTATTATTAAGGACAGTTTTATTATTTAATTATTAGGTGGTGGCACAGGTCTCTATTATTAAGGACAGTTTTATTATTTAATTATTTGGTGGCATGGGTCTCTATTATTAAGGACAGTTTTATTATTTAATTATTAGGTGGCACAGGTCTCTATTATTAAGGACAGTTTTATTATTTAATTATTAGGTGGCACAGGTCTCTATTATTAAGGACGGGTTTATTACTTAATTATTAGGTGGTGGCACAGGTCTCTATTATTAAGGACGGGTTTATTATTTAATTATTAGCTGGTGGCACGGGTCTCTATTATTAAGGACAGTTTTATTATTTAATTATTTGGTGGCACGGGTCTCTATTATTAAGGACGGGTTTATTATTTAATTATTAGGTGGTGACACAGGTCTCTATTATTAAGGACGGGTTTATTACTTAATTATTAGGTGGTGGCACAGGTCTCTATTATTAAGGACAGTTTTATTATTTAATTATTAGGTGGTGGCACAGGTCTCTATTATTAAGGACGGGTTTATTATTTAATTATTAGGTGGTGACACAGGTCTCTATTATTAAGGACGGGTTTATTACTTAATTATTAGGTGGTGGCACAGGTCTCTATTATTAAGGACGGGTTTATTATTTAATTATGAGGTGGTGGCACAGGTCTCTATTATTAAGGAGTTTTATTATTTTATTATCAGGTGGTGGCACAGGTCTCTATTATTAAGGACGGGTTGATTAGTTGATTATTAGGTGGTGACACATGGCTCCTAGTATTAAGGACAGTTTGTCTTGTTACGAGGTGGAGACACAGGTCCCTGTTTATTAAGGACAGTTTTATATTCTAGAGAGTCTGTGGCACTAGGCAGTCTTTGTTCTACCCACTGAAAATGAGTGCATGTGCCCAGTAATGGACTGGCATCCAGTTTTTGAGCGGGTCCCACCTTGAACCCAGAGCTCCTGGCATTGGCCCCGAATCCTAAGCGTGAATAAGCGGTGCTGACGTGAAGTGAGTGACTCATGAATTCGTCCAGGGACTTCGACGCCTAAAGAGCTCCTTCCTCTCCGTCTCATCGTCATATTGGTTTGCCAAATGATAATAATGGTTGACGTTTAATCATGACTTCAAATACGGATTTGAATTTGTGTTGAATGAAATCTCCACTTTTTTGTTACACAGGCAAACCGTGCGTCATCCGTAACACACAGACGGACAAGTACGGCAAAAGTCAGGCGTGATGGAGAAACCGCAGCACGTATTCCATGCCTAAGGACGCAGAGCCAACAGTAAGCTCCGTTTCTTCACGTGTGGATTTACGACCGCGAGAAAGGCAGACGAAGCCAGAATTGCCGGCAGAAACGTCACATGGAGCCTGCCAGACTGAGCCACAGTAGGGGTGAACGAAGAACAGGGGAGACCACTGGGGGCTCAAAGCGGACGATCGCGGTCAGTGGGGCTCACGCAGTAGTGTCTCACACACAGTTAGTGACCTAACGGGCTGGCTTGACCGGATCCTTGGACCTACAGACGGAGGAGGACACCCACGTTTAGACGAGGGATGGCGGCACAGCACATATGACGGGAGGACTCGGCATGCGAGGTGGCACACGGATCGCGGTGGGCACAGCGAGGACCGCCAAATTAAACCGACAAACCCGCCAGCGTATCGCGTATGCGTGGAAGCTCACTCTTTCTCCGCGCACATTTTAACACTGCTGTGTCAATCTAACAATGACGATTTGATGCGCTGCTTTGCGTCCTTAACGGTAGGCGTGAAGGAGCCCGATGGCAAATCCCACCACCAAAATCAAATAGTACAAGGTAACATAAAAAAAAAATCGGACACGTACAGCCCAGGTATCTGCCACATGCTGACATGTCCAGTCGGAAGCGGCTACTCTTTTTGTATAAACGCCCCTTCCAGTGTGAAAAACGAGGCAACAGACATGGGGTTTCCGTCGATATCAAGGTTATCGGGAGACGGACAATCGGCATCACCTCGCCTCCCATCAACCTACACATCCATATGTGTGTGCGTCTGTTGATTAAAAAGGGCAGCTAAGGAACATTTGTGTTTCCGACGAGGACAAACGAGTCTTACCTGCCTCGGGATGCTGGAGCTCCGGCGACATCATTGAATGCGATGCAGACAGCTATTTACAGTTATTTAACCTTAAAATAAATAAAAATGCAAAATTTCGCTATTTCTTTCTTTGTTCTTTCTGTTTTTTTCAGAAGCAGTCGACAAAGCACTTGAATGTGAGTCTAAAGAAGCTCATTGATGAGGTTGGCGATCGCGGATAGCCGCAGCGGAGCGCACTTCACTTGCAGCGCGTTCACTCGCCCGCTCTCCCTTTATGACTGCGTCTTCGTGTTAGCCGACAGTCGCCAGGGGGCGCACCGCTAGCACAGCGTCGCGACACCTCCTCCAACTCTCATTGGCTGCGTGAGGTCTCGACTGAAACCGCGTACCCGAGCCGATGCTGGGCTGATGATGCTGAAGAGCAGTTGGGTCGTGAGCTTTTAAATTCACCATCAAGATACTGACATTATTTGAACTCGGGAGAGAGCAGGATTCACTCCATGGTCCCTCGTCAAAAGGTCTTGTCTTAAATCACCAGTAGGAGAATTTTGAAGACCTCAATTTTATAACGTGTGCCAATTGTGTGACTCATTATGAAAAATCCAAGTGTCTTGGGAAACGAAAAACTCTGACATCAAGATATTCCACTTTACGTTTGATCATGTCAGCTCGAAGTATTCTGCAGTTTAGTCGACTGCAAATTTGAAGCGTTGGTATAAACTGACCACCTAATCCTATGGACCGTTAGTCTTTGCCAATCGATATCTGTGAGACTTTAAAGACTGCCGATTTATTTGATCTGTGCTCTGATCTTGTCCGCTTTTGCACATTGAGCTTCCAATCATCATTAGATTAGATTAGATTATACAGTGCCTACATATTCATACTTCATTGTTATAAAATTTTGAATCACAGTGGAATTAATTTGGATTTTTGTCACTGATCAACAGAACGTTGACTCTTAATGTCAAAGTGAAAACACATCTCTGCAAAATGCACTGAATTAATTACAAAAATAAAATAAAACACCGCTGATCACACACAGTAAGTACTCACCCGGTCACATAATCAATTAAATGGAGACTATCTGTCTGTAGTCAAAGGGTTTAAGTTTGATTGTAGTCTAAATGCTCCTGAACCTGAAAGGGCCAACTTGCGGCATGTCAGTACACTCTTTAATACTGGTGCTAAAATGGCACCTCACTGGGTTGTGTGGTTCCTCATTGAACCATTGCTTGACAAAGAAACATTTCATCCGGTGAAGGGTTCTTTACATATGAAGTTGGTTCTTTGGGCTTTGAAAAGTTTCCTAATATGTGGACAAAACAGAAATTTGTAATGCACAGTAGGCCAGGATGCTAACAGAGCAAGAAAACCTGAACTCAGCCTGTGAGACTGCATGCAGTAAAAGTCCTTTTAAAATCAGGAAGCAATTGGCATTTCACAAATTTGGTATCATCTATTCATGGCAATTTGTGGAGCTTGTTGTGGATCGAAACTAATAAAGGGTCCTTCTGCTGCCTTCATGTGGAAGGATCTTTTGGGAGCCAAAAATGGTTCTGCTATGGCATCACTGCGAAGAACTGCTCTTTAGTTTTAAGAGTGTATGGTGGGCAAACCTACAAAATGAAGACAAAGGAACACTCAAACAACTCCATGAAAAGAGCATTGAAAAGCACAAGTCAGGATATACGATAGATAGATAGATAGATAATGAAAGGCACTATATGATAGATAGATAGATAATGAAAGGCACTATATGATAGATAGATAGATAATGAAAGGCACTATATGATAGATAGATAGATAGATAGATAGATAGATAGATAGATAGATAGATAGATAGATAGATAGATAGATAGATAGATAGATAGATAATGAAAGGCACTATATGATAGATAGATAGATAGATAGATAGATAGATAGATAGATAGATAGATAGATAGATAGATAGATAGATAGATAATGAAAGGCACTATATGATAGATAGATAGATAATGAAAGGCACTATATGATAGATAGATAGATAATGAAAGGCACTATATGATAGATAGATAGATAGATAGATAGATAGATAGATAGATAGATAGATAGATAGATAGATAGATAGATAGACTATCTATCTATCTATCTATCTATCTATCTATCTATCTATCTATCTATCTATCTATCTATCTATCTATCTATCTACAGTTAGGTCCATAAATATTTGGACAGAGACAACATTTTTCTAATTTTGGTTCTGTACATTACCACAATTAATTTTAAATGAAACAACTCAGATGCAGTTGAAGTGCAGACTTTCAGCTTTAATTCAGTGGGGTGAGCAAAACGATTGCATAAAAATGTGAGACAACTAAAGCATTTTTTAACACAATCCCTTCATTTCAGGGGCTCAAAAGTAATTGGACAATTGACTCAAAAGCTATTTCATGGGCAGGTGTGGACAAGTCCGTTGTTATGTCATTATCAATTAAGCAGATAAAAGGCCTGGAGTTGATTTGAGGTGTGGTGCTTGCATGTGGAAGATTTTGCTGTGAACAGACAACATGCGGTCAAAGGAGCTCTCCATGCAGGTGAAAGAAGCCATCCTTAAGCTGCGAAAACAGAAAAAACTCATCCGAGAAATTGCTACAATATTATGAGTGGCAAAATCTACAGTTTGGTACATCCTGAGAAAGAAAGCAAGCACTGGTGAACTCAGCAACGCAAGAAGACCTGGACATCCACGGAAGACAACAGTGGTGGATGATCACAGAATCATTTCCATGGTGAAGAGAAACCCCTTCACAACAGCCAACCAAGTGAACAACACTCTCCAGGGGGTAGGCGTATCGATATCCAAGTCTACCATAAAGAGAAGACTGCATGAAAGTAAATACAGAGGGTGCACTGCAAGATGCAAGCCACTCATAAGCCTCAAGAATAGAAAGGCTAGATTGGACTTTGCTAAAGAATATCTAAAAAAGCCAGCACAGTTCTGGAAAAACATTCTTTGGACAGATGAAACCAAGATCAACCTCTACCAGAATGATGGCAAGAAAAAAGTATGGAGAAGGCGTGGAACAGCTCATTATCCAAAGCATACCACATCATCTGTAAAACACGGTGGAGGCAGTGTGATGGCTTGGGCGTGCATGGCTGCCAGTGGCACTGGGACACTAGTGTTTATTGATGATGTGACACAGGACAGAAGCAGCCGAATGAATTCTGAGGTATTCGGAGACATACTGTCTGCTCAAATCCAGATAAATGCAGTCAAATTGATTGGGTGGCGTTTCATGATACAGATGGACAATGACCCAAAACATACAGCCAAAGCAACCCAGGAGTTTATTAAAGCAAAGAAGTGGAATATTCTTGAATGGCCAAGTCAGTCACCTGATCTTAACCCAATTGAGCAGGCATTTCACTTGTTGAAGACTAAACTTCAGACAGAAAGGCCCACAAACAAACAGCAACTGAAAGCCGCTGCAGTAAAGGCCTGGCAGAGCATTAAAAAGGAGGAAACCCAGCATCTGGTGATGTCCATGAGTTCAAGACTTCAGGCTGTCATTGCCAGCAAAGGGTTTTCAACCAAGTATTAGAAATGAACATTTTATTTCCAGTTATTTAATTCGTCCAATTACTTTTGAGCCCCTGAAATGAAGGGATTATGTTAAAAAAATGATTTGGTTGCCTCACATTTTTATGAAATCGTTTTGTTCACCCCACTGAATTAAAGCTGAAAGTCTGCACTTCAACTGCATCTGAGTTGTTTCATTTAAAATTCATTGTGGTAATGTACAGAACCAAAATTAGAAAAAAGTTGTCTCTGTCCAAATATTTATGGACCTAACTGTAAGTAATCCTGCCAACTACACTAAATTATCTATCTATCTATCTATCTATCTATCTATCTATCTATCTATCTATCTATCTATCTATCTATCTATCTATCTATCTATCTATCAAAAATGTCGATCATTTACATGGCAAATTGGTTAAATGTGTATCGATAGACTATGCTGAAACAGTTGGTGGTGATCGTGTGGAAGATGTAAACATCAACTTACAATATCCTGTAGAATATCTACAACCGTTAACACAGTCTGGTCTTCCACCACACGAATTACTGTTGAAAGAAGGATGTATCCAAGCCAAGAAAGGTAATGTAGTACATCTTCCGTGGATAACATTAGGAGAACAAAGGAGATCTTGATATGCCATTTTGTATTAAAACATTAACAGTTTCCCGTTAGAATAGATTTTGCAAAGACAATTAACAAATCTCAGAGCCAAACATTTGAAAATATTAGAGAGAAAGACCCGAATTTCACTCCCAGGCAGTTATACATTGCGTTGATACATATGTAATAATTCCTATGAAAATAAAAATCTGTTTAAATTGTACATCCACATCCCCATGCATGAGTGGCAGAACCGCAAAGAGGCTGGCATGTAGCACAGGCCCAGGGGTTGGTGAGCGAAGCAAGCAGGGGGCAAAGCCCCCTAGTATTAAATAATTCTGGGGAGATATACAAAGGTAAAAGTAAATGTTAGAAGAGTTTCACTCTTTATTAGAATGTATATGTTGAAGCATGAATAAACTAACCAGTGTGTACATGAACAGGTACTCTATATATTCCTTGGAGAGGCGCAGTCAGGGTGGCTGATGGAATGGTCATCATGGCTGACACTGCAGTTGTGACCCACTGGGCTGGCTACTTTGAGCAGCTGTTTAGAGCTGAACCTCTGTCTAGGACCTTGGATATCTCTGGGCTCACGGTTTTTCAGGCTGATCCTCCAATTAGCTGTGAACCACCCAGCCTCACTGAGATTTCACAGGTGGTGAACCAGCTGAGTGTAGGGAAGGCTGCAGGGTAAGGTATCTGTGGTATCCGGGGTGAACTTCTCCAGGCTGCTGGTAAGGCTGTCTTCCTGGCATTGCAAGCAATCTTTGCTTCCATTTGGGAGACAGGTGTCATCCCAACTGACTGGAAAACAGGATCTGGAAAGAGAAGTGTGATCGCCTGGATTGTAGCAACTTCAGGGAGATAACACTGCTCTCGGTGCTGGGTAAGGTCTTTGCTAGGGTCATCCTCAGTAGGATCCATGACCACTTGCTCATCTACCAGCGACTGGAGCAGTCTGGTTTTATTCCGTTTTTCTGCCATCGACTGCATCCTGGCACTCAGGGTTCTCATGGAGTGCAAACACCAATATCAGCAGAGTTTCTTAAAAGCCTTTGTTGATTTTCATAAAGTGTTCGACTCAGTTGAATGAACTGCCCTGTGGGAGATTCTAAGACTTTGCGGGATCCCCTCGAGGTTGCTGGATATCATGGCCAGTCTGTACACTGGTACTGTGAGTGCTGTGCAGAGTGGAGGCAGAACCTCTGGATTTTTCCTATTTGATTCTGGCAGAGGTGGCCTTAGGGGTGTTGCGGGGTCTAGGGCTGACAACCCCACGCAGGGCCGGTTACGTCAAATGCCGTTACCAGTATGTGTGGACTGTATAATCTTGTGCGCGAATTTAATAAAAATAATGTTAACATACATCGGATTTTCTCATTACAGTATTTAGCTAAATTTTTGCAAGATAACACATGGGCTTTATCAAAATATATACCGATATAATCTATTTAAAAAGTGCAATTCATAATACATGACAATACCAGGACAGTGTGAAATGCAATGCGGTGTCATACGGAAATTAGCAGGGCCTCTTCTAGAAAAGCACCCAAATTGCCAGTATGCTCTGAGTCTCGATATGCAAGATGTCATAGTCGTAACTCACATTGATGTCATGTCAGCCGGCTATCATTAGTGATACATGTTCTTGTGCATTAATATTCAGACATGTTTATGGCCAACAAATAAAATTTGAGTTTCAGTGTTTCGACAGGAAGTGTGAAATTAACGTGGAGGTATCATCATGAAATCTCTTACCGGTTTCCAGGTTCAGAGACAAAACCCACTTTTCTTGCCTTCTGATTGGAAAAGTCGTTGATGACATCTTCGTAGTCTAATCTCGATCTGCAATGTCTTTTTCTTTAGATAGGAGAAGCCAACCCAGCAACTAATGGGCTATACCTATTTTAGGAAGAGATTATAATGGTGACCCTTTTCGGGTGATGAAGGTGGACTATGGAATGTTTTCAAAGACATACATGTACGGAATTTGACCTTGAAGAAGGATTTTAAACGGGTTCCTCTTAGAAGCATCTCAGATTTATATATACTGGAGAATATAACTTGATAAAACCACTCGAACGGGACATGCAGACCTTAAAAGCGGGGTCCAGGGGTGGTCACCCCAGTAGCCACCCCCAAACACCAATCTTGGATGCTGGGGTGCATCAGGGTTGTGTTCTGCTCTTACTCTGTTTAATGCTTGCATGGACTGGGTGTTGGGCAAGGTGGTGGGGTCCAGCGGCTGTGGGGCATCTGTTGATGAAGAAAGATTCACTGATCTTGACTTTGCTGACGATGATGTGATCTTTGTGGAGTCAATGGAGGTTCTGATAGGGGCTCTCGAGAGACTGAGCGAGGAGTCTGAGTGTCTGGGCATGCGAGTTTCCTGGAGAAAAACCAAGAGCCAGGCCTTTAATGACCTTTTGGGCACAGCCATCATCAGAGTGTCTGTTTGTAGAGAGAGTGTAGACCTTGTTGAGAGGTTTACTTACCTTGGCAGTGACATTCATGTCTCTGGTGACTCTTCCTATGAAGTCAGTAGACAGATTGGGAGAGCATGGGGGGGGTCGCTGGAAAGGGGTTTGTGGCGCTTCCAATATCTTTGCTAAAGGATGAAGGTCCAAGTCTTTAGAGTCCTGGTGCTTCCTGTTTTGCTATATGGTTGCGAGACATGGATGCTATCCAGTGGCCTGAGATGAAGACTGGACTCGTTTGGTCCTGTGTCTCTCTGGAGAATCCTTGGGTACCGTTGGTTTGACTTTGTGTTGCTCATGGAGTCCCAAATGTGGCACATTACCTACATCGCGAGAGAGCGTCAATTACAGCACTATGGCCATGTGGTGCAATTCCATGAGGGTGATCCAGCTCGTAAGATCCTCATTGTTGAGGACCCGAGCAGCTGGACCAGGCAAAGTGGATGCCCACATAACACCTGGCTGCGGCAGATAGAGGGTCATTTCTGGAGGGTGGGACTGGACCGCGTGTCTGCCTGGGGGGTGGCCGACCAGGATCCTGAGCTGTTTTGTTGTGTGGTGGGTGCGGCAATGTGCTGTACCAGTGCAGGCTCCCCAACCTGTGTTTATGTATCATTGTAAGATAAGTGTGACAAGACTCACCACATTCATGACTAGATTGGTCTACACTCACACTTTAAGCTTAACTCACACACTCATACGGATCTTATTCACAGAACTACATGAATGATGGCTAACTTGCTGTCACTCTGTAGTATTCCACATCGGATCCCAACCACATAAACACTATGTGAAGGATTCCTGCACCACTTGTTACTCTCTAGTGTTCAACGTAGGAACTCACTGTCTTTGGTGTCCCAAGACACATGAAGGCTCACACACCCTTTAGTTACATCTCATTGTGAATTTCCCCTTGAGGATTAATAAAGTATCTATCTATCTATCTATCTATCTATCTATCTATCTATCTATCTATCTATCTATCTATCTATCTATCTATCTATCTATCTATCTATCTATCTATCTATCTATCTATCTATCTATCTATCTATCTATCTATCTATCTATCTACTAACCCACTATATCTTACGTATTACACTCTTCCCTCGTGTTTGGGTGTCCCCCTTGGCCTGATAACCCTGCAGGCAGAAGCAAATGGCAATCTCGCCTACATCAGGCACCCTAATATTAACTTTATTATTGTAATCACTGTAGATATAAAGACAACATTTAAAAATATAAAAGCAACAGGACAGGTGGACTTAACCGGTCATGGCTGCATGCTACCTCAACATAAGGCATCCTGGGAACTGTAATCCTATGGGTCAGCCTTGTTGGGTTCCAGGGCTGCCTCCAGAGGGTGCTGTGGAGATTTGGGATCCCTGCTTTTGGGGACTTCACTCAACCTGGAAGTGCTTCCAATGGGCTATGCTCTGGCACCGGAAGTACTCTTGGGTCTAAGATAAAAGAAGTTGTTCGACCTCACTCAGACAAGTCGGAGTCGGGAGAGGAGCTGGACAACACTTGCCTGGAAGGAATGAAGGAGCAAACGAGAGAGAGAGAAGAAAGAAAAAGAACATTTGTGGTTATAAAACGTGTGTGAAGCCCTTTGTAAGGTATTGTGGTTAATAAACCTTGTGCTTGAACCCGGGACTAGTGTTGTTGTGGCTGTGTCTATGGTTTAGAGTGCTGCAATGCCCCCCTACTGGTCAAATTCTTAGAAAGCTTACTGAAAATTAGCAATGTCAGAGACGGATGTTGACCTGGGTGGCTTTTTGATTCAGAAATTGGCGTCTACATGAAATGGACTCTGACGTCATGACCTCCTGTCGTCGCTCGCTGATCCCTCAGACAGGCCATTGTTTATGTCAAAAATACACGTGGGATTCCAGACCATGAGACATTATGCACATACGATTAGCTAGCCATGCTGGTGATGGATGGCTCTGCCTAAAAGCTTTCATTCTCATACATATCTGCGCAATCTCTTATTGTTTCTTTTACTATTAAGTTATAAATTGACCGTTTTAAATTAAAAGCACATTAATTACTTAGATAACAAGACATGCGCATTAATGTTATAAATTTATTGGTCGCAAGAAGATAGGATGTACAATTATTGATAGAAAGAATGAAGATGTAGTTAGATAAGATGCTTTCAATGCAAATTCTTTTGTAAATTAGTTAAGTACGTTGCCTTTTAAGGGTCCTGTAAATTCATTTCTAAATTAATTTGGCCCTTGTGACAGATAGGGGGCGCTCTCACTCCCTTGAACCCTTGGATGAAACGCCAGACACCAGATAAAAGTCCAATAGTTGACTTTATTATAATAATAATGTGCACCAAGTACCCTCCACTCCACAATACTCATAAATCACTACACAATACTATAAACAATAACAATCCTCCACTCCCAGACACGTTGCCACCCTTCCACCTAGCTCAGCTCAACTCTGGGATCTCCCACAGTCCTTTATATAGTTCATGACCCGGAAGTGCTTCTAAGCCCTCATTCCATGTGATTATCCAGCACTTCTGGGTCAAACAAAAACTCCTTTTCTTCATCAGCCCGGAAGCACTTTATTTCTTCCAACCATGTGACTGGGACTGCGGTGGGTTGGCACCCTGCCCGGGATTGGTTCCTGCCTTGCGCCCTGTGTTGGGCTGGGATTGGCTCCAGCAGACCCCTGTGACCCTGTGTTCGGATTCAGCAGGTTGGAAAATGGATGGATGGATGTGACTGGGATTTACTTCCGGGCTGTATGGAAAATAAACGTCTCTGTGTCTCCCTGCAGCGACCCCTGGCGGCCCCGACGTTATCCAGCAGGGCTGTGTATTAAAACTCCATGATGTCCTGCTGGAATTCGGGGCATCTCCATGTTGCAAGGAGGGCTCCATCTAGCAGCCTGGGGGCATTGGCCGGCCATATCCCACACCCTTTCTATTTCATCGTAGTTTATGTGAGCAAAACTAAAAACTTAATGTAAGCAGTCTGCAGTTATTAAAAAAAATGCAATGTCATCCTCCATGCTTTGTAAGAAGATGTGAATTGGGTAGCTGGAACATTACAGTTAGCATGTCTCTCATAATTAGATAAAAGTAACTTAACCGACAAGCAATTAGACCTAGGAAATTACCAACTGTCCAATTTTTAAATGTAGCCTTACTAAAAATTGCCATCAAGTCTCATAACCGTCTTGTATGTAAGTCCGGGTTCACTCCCAGCTGGGGTTCAGATTCTTGTCTTGTGCCTTCTTTGTTCATTTTTGATTCTTTTATTTGGGTTGATGTTCTTTTTTTTCTTTATTCTTTATATTTAATTTTGTCATCGTATGTATGCCTCTGTTATGAGGTGGGACCACAGGGTATCTAAACTGCTATTTAACCAAAGAAGAAGAAAGGAAGCAGAAGAAGCAGAAGTAGTCCCTCGGCGGTACATCGGATGCACTCTGGAGAAAGTGGTTTGGTCTTTATTGTGTGTTATTGGTAATTGTTATAATTGTTATAATTGTTGCATTTTTCATTTTTTTTATTATTATTATTTACTGCTGTTTAAATATTCTGATCACTGGAGTGTATTTTGCTGAGGATTGCCTCAATTTTGTCTCTCTCTGCTCTTTTGAGCTTTTCTTCTTTTATTTACCTTATTTTTCATAAATCTTTAATTTTTGTGGAGTCGTCAACCAGAGTTTTTATGGATTCTCTCCCTGGAGGAACATACTTTGTTCCTTTTAGAGTCTCTTTATTATCCCTTTTTTAATTTAAAGCCTTATCTCCATTTTCGGGCCTAGTCAGGCCTTAAGCGTCCCATTTTCCTGGGGATGGTCACCTAGGATTCAGGCCCGTATTTTGTCGGTCTTTTTTGAAGGCCTCATCTTTTGTGCCATTTGTGTGCTGCTGCAACATAACAAAAAGAAGGCACCTCACTTGGCGTGAAGCAGACAACACACGGCCTTTAAGACCCATCTTTTGATACAAGAGACGAGTGACACAGTGTTTGGTATGCAAGGGAGAAAGTTTTGAAGATGCAACAAAACATTATGTTGTCAGAGGATGAAAGTACAAGAGGTTAGGTCAGGTTGGGGAGCTGGCACCCACCATACGACGAAACAGCTTGGGATCCTGGTTGGCAATGCCACAGGCAGACACGTGGTCCAGTCCCACCATCTATCTGCCACTGCCAGATGTTACTTGGGCATCCCCTTGACTTGGTTCAGCTACTCAGGTCCTCAGCAATGAAGATCCTGTGAGCCGGATCACTCTCGGGGTGTCGCACCACATGGCCATAGTGGCGTAACTGACTGTTCTGTGTAATGGCGTGTACTTTTAAAGAGCACTTTAGCTGGAAGAAGAAGAAGACAGGGCTTTTTAATTTCCACGGTCATCTCTTTGATTTTACAGATACAAACCCTGGGGCAGGTTGTATGATTTCTTCTATTTTGACTTCTAGTATTTGATGCCTGGTTTCTCTGCAAAGAAACATAAGTAATGACTGAAATAAAGCTTGAGGATTATCTCACTGAACTGCCATGTTGACTGACGTTGCCTGCCCGGAGTGATTCGCATGTCTCCTGATGAGCGTTATCATAGTGAGTTGTACTCGTCCAGGTCATTTTGGAGCCAAAGGATATACTGGAGGCTTCATCAAGCTGTGCTCATTCAGGTGATTTGGGAAGAAGCCTCTCAGAGGTAGCAATCCGGGCACAGACTGACATGTCCATGAATCCTGGTTTGAGTAGAGCTCAAGGCCTTGGCTAAGACACTCCGAGACTCAGTCCTTGCAGCCTCAGCCATTGTCAGGGTATTGCAGAGTGAGTGTGAACTCCTTAAAGAGAAGGTAGCCAGGCCTTAGTAAGGACAAGAGTGATGAGCATATGTTAGCGAGGTAAGCATTGCAGGGTATACATGTAAAGCAAGGCTAATAATTTAGGCATTTCCAGGATTAATGTATCCACCAATGAAAAAGAACCTTGGAGGTTAAAGTGCCTTTCACGAACCCTTTTACGTGATACAACAGCCATGATGTCCAAGTAACTGTTTAAAGAACTGGAATCACACTGCTCTCTAATGATGACAAGTATACATAGCAGTCCTTTAGCACACAAGAGGTCACAAGGTCATTACGGCAGCTGGCGTCCATCCCGACAGCATTAGGAACAAGGCAGAATGCAGTCGTGAACAGGACGATGCCAAACCAGCTGTGGGTACACTCACTCACTGACTCACTCACACAGGCCCAGTTTTCAGTTTCTAATAAACCGAACAGCCAGAGGGACAGAGGAGGACTACAGGAAAGAATGAGACAGGCAGAACATGACATCCTGTATAGAAGGCAGGCGCCCCTTCAGCTAATGACTGCAGGCTAGTGGCCCTTATGTTCACCATCATGAAGATCTTCCAGAGACTGGTCCTGAACCATAGGAGTCCTCTTGTGAAAGACCACCTGGACCCGCAGTTTGCCTATCGGACAAAGACTGGAGTAGAGGATGGCATTATCTGGCTGCTCCACAAGACTTATTCTTAACTGGACAAAGCTGGCAGCACTGGGAGGGTTATGCTTTTTGATTTCTCCAGTGCCTTCAATACCATCCAGCCATCCCTGTTTTTGGGTAAACTCAGGAGATCTGCAAGTGAACGAGCCTGTGGTGTCATACAGAACGCAGTTTGTGAGGCTCAAAAAATTGTGTGAGCAACACTGGAATTCCACAAGGAACAGTCCTGTCTCCTGTTCTCTTCACTCTGTACACCTCAAACTATAAATATAACAGCCAATCACGTCAGGTGATTCTGCACTTCTGGGGTGTGTTGAATAGTCAGATGAGACAGAGGAGTGCAGTCAGATGGAGAAGTCTGTTTCTTGATGTCTGCATCTTACCATCAGCAAAACCAAGAAAGTGCTGATTGACTTTCACCGTACCAAACAGCCTCCATGTCCGGTCACTACTTAGCGAGTGGATATGGAGGTGGTCCACTCCTACAAGTACTTGGTGGGGGGGGGTCCAAATTAATGACAGGTTAGACTGGTCTTGGAACACAGAGGAACTGTATAAGAAAGGGCAAAGCAGACTCTACATCCTCCTTTAATGTGAGTGGTGACATCCTTCACATCTTCTACAACTCTGTGATGGCCAGTGGGATTTTCTATGCTGTGGTGTGCTGGGCTGGTAACTTCATGTCAAGAGAGGCCCACCAAATCAAAAAGCTAATTAAAATGGACACACTCTGGACCCCCTGGAGGTCGTAGTTAAGGAGAGAATTAAAACAAAATTGAGTGCCATTGTGAACAATGCTGCACGTCCTCTCCGTGACACAACAACACTGAGGACTTTCAGCCAACAAATCATTCAGCACAAGTGTGTCAAGAAACAGAGTTAGGGTTAGGGTTAGGGTTAGGGTTAGACCAGGGGTCCTCAATCACGCAGTGACTGCAGGTTGTTGCTCCAACTTAATGGCCTAATATGAAGCACTTATTGCTCAAGTAGCACTTCTGATTCTCTTTAGTTGTCTCGCTTGTGAAGATTTGGAACCCATATTGCTTATTTTACTCTTAAACTGCTGTATTCTTGTTTTTTAATTGTTCCTAATTAACAATAACAGGCAAATGACAAAAGAGACCAGCAGTTCTCCGTTTTGCTTGTTATCATTTACACCTGTGTGTATTTATCGTGCACTATTGGGTTTAATGAAATACTTGGAAGGAAAAGTGAAGGACTGAGAACTACTCCTCCATTTTAGCCTTCAGATCATTTGGATGATATCCTTAGAAAAGGGAAGAAAATCGAGGATATGAGAATGACCTGACATAGCAGAGTTAAAGCACAAACAAGCCATGAAATTAAATTATTGGCGAGAATTGCTTTCTAATTAAGCAACTGGGTTAGAACAAAAACTTGCAGCCACTGCGGCCCTCCAGGACTGGGATTGAGGACCCCTGGGTTATACCAACAGCAGTATGCCTGCATAATGCCTCACTGGAACTGTGGCAGCCAAGTCAGAGATTTTCTTCTGTGTGTATTTGAGGGTTATTGTAGTTATTGCTATTTGTTCTAAAATTTCATGAGCTGCTGTAAAAAGCCACATTTCCCTCTTAGGACAAATAAAGTTCTATCAATCAGTGTGTGTATGTGCTGGATCTGTGAGGCAGCAGCTCCAATGACCCAGCCACTGTCTGCCAAACTAGAAACACACTGCCATCTAGTGATGGCAAGCATACTTTGCAAGCAAATAAATAAATAAAGAGAAAAATTCTGATTGGTTTATTTTTTTAATAAATGGAAAAAAGGAACATTTCATTGCACAATAAACAAGAAAAAATACATTTTGATGCACACTTCAGTGATTGTAATAATAAATACATAAATAAATAAATAAACAAAATAAATAAATAAATAAAATAAATAAGTGAACTGAGAAAGCAGCAGTGGTGGCTGCTGAGGCTTTGGACATGGCTTGTCCTTTGTCTTATTGCCTGATGTTGCCTTGAGATGAATGAGAGCACAGAACACCTCTGTGCTCCTTGCATGCTGAGGCCTCTGCCATTGCACTGCTGGTGGTCAAAGGGTAGGTGGGTATTGCAAAAAGGCGACATTCAATTATAAACGTCTGTGCCATACCATGGCGGAGCCTCCATTGTTAGATATCTCATTCTGGCTTTGGAATATCACTACACGTTAAATAAAAGGGGCTGCTTGAAATCGAGGCTGCTGTACAGCAGAAACACCTGCCTTCTGATTACGCGGACGTTAGGCAGTGTGACCTGACACATAGGCGCCATTCTTCATTGGTGAAAGGATTACGTATCTACTTGGGTTTCCTCTGAATTGAGGGGAGCGGTATACGACCATTCTAAAAATGTGACTTTACAATGGGCAGAATTTAAGAAGGATCTCAAAGTAGGCTCTCCAGTGAAGACTTCATAAAGCATGCAAGGTCTTCTCAGTGCAAGCACTCCAAGCCAAGTGTTCTTCATTCAGACTTCACAATGCAGGCTTTGTTCGCGATGTCTTCTTCTCTCCTACTCTTCAGTGAATACAATGTGATGGAGGACCTCAAAGCAAAAAAAAAATGCAGACCGTGCCAAAGAGGGATCAGTAATGCCGGCTCTGCCAATGAAGACTGAAGATTCATTCAAAATGGAGACTCCACAAAGCAGGTTCTACTGGGAATGATTCCAGAATGCAGGGCTCCACAGACTGATTACAGGCATCTTAAAAGGTGCTTCTTCAGACATTTAGTTTCCTCAAGTCGTACGGTGAACGGCGCCACTTTCAGATTCAAGTTTATAGGGTGGTGCCCAGGCTGGATCTGACTGTCTAGCGCATGTCGCTCCCTGGTGACTTTATGAAGACTCTGGACATCACACATCTCTAATTACACAACATATGCAAGTGATGCTGTCTGCCCAAAATCAAAGTTGTGGGTCACATCTGAAGTTTCTGGTCAAAATGTAAGGCATGGCATATGGGGGCATGGCAAGAGAATGTGAGATGCTATAAATCTTGGTGGAGATCCTGATCAGAGTAGACTTTGTTCTTCTGGGGGTGGTCCCTTTCTGCCTGCATGTCTCTATATAGCTCATCATCTCTATTTTCATGGACCTCTCTAGAATCCAGGTCGGCCATTAGCTGCTGAAATTGGGCTTGTCGATGAAAATCTGGGTCCACATTGATCCAGTTATTAGCAATCCATTTTGTGCCTTGGGTGACCACACATCCGCCATGCAGTGAATACTCATCCAGGTCTCCTACCCAGCCTGAAAGAGACAACAAACCACAGCAGATCCATGCCATTAGAATAAGGACAAGGGAAGATTAGCTGTAACTTGGACCTGTGCCACTGGAAGCGGTCAATGGAAGCGGTCCCTTCTAAGGAGCAGCCAATATGGGCGGTGAACTAAATGGCGCTGGGGCCAATCAGGGGAGTGGACAGTGTACCACCTTGCCAACAGCAAAGGACATTGTGCCACAGTGCCTAGGGGACCATAAATAACAATGACAGTAAACCATATTGCCATGATGGAGACAATGTTCCCTACTACCATTACTACTACTGCACATATGGACCTTGGCGAGAAGCTTCAAGTAATCAGAGTGCCAAGGCCTCACAATGGAAGAAGACAGCCTTAGTTCACCAAGAGGGACAGGACCCAGTGCACTGAGGAACATCACCCATCCAGAACAGTTTCTCACCTTTTCCATCAGACAGATAGTTGTACCAGAAGATAGCAGTGCCTTGTGTGGGCTTCACTCTCAGATTTCCCTTATCACAGTGTTTCCGAGTGTCCAGAAGGTCCACATCATTCTGTATTAAAGACTGAAAACACAAAAAGGATTTAAGTGGTAGTCCTGCACTGAATCTCCCAGGAACATGGAGGACCAGCACAGTATACTCCACAATAATAATTACAGTCAGGACATACTTTTCAGGCCATGCAGCAATGGCATCTTACCATCTCCTCATAGGTCCTGTTATCTGCAACTGGAAAAGTAGTCTCTCCACCACCAGGAACAGAGTTCAGGTAGACAAGAACTGTGACATACCTAAAAGTGTTGAACATACCATGGAGATTGGGTAAGAAGCTGGACATTGTGAGATTTAGAGACACAGAGAGAAGCTGACCAGTGGACATCACAGTAAATCAAGAGTAACAAGAGGATTATGGTGACATTGAGTAGATATGAGACTAGACATTGCAATACTGAAAAGGCAAAGCATTAGGCATTGTAAAACTGGAAATGTAATCTGTGTGGACACCAAATCTTCCCTAAGAGGTAGAGAAACATTTAATGAAAGACACCTGACATGTTGATATTCAAAATTCAAAAGCCTGGCTATTAAGGGACCAGGAGGGTAAACCAAGGAAATGGGATGGTAAGATAAACAACCAAATGAGGTTTAATGTCCTCCTGGACCAAACACACAGCTTGATGATGCAGAGAAAGGAAGAATGGCTAACCTGCAGGAGGTCTCAAAGGGCGTGCTGGCATTGGCGGTGAGCTTTGTATGATAGCAGACAGTTTCTGGGTATAATGGTCCGCTGTCATGGTGGGCATGATAGTGCCCACCTCGGTCATATCGTACGACCTGCAGAGGTTCACTGTTCTCCACAATCCAAGATGGTAGACGCGTCAGACGGATCACCCTGTTGATGACAGACAAACACTAGTCCTGAAGGACATTTCTGACACGATGCTGCCATCCTCTGGAAGGAAAGATTATTGCTCTCAGTCGTAATCACCTCCTAACCCCAATCCTAGTCAGTCTGTGCCCAGACTATATAACATTATAACATTCTCTTCACCACCCTTATGCATAAGGAGCAGGATTTCCTCCAGCCCATAAATTGTGTCTGAGGTCCAGCATTACCCTTCATCCACCCCTTTCATTGCGAATTTCAAATTTCCATTGGTCTTTTCTTGTCCCAACCGTCTGAGCGCAGTCGTCTGTTCTGCCTCCTACTTATTTGAAGACCCAGCCACACAACATTCCCTTCACCCCAATACTGAGCATTAAAGCCAAATACTGTGCCTTGGACCTGGCATTCCCATCAACCCCCCCAACTCAGTTTAAGTTCCAATGTGCTCTTCAGCCCCCTCAGTCCCACTCCTTTTGATTTTAGCCACCAGACTTTCAACAATTTCCCTTAGAGTCTGAGACCTAATTCTTCTTTCAGGTACCACCATATTTAGTTTGGGATGCAGCGTTCGCCATCCCCTCATTGGCTTGAATTCAGTAGTCTCTTCTACTTTCTACACAGTCTGATACCCAGCATTCCACCTACTGGACATTAGAACCAGTGTTCCCTTCAGTGCAAGTAAGGAGTCTCAGGCCTACTTTACACTTTTGCAGTTTCCTTATCCCATAAATCCAAACCTGTAGCTTTTCTCTGCTCCTTGCTTTGCAAAACTTCCTCTAGACCCCTATAACTTTCCCACTACCTGGTCTTGTGATCTTACTTCCATTGAAATAATGTGCTGGAATTTCATATTCGGAAATATTAAAAACTCATCCAAAAACACAAATGGCCAGCACACTTGGTCAACCCTCCACAAGTGTTATTTAATAGGCTTGGCTCAAGACCCACTTTGTCATCTCTGTTCCTTAAATGACCCTAGTGCTCTTCTCCCCTCACATGTTCTGGTAGTTTCCCCTACTGTAGTTACGTCCCTCTGGTCCAATTTGACCAAATCTCTCTTTTTTTCATTTCCTCATTTCTTTCTGTGCATATCCCCTTGTCACCCCATGTTCTCCTTCCTTTGGATTTCACTACTTTCTCCCTTGTTGTACTACAGCAGAAGGTAGTTGGAGATCACCTAACAATGTCACTTGAGCTCACTGGAAGACCGTCTCCATTACGCTTGTCCTCTTGGAGCTTCTGCAATGCGGATTGGCAGCTCATTCAGCTCTACCTATTCAGAGTTGGCTTAGTGAAGTTCATTTGATCAGTAACTGAGTGAGAGTTGTCCCATGGTGGAATTTCCTTGCTGTTTTTCGTTGTGCTTCAGTCTCCCTTTATATGCTGACCGACTATTAGGCTGCTCTCCGAGTCTATTTTAAATTATTTTGTTTCCTTTAATTACGTTGATCACTTCTCAGCGATGGGAGAGTAGCAGGGTAAGGGAGTATTGTGGTGTTTGTCCATATTGTTAATACTGTCAATGTCAGGGGCCACCATGACAGGACCTACCCAACACTCAGATGTAAAGTTGACCTCCTAGTAGTTCATCTACCAAGGATGGGCCAACAGCAAGTGACAGACACAAGAATCAACTGTTTAAAGAGTGCAAAATGTGCATTTACTTCAAACGAAATGTCAAAAGTGCAGAATAAAATGGCCAAAAGAGTGAATTTGAAATAGTCAGTAAACGGAGCAATAAATAATAAAAAACGATAAAGTTTCACAGTTACATTTACAGAGCAGCAATCACAATATACTCCATTCATTGATGTTCCTTCTTGCTGTGGCAGGCGGCTGGCATCCATGCCCAGCCGGGACGCCCCTGCACACTATATTCGGGGGGAGCAGCCCTGGAAAGTGCAATACCTCCCCCTGGACGCTAGATGGCCGTCCCCCTGGGCCGGAGTAGTGCCTGGGTTTCCCACAGGGCTCCCTGGGAATTGGAGTTGGGGGCAGCCCTGTTGGGTCCCGCAGGTACCGCTAGGAGGTGCTGTGTTTGGGGCTCCTGAGCCCGTATGGGCAACAGATTCGTCACACCTGGAAGTGCCACCGGAACTCGGTAATCAAGCACCTGGAGCACTTCCAGGTGACCTATAAAAGGAGCCAGCGACCACCACTCAGAGGGCCAGAGTCGGGTGGAGGAGGACAAGGTTGCTAGAGAGGAGTGGTGGTGCCAAGGAGAAGAAGGTTTTGTGCTTGGGCTGTACTGGTTGTGAACAGTGCTTGGAACTGTGTTGTAGCTGGGGGGTTTACGGGGAAGACGTGCCCTCCAGCTGAAGAATAATAAAATAGTTGTATTTGATAGTGCCTCCTGTGTCAAGTCTGTGCCGGGTCGGGCGCAATATAGCGCCTTTGTGACATTGCATACATCACCATTTAACCAAAGAAGTGTCCTTGAGACGCCATCATCATGCATTTGCTCACCAGTACACATCCGCAGTCCCTCTTTCAGACAATCTCCTCATACTACCTGCTCCCAGTCAGCAGTTACGCTTTCAGTCTCGAGAAACTCAGCATCCGGACTGGGCTTCTGCCACCTCACCTCGGTGTCTGCAGGATGAAACCCAGTCCAAAATGTCTGCCCTGCCCCTCGCTGCAGCAGGACAAGTTTGACCCTGCTCCCTACAATTACTCACACTTCGTAAAAGGGGACAACCACCCGCCCAGTGCCATCATCTTCCATTCTGTCTCCTCATCTCTCCAGTTCAAGGACTGTCTAGCCACCTTTTAGTCTCGCTCTACTATCACAATTTCACTCATATGAGCTTCCGATGTTTCGGCATCTTGTTCTCTCTCACAAACTCTAAAAACGGACCCCACTCTTCCTTTGCACAACCCTTGGTAATGCGGGTGCTGCATTAACTTGACATGCTTGGCCACTAATGAGGGAAGGCAGCTAAGATCGCTGAACTACACATGCTCACTGAATTGCCCATTGCCCCATTAGTGCCATGCCCTCTTGCCTTCCCTGTTCACTCACACTGTCAAAGCAAAGCACTGTTTAAAAAGTTAAATTCCACTTTCCTCATTCTGCCATTGACCCCTCAGGAATGCTGTGCTACAGTCAAAACAAAAAATTCTGTTATACAGTGGGGCAAAAAAGTATTTAGTTAGCCACCAATTATGCAAGTTCTCCCACTTAAAAAGATGAGAGAAGCCTGTAATTTTCATCATAGGTATATCTCAACTATGAGAGACCAAATGAGAAAAAAAAATCCAGAAAATCACATTGTCTGATTTTTGAAGAATTTATTTGCAAATTATGGTGGAAAAAAAGTATTTGGTCAATAACAAAAGTTCATCTCAATACTTTGTTATATACCCTTTGTTGGCAATGACAGAGGTCAAACGTTTTCTGTAAGTCTTCACAAGGTTTTCACACACTGTTGCTGGTATTTTGGCCCATTCCTCCATGCAGATCTCCTCTAGAGCAGTGATGTTTTGGGGCTGTCGCTGGGCAACACGGACTTTCAACTCCCTCCAAAGATTTTCTATGGGGTTGAGATCTGGAGACTGGCTAGGCCACTCCAGGACCTTGAAATGCTTCTTACGAAGCCACTCCTTCGTTACCCGGGCGGTGTGTTTGGGATCATTGTCCTGCTGAAAGACCCAGCCACGTTTCATCTTCAATGCCCTCGCTGATGGAAGGAGGTTTTCACTCAAAATCTGACGATACATGGCCCCATTCATTCTTTCCTTTACACGGATCAGTCGTCCTGGTCCCTTTGCAGAAAAACAGCCCCAAAGCATGATGTTTCCACCCCCATGCTTTACAGTACGTATGGTGTTCTTTCTCCTCCAAACACGACGAGTAGAGTTTTTACCAAAAAGTTCTATTTTGGTTTCATCTGACCATATGACATTCTCCCAATCCTCTTCTGGATCATCCAAATGCTCTCTAGCAAACTTCAGACGGGCCTGCACATGTACTGGCTTAAGCAGGGGGACACGTCTGGCACTGCAGGATTTGAGTCCCTGGCGGCGTAGTGTGTTACTGATGGTAGCCTTTGTTACTTTGGTCCCAGCTCTCTGCAGGTCATTCACTAGGTCCCCCCTGTGTGGTTCTGGGATTTTTGCTCACCGTTCTTGTGATCATTTTGACCCCACGGGGTGAGATCTTGCGTGGAGCCCCAGATCGAGGGAGATTATCAGTGGTCATGTATGTCTTCCATTTTCTAATAATTGCTCCCACAGTTGATTTCTTCACACCAAGCTGCTTACCTATTGCAGATTCAGTCTTCCCAGCCTGGTGCAGGTCTACAATTTTGTTTCTGGTGTCCTTTGACAGCTCTTTGGTCTTGGCCATAGTGGAGTTTGGAGTGTGACTGTTTGAGGTTGTGGACAGGTGTCTTTTATATTGATAACAAGTTCAAACAGGTGCCATTAATACAGGAAACGAGTGGAGGACAGAGGAGCCTCTTACAGAAGAAGTTACAGGTCTGTGAGAGCCAGAAATCTTGCTTGTTTGTAGGTGACCAAATACTTATTTTCCACCATAATTTGCAAATAAATTCTTTAAAAATCAGACAATGTGATTTTCTGGATTTTTTTTTTCTCATTTTTTCTCTCATAGTTGAGGTATACCTATGATGAAAATTACAGGCCTCTCTCATCTTTTTAAGTGGGAGAACTTGCACAATTGGTGGCTGACTAAATACTTTTTTGCCCCACTGTATGGTGGTTTCTAAAAGTTTTCTGACTTCTTCACCTTGATATTTACTTGGGAAATTGATTTTGTTTTTTTACAAGTTCAATATGAATGTTTCTAGCATGTGTCATGCATGCTTCCTCAGGGAGCAAATCAAGCAGGTAATACCACTTTGGGACATGAGGTGGCGCTGTTGCTAACTGTTCTGTTTCCTTCTCCCACAGTTCTGAAATAGACAGGGCACATGACGTACATAAAAGCCGATCAGCACTGAAATAGGCGTCTTTTCTTGGACCCAAGCCTATAAGGAGGGAGCTCCCATTTACTGACCTGCTCTTAGATGAGCCACTTTAAAACAGACTGGTAACTGGAAACCAGAGACTGCATTTTCTGTTTTGTGCGTTTATGCAATGCCATTGTGCGCTTGTTTATTTAAGCACACAAATTAAACGGGTTGCCCGGTTGAGGCGATTACATATGTTCAGAATATTCTGCATGATGGCACATTGCAATACTCTCTCCATCTCCACACAGCTGCTGTCACTTGCTCAAACTCTTGTTTTTTTTTTAATTTGTGACTCCCACAGAGAGTCCCTCAAAACGAATGTTTTTGCAATTCTCCATCTCAGTCAGTAACACATCACACTCATTTAAGTTTCATTTTTTTGCCTTTCTTCCTCTGCTCTTCAATGGTTTGCATTAAAGACATCACTCAGGAACGTGGGCAGACATGTATGCATAATTAGATCATGAATATTCAAAAAGGTGATTAATAACAGGAGGTGATGGAGAATGGCTAAAAGCACATGCAGGAGTGTATAGTTTTAAGTTGATCGGAGATTTATAAAGGAATGGTGTGGCATGTGACATACCTATGGTTTTATAAATCTATTTTTTCGTTTGCACATTGTTTTTGCCTTTCGGATGTAAGCAAAATTATAGTATGGGATGTAAGCAAGGTTTTAAACATAAGGCCCCAGCTCTGATTGTTCTCCTCCTTCATTTTAAAATTATTGTGAGAATTTTTTGAACATTCTTTGGGCCCTTCCCTCTCACAATTTGTGTAGGCCGAGGCCTGCTTTTGAGTTTGGGGTAAAAGGTTAATATTGGTTTCTAACCTTGAGGGAAGACTAGACTTAGAATTAGAGCCTGAGAGCCTGCAGGAATCATACCACTGATGACATTCAAGTGTTATTACTGGTTGTCACTTCAACGCCAGACACCTCATATTCTCTAATTTATTCCTTTCACCCCATAATAGGTTTTATTCCCAGTGGTCAATTCAGCCGTGTACTCCATCTGTTCTGCTGAATGAGAATGAGTTTTTATTTCAGGACCAGAGGATGAAACCAGAACAAAGACAAGAACTATGACCAAAGAGACAAAGCTATCTTTCGCCAAGTCAGAAACAGGAGACAAGAATCAGAATCGTGAATAGGAAAGTAAGTCACAAAACTTAGAACGAAAATACAGAAAAGCACACATTAAGTCTTCTAGTGTTATACAAAACACAGATACCTAAACAGCGCATAATTGACCGATTTTAAAGGGTAGCGCCGATGACACCACAGGAGCATGCTACTGGGGACTTCTGGGAGGTTGCCTCAGCAAACAGCCGACGCGAAAGTCATAAGACGGTGCCGCTTGTTAATATTCAAAATGGCACCACGATAAGAGGCTAAAAAATTACACATTAGTCAGGAACCAGAATAGGAAAAAATAAATGCCTTAATCAAATTCTTTGACCTCACAAACCCCAGCATACCCACCAAGAAGTCCAAAAACTCCTCAAAAAATGAATAATGAAAACCATTCCCGATACCATCTGAGACCCAGCGTTTGTTTCAGTCCTCAATCTCTTCCTGTTACTCAATTCAAGAACCAGAATTCCCATGGGCCTCCCCTCATGGCCGGAGCCTCAGCATTTTATTACTCTTCTTCCAAATTCAATTTAAGCTCCCAGAATACCCTTTGGGCACTTCTCATTTTGTTTAAGTCCTGGGGGTCCCTTTAGCGTCTCCTCCATTCAATCCAAGATCCAGCATTGCATTAATCTTCCTAGTCTGCTGTGAACCTCTTTCTTCCCTTAAACGTCAACCTAGACCTAAGACTTAGCATTCATTTTAGTTTACCCACTTGTGAGCTGAGCCTCAGTACTGGAACAAATTTTGCATGTCATCGACAATTACCCCCCGCCCCACTTTTAAATATTTAGCACTTACCTCTGCCTTAGCTGGCGTAGTACATGATGTGCCCCCTCGCCTTGATACAGCCACGTGTGCTTGCTGTTCCGGACGAGCTGGCTCTTCTCTACCCCTCGCTGTTGCATGAAGTGCTGAAAGGCACTGGAGTTGAGCTTCTTAAACTCCTCAAGACTGAGAAGCCCTGGAATGAACAGCAATAGAACTTTCTCTCAGATTCCACAAATAAAAAAAGCTGTTGAGCGCAGAGAGGTGCCACACCGACCAGTTGTGCAGGAGGCGAGTTCAGGGCCAGTGGATAAGTGAGGGTTAAACAAGAAGCTGCGGCGGCTGTTACTCACGGTTGTGTGCACATCCGCCTGTCTGAAGGAAGTTCCCATCTGGAAATGGGTCTGAGTGTCTCCGCTGGTAACAGTGGGGGAGATTCTGCTGGGCGCAAAGCGGGAAGGCCGTGGTATATTGTGCATTAATGAGACTAGAGGGGTCCCATCCGGTTTTATGACACGTGTCAGCATGCATCACGTCAAGCCTGGCGTTGCTTTCGCCAGCAGCTTCCTGCATGACCAAGGGTTCACTTTAAATCCAGACACTCACCATCTCCATCAGGATCAGCTTTAAGTCCAGCGTACACCTCCCTGATGTTCTCTGGAGTGAGCCAGATGCCGTCTCGCACCCGTGAATGGGTCAGAACCTGTAATAAGACACACACTGTGACATGCAGAAACCAATTCTGTTTCAACTCATTCTTACTAGTTAGGAGGCATTGATTGCACCCAAAAATAACAGGTAATGACCACCCACCCCAGGTATGATGTCTTGCTGACCAGATGCCATCTGATAGTCTCATATCAGCCCTAGTGCAGGTGGCCACATTGGAAACTGCAAAATACAGCCATCCATTTCTGAAACAAGATGGTGGGGTACAGGACTTTCTCCCTGTGACTTCTAAGGGATTTCCTCTGGGTACTCTGGATTTTCTCCATCTTAAATATGTTCGGCAAATTGGCATCACTAAAGCTGTTTCTGGTCTCCTGGAACTGGATAAGTCTAATTTTTCCTGGCAGCATCTAGCACAAGGTGACAAATTATTCAACTTCTAGTTATTGGGTACGACTACCCTACCCTGGATGACTACTTGTTGCCAGACCATGCCAAATTTACATAAGTGAAACTGGGGGGCTTTGCCCCGTGCTCGCTTCATTCGACTCTGCCTGTGCTACGCGCCAGCCACTTCGTGTCTCTGCTGCTCGCGTTGTGAAGAGGGGGGCTGAACGCACCCCAAGGAGATGCGATTGCTCCTCTGAAACCCCCTCTTAAACGGTGACACAATGGGAAACACATACAGTTTTTTTTTTTACCTCCTCTTTGCTCGATCAGCTGCTGGCTTGCTGCTGCTGCCGTGCCATCATGATCTGCATCTCGCACAGCTCACTTCTGTCATATCACCTATGTCAATATATTCAATCTCTTTTCATTTCTACCTTTTCATCAATAGCGCATTGAATTTTGATTTCGTGTTTGGAATTACATTGTGACAATGCAACGTATATCTGCCCGTGAGTGAATATCATTTCTTTCTCTCTACAAGAAATGTGTCTAACATAATCACGCAGGACTTTTCCAAAACTCTTTGCATAAGCTGTTGTCTCGCGGAGCTTTTGAACCCGGGCGTAGTTACATCGCTTAGCACAAAGACTCATCTCGCGGGACGTGAAAGTGTCTCTGATACAGTTACATCTCATCTCCTTCCAAGATTTTTTTTTTTATAACAGAGAGAAATGCAAGCCTTTCAAATTTAGGGAATGCGAGATGGCTTTTCAGTACAGTCACGCTAGCCCCTTTTTCTGACAGCCAAATCGTGTGCTGTCTTTATGACGAGTTTGGATGCAATATGTGCCCTTTATTTCCTTTTATAATTCTGTCATGGTAGATGAAAACATGAGACATCAGATCAACAAACTTCTCTTCCATCTGTGAGTTCCAAAACATCACCTTGTTCCTCGTTGCCGCATTCTATGCATTGCACTTCTCGCTGAGTAGTTATTGGTTGTCAGCTCACGTGCACACAGACAGCCAACCCTATAACTAAAAACAAAACCAAACTGTTGGAGTGATTCACAGTCTAGTTGGACAGAGTCACTCATTATGTCAGACTATGTAACAGGCTGCGGACCCCCGTGACCCTGTGTTCGGATTCAGCGGGTTGGAAAATGGATGGATGGATGGATATGTAACAGGCCATCACAGGAACGTGCCACCTACTGCCTCCGACACTCACTAAGATCATATGAATGAAGGTCATTTCTGAAAATTGCTGGAAAAGACGTCAAATGTGACATGGCCTTACGCTTGGAGAGGAAGCCAGGCTGTCACCGGATACACTTACAAAGGGTCAGTTTAGAGCGGGGGTCCCCAACTTCAGTCCTGGAGGGCCCCAGTGGCTGCAGGTTTTCACTCTAACCCTTTTCTTAATTAGTGCACTGTTTTTCCTTAATTAGCAGCCAAACAATAATGAGACAAAAAATAAACCAAAACATGACCAGCAAGACGTGACCAACATTGTCGATCATACAATATCTGGAAATAAAGAAAGGTGAAGGTCTCAGGAATGCTGATCTGCTCTGGTCCCCAAAACAATTTGCCAGTGCTCTTAGAAAAAGAGAAAATCAACAGTGTTGGAAATGTATGCCATTGCACAAGGAGAGTAGCAACAAGCCATGGAATTAAAGAACGAGTTTAATTAACAACAAGACTTGGCACCTCATTAAGCAGCTGGTTGGAGTGAAACTGGTTGGAGTTTGAGGCCCTGACTTAGTTGGTCTTCTCTTGGCTCACTCACTTCACATTTCATTTCTGTTTGGGTGCCATTTAAGGATAGAAATGAAGCAATTCAGAGGAACAATGAAGAAATGCGCGGGAACAAATATTAAAAAACACATCCATTAAAATGAAAGGTGTTAATTAGCAGCAAAAACAGGTCACTAATTAAGAAAATGGTTAGAATGAAAACCTGCAGCCACTGGAGCCCTCCAGGACCGGAGTTGGGGACCCCTGGTTTAGAGTTACTGTTCAGCATAACCTGTGTGTGTCTGAGTCTTAAAATCCTGAAAGAAAGTTGAAAAATGTACCTATAATTTTATTCACGTTTCTTTATATTTTTATCACATCTTGTTCAAGATTCTACAGTATAGGTTCTTAAACTATGAGTTGTCTGAATTTTGGTCACACCTAGCTGTGATTTCCCAACAGTACTTGCAAGGGGTCGCCACAGGCCATTGCTATGACCTGTGTTGGTGATTCTCAAATGAGTGTAACCCAATCCCACCCTCCCACCAAGCCAACTTGGATTACTGTTGACGGAGATTCGGCAAAATTGGGATGTGACAAAAAAAAGGTCTAAGAACCACAGTTCTACAAAATGCTACTCTGGATGCCTGTACCCTCTGCACACTCAAACTGGGTAAGTTAACTCTAATCGGTTGTGACCAGGCTGTGTTTGATGCTCATGTATACAGCTAATTAGATTTTGAGCACCTCTGCTTATTTCGTGTAGGTAGCTACCGTATGAAACTGACCTGAAGTTGAAGCCAAAATGTAATTTTTTCCAATTTTTTCAAATATAACACATGAAACAGATACATAATGGCTATATATATCGGCCTAGTACATAAAAGGTGGAAAAAGTATCACCCTGAGGTAGAGATCATCCATCCATCCATCCATTTTCCAACCCGCTGAATCCGAACACAGGGTCACGGGGGTCTGCTGGAGCCAATCCCAGCCAACACAGGGCACAAGGCAGGAAACAATCCTGGGCAGGGTGCCAACCCATCGCAGGACACACACAAACACACCCACACACCAAGCACACACTAGGGCCAATTTAGAATCGCCAATCCACCTAACCTGCATGTCTTTGGACTGTGGGAGGAAACCGGAGCGCCCGGAGGAAACCCACGCAGACACGGGGAGAACATGCAAACTCCACGCAGGGAGGACCTGGGAAGCGAACCCAGGTCCCCAGATCACCCAACTGCGAGGCAGCAACGCTACCCACTGTGCCACCGTGCCGCCCGAGGTAGAGATCAGTTGTATAGAATTCTTTTAGCTTTGCAAGGGCTCTTGTAATATTGCTTGCTGTACAAAAAACATTTGGTAAAGCTTGACATGGCCTTTCTTAAAAGCTGACATTTTTCAGGTAAGAAAGAGAGACGGTTTGAGATAAAGCAGCTGTACTCAATAATCCGAATGCTGGAGAGTGGCGATGTGTTGCATTTTGATTTGCCACTCAAGTAAGAATTTCATTGTACTCTAGTCTTTCCACATAACAGTAATGACCTACAATCCTATATATCCTATCATCTTATAAAAGATACAATTAATCATTACGTAGTAGTTGTGCATTATTTCAATAGACGCCAAAGTTATTGATATGATGCTATATGCATCTTATCTGCTCCACTTATTACCATTGTCTTTAAGATCCTACAGGACTGTGCATATCACAAACACTCAGGACAGTCACCTCTTTCAGCTGCAGTTGCCCGTCCCGGTTGTGGTCAAGCAGGTGAAATATTTCCTCCTGGCTAATCTGCAACTGTTCAGCCAATTCATCGCCTCCCTCAGGAATCATCACCTGGCTCTCCTGCAGGCCTTTTAGTTTGGCCAAGTGAATGATGAGACGACACTCCTCCTCTGACAAAAAGCCTGGGATCTCTGATGAAAAAAATAAATAAAAATGACATCCACATAGGAGATGAGAAAAGCTGGAATGAATACAGAAGAATGTGTGGGACACCTCTGTTATGAAATAAATAAGAGGGAAAGCATCTCCAATTATCACCTCAGGTAATCCATTTAAGAGCTTAAACAAGAGTGGAAACACTTCCCAGTATCACATTAGAAACAGCAGCTATGATAGAGAAGTAAATGGAGAGGAAATAACAGTATGTTGTCCTTACTGTAAATCAGCAATCAACAGCACATCAAGGATCTGACCTCCTGCACTACTAGTTCTTATGTGAGTTCCAAAAACCCACCACTGCTCAGTTCTTCTCCATCCGAGTTCATGCATGTTCCCTATCCAAATCTTTAAGGAATTTTCCATCTCTCTAATTCTATATAAGTTCCTATGCTCCCAGTTATCAGTGAGCTCTGTATCTGAGCTTCTTCATGTCCCCGACCCAAATTTAAACAGGACTATGTGGTGAGTGTATTGGCACAAAAATGGCCGCCATCTTATCTTTTAAGTGGATGCTGCACAATGATGCTGGTTGAAGTGGCTCCCTATTGTAATATAAAGTATTACAATTTGAGGAGTTAGAAACTTAATGACGATAATTACTAGTATGTCCCAGTTTTCACAGAGACCCTACAAATCTCCTTACTTCTATTCTATCTGAGCTTCTTCGTGTCTCCCATCTAAACTTGAAAGAGAACTTTAATACCTCAGTACTTTTTGATCGTCAGGCCCTTCCAGATCTGACTGACCCCCTGCAATCTTCCCCCACCACCACTGCCCCAAGACCCACCAGGTTTACTGCTTCACTGTATTTCATTTTCTGTATTACCAGTTGTTTCGACAGTTCTATTTTATTTTAGCTTCTAGACCCTTCTCAAACTTTCTTACAGTTCTTGCACCTCTGGTCTTATTTGAACTACATTTTTTTCACTCATGTGTGAGATTCAGCATTATTCCAATGCTTGTTTGAGACCCCCCTAATTGCCCCCGTCATATATGACCACCAGGAAACACCAAATTTCATACAATCCCTCCAAACTGCAAGCTGAACCACTTCAACTCTACTGCATCCAAACTCCTGCCTATGAAACCTGTCATCCTCCCAGTCCTATCTGAGACCCTACAACTCACACTCTACCACAGTATTTGAAATTAGAAGTATGTCCTCACCTCATTTGGTTGTACCTAAGGACTTGCATCTCTTTTCCGTCCAAATATGTGACACATGACTTTGTAGCATTTCTATCTGAGACCCTAAATCGCCCAGTTATATTTCATCTCCAGCACCATCCAATCTTCACTAAGCCCCCGCCAATCCACTCCCCCTCTCAGTTCCAAGGCCTACAATATCTGAACTTCTACACACCTCACAGACATCACCCCGTTTCTACCGTATCCTGGCTCCTGCATGTCCAAATTTACAAATGAACTGGCATACCTCTAGTCTGATGGGAAAACCAACATCCCCCAAGTTCATTTGGCCACCAGCACCTTCAGTTCTCACTGAGCCCCTACAATTCACTCCCGAGTTCAAGACATCCGAGCTCCTCTACTCCTTTATAGTTACATGATAGCCCCTGAACACCAATTGCGCTGTATTTAGGCTGTTGTGCCCACCCCAATGTACGAGACCTGGCGATGCTAAATGTATTTGACAGCTTGCATCCATTAGGTGTACACTGTTTCACCTCCAGTACCCCCTAGTTCTCACAGAGAACCTTACACCTAAGCCTAGTTCTTTCAGCTTTACAACAGCTCCTGCACCCCTAATTCTCTCAGATCTCCTGCACTCTAGTCCCCAGATCTATAATAAACCCAAAATCACTCCTGCTCTCTTTAAGACCCCATGCCCCCAGCAGTAACCTAGACCTCTCAAGCTGTGGTGTAACTCTAAACAGACAGATAAGCAGCTCACTTCTCAGCCCACGCCTGCCATTGTACTGATCCGGTGTGTGTGCTTCCTGACGGCAGCCGAGACCACTGAGTAAATCCTCAATTAATGACAAAGCTAAATGCTCTGGGACTGCTCCAACTTGTTAACACCATAAATAGAAGCTGTTAGTGAGACTGACCCAGCTCAGACCCCAGCATTTTCAGATGATGAGGGAAGAAGACAAGTTACTGTAGTTGGCATTTTTAGGTCCATTGTAAAAACTCTCTTGACAGAGTAAAATAGTAAAGGAATATGAAGACATTAGTGTAGAAAAGGGTTCTTATAGTCATGGAAGACGGTAAAGTGGAGGTGGAAAGAGCAATGGACAGCCACATAAAGTTCTGGCCTATAAGGGCCATAATCCACTCACACAGCTTGATTAATGAAGACGTTCTAAAGCATGAAGCTCAGCTTGCGAATAAGGGGCAGAAAGCACCCTTGAAAGGACAGAATTCTGAAAACGTTTTCAAGGACATCACAATTGCCACAGACAGAAGACAACTCAATCAGATTTTACATGTGTACCAACAGTTACAAGCATCACACCTGGACTTTAAGAGACAACGATTGCAACAACTAAAGCTATAGCCACCTGATTTGAATCGTTCAGACTGTATATTTTTCATATCAGACATTTATGCCTGTTGTTCACAAATACCCAAAAATAATGGTAAAAATACAATTTGAGTATTGCTTTGCTGAAGTTGTCTTGATGATACCGACATTTAGCAATGACTAGTGAGTGTTAATATTATGAATTTTGTTCATTTAGGTTTAAGTTCTTTCAGGAGTAGCAATTCGAGTACGGACTGGAGGTGACTCAGCAAGGGAAGGCTTTCAAGCAAGTCCTCGGGATCTGTTAGAATATTTGTGCAGTCCTTTCAAAGGAAGCTGTCTGGATGGAATTCCAGCAGAAGTGCAGCTCTTGGCCTTTGCTAAGGTATTGTGAAGTGTAACCCTTTTAGGGAAAGTGAGCCAAGGGCAGCGATAGGCCTTGGGCTTCTGTTGAGGTATTCTTACTTTGTATTTGATTTGTGACCTGGCAAGGGCAGTGACAGACAATGGTCTGTGATGAGAAAATGTCACATAGATAGATAGATAGATAGATAGATAGATAGATAGATAGATAGATAGATAGATAGATAGATAGATAGATAGATAGATAGATAGATAGATAGATAGATAGATAGATAGATAGATAGATAGATAGATAGATAGATAGATAGATAGATAGATAGATACTTTATTTATCCCAAAGGGGATTTCACATACTCCAGTAGCAGCATACTGATACAAAAAACAATATTAAATTAAAGAGTAATAAAAATGCAGGTAAAAACAGACAATAACTTTGTATAATGTTAACATTTACCCCCCAGGTGGAATTGAAGAGTCGCATAGTTTGGGGGAGGAACGATCTCCTCAGTCTGTCAGTGGAGCAGGACAGTGACAGCAGTCTGTCGCTGAAGCTGCTCCTCTGTCTGGAGATGACACTGTTTAGTGGATGCAGTGGATTCTCCATGATTGATAGGAGCCTGCTGAGCGCCCATCGCTCTTCCACAGATGTCAAGCTATCCAGCTCCATGCCAACAATAGAGCCTGCCTTCCTCACCAGTTTGTCCAGGCGTGAGGCGTCCTTCTTCTTAATGCTGCCTCCCCAGCACACCACCGCGTAGAAGAGGGTGCTCACCACAACCATCTGATAGAACATCTGCAGCATCTTATTGCAGATGTTGAAGGACGCCAGCCTTCTAAGGAAGTATAACCGGCTCTGTCCTTTCTTACGCAGAGCATCAGGTACTGTGGGGTGTACACTGTAAGAGATGGTCTTGCATCCCGGCCAAGACTGTACAGGGATTGTTACCTGGCTGGGTAGCCAGTATAGTGAAAGGACAGGGGAAAACAGATCACTTGGGTTATATTTTCATCTAGACCACCAGGTGGCAACACCCACGGGTTATGGCACCTTTACAGATACCCACAGGGCACTTTGGGAATGGCAGTCCCATAGGAAGGATCCCTACTTTTTTGTATTTCCACTGGGCTAAGCCCTGGCACCAGAAGTACTCCCAAGTCTGACAGCGAGTCAGAGCTGGGAGGAAGGAAAGCAACACTCGCTGGAGGGAGGTGGACGGAAAAAGAAAGGAGAAATGAGAGAAGAGAGAACTGCATTTCGATTGTGTAACCTTGAATAACTTGGCAAAGTATTTTCGTATAATAAATCAAATATTCCAACCTGGGACTTTTGTTTGTGCTTTTGTGTTTGGGGTTTGGGGCTCTGTGGCTCCCTCTATCTTTCACAACATGTAAATCAAGACTAACAATTTATGCATTGCCAGTATTATCTTGTCCACCAATATAAAAAAGTACCTTTCGTAAACTCTTTTACACAATAAATGAATATGGCATGATAGTTGATGCTAGGCATGTTGGTTCCGTCATCTCCAATAACAGCTTTTTACCACACAACAGTTTCGGGTGGATGGGAAATTGCACTGACACAACACGTTGCCTCAAAGGTTTGCTGAAAATGGTGCAAAAAGCAAAAAACTACCAGTGATAGGACAAAAACAGCTTGTGCATCAGTGGAGTCAAACAAGAATTGTGAGAATTATACAAACAAAATCGACGTGCCATAACAGGCAGATCACTTGATCCCATCTCAACACTGGTGAGAAGGATATCATTTCAGGACACACCACTTATAAAACTTTGTCTGGAATGGGCCATGTTGAGTGCCAACACTACTGGGGAAAAAACAAATCAGAATTATTAAAACTGGACTGTGCTGCACTGGAAAAAAGTTGCTTGGTTGGATGATTCAGGTCCTTTTTACACTATGATAAATGAAGGATCAGAATTTGAACACAAACAACCTGGTCATGGAACCATTCTGTTTGGTGCCAACACTACTGACTGGTGGTGGCAGTGTGACTATGAGGGCAATGTCTTCCAGGCACACATTAGATTTCCTGATCCCCACTCAGGAATGTTTGAATGGGAAGGTGTATCTATCTAAATACCGTTGCTAACCAATTAATTCTTTCATGGATACAGTTTATTTACAATTATATGGCTGCTTCCTGCATGATAATGTACTACGTCTGAGAACATGACACCAAGCTTTCACTACTTCAGTGGTCTGCACTGTCCCCAGATCTTAGTCCTAATTGGCATCTTTGGGATGAGGTGGAAAGGGCTGCTGGCACCAGTTGCACAACATGATCATTTCTACATGGTACAACGTTCCTGCACAATGCATCCAGGACCTTGGAGAATCCATGTCCAGACAAATCCAATACTGATCTGCAGGCCACAGGATGCACAGCACCGACAAGACAGGAGTAACTAGTAAAGACTGACTTACTGTATAGAAGGCTGCACAGTCAAGATACTAAGCATACAGTGGATTCCAGATGTCTTCAAACCCCTTCAATGTTTACACATTTTTGCTATATTGCAGCAGTGTGCTAAAACCTTGAAATCATGAAAAATTAAATGTTTTCAAATTTATTAAAAATAAAACCTGAAATATCACCTTGACACAAATATTGATCATCATTGAGATGTTTCTACACCTTGTGTGGAGTTTACCTGCAGTTAAGTCAATTGTCTTCGCATGAGTAGGAGAGGCACGCACCTGTCTATAGAAGGTCCCACAGTTGACAATGTTTTTCAGAGCGAAAACCAAGCTATGAGGTCAAAGAAATGGTCTGTAGAGCTTAGAGTCAGAAATGTGTTGAACCACAGACCTGAGGAAGACTAGAAAAGTAGACTGCAGCCTCCATAATTTTTAAATGGAAGACGTTTGGATCAGGCATAAGTCTTCCTAGAACTAGCCAAATTAAGCAATCCTGGGAGAAGATCCATGGGAAGACAGGGGACTAGGAACCCAGTGATCTTTCTGGCTGAGTCCAGAGAACCTTTGTGGAGATGAAGCCATCACTGCAACACTGGACTTTATGAATACATATGAAAATGATACATGAAAGCCCATTTGGACTTTATAAAAAGACACTTAAAGGAATCTCAGACTATGAGAAACAAGATTCTCTGGTCTGATGAAGCCAAGATTGAACTGTTTGGCCTAAATTCTAGGCATCACCTCTGGAGAAAACCAGGCACAACTGTACAATACCTTTCCAACAGTGAAGCACTGTGCTATTGGGTTGGTTTTCAGTGGCAGGGACTGGGAGACTAGTCATGGCTGAGAGAAAGATACACGGAGCAAAGTACAGATATATTCTTAATGACAACCTACTCCAGAGCGCTCTAGAAAGAACAGGACTATAACCCTAACTAAGCACAGAGTAAAGACAAAACAGGGGCGGTTTAGGGTCAACTCTGGGAATGTTCTTGAGTGTCCCAGCCAGAGCCCAGACTGGGACCCAATCGAACATCTTTTGAGAGACTTGAAAATAGTTGTCCATTGACAGTGTCCATCTAACCTGACAGAACCTGAGTGGATCTACAGAGAGGAATGACAGAAAATCCCCAAAGTCCAGGGGTGCGAAGTTTGTCGTGTCAGACCCAAGAATCACCACTAAAGGTGCTTCAACAAAGTACTGAGTGAACTGTGTGAACACTTGTGTCAATGTCATATTTCAATTTTTTATTTTTAATAAATTTGCAAAAGTTCCTAAAATCTTGCTTTCACTTTGTCATTCTGGAGAACTGAGTGTTGCTTGATGTGGTGGAAAATGAATTTAAATGATTTTAGCATAAGGCTGCAACATAACAAAATATGTAATAAATGAAAAGGTCTGAATATTTTCTGAAGTCACTGTATATTGATTATCTATCTATCTATCTATCTATCTATCCATCCATCCATCAATCCATCCATTGTCTCCCGCTTATCGGAGGTCGGGGCGCGGGGGGCAGCAGCTTGAGCAGAGATGTCCAGACTTCCCTCTCCCCAGCCACTTCTTCTAGCTCTTCCGGGAGAATCCCCAAGGCGTTCCCAGGCCAGTCGAGAGACATAGTCCCTCCAGCGTGTCCTGGGTCTTCCCCGGGGCCTCCTCCCGGTTAGACGTGCCCGGAACACCTCACCAGGGAGGCGTCCAGGAGGCATCCTGATCAGATGCCGGAGCCACCTCATTTGACTCCTCTCTATGCGGAGGAGCAACGGCTCTACTCTGAGCCCCTCCCGGATGACTGAGCTTCTCACCCTATCTTTAAGGGAAAGCCCTGACACCCTGCAGAAGAAACTCATTTCAGCCGCTTGTATTCGCGATCTTGTTCTTTCAGTCACTACCCATAGCTCATGACCATAGGTGAGGGTAGGAACATAGATCAACTGGTAAATTGAGAGCTTCGCCTTGCGGCTCAGCTCCTTTTTCACCACGACAGACCAATGCAGCGCCCGCATTATCTATCTATCTATCTATCTATCTATCTATCTATCTATCTATCTATCTATCTATCTATCTATCTATCTGTCTGTCTGTCTGTCTGTCTGTCTGTCTGTCTGTCTGTCTGTCTGTCTGTCTGTCTGTCTGTCCTGTCTGTCTATCTATCTATCTATCTATCTATCTATCTATCTATCTATCTATCTATCTATCTTCTAACCTGCTTATCCATTTCACGGTCATGAGACCAGCATTCTGCGAAGGATGCCAGTCCATCACAGGGCACACTAACACTCATTCGTATTTGGTAGGAAAACCTAGGCAGATAGAGGGAGAGCATGCAAACAACACACAGAGTGTATCCCATCTGGCATTTCAAAGTTGGTGTCTAAAGCTAGGGAGGTAGCAGCACTACCTACTAGGCCAGATTGATGCTATTATTGTCATAAAATTCCCAAGCATTTCTCCGTGGCTCTTAAATGGTCAAATTGCAGCAGGAAGCTTTACAGTTAAATAGGCTCCTATGGTGCTGGCATGCTAACAGAGGGCAAGCCTCTCACCTGAAAAGCAGTAAGAATGAGCAGGAGATGGTCATCTTTGTTTTACCGGGAGCTCTGTGACACCCCTGCCATTCACTTGCAAAGTGACTCTCACTAGTGTCATTGAAAAGAAAAGAAAGACTTTCGGTTTCCCATCATGAAGCCAACCCCCTACCAGTGTCCCAGCTCCGGAGAAACAAAAGGGAAGGAACTTGTCTACATCCTTCAAATAAAGAATTGGAGGCAGCACACAGTCTTCACTTGAACATCAGATCATGCTGCACTGGCCACCACTGACCACCAGAACTGTACTTTTCTTTTTTCTTGTCAACAACAAGGGATATGAGTAAAAACCACCAGTAATTCCGGGATGCATCTGTAGCTGTTTTTGACCATAATGTCTGTGCCAAAATTATTGGAATTTCACAGTCCGAGTAGGCGATGTTTAATGATTTGCTTTCCATGAGCGGCTTTAATTTCCTCTGGCAGAACCCTCTGCTGGCTTTCAAAGAAAATCAAAGGAATAGGGACAGTGGAAAATAAAAAAAAGGAGCACGGAGGCTGTAGCTCCGCACCCTGCTGGGAGACTGAGGAAAGGAGTGGAGGTGGTGGGAGGCGCTGTCAAAGCTTTAGCTCCACCCCTAACCTATAAGTGCACCTGAACGGCCTGTCAGCCCATAGGCAGCAGCTGTCTCCCTCATGTTCACTGGCTCCCCCTGATCCTAGGCAGTATGCTCCTCTTGTGGACGGCCCTGTTGAGCTTATTGCTGGAACTGGAAGCAGCACGGCCAAGGAACTCCTGGGACCTGGGCAGCTCCACACGCTGCGTACCCATTCCTCCAGGCATGGTGCTCTGCCAGGACATCGGCTACACCGAGATGCGCCTCCCCAACCTGCTAGAGCACGACACACTGGGGGAGGTGACACAGCAGGCTGCCAGCTGGCTCCCTCTGCTGGCTAGAGAGTGCCACCCACATGCTAGAATCTTCCTATGTTCTCTTTTTGCCCCAATCTGCCTTGACAGGTAAGCACTACTTTTATTTATTTATTTTAAAAAAGTTGAAATACTGTTATGTTCTTTCAGCACATTATGGGGACAGCAAAGAGCTCCTGTCTTGAGGATCTGTTACCGCATGGGACAAACTCAGTATGGGCAGTAAAAGGTTCTTCAAGAAGAAGAGAAATTCAGGGGCAGTAAAGAATACTCTTGAAATATTCTTCGTCCTGTCTTAAGGTGTGCATTTCCAAGTGTGGTCTGCTACTTCTAGTGAGGCATACTAATCATAGCACAGTGAGAAACAGGGCAGTAATCTCTGTGAGTGAATACCGACCCAGAGTGTTAAAGTAACATGGGTTCAGTGCCAATTGGGTAGCTACCTCTGTGTAAGCAAACTAATCAAGTGTGATCATGTTTTGTCAGCTCAGGGCTACAAAGGCAGACTGGTTAAACCACCTCTATGCTGCCACACTGGTACAAGAGAAATCACAATATACCGCTCTAGGGGTACAGCAAAGAGTTGAGTCAGCCAACATTGTGCCGGTGTAGTCACATTGGGGGATTCCATAGATATAGTGCTAAGCCGTGCTTACATTATGCAAGTCCTTGGATACAGTGTGGAGTAGGCAGTCAGCAATGTGGAGATTTACCAATCTAGTCAAGTCATACTGTCTGCCAAGTAGTGCAGGGCCAATATGATGAAAGCAGCTTTGTTTTGGCATGCCAAACAGAGTAGGATCCTACCTTGAAAAGCCTTGCCAGCCACCTCTAAATAGGCATACTGATCAGAATTGAAATCATGTGATTGCAGTCCAAGGCCACAGTATCAAGTGAGAAAGCTACGAGTATACCAACACACCAGTCCAAAGGGTAGAGTGCTGAGGTGGGCAAGCCACTTCTCTGAAGATACACTGATGAGAGTATAAAGTTACAGTACGTAAGCATAAAGGCAAAGAACCACCCTGTGAAGCCACCTTTAGTCATGTGTACTGGACAGAGTGGCATATTGTTCAGTGCCAAGCAGGGCAGTTCAAGTTAGATGTGTCGTGTACAATATCTTCTGAAAAACTGACAAATTTGTAGAATTTCTCAACTGTAATAAGTTCAAGACATTTATGACCAGACACAGCAAGCAGTCTCATCATATTATGGAACCTCCACCAAGTAGGAGAAACTCTTTATAAGCTTCATTTTGTAGCCAAAAACAGGTCAAAGGTGTGCTTTGTCAAAGAACTCAATTCTAGTTTCACCATTGCACACATTTTCCCAAAAAACTTTGGTTTCTCTAGGTAGGTCTGAGCAAAGATCAGGCATGCCTATTTATGTTTGTCTTTCAACAGTGCGGTCCTCCTTGGACTTCACTGTTTAGTGTGTGACATATGGTATCAACCACCACTCCAGATCATTCCAGGTCAACTTTAAACTCTTTGAATGTTTTCTGCCGTGTTTTTCAACAGTTTGCACTAACCTGCAAAGACTTTTTGCCACATCATGGGAGATTTTTGACAGTTCCACAGGCAGCATATTTCTTAATAACATGGGGAAATTTTGCACTTTTATGTTTGGAGATAATCGTTTTTCTGATGGTCTCAAAAAGAGTTCTCTAGTCATCTGCATGCTCACTAAGGAGCAAAGACTGAAAGTGACCTTTTTAAAAGCAATGAAGATCATCATTCTTTGGTTAGGGTTAGGGTTAGGGTTGCCATGAGAGTGCTGGTAATTTATTGAAGGTTGAGTCTAATTTCACTGCAATGTGAGTGAAGTTCTTCCAATCAAATGAATTAGAATAATTGAAAAGGATGTCAGCAATTGAGTTATTGTAACTTTTTAATTTTCATACCAGTTCCTCATATTTCCCTTATATAATTGTTACTGTTAGACCCTGTGCTGTTCTGCTTCATACAAATGAGCGGACAGTTTAAAGACTAAAGATGTTTCTCTGCTTATGTGTATGCATACTGATCACAGCGCGGCAATGCTATGCCATGTCCTAATCAGCACAACTGCCAAGTGTTAAATGAACAGAATTACTTTATAACAGGGGTGTCAAGCTCAGATCCTGAAGGGCTGCAGTGGCTGCTGGTTTTCACTCCAGATACCTTCTGAATTAGTAACCAGTTACTGCTGCTAATCTAACAGACATCTTTTGCCTTAATTCCAATTGATTTGCTTAATTATTTGTCTTCCTTTGCCAGAAGCCAAATAATAAAGAGATGCAGAGTAAGCCAACAGATGGCCAGCTAACCCAGGGGTCTTTGTCTCCTATTTAGTTGTTAATGAAACCAATTGTTTAATGCAATGGCTTGTTGGTGTTCTCATTCTGCCATATCAGTCATTTCCAAAACTATTTTTCTTTTTTTCTAAGATTATTCAAATGTTTTTCAGACCACAAACTTTCACTTTTTTAAAAATATTTTATTGAGATAGATATAGTATGAAAGACATACAGTAGTTGCAAATAGAATTTGAGTTAGCCTTGTCATCTGTTGTCTAATTTTTGTTTCACTGCCTGGAATAATTAAAATGCCAGCAAACTAAAATCAAGGCAACATAGTATGTTCCATTAACAATAGTAATTGCTGATACTTACTAATGGAGAAAGTGGCTGGAATGAAAACCTTTAGACACTCTTGGACTCCGAGTTTGACACCTCTGAGTTAGTTTAACACTGGTGATTTTGCTATGTAGGTATACTACCAGGCATGGCTGTTACCTCTGCGTAGGTATACTTTTTGTGGCTTAGTTATGCTCTGCTAATGTAAGAGTCAAGTGGTAAAGCTGTGTCTGTATAAGGATACTGGTTGATTGGGGTCACAACTTGTGAGTGTAGTTTCATAGTGCCCATGCTGAAAAGCCACTTCTGTGCAGACACATAAACTAGCCATCAGATTAGGTGACACAATGCTTCCTGATCCATTGATAAACTGGTAAGGTGGTCCAGACACCAGTTTGAAGATAAGAGCACAACCCGTCAACATATCTAAAAGCTGATTCTGCTTCAAAGAGTGTTGAATTGAGGAGCACAAAGGAACATGGTGCCTCTTAACATCCTTCACAGAAAATGCAGATGAATTTGTGCTAATTTTACTCTAAGCTTGGCTGCATAAAGGTTTTGTGTTTCTTTAAAATGGTGGAGAGCAGCAGGAAGAAAGTGACTCCATAAAACACCCCTCAGATATGTTGCAAAAGTGCAACAAAGACACTATGAAGTTGGTTGGGCTTTCACTACAACGCGCTGATGGAAGAAGATGAGGGTTTGGCACTGGACACAGCGCAGACAATGTCTACTCTGCATACTCCTGATCAATTCATTGTGTTCTCCTCCAGGTTAATCTACCCCTGCCGCAGTCTTTGTGAGGCAGTCAGGTCCAGCTGTGCTCCAATTATGGCCTGCTATGGCTACCCCTGGCCGGAGATTCTAAACTGCAACAAGTTCCCAGCAGAACACCTCATGTGCATCTCCTCCATATCTAACCAGACATCTTCAAACCGACACGGTAAGGTTGTGGAGGATCAATGATAAGTGGCCATACTTGCAAGGTTGCTTGTCCTGAGACGTAGGAAATCCATGTTTGGATTGTGTTAAATGAAAAGTGTACAAATATACAAGGAATCCAGAATAAATAAATAATCTTGGTAAAAAGGTGGGAACATATATAAGAGGCAAATAACAGTATGGCTCTGCATACCTCAGATTATAATGATGTTACCCAAATTTCTCGATGCATGCTCAATGACCAAGTTAGAGAAAGTTGATTCTGTTCATCTGGACATAGTTTTTTTTTCGATATGTTTCATCACTCATCCAAGCAAAAGTAAGACTGGAGAAACCTGCAGTCAACTGAGACTGAGGAAGTCACTTGGATGAGTGAAGAAACATATCGGAAAAAAAAAAACTATGTCCAGATATACAGAATGAACTTTCTAGAATGTTACCCAAACACCAAAAATTTATATGACACATGTGGCAGTTGAACTATGGGCCAAACGACACTCTAATGTGGTTTATCTATCTATCTATCTATCTATCTATCTATCTATCTATCTATCTATCTGTCTGTCTGTCTGTCTGTCTGTCTGTCTGTCTGTCTGTCTGTCTGTCTGTCTGTCGGTCGGGTCGGTCGGATCGGTCGGTCGGTCGGCTCGGTCGGTCGGTCGGTCGGTCGATCGAGTTCTATCTATCTATCTATCTATCTATCTATCTATCTATCTATCTATCTATCTATCTATCTATCTATCTATCTATCTATCTATCTATCTATCTATCTATCTATCTATCTATCTAATGACAAGTGCCAAGGACTGTATCTTGCTAGTGTTCAACACATATTATACTGAAATACGCTACAACTGATCAAGTAAACAATTTGGACAGGAGTTTAAATAACAAGCTGGTTAAGTTTGCAGATGACAGCCACACTAGGTGGATAAACTGATAATCTTGACTCCATTGAGTCATTACAGAGGAACATGAACAGCATACAGACTTGTGGCAGATGAGATTTAATGCAAGTAAAAGTATTACAAGTAGGAAGTAAAAATGTTAGGTTTCAATACACAACAGGAGGTCCCCATTATGAGAAGGGTTTAGGAGTCCTGGTGGACTCAACACTACCTACACCCAGACAGTGTTCAGAAGCAATTAAGAAGGGTAACAGAATGTCAGGAAATATAGAGCAATGAGTACAAGACCAAGGAGGTTGTGCTCAAGATTTATAACGCACTGGTTAGAGCTTATCTGGAGTACTGTGTGCAGTTCTGATCTTTAGGTTACAAAAAGTCCAGAGAAGAGTGACTAGGCTGATTCCAGGGCTATGGGGGATGAATTTAGTGGAAAGATGAAAAGAGCTGAGGCCTTTACAGTTTAAGCAAAAATGGATTAAGAGGAGACACGATTGAAGTGTTTAAATTATGATGGGAGTTAGTCCAGTGGATCGAGACTGTTACTTTAAGCTCATCAAGAACACAGGGGGACAGTTGGAAACTTGTTAAGGGTAAACTTTGCACAAACATTAAGAAGTTTTTCTTAACACAAAGCACCACTGACACTTGGAATAAGCTACCAAGTAGTGTGGCAGACAGAAGGACTTTAGAGAAGTTCAAAACTAAGCTTGATGCTGATTTTGAAGAATTAAGCTGATAGGACTGACAAGTTTTTTTGGGATGAATGGCCTGTTCTCCTTTAGATTGTTCTAAATGAGTAATGGTACCATCTTCACCTCTTAATATGTTCTAGGGACGAGTCTCATGAATAGTGGCTAACATCTGTTTCTTTCTCTTTCCAGTGATACCACGAGCAAGCTGCAGAGACTGTGAGCTGAGAGAAGCTGCATCGGTGAAGGAAATCCTGGACACTTTCTGCAGTAATGACTTTGGTGAGAGGTTCACGTTCTACCCACTTCTCTCTTTGCAAAGGTCTGAGAGATCCTTCAGAGAACCACACTCCATGGAATGTATCTGCTCCTGGGAGTATATTGTATATATATATAGTATATTGATTTGATATAATTAGGTTTAGTAGCAGGTGGCAAGGTGACCCAGGGGATAGCGCTGCTGTATCACACATTCTACATCCTGGTTCCAGATTCTGGGCATGGGTATTGTTTGTGTGGAGTCTGTATGAACACCCTGTGTCTGCATGAGTGTGTGTGCTCTGTGATGGACTGGTGCACTATTAAGAATTGTTTCCCTCCTTGAGTAAAATGTTACTGGAAAAAGTCCTGGATCTTTGCAATTCTGAACTGCAGGTCAGAAAATGGATGGAAGGTTCATAAACAACTATAGTTTAACAAAACAAATAAAAAATAGAAATTCTATAGAATGTTCACTCACTCACTCTCTTATTCACCTTCTCACTTCCTTTCTCTACAGCAGTGAAAATCAGAATCTCAAAGAGCAACTTCAGTTCACCCAGCATTTCCCAATTCAACATGGATGCACGAATAGATGTGTTGAAGCATGGTCCCCTGCTACGGGGAGAGATTCGGCCAAAGTTGCAGCGATGGTTGGACCTGGACATTACCTGTGTGCAGAATCTCATGCGAATGGCACAGTCTGGTGTTTATATCATAGCTGGTAAGGTACAGGGTGACCGGCTTGTGGTTAACAAAGCCTATTCCTGGCACCGTCGAGATAAGAATCTTATGGCAGCAACACGCAAGTGGAAACAGCACCGCTGCCGGAGTCAGTGACCACGATAGAAGTAAATTTTCAATAACCAAAAAGGCAAGCTAAGGAGGGGCTTTATTTAGCTATATAACCTTTCATAGTGCCCACTGCTCTAAACTAAAGAGAGCACCTTTCAGGGTGAGAAACCAGCGCTTAGCACTTTACATATCAGATGCACTGCAGCACCCAAAGTTAGGTAATGAAAAGGTAAGCAAGGACATTAGGGTACAATGACAGCATGCATAGGCAGTAGTCACTCATGTGGACTGTCCATACTCCACATAAGAATGCATCTCCCAGTCTCCTATTTAGCTTCCTAATAGATAAGCAACTTCTTGTTGCTGAAGCTTAGAGATGCTAGCAGTGGGATAGTACTGAGGAAGAGTACCCCAATTTATCCTACAAATAGTCCAGTTTAATCTGTCATTTGGACACTATCACACCATACCCAATATAACATCCAGGTGAGGCAGCATTACCAGGTGCCAAATTCAGCCTCCTAGTAGAACAGTAATTCTCAGTGCCCAACTTAACTTTCCAATGGGACAGTATTGCCCAGTGCCTAATTTAACCTCCAAGTAAGACACTATCGCCCAGGACCCAGTTCAGCTTTCAAACTGGACATTGCCACTTGGTGCCCAATTCAACCTTCTGGTGGAACAGATCTGCCAAAGTGCTCAGTTCAACTTCCCAGTGGGACTGTGTCTCCTATTTGCCCATTAAGCCTTCAAGTACAGTAGTAAGAAATCTCCCAGTCACCCACTCAGTATCATTGTTGGTTCAGCAGCCTAACACTTTTGTGTCTTCCAGTTTCCCACTCAGTCCACTAGGAGCAACAATTCCACAATTGAAAATTTCCAAAAGTGCAATTCCCTCAGGCATACACATATCCCTTCACTGAATCACTCAATACAAACAGCACCTTCCATTCACCTGTTCATTCATCCCGCAGGAGAGCATTTTGTAATTTCTTAATTTATCATCCTAATATCTCTCAGTTGTCTAGTCTGTCATCCCTTATGGCGGAATTTTCCAGTACGTTTACTTCCCTCTTTCCTGCATCAACAGACTTCTAGTTGTCCTTTCAATCTCTCTAAAGGGGTATGCCTCAGTTTCTCATTCAGCCTTCCCCGCAGAATGCCCTCTCCCAGTCATTCATATAACCTGTCAGTAGAATTACATCTCCCAGTAGGAAAGCACCTACATGATCAGGTAATCTTTCCACCCCCATACCTCCCAGTAGCACCCAATTCTGCCTTTAGTAGGAATGTGTTTCCGGGCCACCTTATCAGTCTCCCACAACGATCAGCACAAAGTTGGCCACTCATCTTCCTAGGGATTCAGAATCTCCTAGTCACCTGGACAATTAAATTCCCTTTGCATAATCAACCAAACTTTGCTTCCGAGACACTTATCTCTAATATAATACTGACAAAAGTGCATTTCATTTTCCCCCTCCCTGTTGTCCTCCTTGAATAAGCCAACCCTCAGGACTATGGGTGTTTAACATCAAAATGAGTAAACTTACTGACAGACGGTGATATGAATTGATTGATACATCCGGATAACCCACGTCTAATCCTGAAACCTCAGTACAAATCACTTGGAATTGCTGCTTTAAAAGGTACAGAATGGCAATCTCACCAAAGAGCAGGGGCTTCAGGCTAAGTGTCTTCATCTCATGGACTCTGCCAGGAGTCAACTGCACCTTTTGGACGTGGCCCACCTGTAGAGAACAGGAATATCATTACACAGAAATACCAAAAGTTTAAAGCACCACAGCAGTACCCATCATGAAAGCTAGCAAAATCTCCATGGTGTTGTGCCAAGAGGTACTACCTGCTAGGCACAAAAGGATGAGTTTGAGTCTTTAAACATCTCTTAGAATGTATTTAGGTAGAAAATAAATGGGGTGTAGGAGTCTAAAACAGTGGAAATAAAACTGCAACAAGTACACAAATCCTGAAAGGTTTGTTCACCCTGTACCACATGTGCAGCTGCAGTGGTTCTGCATATCATCTTCTTCACTGACTCATACAAGTGTCAGCAACGGGTAAATTCTGATTTTCACCAATGGGCTCCAAGCCAGGGCCGCAGTGGCTTGAGTCTGTCAAATGCTTCAAGTGGCACTCTGACTGAAATAAACATTGTCAAATGATTTGTTGGAGAGGGGGAAGATGATTGCCTTGGACTGGCTGCCTCTTTATCAGCAATCCTGCATTCCCTGCGATAAGAAGAGACTCATCGCTGAACTCTGAACCAAACTGCAAAGCTGTTGTCTTCAATTCCAAAAAAAGAGAAATAAAATTCACTGTTCTCAGCATCTTTGGTAGCGTTGCAAAAAACAATTTCTTATTCTCAAAGGTGGATCTGCCCCCCAATAAGTTGTGCTTTGATGACGTAAATGAAAATGAAATTATGTCTGGTAACTCTCTGAGCTAATGAACACTCGGCCATGAAGGAATCACACTTTATTTTTGGAATTTGTCTTCACATACAAGTCATCTGTGAAGAAATTAGCGCTTAAACACAAGACAGGCCCTTGCCAGCAACTCACATCTGTGATCATACTTGTGGCAGATAAGAGAATGAGATTAAAATAGAAGAAGCAAAATGATGAACTTAAACATTCCACCAAGCTAAATTCCTAGGAAAAAGTTATGGAAAGTCGGAATCCACCCACCCAAGTGTCCTGTCGTGTTTTGGAGACTCTTATATTTCCACAAAGTGCAACTGAACACTCATGCATCTCATCTTTTGGCTTTACTGGACACTTGCAATATGGGAATGAGCAGGAAAAAATGACAAACGCCAGCAACTCTAGGTTCAAAGCAGGTACTAACTAACCCCGGCTGGGACATCAACTTAAACATGACTGGCTCTGTTAAGAGCAAGGCTTTCATTTAGTCACATGCTAACAAGAAAAAGATTAATGAAAATAGCCGGAACTGGGAAGGCTGGTGGATATTTGACTCCAAAATGTAAAACATTCAGGGTTTTGTGCCACTAAGTGCACTAGTACATCATCTGAATATTCATGTGGAGATAAAAAAGTGCTTTCAAACCAATGTTTCAAATAAAATAAGTAAAACGTTAAAAGGTTCTATTGTATTTCAGTTTCTGTAAAAATTAAAAGTTACCACAACAATTTTAAACCATCCAGTTCAGGAATGGGGGTTGGGGTATGGGGCAGGACTCTGTCCTGGCAGCACAAGGTGCCAGGCAGGAAAAGGCCATGGACAGGGTGCCAGCCCATCACTCAGCCCACCCATGAACACACCTAGAACCAGCAAAGGATTTAAAGCCTGGATGCTACTAGATTGGTGATGCAGCACTGTTAATCAATACAGAACCGTGTTGTTCATCTCAAAGTTTATGTTTTTTTTAATAAACTAGGGGGCTTTTCCCCCTTCTCGCTTCACTCGCCAACCCCTGGGCCTGTGCTATGCGCCAGCCTCTTTGAGGTTCTGCCGTATGGGATCACCACCAACTGTTTCAGTATTGTCTATTGATATGCATTTCACCAATCTGCCATGTAACTGTTAGACATTTTTGGCATTAATTCATTTGACTTCCTCGCTTCTCGGTGCTAGGATTGCCTTAGTACTCATTTTTTCTGTTGATAACTGTTCGTGATGAAATTCTTCAATAAGATTTGGACATAATACATCTTCGTTAATTGGGATCTTAAAGTGAGGAAAACATTAAAATATATAAGAGCTGAGAGAGCAGGAACTGTGTCTGTCAAAAGCTTTCACATGAATGAGAGGTGAGAGGACCATGTGCGTGGTTGAAAATGGTTGAGAAGAGGGCAGGAGTTGAAAAAATCTCATGGCCAAAGTCTCAATTGATAGATGAGGGGCTTATTTTAGCTCATTTTCTCCTAGGGCAATACTAGTATTGATTTTATTCTAGCATCTGTCATTTTGTATTAGCAAATATTTTTAAATTATTGGGTAATGGGCGGCACGGTGGCGCAGTGGTAGCGCTGCGCAGTAAGGAGATCTGGGTTCGCTCCCCGGGTCCTCCCTGCGTGGAGTTTGCATGTTCTCCCCGTGTCTGCATGGGCTTCTTCCCACAGTCCAAAGACATGCAGGTTAGGTGCATTGGCGATTCTAAATTGTCCCTGGTGTGTGCTTGGTGTGTGTGTGTGTGTGCCCTGCGGTGGGCTGGCACCCTGCCCGGGGATTTGTTCCTGCCTTGCGCCCTGTGCTGGCTGGGATTGGCTCCAGCAGACCCCTGTGACTCTGTGTTCGGATTCAGCAGGGTGGAAAATGGATGGATGGATGGATTATTGGGTATTACACTATTGGATATACTTTCAAAAACGTTATGTTTAAGAAAAATCATTAACAGACTAACGACTAACACACATCGGTCGATGACATTTTCATATCACTGAAATTGGAGTCTGCTGTGTATGAAATCTTTTGAGCCGCCACAAACCTTTGCCCAATTTTGACTCCATTGTAAAGTGCTATTAAAGAGCAAGTATTTAATGTAGTTTACTAACACGAGTAACTGAATTCTTTTATCGCTACTACATTTTTTTTTATTTTATTCATTTCATTGTAATCATTCCATACAAATAGATCATTTTTACAAAAAATAGGATTGAAAACAAATCAACTCCCACCCCTGAGAAAGAGAGCCTGGCCAACGGAATAAAACTTAAAAATAGTAAAAATAAATAAATTGATGAGTTTAATAGGTGGATACAGATAAATGGAGAAGAAAAAGAAATGGGAAGAGAATCTGCTTCCTCAGTGCTTTAAGAGCTTATTCTAAAATGTTATTGATTAGATCCTGCCAAGTTTTGAAAAAGTTCTGCACAGATCCTATAAGTAAGAATTTAATTTTTTCCAATTTCAAATAATATAAAACATCAGTTACGCACTGACTTAAAAGAGGAGAGTTAGGATTCTTCCAGTTTAGCAAAATAAGTCTGAGTGCCAATAGTGTAGTGAAGGTAATCACAGTTTGTTTGTCCTTCTCCATTTTAATCCCATCTGGAAGAACACCAAACACCGTTGTTAATGGATTAGGTGGGATTGTGACCCCAAGACTGTCTGAAAGGCACTTAAAGATTTTGGTCCAAAATGATGTTAATTTGGTGTGACCCAGTGAGGCTGGAGCTCGATTGCAGCGTTCGCAGGTTGGATCTTGCCCTGGAAACATTTTGGACAATTTCAAGCAAAACAGATGTGCTCAATATATATCTTTGAGTTGAATAATTGTATGCTTTGCGCATATGGAGTTTGAGTGAATTCTCTGCATTGCTACTTTCCACTCCTTTTTCTGATATGTCGAGTGAGAGATCCTTTTCCCATTGCCCTCTTGGATCTTTGAAAGGGAAGGACTGTAAAATAATTTTATATATTGCAGAAATGTTGTCTGAGTCCTCGAGACTGAGCAATATTTTTTCCAGCATAGAGAAAGGTGTTACTTTTGAATGTGACTCATTTTTTTTACAAAACTATTTAATAATCAAAAATGTAATAACTAACTCTTGGATGAAGTAAATAAAAAATGTGAACTGCTCCACCTTTCATATCAGTTAACTTGGTCCGAGCGCACCTGAATGTGATGCCATGTGCGTTGTCTGACTTGTTTCTCAAGTGGACAGCACTCAGAATAATTAGATTTCAAGAGTCTGTTCATCTTAATTTGTATCGATTAAACACAGCTATGTATTGGGAAAACAGCCATATTTTTTAAGTATAAAAAGGTGATCATTTGGATAAAATAAACTTATGATAGGTGAATAAATGCAACAATACCCAGTACTATGCATCCTTCCTTTTCAAGGTATGCTTGTTTTACTTTAACAAAAATTAAATATGTTAATATGACATCTAAACGACTTATGTCAGTATTGTTAAGAAAGACTGTGTAAGGCCAGCAAATATAATCATTTATTATTTGCACTAATTTAAGATGGTGATACAAATATAACAAGTCTCTGAGTTCATCTTGTGAATGTATTGTAATGTCATTCTTCAGCAGTGTTTTAATGCAGCATCATTGAATGCCAGTTTCATCTATTATTGATAAAATATGCTTGCATAATAAAACAATTCATAGTGGTAACTAAAGTACTCCTCAAGTGGAGAGATACAGGTGTTTATCTGTTTAAAAATATTTTAAACCGTTAATTGCATTACATTTTTACTGTGAAAATATACAGTTTTTATGGGAATTTTTACAGTTCAGAGCTAGTTTCAACCTTGCACCCAATGCTGTGGGGCTAATTGACAGCTCCCTACAACCTTGAAATAGATTAGTCGGGTTTTAAAATTATATACACTGCTTGAGTCATCCATCACGCGCTGCATAAATTTACACTTGTTCTTTTTCAGAATGTGCTCTCCTGGTTATTGTGCATCAGCACAGAAAGAGGAAAATAAGAGGAGGTTATGGAGGGGTCTCTGACGTACTGTGTACTGTAGTCCTTATGGCAGATTTTATACACATTCCTTTCTTATATGGTTGTGACTACAGCAGCATTTTCATTACCAGAAATATTATGGCACCTTGTCAATCATCTTTCACCTCTGAGCTCTGTAGACTTTTTGGAGTAAACAAAAAATATTAAACTATATTACATTTACATTAACATTTGGCATAGTGGATAGCGCTACTGTCTGATGGATCCAACATCCTGGGTTGAAATCCCATATTGACTTGTGTGTCTACATGGGCTCTCCTTTAAAATCTCTTGTTAAGTTTACTGGCAACTCCAAACTGGCCCTGAGTCAGTGTGCTTGCAATTGCTATAGGACCTGTCATGGAATGGTGCCCTGTGCTGGACTGTTTCCTGCCATATGCTGCCAGGATAGGCTACAACACCCCATGACCATGAAATGAATAAAGTAGCGTTGAAAATATTATGTGAATTTATTTAATTAAATGGTGACACTTTGACTGAGAGGTTAGCTCAGCTTCCTTACAGCTCCATAGACCAGGATTCAAGTTCCTACATGTCAGCCTCGATGTGTTGAGTTTTCACGTGTCACTCAGATTTCCCGATGTTTGAAATGTGTGTATATAGAAGTGCGGCCAGCGATGGACTGGCATCTGAGTATTGCAAAAAGTCTTAGGTCGATGTAACTCTGTGATACATATAGTGGAAACTTAACATATAATTAAATTGAGTCTTCTGTCTGAACTAATTTACACTTTACAAATCCATCCCAATATAGTTTCTCAATTATCACAATGGAATCACTGTCACCTTACCAATCTTCAACATGGTAGTAATGGTGATTGAAGACCGACCGACCGACCGACCGACCGACCGACCGACCGACCGACCGACCGACAGACAGATAGATAGATATCAAAATGAAAAGAAAAAAAATATCCTTAACCAAATCTGGTAAGACAGCTGTATTTTTTTTCCTTTTCCTTATGCATCTCTATTTACATTTTGGATGCCATCTATGGGAGCTCTGTATGTTTTCCTTGTATTTGTCCTTGCTGAAAATACTGGAAAATGATGAGAATCATATTGTCACCTCGAAGTTTTCTTGACAAAATATCTCAGACGTATCAAGGGACGTATAATGAAGATCTGCTCCAATCAGCCAATGCAGACCCACTCCAAGCAGTTATGAAGAAGAGATACCTAAGATAAGTTCTACCTAAGGTTGCATTATACTGGACACAACAAGGGAAGTGCAGAAGAGGCCACCTCAAAGAGACATGGCACAGATCGATGAAAAAAATAAAGATCTGAAAGGTTGTGGCCTGACATGAAATGGAGAAATGCAGCAAACTGCCTGTTGTGGAAAACCCTTATGGATGCCCCATGTGCCAATGGGTCCTGTCTGACTTGACTGACTGTCATGGGTTATGTCTCGCAATTTCAACATGTATTTCCTGATTGATTTGTGAAATCTAAATCACCGTTAGCGTTTTGTGATGGACCACCATCCCCTCCAGAGATTAATATTGAATCTCATGTGATAAACCATATTCAGAGAATGGACCAATGACAACAGTATTCAGATATTTTAATATGGCCCACTAAAACAAAGGAATTGTTGGGACAAAACAGAGTTAGTGTCAGCTTGTGTGATACAATAATGAAATAAATTCAAATAATATTACTACAGTTATTAAAAGTAGTAGTAGTAGTATAAAAGTGTCCAAGAAAGAAAGAAAGAAAGAAAGAAACCCTCCGAGACTGTGGGATAGGCATGGACCATTTGACAGTTTGCAACTGCTTTTTGCTGAAAAGGACATATTTGTTAAAATAACAGCACAAACAACTAAAGATCAAAGTAAACAGCACAAGGTTAAAGGTAAAATCTTTCCCAAACGGTTAAAAACACTGCATATTTGAAAAGGGTTACTGGAAAATGCAACGCGGGCACAGTTGAAGCAGTGGCGGCAGTGCCATCTGCTCTCCTCATACTCACCCTGATGCCCTCCATTCGATGAAGATGCCTGTTTACCACAGATGGTTCGGGGGCGCGCGGCGGGTGGGTGTGCGAGCCCACTTCGGGCGGCTCGGCGGCGCTAGTCACATCACTCAGAGGGCCGCTGTTATCACCGGGTCCGTTGTTGTAGTGCACATAGAGCAGAAGGGCGATCACATTAATGATGTAGACATGCACGAACACCATCACAACCAGAAAGTAGGACCGGGAACAGACACTGTTCTTCTGTAAGGCCAGTCGATCCCTGGGCATTGAGAGCTCGGCTGAGCCCAGCGGCTCCGCTCTCTGCGGATCCATCGCAACTGCAGTCTCACCGCGACAAGGGCATCGGCGAAGAAGCGGCCTGTGCGTGGCTCTGCTACGCGCTCCTGGCAACCTAATAATCCATAGTGATCCGATCCCAGCGGACCGGGGCCGCTAGCCTTAGCCGCCGTGGTGAGGAAGTGAGAGAGAACATCAAAGTGGCCGTTTTCTCCTCGCGTCCCACTTCAGATCCTGACGTTGGCACACGTGGGCATCGTCGTGCACTAATTCTGTAACAATTTCGTGCTCTGATTTTAGGATTGGTAAGTCTCCCGATCTCCAGCTGCAGTATGACAAACCTCCGATCTTTGGGCTGGCACCTTCTTGGGCTCCGTAGTGTCGATAGTCTCTGAAATACGAGACAGGCGCGCCCTCCAGCTCATTTTCCTGAAACCTGCTAGATGACGTGGAGCATACTACAGCGGAAAATGTTTCAAAGGCGCATCAAATCCATTTTTCAGTTTCCATTACGTTTTTATCATCGCTTCACTTCTCTACATGATTAAATGATAAACTTTCTCCCGATACACTGACAGCGGCTGCCGGAAATGCGCCGAACGATCCTCCAATCAGAAGAGTCAGGCGGTGCGGCGTATTATGGGTATTGTAGTACTGTAGACTGAAGCCAAGAGCACATTGACCTAATACAGTACCCTGAATTTATGCTATAAACGATACACGCATCAGATAAACGCAATGTTTCAGCAATAAAGTTAAATATACGTTTACCCCAAAACTACTTATGGTTGAACACTGACCAGGTCACAAGGAACAGGATTAACAGGACAGCCAAGAACTGTGTCGGTAAATGACAAAAAAAGAAAAAAGGAACTTGTACATGGAGAGAAACAGAGAAGCTACAGACAGGGAGAAGTAGAGAAAGCAGTTGCATTGAGACTGCCGTTGTGAAGGATACGAGAGAGACGTAGGTTTCTTCATGAAGTGTTGCATTGTTTTTTCTGTACACAACCATTTTGTAAACATACATGCTAAAAATTGACTGTTGCTGATTTCTAAATATAGTTTCTCACCGTCAGTAATGTTCAGACATTTGTATGCTCTTTTTAACTGACCCTCCTTTATAAAAACAAAACATAATTATTGGAAGAATAGAGCATCACAAAATTGGAAGTAAGTAAAAGCTATTTACTGTGGTTGGCTGGCGCCCTGCCCTGGGTTTGTTCCTGCCTTGCGCCCTGTGTTGGCTGGGATTGGCTCCAGCAGACCCCAGTGACCCTGTGTTCGGTTATAACGGGTTGGAAAATGACTGACTGACTAAAAGCTATTTAAAAGTCTGAAAGCTGTGTTAAACATATACTTGAACAAACCAGTGGAAATGAAGGGGAAGTGAGGTCAACAATTTGGAACAAACGACTGAGCCACATAGTTGGATGAGATATCAGATCCATGGAGTTTTTAAATAGCAAGATGAACTTCATGACCACCTCATGTCATTTGAAAAACACACTCTTAAATATAGAATATGGATCTTGGGATGAAGGGTGCCTAACACTGTTGTTGCTATTAAAGATATGTTTTTTACAATGTGAGGATGTTAATAGTACTAAATGAAATAGAAAGAGATGATTGTTTGATCGACTGATGACACTGGTAAATACTTTATATATTACATTGTACCATATTTGTTCATGTGTATCACAAATCATTAATGAGGTCAGCATGTCAACAGTTTTTTTTGGACAACATTTTCAAGGACAATCCAGAGATCAGTTTAATTTTGATTGCATAATGACAAATTTAATGCAGAAAGTAAGACGCTCATTTGTGATAGCTGTAGAGATTAAGACAGATTACTCAGTAACCTTATTTTAAAATATTTCTGTAGAGCATTCCACACAGCAACAAAGTAAAAGTTAATGTTTTGCAAGGAGAAATTAACACAATTAAAAAAAACATTAACATGTACATAACTTTGAATTTCCCCATGGGATTAATTTAGTTTATTTTATCTAATCTAATGAAAACTCTGTCACACGATGATCCACATAAACCTTACATCACATAGAAGCTCTTAAGAATTAGATAGATAGATAGATAGATAGATAGATAGATAGATAGATAGATAGATAGATAGATAGATAGATAGATAGATAGATAGACAGATAGATAGATAGATAGATAGATAGATAGATAGATAGATAGATAGATAGATAGATAGATACTTTATGTTAATGTTTAATGTTTACCCCCCCGGGTGGAATTGAAGAGTCGCATAGTTTGGGGGAGGAACGATCTCCTCAATCTGTCTGTGGAGCAGGACAGTGACAGCAGTCTGTTGCTGAAGCTGCTTTTCTGTCTGGAGATGACACTGTTTAGTGGATGCAGTGGATTCTCCATTATTGACAGGAGCCTGCTGAGCGCCCATCGCTCTGCCACAGATGTCAAACTGTCCAGCTCCATGCCAACAATAGAGCCTGCCTTCCTCACCAGTTTGTCCTGGTGTGAGGCGTCTTTCTTCTTAATGCTGCCTCCCCAGCACACCTCCGCGTAGAAGAGGGCGCTCGCCACAACCTTCTGATAGAACATCTGCAGCATCTTATTGCAGATGTTGAAGGATGCCAGCCTTCTAAGGAAGTATAACCGGCTCTGTCCTTTTTTACACAGAGCATCAGTATTGTATATATATATATATATATATATATATATATATATATATATATATATATATATATATATATATATATATATATATTTCTGGCTTCACCACTGCTTTAGGGTATGAGAGGAAGCAGGAGTTCATGTAACCTGCCTTCCATGAAGTTTACCATGAAACTTTTTGGTAAGAAATCACTTGACAAATGAAAAGAATTCAAAATTGCTGTCTTTTTATGGCTCAAAAGTCTTTCTACAGTTCATAAATAATTATCCGATCTCTACTGGACTTCCATCTAAAAGATGGCACATTGAGTGGGGGTGGAGGTGGGGAGTGATCCATGAAGCAGTTTTTAGCTAGTTGTTGACTGTATGTCGCTGGCATGTTCTCTTCATATCTTCATGGTACTTTCACCAGGCACTCTTTTCTCTCACATCCCTAGAGATGTGCAGGTTAAGTTAATTGGGAATTATAAATTGGCCCTGGGTGAGTGCAAGTTTGGATGTGCTGTGATGAGGCCCTGTGGTTTAACGGGGTTCTTTCTTGTGCCCAGTGCTGCCAGGATAGGCTCTGGGTAACTATGCCTATGAACTGGGTGGAGTGAGCTCAGAAAGTGGATTTATGGATGATATTGTAGCACTGTGCTGTGCTTGCCAGCGCTGACCCAGTGAATTCCTGGTCTCTACATCGCTCTTTTAGGTAGCTAAATGTCCTAAAAAGTAAAGCTCCCTGTTGCTGCACTAGTTGAAGATTGTGTGACTGTGACAGGCTTGCCATTTTTATAGGATCCCCAGAATCTGACCATCTAAAGGATGGAATGCCTGCTCATACTGTTGGTGACCCCATCACTGATGTCTCCCCCCCTTACTCAAGGGGAATAATGTGATAAAGTCCCAAAAATCCAACAAATAACAACTGTGCAGATAGGGGTGAGAGACCTGATATGGTGATGGGGCTTAACCTGGCTAAATGCCCCCCAGGAGCCAGGCTTGATCCCCAGCTTGATGGAACTTGCCAGCACCTTTGCAATATGGTTCATTGCATTTCTTCTTCTAACAACATAAACTGTGTTCACAGCATCCCCCTCAAACACACACCTACAAGACAGGAATAAACACACTTTTTAGATTATCTAATAAGTTTTTATAATATTAATGTGAAATTTGAATATCTATGATTTAAACCGTAATATACTTCCACTGTCTAAGCCCCCTTAATTTAATTATAGGGTCACTAGTCCATGGCAGGGTACATTACGTACATACCAACAGTCTAGTCTATTAACAGTTCCCGATCAGCTTAGCTTGGAAGCACAGGGGATGTATGACAACATTAGAGCACCTGGGAAGAAGTACAAAGACATTAAAGACTAATAGAGTGAGCGGTCAGTGTTCGAAGTCAGGGAGGGTGGGCGCAAACTAGATTACAGTATAGTGATTGATACGAGTTACCTTAAAAATATGCATACATTATTCTGCATTGACATTATTTCCATGTCGTTTTGGCGCATATTGCCTTTATTTTTGGATCATTTCTCATTTGAAATACTGTTAAATGCGTAAAGGTTTTGCTTCTGATCCGTCTTACAGACAGGAGGGCGAGTGTAAAGGTTAACACGTGTTTTTTAACGGCCTCCCTTTCTCAATTAGCACATGACCCCGCCCCTTAATTCGGCCGCCCCGCCTCTTCCTTTACAGATGTGCGGTTGCCTAGGTGGCGCCGAATGCGGCGCGGAAACTGAACTGCTTGGCGGAGTGGCGGTTAACTGTTTGGATTCGTTGTGCTCGGCAAGCTCTCTCGAGACTAACGGCGAATATTTTCCTGTAGGAGTCACCGAACTAAGGAAGGAAAGAAACGAGAATTTTATTAAAGTCTATTTGTGTTTATTAACGTTTGTCACAAGCAACAGGAGCCTGTCGAGCGGATCTGCTGGAAGGAAACCGATCTCTTGTTTTCACCCAGGCCTCTTTTACTGACAGCCTGTTATCATTTTTAGTTATTTATTTATTTTTGGTTAAAAAAAAAATCGAGTTTGGAAACAAGGAATAAACACTCGAGACCAGCTTTAAAACCACCAGAATGACTTCCGTGTCGGTAAGTATATAAATGCGAGGTTTTCAAGTCGCACTTTCCCCAGAGTATAACGCGAGGCTTTTTTGCCTTTTCTGTCTCGCGCTTACGTTGCTGTCCCCGGCAGTGTGCTATTTTTGGCGTCCGCGGTTTAATGTCACCATTTTCCGTTAGGTTCTGTCACGGACTCAGAAAGAAAGCCGGGACACAGGGCTCGGCTCTTCTCATATACATCAAATTATTTCAAACCGTGTTAATGTCATTTTTCCGACCGCTTTGCGCAGTATCGGGAGCCTCCATTCGCAGTGGCGTGTGCTGGTTAAAGGGTTGCCCACTAGTTTGCATTACTGCAGCTACTCCGGCGGGCACGTTGGCCCTCCTGCAAGTGAAAGTGTGCCAGAATTCATGAGCTTGTCTGTGTTACTCAGACTGATTTTGTTTTATCCAACGCCTTTCATGGTGACCATAAGCATAAATAACTTTGTAAATACAGAGCAACGTGTATTTTTAAGAGTAGACTGCTTTTCCAGAGATATTTGGAAAGAAGTACAAGAACACCAAATACGCAAGCGTGGATGTCTTTGCAGTGTTTCTGGCAGTAATCTTAGCGCTCTTCAGACTGAGTTCAGGAGTGAATGAACATATTGCCAAATTAACCAAGTAGTCCATGAAAACGGATGACTTCAAGCTGAGAGTTTCACTGCAATGAAAGGCTACAGAGGCCACTTCGCTCCTAGGATAGGGAAGGCCACCTCAGCTTTACAGAAGTTAATATTCAAAAGGCAGGTGTGTTGAACATAATCATATTTTCATAAATGTTCTGGGGAAATATCGGTCTTGGTGTTGTTATTTTTTTTTTTATCGTAATCACGTCAAAGTAGACATTGGAGTCCATAGGGTAATCAATTGGATTTGACTCAAGATTGTTCACATACTTATGCTGTAATACTGTGACTCTAAAACAAGACTACCGTTCTGTTTATTCATTGTTTAAAATATGCTTCTTGTTTAACTCTTCATGCACAGCTTTTTGATAATACAGAAATGAATATGAAGGTAGTAATATTTAAATGCACTCAATTCTTCAGTGAAGATAGCAATATTAAAGGAAAAGACTTTTCCAATTCTATTCAGTTTAATTGATTTGTCAGCAGATTCAACAGAGAGACCACATCATAACATTAAAACACATGACAAACAACACAGCTATTAAACATAAACGTAGTATAATTAAATAAAATATAGCAGTGAGCATGATATTTATGCTGAAACATTAGGACAAACGTATTACAAGTTAAGATGAAGCCAACATTTAGACTTGAGTGATGAATGATACAAGTGTGAACCGTTCATCTTATGATTTAAATGTATGGATTTTTATTAAAATTAAGCTTATTTCGAAGATGAATAGCAGTTGGGGTGAAAGCATATTGGAACTAGTTGCTTTTGAACTAATGACCTGATATGGCACCAACTGAAATTAAGAATGTAGAGGGTTAGGCCTGCCTGACAGAATACAACTCTGCTTGTTGAACAGGTCTGTGAGGTTGTACTGTTGAACCCTTATTTTTTTAATCGGTTATACAATTTGATTTACTCTATTTTTGTTGCCTGCATTAAGATTTCTAAACCTAGCCAGTGCAACATAAAAAAAGACAGACTCAGTACTACATTTATTAAATAGTGACATGATGGAAGGACGCTCACTAAAAAGGTTTGGCTTTCTTACACAGTATAGGTGCTGCCGTCCCTTTTTGCAAGTTCCTTCTGTATTTTCATTGAAACTCTGTTTAGAGTCTATCAGAAAAGTGCTATATTAATATAAAGAATTATTATTGTCCATAGATGTTTACACTACTGATCAAAAGTTTTAAAACACCTCGGTTTTTATGGAAATGCATACAGTTTTAATGTCTTAAAGTTTCATGAAATCAAGGGGCATAGAACAAATAAATAATTGCAAATAAAAAGTCAAGGAATCATTAAGTGTACAAAATTGTATTCAAATTCGATTCATCAAAGTAGCCACCTGTTGCTGGTATAACAACCATAAACTGTGGTAACCCTTTTGATTCAGATTGCCAGACACTCTGCGCAAGTCACCAACTCTTCCTCCAGCAGAAGAAACCCAGACCATCACACTTTCTCCTCCATGTTTGACAGCTGGTGTCACACACTGAGGAACCATCCTTTCACTAACTCGACGGCATACAAACGCCCTGCGTGATGAACCAAAGATTTCAAGTTTTGATTCATCGGCCCATAAGACTTTCTTCCAGTCTGCAGTAGTCCACAGCTGGTATTTCAAGGCTCTATCTTGTCCTTTAAGGAATGGCTCTCTTCCTGCCACACGCCCTGTCAAACCTGACACTTGCTTTTTTTCAGCCACTGTTATGCTGTGCTTGAAGCTGTTGTTCTTTGAGGTGTCCATCATGGAAGCTGGTGACTCTCAGAAACTTGTCTTCTGATTGGGCTGTGACTTTAGGTCTGTCATATCTCTTCCTATCAGAGTTTCTTCCAGTTTCCAATTGCCTTTTGATTGTGTAGGACACCATTGTATTCACTGACACTTTGATTTTTTTTGCAGTTTCTCTAAATGAAAGGCCTACACTTCTAAGGGTAATAATGCTCTCTCTCATTGCATTTCTTAGTTGCCATTTGCTTGTTGTCAGCACTGGAATTTACAAGTTTCCATAGTGTAGTATTGTCCAAGTAGTACTTCAGAGGGTGTAGTAACACTGTTTTAAGACACAGAGGGTTTTTAAGTAACCAACAGGCATTGAAACACCTGTGCAAATTGGTTGCTTCAACTTGCAAGGATTAATTTATTTTAACTGCTGCAGAACATCTGTACTTTGTAACCTATTAGTTGTTTACTAACTGAGGCCCATTTGTAATATTCTGAAATTTTCCTTTTTTCAGTGTTGACCAAAACTTTCAATTTAAACCTCTGATGATTTACCGCTTACCTTTTCACCATTTTATGTCATTCTTTGCATTTCAACTGATTAAATATGAAGAAAAACTGAGGTGTTCTAAAACCTTTGACCGGTGGCATATAATTTTTAACAATCTCCACTACCTGATGTTTGTTTCTTGTGAGTGTTTCTTCTAAAATAGATTATTAGTTCCACAGTTTTTGTAACATTTCTTAAAAAGATAAAAGTATCTGTTTCTCATTAGTATGCTTATAACTTCCAAGACATCATATGAACTACTTTAAATTGTTAAGCACTTTATTTATATCTATGAATGTTTAGAAAGAACCGATAACTTGTTTGTGCTTTCAGTCTTTAGAATGGGGTTTAGGATGTGCAGAAAAGAAAAGTATACATCAGAAAAAACTTGCAGAAGATAGAATCATTTATGACGGCTTGACACGGAATGTCTGTGAGATGTTTAAAAAATTTGAGACCTGTGTGTAAATTACACTATATATTACGGAAATCTTGTAGTAAATGTAAATATAATAGAACTTAAAGAAGTGCACTGAACATTATAGAGCAGGTGCCTGGGCAAGTTGGAGACTAAAACACTGCACTATAAACTGTTTATCCTTACCATTTGCTCACAATGTTTTTTGTATGAAGACATAAGAGATGATTGTTTTAGAGTATGCACTACTTATTTTATTTCTTTGTATGTTTCCTTCCTTTAGGAAGATCCAACTTTTGAAAGGCATTTCAAAGGTCACAGAGATACCGTTACATGTGTTGACTTCAACCCTAACCTGAAACAGATTGGTAATGTATCATAATATGTGATGTAATTGGGTTCTGTAACATTGGGTACACAGCAGGAGCTAACCCTGGACAGGCTGCCAGTTCATTATAGTTAACAGTCACTCACATGGGGCCAACATAAAGGTGCCACTTAAAACTAAATTGCATGTATTTGCGATATGGGAGGAATAGCAGTGGAGGAGCACCAACATAGCCATAGGGATAATAGGCAGGCTCTACTCAGGTACTACCAATGTTAGGGTTTGAACCCAGAATATCACGAGAATCTGCTTACAGGTACCTTTTGAAAACTGCTGGCTTAACAAGTCACTACTGCTGTGTTGTCAATGAACAAAAACTGTAATCCGCTCTATTTGTTTCTCTACTTTTATACAATAACCTTAAAGGGGATTCTTTCTTCTCGGTCTTCAGTCTGTCCTAACTTGGCTTCATCATTTTCCTGTAAAAGTGTCCTTTGCTTTCATGGAAGTAAAACTTTTAAATTCCTGACAGATGTAAAGAAGACTTAACTGTTTTAATGATCTATTTTTAAACCTCCTCGCACCCTGTTTCTTTTCAGGGTTCTTTTCTTTGAATGTTTATTTTCAATACACTTTCAAGGGTTTGTTTTTCTTTCTTTAATTTAGTGACCAGAAGTGCACAAAGTACTTCTATGAGAAGACTTAGGCTGCCTTCTTTGCTTTTGATTTTAGTGTGGTAACTATTTTGGTTTTTAATTGATTGGACTTGCTTTAACATTACTGATATTTTTTTAAGTATTTTTTTTTCAGATTTTTCTCTCATTGTTTACTGCTCATTCTTTCCAGCTACAAAGAGAAAAGTCTGTGTTCCTATACCTTCATCCCTACCCGCCTTAAAGTACAGAAGCCTGCTCGCATCTGTTGTTGTTGTTAAGATTTACTAGTTTTCCTTATTACTGTATATAGTTTGGAAAATGTTTTGTAAATAAACAGTTAAGCAATTTTCAAATAAAAATTTTTAATGAGGTAGATTAAATTTAAGTATTTTACTGATTTGGAAATTTTATAAATGGTTTTTATGTCTCCCCTTTAGAAATGACAATTTTCTTTCACTTGTTTCTTTTCCACAGCCACAGGGTCAATGGATTCATGTCTGATGGTCTGGAATATGAAGGCCCAGATGCGAGCTTACCGTTTTGTTGGTCATAAAGATGCTGTCCTTTCAATTCAGTTTTCTCCCTCTGGGCAACTTCTGGCCTCTGCGTCGAGAGACAAAACAGTGCGCCTTTGGGTTCCGAGTGTGTAAGAATCATTTTTTCTTTTTATGACTTTTATCATTTTGCTAATGCTTTGAGCAGTCACAAGACAATTAGGCTCACCTTTTGACGATGTTAAAGAAAAAGCCTAAAATCTGAATTTTTATAGTCCTAAAATGGCTTGAATCAGATAGTAGTTGTTTGCATTTTGTGACCTCATTTAATGGATGCCATGGTGTAAATATTTTTTTGCATAGTATATGGCAGTTATACATTCATCTAGGGCGGCACGGTGGCGCAGTGGGTAGCGCTGCTGCCTTGCAGTTGGGAGACCTGGGGACCTGAGTTCGCTTCCCGGGTCCTCCCTGCGTGGAGTTTGCATGTTCTCCCCGTGTCTGCGTGGGTTTCCTCCGGGTGCTCCGGTTTCCTCCCACAGTCCAAAGACATGCAGGTTAGGTGGATTGGCGATTCTAAATTGGCCCTAGTGTGTGCTTGGTGTGTGGATGTGTTTGTGTGTGTCCTGCGGTGGGTTGGCACCCTGCCCGGGATTGGTTCCTGCCTTGTGCCCTGTGTTGGCTGGGATTGGCTCCAGCAGACCCCCGTGACCCTGTGTTCGGATTCAGCGGGTTGGAAAATGGATGGATGGATGGATGGCTGGACATTCATCTATATCATGTTTCTCCATGCCTTAAATAATACCAATAACAAAATGTACCATATAAGGGATTGATAAACGAAAGAGAACCTAATGTACCAAAATAAACAGAAGAAACAAAAGCTTTGCTGCTAGTTGGACCTAGCTTCATAAGTAGTTTGCCCCTTTTGAGATATCTCATTCTACCTCCTGAAAAACAACAGTAACTTTTTTTTTTTTCTTTTTCTTAACTATTGTCATTTTCTTTCAACGCTCCGATCTCTTTTTCTCAGTAGTGATCCTTTAGGTTTGTTTGTCCTTTGAATAGAGGTGACCTTTGAACCTCACCCCAGGGTCTTTCCTGGGTATGACCCTAGAATCAATTTTGGGTGTTAGATGAGGACTTGCTTTCTTCTAAAACCTGGATCTAGTGCCCCCTCCTTGCATCCTTACAGAGTAACATATAAGAATATAAAGCTATCTGGGGAAATGTCTAAGCTCCATTGCACTAAACCAGTGTTTTCCAAACTCGGTCCTGGTGAACCCCCGTGGCTGCAGGTTTTTGTTCCGACCGGAGTCCTAATCATTGACAACACTTGATAGCACTGATCTCATTTAATTTAAATCAGGAGAAGGTGGGAGCGGAAGATGCCATCATCTATATGCTACACCGATCCCTCTCCCATTTGGACAGAGGCAGTGGTGCTGTAAGAATTATGTTTCTAGACTTCTCTAGCGCCTTCAACACAATCCAACCTCTGCTCCTTAGGGACAAGCTGACAGAGATGGGATTAGATTCATACCTAGTGGCATGGATCGTGGACTATCTTAAAGACAGACCTCAGTATGTGCGTCTTGGGAACTGCACGTCTGACATTGTGGTCAGCAACACAGGAGCGCCACAAGGGACTGTACTTTCTCCGGTCCTGTTCAGCCTATATACATCGGACTTCCAATACAACTCGGAGTCCTGCCATGTGCAAAAGTTCGCTGATGACACTGCTATCGTGGGCTGTATCAGGAATGGGCTGGAGGAGGAGTATAGGGACCTAATCAATGACTTTGTTAAATGGTCCGACTCAAACCACCTACACCTGAACACCAGCAAAACCAAGGAGCTGGTGGTGGATTTTAGGAGGCCCAGACCCCTCATAGACCCAGTGATCATCAAAGGTGACTGTGTGCAGATGGTGCAGACCTATAAATATCTGGGAGTGCAGCTGGATGATAAATTAGACTGGACTGCCAATACTGATGCGCTGTGCAAGAAAGCACAAAGCCGGTTATACTTCCTTAGAAGGCTGGCTTCCTTCAACATCTGCAATAAGATGCTGCAGATGTTCTATCAAACAGTTGTGGCGAGCGCCCTCTTCTACGCAGTGGTGTGCTGGGGAGGCAGCATTAAGAGGAAAGACGCCTCACGCCTGGACAAACTGGTGAGGAAGGCAGGCTCTATTGTTGGCATGGAGCTGGACAGTTTAACATCTGTGGCAGAGCGAAGGGCGCTCAGCAGGCTCCTATCAATTATGGAGAATCCACTGCATCCACTAAATAATGTCATCTCCAGACAGAAGAGCAGCTTCAGCGACAGACTGCTGTCACTGTCCTGCTCCACTGACAGACTGAGGAGATCGTTCCTCCCCCAAACTATGCGACTCTTTAATTCCACCAGGGGGGGTAAACGTTAACATTTAACATTATACAAAGTTATTGTCTGTTTTTTTTTTTTTTTTTTTTTTTTTTTTTTTCTCACCTGTATTATTATCATTCTTTAATTTAATATTATTTATTGTATCAGTATGCTGCTGCTGAAGAATGTGAATTTCCCATTGGGATTAATAAAGTATCTATCTATCTATCTATCTATCTATCTATCTATCTATCTATCTATCTATCTAATTAGCTGTTTTTTTTTCTTTTATTTGACATTCAGAAAAGCACAGCAGCATGATTTTTACATTTATATGACATTTAGAAATATTTCTGCTTTTGCTATAGATTTAAATGCTTAACACTCTTTTGTTGATTTCATTTATACTTTGCCCTTTCTCTGTGCAGTTTTTCCCTCTTCATTGTATCTTAATAATGACAATATAAAACGAGCAGATCAGACACCCAGGCAAACACTGAAGAATCAAAGGCTGCAACTACTTTAGAGTCAGACCCACTAATGAGTAAATAATGGATCAATTAAACAATTAGAACACCTAGAAAAGTAGAATGAAAATCAAGATGAAAATACTGTTAAAAAGAAAAAAAATACATTATTCCTATATAACTGCTTGGTACATTTTAATATTTTTTTTTTTTTTTTAGCAAACTTAGTTTTCTAATTTCTATATTGTTCCTTAAACACAGAACTTGGGAAATATCGGTTCACTCAATTAGCCCAGGAGTTCAATTAAAAACAGAAGCTGGTTGGAACAAAAACCTGCAGCCACAGGGGTTCACCAGGACCGAGTTTGGGAAACACTGCACTAAACAAACAATACAATGCCACTCTTCTAAGCTGGGGACCTTCCCTAAAGTTTGTGTTAGTCCTTCCAGATCTATTGCTTTAAGGTGGAAATTTTCTTTCTGCTTGCCTTGCTGCCATCATCTTGACTGCAGATGCTCTTGCTAAGTCTCTGATGCCTTACTTGCTCTTCTCTGAAGTGCAGAGTCAGGCAGATCATGACTTTGACTGGCTATATCTCCCTAAATATAAGTTGCACAGAAATGGTCCTCATATCATTTTAAACCTCTTTCCCAGCTGTATGTTTTGCGTAAATACTGTGCTGTTCCCAAAATAAAAATGTTAAAAAATGAATAGCGAAAAAACCTACATTTTAAAATTGGTTAATGTTTTACTAAAGCTGCCTTATAATGTCATGAACATCTCCAGAAAATTTGGTCCAAATTAGCATATCAAGTTTAGTTAAAGTCTGTGACCATGTGGTCCAAAAGTGTGATGATTTGACATGGAATTAACCATTATCAATAACCTTAAATACCTATTATTAAGCACGTTTTTACTGACAACAGTTTGCTGTTCTTCTAAAGCTTGTCCATAGTTTTGTCTGTAATGTTACCATCTGATTTTGCCATCTTATCCTCATAACTAAATACTGTAGGAGCTAGGGGATGTTAAAATGTAGATTAATTTTTCCAAGAATGAGTCGGGGAGCTGAGAGTCACTGGCATCTTTAATAATTTTAGGAATGCCTTTAGGCACAAGGATTGGTAAGCCAAAATTTCTGTCCATGCAAATGGAAAGACTTGTAAGTATTAGATTAGGTTAGATAAACTTTATTTATCCCATGGGGAAGTTCAGATGCATACAGCAGTGGAAACATAAAAAACAGGAATACAGGTTCACAGGACAGGCAATACAGCTAATCAATTAATCAATCAATAAATAAATAAAAAATGTATATTATGCAGATATTTTGATTACCAAGATATTTTACAACAAAGAGTGGCCACATTTATGAGAGTATTTATAGCAGAGTAGATTTGGCGTTTCTTTCCATGTAGTTTGCTCTGATCTGGTATGCAACACAGAAGTATATGGTTGACCCATTTTTGCAGGACAATGTTCTCGTTTGACTTTCTCAGCAAGTGCTGTAGTACTCGGATTTCTATGGCCGTTTGCAGTGGCCAGATCTTGGGACCATCGCATTAAATGGTTCCCAATAAAATAAGCCATTTGCATAGTAAATATTGATGGAAGGTCTACTGTGGAAGAAAGTGCAATGCATTTATGCAGTGCAGCTTCAAAAAAGGCTAAGCGAATATTATTAGGTTAGACATATTTGCAATTGTTGTTACTTAGAAATTGAAACCATCCACAGGAATGTGGTTGAAAAATGCTTTGCCACTCGATTATGATGTCATAGTATTAAATTACAATAAAGTTTAACCTAGGGAACAACTAAAACAGTATAGAAGACATAATAATTAAAGCTCTATACTTTTTTTAAGCAGAAAGCCTCCTTAGCTGTGGAATTACAAAATACGCACCTCTTCTGATCCCATGTATTGCTGAGACGTTTTTTGCTTGTACTGTAGTGCCTTGTTAATAACTGCAGTACTTGTTGCCACTTTTCCAACAGGGATAGAAACTGATTCCAGGAGCTAACTGAACAAATACATACAAGCCTGTTTTTCTTGATTGTTTTGAAGTTATTTTTTATATTTCAGAACTCCTGAAAATAAAGATGTTGTAAATACACAGCTAGCTGCCCAAATGCTTCATGTTTTCTTAACTAAGAAATGTGACTGCTTTAAGGCTGAAATACCTGTGCTTTAAACTTTTAAAGCAGTGGTGACCCCTTGTGTAAGCCTGAGGAAGTCCTTTTGCCTTTGTGTGGTTTAACTTAAAATAAATGCATCTACACTGCTATAATGTGGATCTGTACTTGTAAAGTGACTGGTGTTCACGATAGAAAGGTACTATGTAAAATAAAGAGAATTTGTTTTACACAATGAATAGCAGAATATATAGAATTTTGTCAGTGATATTTCTGTATTCTATGATTTAAGAAAAATGTGGGTAGAACCGGATAGGAGGAAATATCAATTTTTGTGATCAGTGAAAGTGAAATGATGAAACTTGTATTCCTTTTAATGTGTGAAAAACAGTGTCCAGTACAGAGGTTGTTGTAGGTGTTTCTGTCTGTAATATCTAAATGAAACTACTGTCAACAATGCAAAGCAAAAAAGAATTAATATGAACACTTTGTAAAAATAAAATATATATTTGAATTTTGATGCATTTTGGTAGCCCTTCAAAAAACCTACAGCTGAAGGCAAGGCATTGGTTTGTTGTGAATGGTACCTTGAGTGTTGCTGCCATCTAGTGCTGTTTAATTGTTAGGACATTAAAAATATTTTTAAACTAGGAGCAGTTCTCATAGTTGGTAGGAGCATTTAGTGAATTATTGAAATTAAATACCGTACAAAGGAAGGTTTCTACAGGGCCATTTTTATGGTGTGTGTGTATATATAATATGATCAAGCGGTTTTGTTACTGGTTTTCAGTAATATTTTTGCCTATCATTTGCATGCATGTTGATGGATATTAAAAATGTTATTTCAATTGTTCCAAATGCCAAACTTTAGAAATAGCAGCAGCTTCCAGTGAATTTATGTCAGGCCGAGCACAAACATTGGCTGTTCACTGTGTGTGATTAGGAAGCTCTATGTAGTGGGAACAGAGGTGTGTCTATGACAGTCACTATGAGTTACCTAAAAAAGACAGTATACTGCAGAAACAGAGTGTATATGTGCCTCTGACAGTTGTGTATAGCTCTTTTGACCTGGTTTTCTCTTCCTGAAACCGTATCCAATAGGTTGATCCATCTTTCTGTGTGTTCATATAGTGAACTACTGGTATGCAGCCATCAGACGGCAATAAGAAGCCATATGTTTACATTTATTTGTTTGGCAGACACATTTATCCAAAACGAATTACAAAACAGGTAAACATAGGTAACATTAACATGTAAACACAGGTAACATTAAGCTAGGGCCTGTTTGTTCAGCAAGTGGAGTAGGACAGATAACAAAAGTGGATTGCCGCAAGTGAAAAGATGTAATAACTAATAATTTTACAATCATAGATTACAATCAATAAAGCAATTAAACGACAATATAATGTATAACAGAGCAAAGTTTTTTTTTTTTTTTTTTTTTCCCCTCTCAATCAGTTAGACATATTCACAGAACAGATGGGCTTAAAATCACTTCATGAATACATTGAGAGAGTCATCAGTTCAGATGGAGGTGGGCAGCTTGTTCCATGAACTAGGAGACTACACAGAAAAAGAGTCTAGTTTGAGACTTGCTGCCATGCAGAAGCAGCATTACTAGACACTGTTCCCTGGCAGACCTGAGTGGACGTGAAGGAGCATACCACCTCACCAGTGTCTCCATAAACTCAGGTGCTGACCCACTGACTACTCTGTAGGCAAGCGTCAGGGATTTGAACTTAATCTGTGCTGCTACAGGGAGCCAATGTAGTGTGACATGTGCCCGTCTCGGCTGGTTAAATACAAGACGCAATTGATCCAGAATGCAGCGGCTTGATAGCAAATGTAGGTACTCATGCGAGAAGCAAATTGTAGTAGTAGTACAGACGTGACAATACCAAAGCCTGAAACAGAAGTTTTGCTGCATATTCCAACAGATAAGGTCTGAACTTCTGGATGTTGTACAGCGTGAACTTGCATGAATGAGAAACAGTAGAAATGTGGTCAGAAAAACATAGCTGCTCATGAGTCACCACCCCAAAGTTGCATACAGGCTTGGCAGGTGTTAACGACTGTGAGCCATACCTATTATGAGTCATAATTTGGTTTTCCCTTTCCATGTGTGTTCATGATTGACACATGCATGTATTCAATATAATATCTCTCTATTATAAAAAAATCTTGGGAGATGAGACTTTTTATCCTGCGATGAGATATGATCTTTTGAAGAGAGACACTTTCATGTTCGGCGAGACGAGACTTTGTGCCAAGAGATTTAACAATGCCCGGGGCCAGAAATAAAACACAAAGAGTACATGACAAAGTAGAACGTCGTAAAGAATTCAAAAACCACTGGCGTGATACACATGCAGAGCAGGTTAGAGATAATGGAAGTATGAAAATTTGAAAGTCTCAAAAAAAAATGATAGTAAAGATCGCATTAGCGCAAACAGATGGACATTATTACTCGGTGAAATAATGGAACAGCAAAAAGAGATCAAATATATTGTTCGGATTTAAACTTTAAGTCGGAGACTTGTAGATTGTCTAATTCGTGTTGCCATCTGGCAAAAGTAGTGTTTCTTCCGAATGAAGAAGCTTTTCCGCGAAAATTAAAAGATTTGTTGTTTTTGAGCAGCAGAGACGTGAAGTTGCTAGCACGTAGCGCAGACAGCAGGGTTAGCGAGTGAAGCCCCCTAGTCTCAGTAATAATAAAACTTAATTGAACTGTGCCATCCAAATCTAAGATTCAAGTGTCCGCAGCCAAACTGAACATCTTTCAAAGCATTTTTGGCATTATTAACACAATTAGTTTATCAAGTTAATATTTAAGACACAATATTATCACTTAAAAATGTGTTAAAGTTGTCAATCCATCCCGTGTTTACTCTAATTTAGGGTCGTGGAAATGCAGAGAATTATCGGTAAGTAAAAATCAGGATCTAACCTGTAATGGGGCACCAGTGTATCCACACAGCTGATCAGAGACGCATAACAGTCTTATACCAGCTTTCTCCATTTCAGGGTCACAGGAGCCAAGACCCATTCCTGACATTGTAATAGTATAGCTTCAGGTTGATGGGTATTGTTATAATTAATTTGTTGTTTTAACTCCTAGATGAAAGAAAAATTTACATTCAATTTTTAGAATGTAGTGTTTTCAGGTAATGAAGAAAATAAATAATGCTGAAAAAATTTCAAAGCAAGGAGAGACTGCAGATATTTTGGATCTTTATTTAGTCCTTACTTTCAAAATTATTCTGAGTAATGCGAGGAATGAACTTTAGTATTCACTTGTAATGTTGAAACAATTACTGTTCTCAGTATTTTGTGTGAAATGTCTTTAAATTTCAAATTCAGACCTTTGTCTTGTCTTTTTTTCTTTAAATACATTTTTATCCTTGCCATGGCATTTCCTTTCAAAAATGGCTAATTATAATTAAAGTACATTAGTGAAAATTTTGCCAGCCTTTCATTTTCTTTTGTCGTAAATTTTTATATGTTATATAATTCATAGTTATGGCTGCATCTCTTTTATTCAGCTTTGATTATTTAAGGTCATGGTAATTTTCTCTCAGTCTTTTTAATTTGCACAGATATGCATTAAAAAAAATTCTATTTACAGTTTGGCTATCTTGTTTACAGGCTTCTCTTTTACATTTTATTTTGGGTTCACACCCCCTTTGAGGCTTCCATGTGACCAAAGACTGTTATTCTGGTTTACTAAATAACTTGTGTTCCTTTTAAGATTTTCACTGTTTTTTAATGTCCATATTTGTATTGTGAATCTTCCTAGAGTCCAAAACTAATTCTGACAGAGTTGAGTTGTCAGCGTCAGTGCTGTATTCCTACGTATCTTGTCTAAAGTTGTATTGACAAAACAGACTTTTTGTAGTCAAGACTTATGTAGTTTATGTTTCATTCATGAACATGTAATTTTTCAAATAATGATTCATTAGTATTAGTTGTTCTGCGGTGGGCTGGCGCCCTGAATGGGGTTTGTTTCCTGCCTTGCGCCCTGTGTTGGCTGGGATTGGCTCCAGCAGACCCCCGTGACCTGTAGTTAGGATATAGCGGGTTGGATAATGGGTGGATGGATAGTATTAGTTGTTAATACACAATCCTATATATATTATTTAAAATAAATTTTAACTCCCTAGAAGTGTTTTTGTAGTCATGTGAAAGTTCTTAAAAATGTCACCAGAGATCTGGTACTTTAGAATTGCTATATGGACAGCCCAGGCTGCTCTGCATGTATTTTGTAGTGTGACAATAGAGGCACAGATGCAGTCAAACCATGGCATCTAATCAGTGATTTTCTGTAACTTTTTTCCATTACACTTTTTTAGGTTACTGCAGCTTTACATAAGTGGCATGCCAAAGGAAGTTTGCAAAGCAGCCTTACCCAAATGGCAATGTTTTGTCTGTTTAGTTTAGCTCTGAAGGGATTATTGTTTGTTTATCAAATTTAGCAGTTTATACTGAACAAAAGTAGGTATAAACTATGTTACATTTGGGTCACAATGCATTTGATCCTTTTAAAAAAAAAAAAATAAAATAAAATAAAAAAAAAAAATGTTATTTTATTGTAATCATTCATACAAATCGATCAATTTTTACAAAAAAATAGGATTGAAGAACCAGTCGACCCCCACCCCTGAGAGAGAGCATGGCCAACGGGGGTAAAACTTAAGGCTTGTAAACATACCTAAGTTGATGAGTTTAATAGGCCAATAGAGATGAATGGAGAAGAAAAGGAAAGGCGGAGATAATTGCTTCCTTGGTGCTTTAAGAGCTTATTCTAAGATTTTATTGATTATATCCTGCCAGGTTTTAAAAAAATTCTGCACAGATCCTCTAACTGAATATTTGATTTTTTTCCAATTTCAAATAGCATAAAACATCGGTTACCCACTGACTTAAAAGAGGAGAGTTAGGATTCTTCCAGTTTAGCAAAATAAGTCTACGTGCCAAAAGTGTAGTGAATGCAATCAGTTTGTTTGTCCTGCTCCACTTTAAACCCATCTGGAAGAACACCAAACACAGCTGCTAATAAGTTAGGAGGGATTGTGACACCAAGGCTATCTGAAAGGTACTTAAAAATTTTGGTCCAAATTGATGTTAATTTGGCGCAGGCCCAAAACATGTGACCCAGTGAGGCTGGGACTTGATTGCAGCGTTCACAGGTTGGATCTTGCCCTGGAAACATTTTGGACAGTTTTAAGTGAGACAGATGTGCTCGATATATAATTTTGAGTTGAATAATTGCATGCTTTGTGCATATGGAGCTTGAGTGAATTCTCTGCATTGCTACTTTCCACTCCCTTTCTGATATATTGATTAAGAGATCTTTTTCCCCATTGTCGTCTTTAATCTTTGAAAGGGAGGAACTGTAAAATAATTTTATATATTGCAGAGATGGTGTCTGAGTCCTTGAAATTGAGCAATATTTTTTCCAGCATGGACGTGGGTGCAAGATGAGGAAAATCAGGCAGGTTCTGTTTAACAAAGTTCCTAATTTGAAGATAGTGAAAGAAATGTGTAGCTGGAAAGTTAAATTTGGAATGTAATTGTTCGTAGGATGCAAAGATGTTGTCTATATAAAGATCTCCGAGCAATTTAATCCCATATTTTTTCCAGATATTAAAAACTGTATATGTTTGCGAGGGTTGAAAGAGGTGGTTCTCTTGCAGAGGTGCCACAGATAAAAGCTTCTCCATCTTAAAATGCTTTCTACATTGGTTCCGTATTCTGAGTGAGTGAAGCACAATTGGGTTATTAGTATATTGCCGATACCTTGCATTTATTGGGGCACAAAGCAGGGAATATAAAGAAGTACTGCAGGATTTTACTTCTATTGTGGACCAGGCCTGTGTATGTTCATCTATTTGTGTCCAGGTTTTTATAGCTTGTATGTTTGCTGCCCAGTAATAAAACTGAAAGTTAGGTAGAGCCATACCACCTTCTGCCTTAGGTCTTTGTAGGGTCGCTCTTTGGATACGTGGATGTTTTGAATTCCAAATAAATGAGGTTATTGTTGAATCTAATTACTTAAAAATGATTTATTGATGTATATGGGAATGTTTTGAAATAAAAAAAAAAAGAAGATAAATATTCTTCCTAAGCTTAACAACATTAATTTTTCCAGTTATAGTGAGATGAAGGGTTGACCATCTATGCAAGTCTTGCTTAATTTTTTCCATACAGACGGCGAGATTTTTGTTGATAAAGAGCTTTGTATTTACTTGTGATGTTTACCCCTAGGTATTTAAACTGATCTGCAATAATAAAAGGAAAGGTGTCCAATATGATATTGTATGCTTGAGAATTCACTGGAAAGAGTACACTTTTATTCAGATTAATTCTGAGACCAGAGATCTTTTGAAATTCTGTAAGTGCTGCCAAGACTGCAGGCACAGAATTTTGTGGGTCTGATATATACAGTACCATATCATCTGCATATAGAGAAATTTTCTGTTCCAGTCCTTCTCTGATAATCCCATTTATCTGATCAGCATTTCGACAGTGAACCGCCAGTGGTTCAGTGGCGATTGCAAATAGCAGTGGTGACAAGGGGCATTCTTGTCTGGTACCACGTTCTAGTTTAAAGTAGTCTGAACAAATGTTGTTAATACAAACTGAAGCTTCTGGATTGGTATACAGTAGTTTGATCCATGCACAAATGTTCGGGCCAAACCCAAATTTCTCTAATGTAGTGAAAAGGTATTTCCATTCAATCATGTCAAATGCTTTTTCTGCATCCAATGATAATAATATTTCTGGGGTGTTTGACTTTGTTGGTGAGTATATTACATTAAACAGGCGTCGAAGATTGGAGGATAAGTGTCGACCCTTGATAAATCCAGTTTGATCTTGTGATATTACCGAAGGCAGCACTTTCTCCATCCTTCTAGCTATGATTTGTGAGAGTATCTTAGCATCATTATTCAGAAGTGAAATTGGTCTGTATGATACATATTGTAATAAGTCCTTATTTTGTTTAGGAAAGACGATGATTAATGCTTGGTGAAAAGTTTGAGGTAGAATTTGATTGTCTCTAGCTTCTGTAAATGTTGCTAATAGGAGGGGAGCTAGCTGAGCGGAGAATTTCTTATAAAATTCTGCAGGGTAGCCATCGTGGCCTGCTGCTTTCCTGCCTTGAAGTGACTTTATAGCATCTAGTAATTCTGATAGCGCAGAGGTTTATCCAGTTCCTCTGCATTAAAAGTATCTATTTGTGGTAACTGTAATGTATCCAGAAATGCATTAGATTGTGTGTTGTCTTCTTTAAACTCAGTAGAATATAAGGATTTATAGTAGTCTCTAAATGTGTGCATTATATTTTTATGGTCAATGATTTCGACTCCATTCGTGTTGGTGATTACTGGGATTGCATTGCGAACTTCTTGCTTGTGGATTTGTTGAGCTAAAAGCTTATTAGCGTTCTCTTGATTTTATAGTAATGATGTCTGGATTTATAAATTAGTTGTTCAGTTTCTTTAGTGGTTAAGAGGTTGAGTTCTGAATGCAGAGCCTGCCTTTTCCTATGTAGAGCCTCGCTTGGAAGCCTGGCATGTTCTTCATCTATTCTAGTAATTTTGCTTTTTAGTTCTGATACTTTCTTGGTTTCTAATTTATTCCTGTGGGAAAGAGATGAAATAATCTGTCCTCTTAAGAAGGCCTTTAGAGTTTCCTAGAGCATTCCTGCAGAAACCTCTGAGGATGTATTTGTCTCTAGGAAGAAACTGATTTGTTTGGATATAAATTCTGCACAGTTCTCATCTGCTGATAGAAGCGGGTTAAGACGCCGTCTACGAGGTGAGTGTGTGGGGCATAGTGACTTTAGCTCCAAGATCAAAAGTGCATGGTCAGAAATAACAATAGCATCGTACTTGCAAGATTTAATCGTAGGCAAGAAATTATTATCTATAAAGAAATAATTTATTCTTGAGTAGCAATGATGTACTGGTGAGTAGAAAGAATATGTTCTTGAGTTTTGCTTTAGAAACCTCCAGGGGTCTGATAAGTTGTGGTCAGTTACAAAATGTGTAATTATCTTTGCAGTGTTAGATGTCATCCCCCCTGTGACAGGAGTCCTATCTAAGAGTGGATTTAAAACACAATTGAAGTCCCCGGCCATTATAATTTTGAGTGTTCACATTGGGAATGGATGCACATACGTTTTGTATGAATTCCTTATCGACATTCGGCGCATAAACATTTATCAAAATCATTTTACAGTTAAATAAGTTGCCCATGACCATCACATATCTCCCTTCCAGATCAGATACTACATCTGATGCTACAAATTAGACTGTTCTATGTATGAGAATTCCCACACCTCTAGTTTTCTTTGTAAAGCTAAAATGGAACATTTGGCAAGCCCAGTCCTTTTGCCGACGGAACTGATCCTTGCTTAGTAAGTGGGTCTCCTGTAAAAATACTATTTTAGCGTTTAAACCTGTTAGGTGAGAGAGTACTTTCCTTCTCTTTAATTCATGATTCAGGCCTTTAACATTCCAGCTCACAAAGTTAACTGTCCCATTATGGAGATATTGATTCTGAGTTTTTGATGTCATTTTATAGTCTTAACTGGAAGTAAGACCGCTTTAACCTTAATTTCCTATTTCCCCATGAGTTATTGCCATGCAGCCTATTGTTACGTTGGTAGTTATAATTATAAGGATTAAAAGGATAGATTAGATATAGACTGCTCTCTTTCTCTCCCCCCTTTATCCTCCCACCCCCATTTTGCCTCCCCACGTGAGGCTGGACCCCACATCACAAAGTCTCGGTCCTCTGACATACCTAGAGACAGAGCATGTCCAAAGTAAAAACAAGCCCCCACGCAGTGGTGGTTTAGGATTAAAAAGTAGAGATATCTATTGCCAATATAGTCTAAATACTATATGCCTAAAATATAATCATTAACAAACTATTATTATATATAATCATTAACAGACTATAAGCTTAAAATATATAATATAATCTTCAGCAATCTTAAAGTAATTAGATAATAAACCCAGGGGATGGTGTTAGAAAGTGGTCCAGGATAAACATAGTAAGTCGTAATGCAATAATAACAATAAACCAAGAGTATGATGTTAAACAGTCTCCTTTAGGGTAGTAAGAAGAAAAAAAAAAGTTAATTTCTTCCACATACACGTCTATAACTGTAATTAAAACATAAACAGAAAGCATCCGAGTAATGAAAAGGATGTATAATTATAATACCCATATCATTACAAGATCTTCGATTATAATATTATTCCTTCTGCTTCCATCTTCCAGAGCAGCAAGTCTGTCTCCGAGTTTTTTGCATTCGGAACTGGCAGCTGTTGCTTTTCCATCAGCGGTGGATGCTAGATTTTTGGCTATTTCAGTTCGAGTCGTGAATGCCTGCTTAACATCCTTCAGCTGAACTGTTTTTGAGGTCTGCAGTCTTCTTTTGTTCTGAGTTTATCCACCCCAATCCCCCTGGAGTTAAAATTTAAGTTTAAAAGTTTAATCTAACTTAGAAAAGTGTTTTCCATTCAGATTGTTTTCCTTCACAAGTAAACTCTGGTGCAGGCAGTCATCTTGTCACAGGATAATTGTTTTTGCTCTGCTTTCAAAGATATGTGAAACCATGCTGTATTCAAATTTTTGTCTGCCAACAACAACAATTTGCATGAGCAAGCACTAATTTATTTATATTTTTTGTATTTGCAAGTCAGAGTTGCATTCAACTACAAATATATGAAATTTCTTGGGCTTGTTATAGCAAGACATTTGTTAGGCATAATTTATTCTGCTAAAAAGTTTTGAGTAGACAAGATTAGCTCTGGAATTGCTTATCCCAATTAGGACAAGTGAATTTGAAATAGCAATGCAAATACTGTATGAGTAATTTATAACAGTTTTGTATCTTGGAATATGCTGCTTGCTTGACTTAGTTAAGAAGTGTTAGTGCTGTTAGACTTGGTCCTATTTGAATATACAGTTAGGTCCATAAATATTTGGACAGAGACAGCTTTTTTCTAATTTTGGTTCTGTACATTACCACAATAAATTTTAAATGAAACAACTTGGATACAGTTGAAGTGCAAACTTTCAGCTTTAATTCTGTGGGGTGAACAAAACGATTGCATAAAAATGTGAGGCAACTAAAGCATTTTTTAACACAATCCCTTCATTTCAGGGGCTCAAAAGTAATTAATTGGACAAATTAAATAACTGGAAATAAAATGTTAATTTCTAATACTTGGTTAAAAAGCCTTTGCTGGCAATGACAGCCTAAAGTCTTGAACTCATGGACATCACCAGATGCTGGGTTTCCTCCTTTTTAATGCTCTGCCAGGCCTTTACTGCAGCGGCTTTCAGTTGCTGTTTGTTTGTGGGCCTTTCTGTCTGAAGTTTAGTCTTCAACAAGTGAAATGCCTGCTCAATTGGGTTAAGATCAGGTGACTGACTTGGCCATTCAAGAATTTTCCACTTCTTTGCTTTAATAAACTCCTGGGTTGCTTTGGCTGTATGTGTTGGGTCATTGTCCATCTGTATCATGAAACACCACCCAATCAATTTGACTGCATTTAGCTGGATTTGAGCAGACAGTATGTCTCTGAACACCACAGAATTAATTCGGCTGCTTCTGTCCTGTGTCACATCATCAATAAACACTAGTGTCCCAGTGCCACTGGCAACCATGCACGCCCAAGCCATCACACTACACTGCCTCCACCGTGTTTTATAGATGATGTGGTATGCTTTGGATAATGAGCTGTTCCACGCCTTCTCCATACTTTTTTCTTGCCTTCATTCTGGTAGAGGTTGATCTTGGTTTCATCTGTCCAAAGAATGTTTTTCCAGAACTGTGCTGGCTTTTTTAGATGTTCTTTAGCAAAGTCCAATCTAACCTTTCTATTCTTGAGGCTTATGAGTGGCTTGCACCTTGCAGTGCACCCTCTGTATTTACTTTCATGCAGTCTTCTCTTTATGGTAGACTTGGATATCGATACGCCTACCCCCTGGAGAGTGTTGTTCACTTGGTTGGCTGTTGTGAAGGGGTTTCTCTTCACCATGGAAATTATTCTACGATCATCCACCACTGTTGTCTTCCGTGGATGTCCAGGTCTTTTTGCGTTGCTGAATTCACCAGTGCTTGCTTTCTTTCTCAGGATGTACCAAACTGTAGATTTTGCCACTCGTAATATTGTAGCAATTTCTCAGATGGGTTTTTTCTGTTTTCGCAGCTTAAGGATGGCTTCTTTCACCTGCATGGAGAGCTCTTTTGACCGCATGTTGTCTGTTCACAGTAAAATCATCCACATGCAAGCACCACACCTCAAATCAACCCCAGGCCTTTTATCTGCTTCATTGATAATGACATAATGACAGACTTGCCCACACCTGCCCATGAAATAGCCTTTGAGTCAATTGTCCAATTACTTTTGAGCCCCTGAAATGAAGGGATTGTGTTAAAAAATGCTTTAGTTGCCCCACATTTTTATGCAATCGTTTTGTTCACCCCACTGAATTAAAACTGAAAGTCTGCACTTCAACTGCATCTGAGTTGTTTCATTTAAAATTCATTGTGGTAATGTACAGAACCAAAATTAGAAAAAAGTTGTCTCTGTCCAAATATTTATGGACCTAACTGTAAGTAAAGTTCAGTCAGTGCATCTCTCTGAATGTATATGCATGTCTGAGAGAGAGAAAAAAATATATATATACTAATCAACTTAGAATATTTTGTATGTATAATAGAAACATCATAGTGTTTTAAAGCATATATGGTAGGCATTTTAAAATAAAAAAGATTATGCCTTTTATGTGCAGTGCTTTTTGAAGAACATAAGCAATACCGCCCCTGTGGCTTGACCATTTTTCAGCTTCTGTAGGTCTCATCACATTGACTTTATATTGGTGAGAGACAACACCATGCTAATAATAACCAGCTGTCAATCTGTCTTCATGTTAGTGAGTGATGAGACTGTGGAAGTTAGATTAGGTATTCCTGCCGGGTAGATGTGCTCCTGAGGAATTAATAAGAAATTGAAGAGAGCACATTGATGCTCATCACTCTCTGTCAGGGAGACAAACCCATTCTGTTAGTCAATTGTAGAAGAAAATCTTCCAAACTGGGGAAGATCTTGATGTAATTAAAATGCCAGTGACAGCTCTTGAGAGATGCTGCCTAGCAACCAATAATCTACAGATGGATGTCTCGCCCAGCTTTTTAGAGATGATCAAACAATGATGAAGAAAAGCACGTTATTTTTAGTGCCAATGTATTTAAAGCTGCCTTGTGCTCCATGGGAACAGAGTGATTAATAGGCACCTGGAAAATATTAATGATCATTTTTTTGTTTTCTAAGATAAACAATACAATTTAATACATATCCATGCATACTGTATGTTTTTTTGAAATCTTTACATTAATTTATAAAAAAGAGAAGATTTCCTAATTGAAAATTGATTTTTAGGTTGCTTCACTTAAACCCGACTTTAAAAAAAATGACATTTTTCTTCCTTAAATTAATTAATGAGGTTAATGACTTGATCTATATTAGACTACCTTAATTTGCTAAAAGAGAGTATATTTATTACACTGTAGCAGACAAAAAGCATTTTATCCTGAAGTAGAAATTGCATTACTACTTCAATCTATTTAACTTTAAAATAAAAGTGTGCTGGTGTATTGACAAATTAAATTAATTTTGTATTAATTGTATCCACAATTTTATTTTTATTAAGTGTTATATAGGGTGATGGTGTATGTAGTTATCATGCATAAAGGTATAAATTATATTTGGGACAATTAATAGGATGCATCTATTCATCCATCCATCACATGTAGCCCCAGTCCAGTTTAAGATCACAGAGGTCAGGTCAGGTTGGGGAGTCTGCATTGGTACAGCTCGTTGCCGCACCCACTACACGATGCAACAGCTTAGGTTGGCAACTCCTCCAGGCAGACATGTGGTCCAGTCCCACCCCCCTGTAAATGACCATCTATCTGCTGCAGCCAGGTGTTACGTGGGCGTCCCCTTAGCTTGGTGCAGCCGCTTACACCCTCAACAATGAGGATCCTGTGAGCCAGATCACCCTCTGTGACTCACGCCACATGGCCGTAGTGCTGTAACTGACGCTCCCTCGCAATGCAGATAATGTATCTCATTCGGGACTCTGTGAGCAACTGCTCATTCGACAAAAATCCAAACCAACAGTACCCAAGGATTTTCTGGAGAGACACAGTACCAAAGGAGTTCAGTCTTCGTCTCAGGTCACTGGATGGCGTCCATATCTTGCAACCACATAGCAAGACCAAAAGTACCAGGACACTAAAGACTTGGACCTTTGACCTTTTGCATAGATATCGGGAGCGCCACACACCCCTTTCCAGCAACCTCATGACCCCTAATGCTCTCCCAATCCGTCTACTGACTTCATAGGAAGAGTCACCAGAGACATGAATGTTGCTGCTGAGGTAAGTAAACCTCTCGACAAGGTCGACGCTCTCTCCGCAAACAGACACACTGCTGATGGCTGTGCCCAAGAGGTCATTAAGGAGAACTTATTATGTGTTTAATTTTAAAAAACACCAATATGTCCACAAATTTCAATAACATATTATAATCTTTATTATGTAGTTTTCAAGCAGTTATTTTAATTATCACTATAGTAAAAAAAGAAAAAAATAATAATGCCTAATACCATTGCAATAGGTGGGACCTCTGCTGAAAATTTGATGGTGTTATCTACTCTTCTATAGTACTAAATCAAGCTTACCATCTAATGCATTTTCCCCCCCCTCTAAAGCGTCAGAAAAAATGTAGGTTTGCCTCTTCCTTTATACTGAAATGTTTTTTACAAAGTTAGCACAGCTTCATTAATTGTTTTATATGTTGCTAAAAATGCCATTGAGTCTGATTTTATATGTTGAAGACCTTGTCACTTTCTTTAGGTCTGAGCAGCATAGTGGTCACTGTGGTTGGTACATGAGGAGGATGAGTTTTAGTTTTTTTACATATTAAGTTTTTGTGAACATTGTGTTACTGGCTGATACATATTCGTGTTGCTTCTCAGAGTGTTATTTATGACAGCAACCCATTAAAAGATAATAAGCAATACTACAAATGATCACATTGGGCAAATCCTTTGTCTTGGTACTGTATGTATAGAAATTTACAAAAGATGATCTTCTGTACTTTTACCTTGTACTCATCTTTATGAAGTATACAAATACCTGTACGATAGGAAATAATAATGATTGTATCAACAATTTTAAGTTATTTTTTCAGGAATTTCTTCATTAGATAACTTGGCCTAGAGAGCTTTTGCTTTATACAGTGATCATCATTATGTCCCAAGCCTGCCAGATTGCTCTCATGACCCTTTGTTAATTGGAGGAATAGTACAATCAATCTCTCTCTCTCTTTTTTTTTTTTTTAACTCTTAATTGTATTAATTTCTCTTTCAAGCCATGAAGTTAACATCATTAAGAGGAGAACATTATATTAAGCTGTTGAAGTTTAATATGGTTGACACTGTACCTTTTAGTTATTCTTCATTTTACCCAATAAGCCAAGACATGAGCATTCAGTGACCTCTGCTGGTACATTTGAGTGTATGCTGTACTTGTGATTTTTTTTTAATAGGTTATGAAACTTGTATGTAGTTTCATTTCAAATTATGTATATTGCTCTTGGCAAAGACACTGCTTTCACAGCAGAAGAATACGTTTGAGGATTGATCAATCCTTATGCATTTGACTACTGATTCATATTTGATTTTTTTTTTTTTCTCTCAGAAAAATTATCAAACATAATGAATGGTTGTTAATCTCCAGATAAAGCTGATTAACTGAATGATTGATTTAAAGGATGTGCTTCAAAAGACACACTTTAAGAATTTTTTTTTTTTTATTTTAGAAAAGGAGAATCCACGGTTTTCAGAGCTCATATGGGGAGTGTAAGAAGTGTGAATTTCTCCAGAGATGGCGAGTTCTTGCTCACAGCCTCAGATGATAAAAGCGTCAAGGTGTGGACTGTGCATAGACAGAAATATCTTTTTTCGCTCAGCCAGCACATCAACTGGGTGAGATGTGCCAAGTAAGTACTAAAAAACTGTCAAAAAAGAAATAGCAGTAATAACTCTTATTTGTATTTACCTTTTTTTTGCATTGCTTAACAGATTTCAGTGCGACTGCCTTTTCCCATTTGGTCACTGTTCATTCTGAAAAGATGCTCATCAATACATTTAAGTTTCTTGATTAGTCTTTTGAACTTTTTTCATTAGCAGCAGAGTGGAACAGTCTATAGACCTGTATATTTTTGTGAATTTCATCTTCAGTTTTCTCAAGTACTCTACCACTTATGACCCCAAAATATACCACAACATGAATTCTTTGCATAATGATGAAAACTAAACAAGGATGTATCATGCAATGCATAGAGAACACTTTAAAAATGTATTACTCAGTAAATATGTTTTAAGTGAATTCATAGTATTCACCGAAGTGTAGAGTTATCATTAAATTTGTTTCCAGGAATGGTGAGGAAATCAAAGATTCCATAATGACTGCAGTGTCGGCTATTGATAGTGATAAGCTATAGAAGGTCTGGGATGAATTATTCTACTGAACTGAATTGTGGCATGTGACACAAGGCGCACTTCTAAGATTAAGAAAATGGCATAAGAGTTCCTTTACAGATTGTTTTTGTCTGTACATTCATATGATTCTTAGTTGCTAAGAAATACATGTGAAATATTTAAATTTTTAAATCACTTTCTGTCTGATTTTCCCTTTGGGAATAAGTAATGTTTATCTAATCAAATGTACACTGTAAAAAAATAATGCGTTAAAAATACTTCAAAAAAATAAGGCAACAAATTACAAGCAATATTTTTGAGTATATTTAATATACTGCACTATTGAGTAAACTTAATTTATTAATTTACTCAAATTTACCTAAAATGAATGAGTTTGATTTAATTATAAGTAGTGGCAAAAATATTTTTATTTAACTCAGAGTTTCATTTGAATTACTCAAAAAAATGAGTAATAATGCAGTGCTGGAAAGTAATGACTGTATAACAAATAAATGCTAAAATTCCATATATCTTTATTTATTTGAACATACCCAGATAGTCACAACAACGGAGTTATATTTTCAAATGTAAACATTTGAAAATTAAATCAAATGTTGATGCAAATTTTCCTTTTTTTTTTTTTTTTTTTAAACTTACGCAAAAAGTACCGGTATATCTCAATCAAGTAATGTCCCAGGAATGAGAGGTAAACGGAAGGAAACGTAGAGAGTGAAAGAGTGAAATCCTGAGGAAGATGCCGCTCTTCATACACTTCCTGCATTTACGCCAGCATATCTGGTTAAATGAATGGCCGCCTTTTCCACTGCTTTTCAGTATGCGATAGCGAAAATAGGACGTATAGGAAATCGCAACAGTTTTTTTTTTTTTTTTTGCATCGCTAAATAAATCAGTGTTAAAAATTAACCAGAAAATACATTACCTATGCAGAACAGTAATTAAATAAGAAGTCAATTAATACTGTGATGGTTAGGCAAACATCTTTTTATGTTGTTTATAGGTTGTAGTTTAGGACAAACGCCATATCGTTCTCAAACTTATCTCAAAGTGTCAAACTGCTTACGTCTGTAACTATAGTAAATGAAATACTAGTTATTCATTATGGAATTAATATGCTTTATACTTACACATTCATAGTAAAATAGCTCTTATTATGGATAAACGTTACAGTGGAATGCATTGTTGTAAAAACCAAGAAATCGATTTGAGAGGAAGTGCAGTGTCATTAAATTTAACTTAAATGTGTTCAATTCAAAATTATAGTTTTTTTTTTACTTAGAATAAGTTATAAAAAATGTTGACATTTTAAGAAAAATAAGTTAACATTATTCTTAATTTTTTTTTATTGAATTAGAATTAATCAATAAAAAGGGTAAAACCCATTTTTATTAATTAAAGTAATGATTATTTTGCATATAGTTAGCTATTTTTTGTTATTTTTCACACATGCAAGATTTATTTTTTACAGTGTAGGGTGGTATATGATTTAAATGTCAATTGTCTAAGATCAGCCATGTCCCAAAAGGGATCGATATGTTGGAAACTGATAAAACTTTAACAGAAGACATCTGAAAAATAGGTCACTCATATATGATGACACATTAGCTGCCTCCACAGACATTGAACAAGAAACAATAGAGTTGCAATACGGTATATTAGAGAGCAAAACAAAACAACGTCAGCCATATACTAACTAAAGTAGGTTATGCTATAGTAATTAATCTTGGACCGTGATTTAGATGCAGTAACTAATGGAGGATTCCTATTATTGGTAAGTAGATTATTGGAGAGTTGCCCAGTACTCTAAGCCGATGTCGTATTACACGACTTTTAGTTGTCAGAGGCTACCAAATTTGATGACTGCAGTTGTCGATCTCATTGCTGTAGTGTGTCGATTTAACATGACTAAAAATTGCTGGGGATGTCATGTGAATACATAATGACCTTCCGGCACAGTTTTCACGTATCCAAAGTATAGCAAGCTTGTCCTTTTTGGAGTCAGTGCCTGTGTAAAGGATGAATTCAGCCACACTCTCTGTCCTCATTTCTGTTCTATTGTGGTGGTGTGTAAGACAGATGAGCCTCTCTGTTCAAAACAACTGCATTCATATTATTTGTCACTGCTTTATATGAATGGTAGTTCTGGGTGGGCGCTCATTGGTTGTCTGTTCTGATGCACACAGAGCCTGCCCCTATGACTGAGGACAGAATAAAACCTGTTTGATTTTGTTGGGGCAAGTTGCAAACCAGTTGGACTGTGTTTCTAGTTATGCAAGACTTTGTGACTGGCTGTTGCTGGAGAATGTCATGACTGCCTTGGACCTTCTAAGTCTATGTAAATGAAGTCTGCATTTGAAAATCACTGGAAAAGTTGTGTAATGTGACATTGCCTTAAAGGCTCATGGGTCTACACTAGTTTTATTTTTCCCTTGCATCATTAAGGCGGTCTGCATCTTGAGATCACAATATATGCCCTGAAGTATAGATACTAATAACATCTGTAAGGTAAGCAGTAGCTAAGCCATTTATGATGTTATATATGAATAGGAACAATTTTAAAAATCGTCTCTAAACTTAAGTCACTTACAATTAAGAACTGGAGTGGTATGATGGTATGATTGTTGCTGCTGTTGATTATAGAGTAGTATGTGAACAATCTGAACAGTCTCTGACATAAAGCATTGTATTATTCAGGCCTGCTTGAGAAAAAAAAGAAGCCACCAGTTTTTTCAAATTCTTGCAGCTTAAGAAACTGTCTTTATTTTATATTATGTCTAAGATGGAGAAAATAGGTTTTGGAAAATACAGAAATGTGATAACTGACAGTTAAAACCATGCCAAAAGTAACCCTCAACCTTAGATGGCTTCAGCTGACTGACTGACCTTTTGATTATTTTTCTACACAATGTTACAATGTGCTAAAAGGACTAATTGTTCAATTGTTGTTTTAAATGATAATGATAGCTGAGTGTCCTCAGCCTACAAAAGAAATTCTGTTTCTAAACACATCGTATGCAGAGAAATGAGCACTGATCTCAAAACCAGCTCCTGAGGGACACCATGTCCATTTCCTGACAGAAAGTAGAGATTCTGATATATCATATTCTAAGCAGGTACGAGTAAGATAGGTCCTTTGATTAGCTCCGAGAAGATTAGTTAACTTAAAATATTCAAATTAAAACTAAATACTGATTTCTGAACAACAGTACATGTGGGGGAAGTCAATAATCATGTAGTAAAGAAACAGAACAATACATGAAGTTAACACAAACTGCATGTTCTGCTTAGGTACCTTTTAGATCCTCACACTTCTAAGTGGTTCACTAGCCTCCTCTAAAAAGGCATTTCATGTATCAGAACAATGGCTGCCTTCTCAATTGGGTGACTGAGGCAGACGTGTCTTTTAAATCCTAATAATTATCTGTTTCTTAGAAGTCAATTGAAAGCTCCTCTTGGAACAGCCATGTTCCAGTTTTCTTTTGTTAAAAGAAAACTCGATGCTTCTTATAGTTGTCTGAAAAAAAACTCTCTAATGGGTTTAAATGGGATGAGTCACATTTGCTTACAAAGGATCATTGGGTTAATGAGGTCCTTCAAAGCTTCAGAAGACTTCTTTACATTTAGCTTCCAGTAATATCTTTTTATTTTTTGGAATTATTGTATTTTCACCTGTTTAGTATGTTAATGCAAAATAGGCTAGTTTTGTGAGGACCTTGGTCATGGATCCTCTTAGCCTGAAGTAGCCCGATTACCTGACCTGATATTTTAGAAATGAAGTATACCTAACTAAGCTAAATATTCACTAATATTTATGGCCTGAAAGACTACAGAAGAGGTTGAACAGTTGCACTGGTGGTTGTAGCATGCTTCACAATGTGCCTGAAAATTACTTTAATTAAAGTGGGTGTTCTGTTCTAACTAAGTGCTCCAGGTCCTTGGGAGTGTCTGCTTTAGATCAGTTTGACTATTAACTCGTATGGTAGGTCTGTTCATACTGTAGACCAGCAGGGAGGTTTAGTAAGTGAGCTTTCCATTCTACTTGTGCTCCCATTAGTTGACTGAATCAATCTTGTAATGTTCTGATTTGTATGTACATGTGACGGGGAGGAGACGTGGTTAATGTTAATGACACTCAAGAGAGGAAGACGATAAAACTGTTGAGAAGACCAAGCCTGCAGTTCTTGTTCATTCAGATTTTAGGAGGTTTTGCAAAAAAAAAAAAATGTCTATATTAAAGCAAAGCAACATTCTATTGTGATCTTATTGCTGACTAATTTACTGTTTCAAATTTTCCTTGAGAGAGATTATTTTAACATCTATATTTCCTCTTTTACACAAGCAGACTGTAATGCATATTTTACCTCTCTGGGGGATGCTCACAAAAGTGTTAATGTTTAAGAAATATGAAGTACAGTTAGTTATGGACTCTGCACAATCATTATTATTAACAGCAGCAAAATAATTGATGCAATCTTTACATCGGTTGAATGTAAATTGCTATTAGAAAGCATGTATTTTATGTGCTCTACTGAATAATAACTTATTTTTCAAAATGAATCTTGGCTATAAAAATATTTAATAAACAAAAATATGGTATTTCTCTTTGGTGAATTAAGTAAAAAATAGAAATGGTCCAACTTTGAAGAAAGTTAACTAAGTCCTTGAACTCACTTGAATGTTTTGCCTTATATACATTTTGTAAATTGTATTCGGCTGCAAAAAATATGTGTGACGTTTTAAGCAGGGAACTATATAACACGACGATCTCTGTAATAAATGTTTTCTTTTATTGGTTTATTCTATTTACATTTTTTACAAGCAAATTATTTTAGATTTTGAGAATATTATTTTGAGATTAGCAGCTCATTTACAGAACAACATCTGTACTGCATCTGTTATTAACAAGATAAAGGCTTGCTGTGATACCAGTATCGGATGCTCCATTTAGAACTAGCAATTTTGATGCTTGATTTTAGGAGGTTACATATGATTCAAATGATGTCAGCACTACTTGAGGCACGTCTGTTGAGAGCATATAATCTACACAGATAATCTGTCATCCTTGTAGATGGTCTATGGATGGAGTGTGAGGCCTATTGTGCACAGAAAATGTAAATAAACCAGAATTCAGAAGCAAGACCTATAGTATTTTGGCCCTTTCTTCCACCTCTGAATCTGGGGTATTCCTTGCTAAATTAAAATGGCATGGAAGCAGTTAAAATCAGCTCCCCACTTGCAATGCTGATACGCTATATTCTTTTCTTCACATTGATTTGATCAGATATTTTTAAAGATATTTCTTGAGGGAGGACAACTTTTTTGTGTTTTCTTTTCTAATATTTTGTAAATGTATTTAGCCTATCACTTTAATTTGGATGATGTAGCCATAGAACAGTTTAAAAAAAAAAAAAAATTAATACCAGGTTAGAAGTGTCAGTGACTTCTAAAACCGTCTGCACCTTGTCCTTGTTGTGCTCAGATCTCTTGCTTAAGTAATTTATCCCTTATTTCCTGAATGTTCTTTTTCCAGTACAGGTCATGGGCATTGATGTTTATTAATGCATCATTGAGCAAGAGTTGAGTAAAAATCTTTCACTGATAACTTATGTCTCTAACATCTCTTTTCTTTTTCGCATTCAGGTTTTCTCCCGATGGCAGACTGATAGTTTCAGCCAGTGATGATAAAACTGTTAAAATCTGGGACAAAGCCAGCCGGGAGTGTGTACACACGTTTTATGAGCACACAGGGTAAGTGCTTTTTGTGCCTGTGAAAGAATATATGCTTGACCCCTTAGTCAGGTTCATGCTGTAAATGGACATTTCAGCAGGGGGAAAATATTTGGGATCCAGGAAGAGAGAAAAAAAATGTGATTTAACGTGTTGTTTATGTGGCGCTAAGTAACATGTAGCTGGTGTTTATCCACCCCAACCCCCTTATTTTAATGCCTGTTTAAGCATCTTGGTTCTCTTCTGTTCCATCTGCAATGTTGTTTGCTATGCCTCTTTTTGTTTATTTTTCTGGGCATTCTCAGGACATTCACTTTCTTCTTTTTTTCCTTGTATATACAAGTAATGTAAATTTAAATTATTTTAAATAATTTTTCTTGGTTGTCTTCCTTGTCATATGATTTCAACATCCACTTAAGTTGTTCTCTCACCAGACTGTCTTCACTTACAGTGTATCCAAGCCTTTTTTCTTCTGTGTTTAGTTTTGTATTCACACTTTGCCAAGTCATACTTCTGTATTTCCCAGTTTGCACATTTCGGTCAACCTCTAGCCTGGTCTAACCTTCCTGCATCAATCTACATGTTCTTTAAACTGTATAATGTGGTTATCTACACTTTATGTTTGAGTATTATGTCAGACATAGAAACTAAACACTTTCAGAAGGAGACAGTAGCTAGAACAGCTTGCTGATTCAAATAAAGAAGCCGTTTAGCAAAAATAATGCCTTCCACTCTTGCCAAGATTTCCTTGTGTATTTTAGGCTCATTAGATGGGGGCTGCTATGCACACAGTGCCCTCTGCATCCCTAGCCTGCCAGCTGTCCCATGCTACGAGTCTCTCTATATAGAACAGCATACGGCACAACTGGAAACTTGTGGAGGCATGTATGCCAGCTGTCTATGGGTGGAGGGTTCCATGAACATAGCAACTGTACAGTTGGAAAGACACACAAGACAGCTGTCTAAGGGCAGATAGACCTTGCACAACATTTTTGGGCCTGCTCTGACAAAATGTCTGTTTAGTGTCTTTTGCATTTTTCTAATTCACTGTCATTTTTTCAGTTTTATGGTGGCTTCAAGAATTGTTGTCGATCTTTATAAAGATGATCAAAAAGCAGCATAGGTTATAATTTATGTTCATATACTGTATTTTTTTCCTAGTACAAATAAAACTTGCTTTTGCCAATTTTGTTAACTGGTCATCAGAACCTGTTCTTGGCAGTTTTGGCCTCAAGGCAGGAGCCAACCTTGGACGATAAGTATTGCCAGTTAACTAGACAAGCAGATCTTTGGGGTGTGGGTAGAAACTGTAGTTCTCAGAGTGAAGGCATTGCAAACAGGACGTTTTGTGGAATTAGAACAGAAGATGTTGGATTAGCCAGGCTGCAGTATGATGCATTGTGTCAAGGTTCTGTCTTAATTTCAGAAGAAGATGCTTGTAATTAACTTATTCCATATTTTTAAATAGTATAATTGTTTATTTTATAGAAATATGTGAACAATCGACAGTGAAATATTTATTTAAATATAGCTTGTTTAAGATTTTTTTTGGATTAGTTCTTTATCTGAGTAGAATGAAGAGGTAACACAAGAAAAAAACTTTTTTGCCATCCCTTGCCATATGGAAAGGCAGATAACTATTAAATTAAAGGTGAATATCTGAATTTAACACATCAGATTATTCATTTAATAAATTGTATAGAAATATTAAATATTAGACTTTATGTTATTGTGGATGCAATGGGTCAAAAACTGTTGGCAATTGCTGAGGACGATGATACAGATACATCTTTTCTGTATACAGAGTGAGAAAGATGAAGAATTTAGGAGTCCCTTTGGCAAGCTGCTGTGTCTAGTTGAATTGTGGGCTCAGCAAATCTCCAAATGAACATATAGAAGGTGAATTACGTCAACAGACTATTTGGCACGTCTGCCAGAAGAATAATAATAAGCTAATTGAACTGAGTGCCATTGGAGGGTTGCCTAGATCTGGGTGCTATGATCACCCTGAGATGTAAATAAAGAAAACAATTGGATGCATACCAAGCAAGATGGTGGTTCCTTGATGTTGTGGAGCTCTCTTGCTGACATTGTTTCTTGGAGTTTAAGGTCATTGACATTGTGTGTCAACTGATTTCCAGAAAATAATATGTTTGGCCCTGGTATAAGAGTACTACTTGTTTGCAAATTATCAATATAACATAAGAATGACCTTAAAACTGCATTAGAATAAAAAAAATAAATAATGGAAAACATAATCAGTGTTTTTCAATGGGCATACCTTTGGCCATAAATACAAACCAAAGAAACCCACAGACGCAGAAATTTCTGTATGTTGTAATTGTCAAAAAACTTTACTGTTGTGCTCATCTTACTCATTACATATTATAAGAAAAGAAGTTGTGTTGTTTCCTTTGCCAGAGGAGGTTTCAGTGGAGACTAAATGTAGGGGTTCCTGTGGTACTGAAATCAAAGATTTTGAGAAACCACTAGTATTATTCATCCAAATACTTTTATTTTTAATAATTGAATATTAGAATAAAAACCTGTAGTTTTATGTTTTTATTGTGTGTTTGATTAAATATATATATTTATTTTATGCAACCTTATTTTTCTTGAGAGCGCAGTAATTGTTGAGTTCACGACTTGGTGTATGACTGTATCCACTAAGTATAATGCCATAAGTGCAGAAAGACAGGTGATGTTAGACTGTGTGGTAATGTGGAATATATGCTTTGATTGCAGGTATGCCAGTTACGTCGACTTTCACCCAGGTGGAACATGCCTTGCAGCAGCCTGCACAGACAACACTGTCAAGGTTTGGGACATTCGCATGAACAAGCTCCTTCAGCATTACCAAGGTGAGGATACTAAGGAAATTTAACTTACAGAAACGGATAGCATTGTTAGTGAGGACATGACTGCAGTAAGTTTTTAGCAGTTATTATTGAAAATTGACATTGTACATACAGTTGTTTTTGAAAGAAATACTTTAAGTAATTCAAAAGAAATTGGAAAATTTGTTTATCTGCTTTAATTTCATATATTGAAGGCAGTACTTTATTTGCCAAAGAAGGTGAACCTAATCAAATGAAACTGAGACAATATGCCTATAACTATATGGTGTTTGCACTTTCTGCCAAAATTATTTTAGCTCTTCCCATTGTGAGAACACATATGTGTAGAATTTTGTTTATGTGTCTAATATCAAACCCACTATCAACTTCACTCTTCTTTCTTGTCTAATGTTGTTGCTGTGTGACCCTGGCTGGGAGTAAATGTGCTTAAAAATGAATGTTTTGAATCTCTTGTTATTGTTTGCCCTTTGATAAACTGGCTTCTCTGTTTGGTAAAATACAAATGTATTTCTCTGCTGATAATGCCATGCTCTTTGTAAGAAAGAAGTAGTAGACTGATGTTTAGTGAGAATTACAGAGAGAGGCAGAGTAATTTCACCCTTAGGATAGGAGATATGTTTGTTTTCTGGGTGCCTGACAGAGAGAAAATGTTAGCTGAACCAATAATTCAACACCCTTGTTTGACTTACCCTCTTACTACTGTATATTCTGGGAATTGCCTTTGTAGTCACAGCATATTTAAAGGGGACTAAATAACGAAGTTTTTGAGTAGATTAAGAAATTCCAACAATTGAAGTAATGTTTTTGTCAGAAATAGTGAAGTGAAAGAAAAGTTTCTTCATTTTTCAATTATACTTTTTCAAACATGTTGAAGTACATAGAGTAATGCCGGCTTATTCCACAGGAGGGTGCTAAATATCCAAAATTGCTCTCTTAGTTGCCAGCATAAATTTTATGTAATGATGAACTACCGAGCCTAAAGTACTGGTCACTTGAATTAAATATTTCCATGGTAGTTTTTTGCTCTTCTTGAAAAATTCATTAAACTTTTCATTATGAGTCAAAAGCAGCCTTGCTCCGGGCTCCCTTGATAATCTATTGGAATATGTATGTTTGGATACATAGTAAATATGCTATACTTTTGACTGTCTTCTCCTTATGGAATACTCTTACAATTCAAACAGGAGTCTCTATGCTAACTTTATTGCTTTGCTGACCTACACTATTGAATGATCATCTGATATCACTGTAGTCTTGATACACAAAGCATTTTAAATTAGATTTACCTTAATATTAGAGATGTGTCTCTGTGCCCATCTGGTTGCAATGTTTCTGTCATTCTACAAGATGGCTTATCACAAACATTTAACACTGCTTTTATGAATCCCATACCAAATGGCATATAACAGAGCCATATGCATTGCATTTATCATTCTAACAGATGGCACCTCATAAACATTTGTAATAATGCATTTTGTTATTACAAATGTTTGTGATACGTCATCTGTTGGAATGACACTGCAAGTGCTTTGGATTACTACATGCCTTAAAAAAAATACACCCAATAGATACTGCACTGCACATGTTAACACTGAAGTCTACATAGATTACTTCTATATTAACCCATCTTAAATGATTAGCTAGATTAGAATATTGTTACAAATGAATACTGCCTACCTTTGTCTACACAAAATGTTAAGGAGTTGCATGGTGAGGTATAGTGTGCTTTGAGGGGTTGTTGGAGAGAAATAAGAAATTGTTTACTTTTTAATTATCTGCAATGAACGGCCTTATGATGCTCCCAAAAGAGTAAACTAACTCTTCATCACAGTCCCAGTCGCCACTGATTTAAGAGCCTGTCCAGCAACTGCCAGCTAATATTGACTAGCATATACAAGTACAATAAATTCTTGCTTGTCGTAGTTTAATTGGAAACATTTCAATCAGAGATAGAGGCAAGAATCCAACTAGTTGGATGTGAGAAGCAGGAAATACATGAAGACGAGCTGAGCAGAAACCTTTTCAGTAGTATAAAATTAGGAGGAGGGAAAATTCCATTTAACTTAAGGTAGTTTTTTTGTTTGAAGTAATTTAGTACCAGGTTGAAATCCATGCCTTGACCAGCACATGATAATGGGAAATATCTTGAAATTTTTACTTGTAGACATGGACATTTGCTATTCAACTTTTAAAGGCTAGGCATGCCTCCACCTTTTCTAGGGTTTCATTTATTTTTCTTAACTGGCACATTATTTTATGTTACGACTTCAAGTCAAAGATGTCTAACTACACTCTTTTTGATAGATCAGTAATCCTTAAGTATAATAATTTAGTACTCTGACAGCAGTACTACACCATTCATTTTTGCCCATCAATACCACCTTTAGTCTAAAATAAGAAATATGGGTAATGCACAGACATAATCACACAGACATAAAGCCAAATATTTACCCAAAATGTATACATAAAGCTAAAAGTCTCTTGATTAGCTTACTAACTTGACTGAAAAGAAATTCTTGGCTGTTTTCTGACAATGTTACAAATCCATTCATCTCATGGACCTGTTGTCCAGAAAAATCAAACCTCATAGAAAAGTGAAGTTAATTATAAAAACAAATGAAGAAAACTGTTACATTTCTCATTTAACAGTCAGAAACCACAATTTTGCTTCCGGTCAATGCTACCTGCAGAACTGAAATAGCAGGACATCAGTGGGGTCATGATTTGAATGTCTCTTGTATCTTCTTTTTTTTTTTTTATAATCTTGTTTTTATTTACTTTTATGTTCAAATATACAGTCACACCCCTCTCCCCAGTCTTCATGATCCAAAAAAAATAAATAAGTAATTTCCTTAATTTCATGTATCATGGAAAGTATGTACAATGATAGGATTCAGAATCGGAAGTTTGTATTCAGTATTAGTAATTTTATAAATTGTAAAGAAGATTAAAAATCATTCAGTTTTTCTAAATTTTGCCATGACAGACTTGAGTTTATATCCATTTCCACTGACAAAAATAAGTGTAAACTAATTATACTCACTCAAACATGGTGTCCTCGGTCGTTCTTTTTCTCTACCATATCCTTAACCGCAGAAGCAAAGCTCTATTGCATGATGTGCTTTTTTTTTTAAAATGAGCCCATCTTTGTATCTGATTTCTGTCTTAAATGGACTAGAACTGTCAGAGACCATTGCAGGTTGTTGTCAGTGAAAAACAAGAAAGCGTGTCTCCAATGAACACAGGATCAGCAAAACTGAGCAATCGGGAGAAGTTGCTTGGAAGGATGAATTCATGTTGGATTTGCATAATGTTGATGGGGAAATCAGACTTTGGCCAAATGACATAAGGTCAAGCATTGCAAGGATGTTATGATGTGTGTAATGTTTGAAAAGCAAAGAGTATCTGCTTGTTATTACTGACCAAGTTCATCCCTTATGGATACAATTATCCCCACTCGATTGGACAGTTGTCCCATATCTTAAGGCACATATTGTCACAGTACACCAGGAGCACGACATTGAATTTTTCTTGCTGCAGAGGCCTGCATAGCGACTGGACATGAATCCTATTGAGCATTTTTGGAATGAAGCGGATAAGCAGGCCGTTTGAGGCAGGACTATGCAGACGTACAATTTGCAGCAACCGTGCAATGTAGATGCAACATTCCTGAAAAATACATCAAGCAGCATACAGAATCCATGCTGTTCTGAATACCAAAGAACAGCATGATAGGTGTACCTAATAAACTGGCAACTTAGAAGGATTTTTAAATAATTGAATAACATCCTACATGTACTAAGTTTTGGTGCTGATAATAAACAGCAAATACTAATGAGTACTGTACATGCAGAGTAAAGAAAATCTAATATGAAATGCTTTTTGAGCTTTTAGTTTTTTTTCTCTTTGCATTCATTTTGAACAGTTAACAATATAAAGTATATGTATGTGTTATAATAAAGACAGATTCCCTGTTATTTTTGCCCTTTAGTGCACAGCGCTGTTGTGAATGGACTGTCCTTTCATCCATCTGGAAACTACCTGATCACAGCATCCAGTGATTCCACCCTAAAGATACTGGACTTGTTGGAGGGAAGACCTCTTTACACACTTCACGGCCATCAGGTGACCTTTTCTAATTTTTTTTTTTCTCACCGCAAAGGCAGAACTTGAAACTTCCGACTTGTCTTCATAAATCTAAACCAGTCTTACCAGTGCAAATTTTCTTAGTGGCCTGCAAAATGCCTTTTTGACAGCCTAATCTCCTCTGCCTTGTTATTTGGCATGCTGGTTGTGATCGTTCACACTGAGGTCATTAGGTCCCGATTGAAGATGACAGCTACTACTTTCACATGTCATCCAAAGTGGAAGCTATGCCTGGAATTTTCAGGAAGTCTGTTACGAAAACCAGAGTGCCAGGAATCAAATCATGTAGAAGGTTTGAAAAATCTGATTTTTGTTTTCTGGCTCAGATGCCGTAGTGTAGCGTGATCCACTGAGATATATTACATGGGTTGCTTGCTGCTAATTGACCGCTTGATGAAGAGATTATGGCTCATGTGAATTCAAAAACAATAAATAATGTATGTCAAGGGTTAGCCTAAGGTAGGCTATAAATATTAAAGACTTCATAGGGCCTCATGAATTACAGTGTCTGTCTTAAAACTAAAACTAAACAGATGTACTGACAGTTTAAATTCGTACCGAAGAAATTGGGTGTAGAAAACACAAGCTAACTAATTTTCTTTTTTTGAATTTACCAATTATACAATTGTCTGCACCCCTAAAACCTCATGGTGTGAAAAAAAATTAAATAAAATATGTTATGCCCTGTACAGAATAGAAAGGGCAATGCCAGGTATTTGGTTGTTTCTGTTGTGGTATCAAACTGGATTCAAGCAACACTGAAATCTAAAGCTTCAAGATCTTTGCTATGCAGACATCTATACTTGTAGCAAAACTTTGCTTTTATTTAAATTTTTTCATTGTTTGGAAATCATTACCCTGACTTCAATCAGCCACTGTTGTGAAGAGCTTTGTAACAATGTGTATTTTCCCAAAGCAAATAGGAAGAATAGTCTAAAAATAGTGAATTAAACTGAAAAATGTATCTCTAATGGCAAGTTTAGATTCAGAAGTGTTTATGTTGAAGGAAGAGTTGTCACTGCTGCAGAGTTAAAGTTGGACATTTGTATTGTGAGGTGAAACAGAACTGAAACAGCCTTACCAGGGTTTAGGTTATGGAAAGTTGTCTCCAGTGCTTCCCTCACATAGTAGTAAGCTGATGTTTCTTATCATCCAAGGAATGATTGATAGTTTTCTGTTTAGCTATATATTATCTTTCATGTGGTATGCACTACCACTTACAGTCATATAAAAAAGTTTGAGGACCCCTCTCAGCCTGCGTAATAATTTACTCTACTTTAAACAAAAAAGGTAACAGTGGTATATCTTTCATTTCCGAGGAACATCTGAGTACTGACTGGGGTGTTGTCCAAACAAAGATTTTTAGTGAAGCAGTATTTAGTTGTATGAAATTAAATCAAATGTGAAAAACTGGCTGTGCAAAAATTTGGGTCCCGTTGTAATTTTTGCTGATTTGAATGCATGTAACTGCTCAATACTGATTACTTGCAACACCAAATTGGTTGGATTAGCTCATTAAGCCTTCATAGACCGGTGTGTCCAATCATGAGAAAAGGTACTTAAGGTGGTCAATTGCAAGTTGTGCTTCCCTTTGACTCTCCTCTGAAGAGTGACAGCATGGCATCCTCAAAGCAACTCTCAAAAGATCTGAAAACAAAGATTGTTCAGTATCATGGTTAAGGAGAAGGCTACAAAAAGCTATCTCAGAGGTTTAAACTGTCAGTTTCAACTTTAAGGAATGGAATCAGGAAATGGAAGGCCACCAGCACAGTTGCTGTTAAACCCAGCAGGTCTGGCAGGCTAAGAAAAATACAGGAGTGGCATATGCGCAGGATTGTGAGAATGGTTACAGACAACCCACAGATCACCTCCAAAGACCTGCAAGAACATCTTCCTGCAGATGGTGTATCTGTACATCGTTCTACAATTCAGCGCAATTTGCACAAAGAACATCTGTATGGCAGGGTGGTGAGAAAGAAACCCTTTCTGTACTCACGCCACAAACAGAGTCGCTTGTTGTATGCAAATGCTCATTTAGACAAGCCAGATTCATTTTGGAACAAAGTGCTTTGGACTAATGAGACAAAAAATGAACTATTTGGTCATAACAAAAAGCACTTTGCATGGTGGAAGAAGAACACTGCATTCCAAGAAAAACACCTGCTACCTACTGTCAAATTTGGTGGAGCTGTGGGGTTGTGTGGCTAGTTCAGGGACTGGGGCCCTTGTTAAAGTCTGGGTCGGATGAATTCAACCCAATATCAACAAATTCTTCAGGATAATGTTCAAGCATCAGTCACATAGTTGAAGTTTTGCAACTATGAATAGAATTCATTAGGAATTCTATTATGAATGATTTGAGAAATTCTGCCATGCAATGCAGGGGTTGGATATTCCAACAAGACAATGACCCAAAACACAGTTCGAAATCTACAAAGGCATTTATGCAGAGGGAGAAGTACAATGTTCTGGAATGGCCATCACAGTCCCCTGACTTGAAAATCATTGAAAATCTATGTGATGATTTGAAACAGGCTGTCCGTGCTCGGCAGACATCAAATTTTAACTGAACCGGAGAGATTTTGTTTGGAAGAATAGTCAAAAATACCTCCATCCAGAATCCAGACACTCATCAAAGGCTATAGGAGGCGTCTAGAGGCTGTTATATTAGCAAAAGGAGGCTCAACTAAGTATTTATATAATATCTCTGTTGGGGTGCCGAAAGTTATGCACCTGTCTAATTTTGTTATGATGCATATTACATATTTTCTGTTAATTCAATAAACTTAATGTCACTGCTGAAATACTACGGTTTCGATAAGGCATGTCATATATTAAAAGGAAGTTGCTACTTTGAAAGCTCAGCCAATGATAAACAAAAATCCAAAGAATTAAGAGGGGTTCCCAAACTTTTTCATATGACTGTATACCTAAAAATTTACCAAACCTTGATACTGAGTAATTGTTTGTCATTCTGTATAACACAAATGTAAAACTGAGCCATCTTGATTGCGGGTAGATAATAGAATCTCACCTGTTGCTGTTTAAATAAAATGTTTGGGAGCATTAAGCATATTTCTTTGGTTGCTTTAATGATCGTGCACTGCTGAGTTTAGTCTGACTCTTACAGTAGATTCACATGCTATCCTACATTTGTGTGGGACACATTTTTGCATAGGGAATGGCAGACATTAGGAATTCTATTATGAATGTTTTGAGAAATTCTGCCATGCAATGCATTTTATCTAACTGGTGTCCAGTCTTAAATTATCTACTAGTGTATGTCACAAATAGGTAAATGAAACCAAAAAATCTGGAAAATGCATAGACACATGAACAAAATATCTGCTGTTTGAGAGTAAGACAGTTACCCAGTTACATTTACATAGGGAGAAGGGACTGTGAAAAATATTGCTAAGAAATTGAGGGGGGTGTTAGGATACCAGAAAGATACCTTGACGTCATAAGGCTCCACAAATGCATGCTACCAGCTGTGACAGAGCCAAGTTTACATTCTATTTTTTTTTAATTATAAAGGTACTGCTAACTTTCTGTAGCAGATGGAGATTTCTGTTGGGACAGCTGTTGAGCAGGCATAAGGCATGTTTCTACAAGCCATACTGTATGACTGCTGTCAGTTTTCCATGACTTACTGAAGTCATTGTCCTAGAACATTTAATAAAGTGAACTATGTCACGGTCAGGTTGGTACAGGCTTAGAGGGAAGCCTAGCAAAAGCAAAAGGTTCATCGCAGAGTAACTTGTCAAATCAAAAGAGCATATTGGCTCAACAGAGTGTTTGTTGGGGAACATGTCAAACTTTGCAAATATGGAGTTGGTGAGAAGCCAGCAAATTCAACAGATAAGGACATTTAAAGGCACTGCAACCAGGAGATGTCTTAAAAATATGTCTATTAAATGAGGCCATATATCTATCTTTTATATTTGAGTGTTTGTGGGTGTGCTAGTGTGAAAACGTAATTGCCCCCGTAATTTCAATACTTGGTGGCAGCACCTCTAGCAACAATAATCCCAGTTAAATGCTTTCCATATTTTGATATCAGTCCTGCACTTTGCTGTTTTCGGCCACTACTTTAATTCAAACACTTTGATAGGTTTGTGAGCATGAACTGCTCATTTCAAGTCCTGCCACTGCATCTGTGTTGGGTTCACTTCAGGACTTTTGACCAGGCCTGGAGTTAACAAAGTTAACAACTTTAACTTTATTTCTTCTGAGCCATTCAGTTGTAGACTTGCTTTTGTGTTTTGGGTCATTGTGCTTCTCCATAATACTATTGTGCTTCAGCTTCAGGTCGTAGACAGATGACCAAGCATTCTTAATTAAGAATATTCTGGTAAAGTGCATTATTCATTGTTCTTTCAATAATGGTAAATCTTTCTGGCCCTAGGACAGGAGATGATTATACTTCCACTGCCATGTTGTATTGTAGATATTACATTTTTACTGTTGAATGCTTTATGCCAGACATAGTGAAACACGTGTTAACCAAAAGTTTTACTTTTTGGCACTTTCTCCATATTTACAAATGCAAACATGCAGAATTTTACTTGATCTCTTTCTTATCATGGAGTCTTGAGTTTTTCATTTATTATTTATTTATTGATTGATTGAGCATCTGTAAAAAGCTAAATTTCCTCCTTGGGATGAACAAAAGCTCTCTCAGTGTAACTGTTGTATCTACTAATCATATTTATCTACGAAAACTGTTATGGTTGAAGCAAAAAAGGCCTCAGTTATTTTAATGCTCTTTTGGGATTCTTTATGGCTTCTTGAATGAGTCACTGTTGGTGCCTTTGGGGTAATTTTGGAAGACTGATTAGATTCACCACTCTTTCAAAAGTTCTCCATTTAAAGATAATTGCTCTCACTATGGTATGTTGAAGTCTTAGAGCCTTAGAAATGGCCTTTTTTCTCATCTCTTTCGGACTCTCCTTTGATTGAGGCATAATATTCTTCTAGAAGACTTTTGGATATTACTTAGATGCTTAGATTCAACAGGGCTGGCTGCAGTCTGGTTGGGCTTGACTTCATTCAGCTGAGCCTAATTATTAATTAACTTTGGTCTGCTGTTTGAGTGAACAGCTAAGGGGGAAAATACATTTTCACATGGGTAGTACAGGAATTGGAATTACTTATTCCTTTAATAAATGGTGCTATATGCATAATCTGGTTCTGTTCATCTAATTTTGTGCTTTGTCTGACGATCTGAAGCCATTCATTGTGACAAATATACAAAATTAGAAAATGTCGGGAATGGGGCAAACACTTTTTCACAATACTGGTAGCCTACACTTCTTGCACTTTAAAATGTTGCTGTATTGTTTAACTTGTGTGCCTGATAAATGTACAAGCTCATCTTTATGGGAATGTTTAAATGACTGTGAATTAAACTGTCTGCTAAATGAATGTTTATAATGAGGAGGAAACACTTAAAAATCATTACAGTGCAATATTTAGTAAACTCAGTTACTTTATTTGTAAAACATATGCAGAATTACAGTGCCAAAATTTATTTAAAGAGAGATAGACTGTTACCTTATACCTTCTGCCCTGAGGGACCAAAAAGCCTCATAGCTCTGTGGAAAAAATACTGTTTTTAATGTGTTTGAGAAATCATCTACAGAAACAACATTTATTTTTTAACACATTTTCATACATGAAAGTAACTTAAAGTGCCATACACTAATAATAGCTAAAGAGAGCTGCAAAACAAAATAAAAAAGTAATGACTAATTACTTATAAAGGAGGAGAATCAGAATATCCATTTTGATTGTATATTATGATTAGATGGCCAGAGAAGACAGGAAAATAAAAACTTCGGTTGGCGGGATGTTGGAGAAGGTTAACCTCTGGGATTCCAAGGCCAAAAGACCACTCAAGCTCCCTCTGGGCTTTTTATAGCACATAGCTATGTGACAATTAGTGGAATACTCTCGTGGAGCTCTCTTCATCTTCCCAGCATCTCACATGGGTGCAGCATACTTAGGCTGGGGTCATTGATGTATACCCTAGAATTATTGGAAGAAAGGAAATGCACAAAAGTGATGATTACTGACCATCCTATGAAACAGCAAATTGAACTGCATTCATGAAAAGGTTAATTTTCCTCCTCTACTTAGTATAAAGGAGTGCTAGTCATGCTAGTAATTGCTTCTTCTTCTTTCGGGCTGCTCCCGTTAGGGGTTGCCACAACGGATCATCTTCTTCCATATCTTGTTCTGTTACACCTATCACCTGCATGTCCTCTCTCACCACGTCCATAAACCTTCTCTTTGGCCTTTCTCTTTTTTATATTGGCCTTCTCCCAATATATTCGGCATCTCTCCTCTGCACATGTCCAAACCAAATGCTAGTAATTGCTTATGCCAGATTAAAGAGGTTGGTTTTTAGTAGTTGTTTGAAGCATTCAACAGTAATGGCCTGGATCATCTCTAATAGTAAGGGATCCCCAATTTTTGGTGCATTGAAACAGAAAGCCACCTCACATGTTCTTTTATGCTTTTCAAGTAAGCCAGTGTTAGAGGATCTAAGATTAAAAGGACGAATGGAGGAGGACAAGCACTCTAAAATATAAGAAGGTGTTAGATTGTTTAGCATCTTATCTCTCTATTATAATAAAAAAAATCTTGGGTCGAGACGTGATTTTCTCCGAAAGACACTTCGACGTCCTGCAGGAGTAGGCCTTACAACCTTTGGAAGCAAGACCCGTGAGACGTTGACTTTTGCAAGTCACGCCCTACTTACAAACAATTTAAAACAAGATTACGGACATCTAAACTCTCAGTTGTTGGAGTGCTTTTGACAGACGAACTTCACGTTGGTGATATGCCAGACGTATGTAGATATTGTAAGGCTTTAAAGTTTAGCTGGAGACTTGTAGATCGTCAAATCCGTGTTGCCATCAGGGAATAGTAGTGTTGCTCCCAATGAAGAGGCGTATCCGCAAGAATTAAAAGATTTGTTTGGTGAAAGTGAAATCCACAAACACTACAGGCAAAATATCCGAATCTACAATAAATTTTTCACGATCGCATCAGTCAATGTTCAAAACGTAGATTTTCACAATAATGGACCATACACCATTAGAATCTGTGGTCCCGCAACAATTAAAGCCATGACAAGTTTAATTTCAAAGAAACCACAATTCGGTCAGGTGTATATTTATGATCATCGAGAAGCGATGCAACATAGAATCGAAACAGTATGTAACAATTCCCATGAAAATAACAATCTCTTTAAATTGTATATCTGGATAACCAAACCCGGGGGTGGGTGAGCGAAGCAAGCTGGGGCAGAGCCCCCCAAGCATACAATTTAAAAGTATTTTAAAGTTAATCCTAAAGTAATGGGCAGCCAGGGTAATGATGCTAGGACTGGTGAGATAAGCTCAGATTTTCTCTTTTTAGTTAAAATTCTTGCCATTTAGTTTTACGTTAATTGCCGCCAACTTTTTGATAATCATTATAAGAGTGCATTCCAATAATCTAGACAGCTAAAGACAAAAACATTTATGAACTTTTGTGGTATCTTGCAGTGTTAGAAGCAATCTAACTCTTGCTGTGTTTCTTAAGTGAAAGATTGCAGTCTTAGTAACTAGGGGGCTTTGCCCTCTACTCACTTTGCTCGCCAACCCCCCAGCTTGCATTATGCGCCAGCCACTTCGCGTCTCTGCCACTCACATATGTGGTTTTTACTTTCACCAAACAACAAACTTTTCATTCTCGCGGATATGCCTCTATACTGGGAAAAAACACTGCTTTTCCCTGACGGCAACACGAGTTAGACAATCTACAAGTCTCTGACTTAAAGTTGAAAGCCAAACAATATCTACATACTCCTGTCATATATTCGATCTCTTTTCGCTGTTCCGTTATTTCAATGAGTAATAATTTCCGTTTGTTTGCACTAATGCGATCTTTACTGTCATTTTTATTTAGACTTTCGAATTTTAGTACTTTAATTATCTGCATGTGTATCGTACCAACGTTTTGGAACCTCTTTATGACGTTCTACTTTGCCATCTACTCTTTGTCTTTTATTTCCGACCCCGGGCGTGTTTATGTCTCTTGGCACAAAGCCTTGTCTCACAGGACTTGAAAGTTTCTCTCTGAAAAAGTCACGTCTTGTCTCAGGCTAAAAAGTCTAGTCTCGTCCCTGGATTTTTTTAAATAATAGAGAGATATTCTTAATATGTGATTTGAAGCTTAGATGTGAATGTAAAATTACACCTAGATCATTTCATATTTATAAAGTATGGTGGCTTAGTTTATTTCTGTAGTCTTCAGTTTTTTGTTTGTTGCCAATAATTCAAATGCTGTTTTTTTTTTTTCTTTTTCAGTTTAAGGAAATTATTACTCATCAATTTAATCATACTGGTAAGACACTAGATCAGATGATTTAGAGCCTCTGGGTCTTCTGGTACTATTGACAAATCTGTGTGTCATCTGCATTACTGCTGTATTTCACTTTAGGTTTTTAATGATCGGGCCTAATGCACCACATCATATATAATATAAATGGCTCTCTGACATAGACCTTTAATCGCCACAACTACTTAAAAATTTTATTCTTGCGGTATAAAAGTGAAACTAATTTCAAATAGGGAGGTTAGAGATTGGTCTAAAATTTCCCCAAGACAGAAACATGCAGATTATTTTTCTTAAGTAGTGGTTTAGCTACAGTAGTTTTTAGAAAAATATGAACAATACCCACAATCAATGAAAATTTGATTATATCAAATACACTGTCAATTACCAACTCTGTCTTTAAAAAGCCTGTAGAGACTGGATTAAGGACACGTTTGGATGCTGTTAAGAGTAATTATTTTACCAAGATCAGTTAGGCTTATTTTAGTAAAGCAGTTTAACTGAATGTATTTACTACATTGAGTTTCAACTAGGTGTGTGTATACTGCATCTTATTATAGGAAAGAAATAGTTAAAGGTTATCAAAATGCTGAAAAAGAAATAAGGTAAAAGACACAGTGTTCCAACAGTGTAGCCTTCATCAGGTGTGCAGCTGAAAGGGAAAAAGCAGGAAACATGTATAGGAGGACAAGGAGAGAACAAAGTCAGAGCATAGGAAAGGAGAAAAGGTGAGGGTAGGTGAGGAAAAAGCCGCTATTTGAAAAGATGACAGGAGAGATTAAAAAGTCAATCATTAAGACACTTGTAACGCCAGGGTGAGAACAACTTTGTAAGTTCTTCAGTTTTAACAGCTCGAATGTGCTTTCTTAAATGATCTGCCAACTGTGTACCTGTTTCACCAATGTAGATGGCTGGATGCTTTCTGTAAGAAATGTAGTAAAGAAGACTTTTAGATTGTCAAAATGCCTGTTGTTTAACATTGAATTTACCACAGGGACCAGGTACAAGGGTAACATATTTACAAATGACGCAACGGCTCCTATTATGGGTCAGAGCGCCTAGTGGCGGAATGTGGATGTCCTTTTTGCGGTGAGCTATATGCTTTCTCTGAAAAGAATGTTGAAAAAGCCTCATATTTAGGCAATGATGGCTTAAACATACATTCCACACCCTGAGCCGGGTGCAATAAACAGTCAATTCTTGGATTTCCTGCAGTATTTATAATCTGGTAGAAATAGGATAAAACTAATGTATTGTATGTGTTAACGATAGCCTTTAGCATTACATAGTAAATTGTTAATTAGCGATTCACCATTTACACACAGGATGACGCCATTCTTTAAAGTTTCCAAAGTGCCTCTGTCCTCCAGGGTATTTCAGCTGTGTTCAGTTTTTATTCTTTAAACAAACTGCCTTTAGTTTTGCATTAAACTTGTTTATTATTTACATTGCTGCTTGTATTAGAGTAGATGTATAATAATAGGAATAGGAAAGGTAGATACTGCTATGGCATAAAAAACACCTTAATATGTGCCTTTCTTTAGTCCTAGTAAGTGGCATTGTTACATTAAAAGAAAATACAGTATTGGATTTACCAGTATCTACTATCCGAGTTATGTCAATTCTATAACCACATAAAATGGCCAGTTCTAATGTGTGGCTCCCATTATGTGTGGTCTAGAAGTTCTGTTGAATAAGCAAATTACACAAACAAGGAGTTAAATGTTGGAACAAAGTTGGTTAGACCAATTTCTGTATAAAGTTACAGATGCCATTCTAATACGATTTCGGGAAAAGCCCTAACGACTGTGAAGATGGTTGTTTGGTGTTCTTCAGCATACTGTTAGACAAATAGCCTACAAAACGAGAAAATATGCTTTAGCAGCAAAAAAAAGATTCTCAAGACTGCATTGAAGTATTTATTGATTTAATTTTATTGCATACAAGTGGATTTTTTTCTGTTTCACGTGATAACATAGCACTAATTAACATATTGCACACACATGCAGACATTCAGTTAACTATTTACATAATTAAATTACAGATGATAAAAACATGATGAAACATACTGCATAAATAGATGGATGGCAGACTTAAATATAACACTGTTAATTGTTTGTTCTTAAAAATGTGCTAAGGGAATTGGTCTGTTTAGAGGTTTTTAATACATTCCTATTTTATAGTGATAAGTTTGATCATGGTATGAGTGAAGGAGTGTCTTGGATCATTGGTGTACTGTAGCTTGTCTAAGAGGGCTAGATCTGAAGGTTGTTATTCATACAGCGTGTACTGTAATCCGTATTACCATCTTGGCAGTGTCCGTTTTTGCCTGCTAGTCAAATAGTCCTTGACATCTCCTGAATTGTGGTTCACAGAAATTATATCTCAAATTGATTATTTTATTCAGACTACTGTTGCCCATAGATAACAACATTCCTGCCAAAACTAGGCCTAGAAATAAAAGTCAGTATCTTATCTCTATAAAATGTGCAGGATGGCGTGGTGGGAGGTTTGTGTGGTACATCCATCCTCTTCAACTTGCTTAACTGATAACTGCTTTGCTGACAGTTTCTGTAGATATACCTTATGTTTTCATTAATGTTTAAGTTCCTGTCTAGTACAGCTCTCAAGTAGTTTATTAAAGTGTTGACTCTCCCTTTTTATACTTGCTGCTGAGGACTAGTTAGTTCATCATTTAAGTTGATAAACAGCTGTTTTGAATTCCCCATATTTTTTCAAAAGCTTGGTTTCTGACATCATTTCCGCAGTCTTTTGATTTCTGCATTGGAAATAGGGTGCATGGTTAAAAGTGTCAGTAAGTGTAATTTCATCCGCAAACATGGCTGCCAGGCAGTTGATGGCTAAATCTCTCAGAATGTTCGTATAAAGGCAGAAGTGGAATATGTAAACACATAAACATGTGGGGCTCTTGATGATTAATGTTTCATAACAGTTGAATATGTTGTTGCTTTGAGAAGCTCCCTGTTATTGAGGAGAAAGACCTTAGTCCACAAAGCATGAAGGGGATACAGCTACAGCTATAGCTTCTGAGGTATAATAGAAAAGATTTGGGGCTTAATTTGGTTAAAGGAAGAGGGGAAATCAATACAGAATGCTGTTATTAAAGAGAGCAGAATTTCCTGATGGGCACAGATGAATCACAATTGCATTTATGTACAGAGAAATCCTTCCTAAGGGTGGCATGGTGGCTTAATGGTTGTTCTTTCCACTTCAGGGATTCAGCATCCTGTGTTCAAGAATGATTTATCATTGGTTTCTCCTAAAACTTACCTTTAAGTATGTGGGATGAAACTGGCGTATTGCGATCAAACCCATGGAGAAGCCGCAGTCTACACAGAAACATTAATGTGACACTTTACTAAAACTCGGGAAACACAAGATCTCCAAGTCTGCAGTTCTAGCCACTGCACCATTATGCTGCCCACCTTTTGCAAGAATTTGTAATAAATGCAGTATACGGAGTTGAGAAATGATTGGAAAAACTCTATTGATTTTGTAACTATAAATGTGTACATAATTGTCAATTGGCAACTTAAACTTTTAATCAATTTGATTTTTTAGACGTAATCAGAGCCTAATAATAGGAAGTCTTGTTATCATATAAAACACCTGTACAGTTAACATGTCTGATATTGTTATGTTGACGTTTATTTTCAGATAAATGCATTTAAGGGACATTCAGTATTAGTGTAATAGTCAGTGCTGCTGCATCACAGATCAAGCATCCATGGTTTGAATCCTGCTCTTGAACATTGATCAGGTGGAGTCTCCTTGGTGTAGGTGGGTTTCCTCTAGCTACTCCAGTTATCCCACCATCATTGAGGACCTGCATGGTAAATAGGCCCAGTTGTGGGTGTGTGCAGGAGTGAAGCCTGCTATGCTCTCTTGACCTGTCCAGGACTATCTCCTGGTTTGCTGCCTGGGTAAGCTCAACATGGAGTTGAATTAAGAGCATTTTAAAATGGAATGAATTATTCTTTTATATAATGCATTTATTAAAACACTTTAATGATTCACTTGATCTTTAACTGCAAGGTGAATGGTGAAATGTTTCTTGCAGACCTCTGGTTTTAAAGCTGTCATGCCATCTGCCTATAGTAACATGGATGATTTTTCTACTCTATCCATTTGGACATAGTAGATTGTGAAATTGTTCAAAAGGGGAAATTCTTTCCAGTCATCTCTTATTCAGACTGGCCAGTCCAAACTTGGTGAAGAATTGCTTCTGTGGCTACATCTTAACCAAAAATAAAAGTGGTAAAAGCTTAGTTTTCCTCAGATACTGAAGGATGGTATTTTTAGATAACTATAACAGATAGAGCTAGCATGTGAATGATCCTTGGAGTCTATGTTGCAGTGCCAACCTAGAGGTTAGTATACATTATGAAGTCCAGAATTGTATTTACAACAGTTGGCATGCTAAAGAACTACACTGAATTGGAGAGGGACCTCTTTACTACTACCTACTGCAATATCTGTTCAGTAATTGTATTGTGCCAAAGTGTGCATGAGAGCTGAAAGGCAAGAAGAAAACCACAAGGCATATTCATAATTATTTTTGGTATTCTGCCTTGATAAGTAGGAAAACTGTGTTACTGTGAATATAGTGACCTATCAACCCTAAGGTTTGATAACGTTCTACTCGGTTCTTTGCAGCAAAAGAATAAGTTGTATGTTCAGATTTAGAGGAACACTGGACACTACACCAACAGATCAAAAGAAAAACTTTTTAAATGTCAAACGAAAGGGAATATATAGATAGTCAGCAGTTGTCCTGGAACTCTTAACACCACACATGCAGTACTGTAGTTTTTATTTGTTAAGTAGGAAAGCCGGACACTCAAAGCTTTATTATCTTAGGTGTGGGATATATATAATATTTCACAGGAGGGCTGTTCACATGTATGTCTTTCTTTATAAGTAGCTTCATAAATGTTTGGCCACATCCACACCATAGCATCTTAAAAAAAGCAAACCAGTTCACCTCCATTGTTGAGTGGTGGTAACATTTACAAAAGTGGTTCCATGCAGGCCTTCATGCCTCTTACAGTTTTCCCAGGTATTGACTAAAGCAAAATCTCCGAAAAGTACAAAGAGCTTTGTTCCATAAGGCCTGCAAGAGTAGTGACTCTGTATGATTCATATTAGACAGTGGCTGGTCTCACCGTAAATTACCATTGAAACATACTGTGTGTCTAGATGAGTTCAGGACTTCTGCTGTGGTCCTCACTTTTCTTTGAAATTAGCAAAGGCAGTCTAGGCTGGACACATAGTCACTTCTTTGTAAAATACTAGGTAAGCTATTTGTCATAGACTAGAAGATTATTGTGCATTATGCTTCAAGTCATCTTCCTTAGGACTACAAAGTATAATAAGTTTCAACAAAAAAAAAAAAAGAAACAAGAATCTTCTTCAAAAAAAGAACCTTCTCTTTTAAAAGTGATTCTCTAAGACATATTCTACTTGTTTTCAAAAGCCTTAAATATGATCAGAGCTACATTTATAGGAAGGTGGGGGATGCAGCAAGGTGCATTTACATCCGAACAACAAGAGACAGTACCATCATCGTGTGACTCAAAACTCAAAGCTAAACAAGTACAAATCGTACCCAGAATTATAAATGTCAGTTTATTTTGGGCTTTTCTGTTTTTTTTTTTAATGTATACAAGGATAATAAAATTTAGAGACACTATAGTACAAACTTATAAGCTCACGTTTCTAATTAAACTGGTTCAGGGCTTCTTTTGTTTATTATAATAAAAACAGTTATGTCCATAAATATTTGCACAGAGACAACTTTTTTCTAATTTTGGTTCTGTACATTACCACAATGAATTTTAAATGAAACAACTCAGATGCAGTTGAAGTGCAGACTTTCAGCTTTAATTCAGTGGGGTGAACAAAACGATTGCATAAAAAATGTGAGGCAACTAAAGCATTTTGTTAACACAATCCCTTCAAAGGCTATTTCATGGGCAGGTGTGGGCAAGTCCGTCGTTATGTCATTATCAATTAAGCAGATAAAAGGCCTGGAGTTGATTTGAGGTGTGGTGCTTGCATGTGGAAGATTTTGCTGTGAACAGACAACATGCGGTCAAAGGAGCTCTCCATGCAGGTGAAAGAAGCCATCCTTAAGCTGTGAAAACAGAAAAAAACCCATCTGAGAAATTGCTACAATATTATGAGTGGTAAAATCTACAGTTTGGTACATCCTGAGAAAGAAAGCAAGCACCGGTGAACTGAGCAACGCAAAAAGACCTGGACGTCTACAGAAGACAACAGTGTTGGATGATCGCAGAATCATTTCCATGGTGAAGAGAAACCCCTTCACAACAGCCAACCAAGTGAACAATACTCTCCAGGGGGTAGGCGTATCGATATCCAAGTCTACCATAAAGAGAAGACTGCATGAAAGTAAATACAGAGGGTGCACTGCAAGGTGCAAGCCACTCGTAAGCCTCAAGAGTAGAAAGGCTAGATTGGACTTTGCTGAAGAACATCTAAAAAAGCCAGCACAGTTCTGGAAAAACCATTATTTGGACAGATGAAACCAAGTTCAACCTCTACCAGAATGATGGCAAAAAAATAGTATGGAGAAGGCGTGGAACAGCTCATTATCCAAAGCATACCACATCATCTGTAAAACACAGTGGAGGCAGTGTGATGGCTTGGGCGTGCATGGCTGCCAGTGGCACTGGGACACTAGCGTTTATTGCTGATGTGACACAGGACAGAAGCAGCCGAATGAATTCTGTGGTGTTCAGAGACATAATGTCTGCTCAAATCCAGCTAAATGCAGTCAAATTGATTGGGCGGCGTTTCATGATACAGATGGACAATGACCCAAAACATACAGCCAAAGCAACCCAGGAGTTTATTAAAGCAAAGAAGTGGAAAATTCTTTAATGTCCAAGTCAGTCATCTGATCTTAACCCAATTGAGCATGCATTTCACTTGTTGAAGACTAAACTTCGCACAGAAAGGCCCACAAACAAACAGCAACTGAAAGCCGCTGCAGTAAAGGCAAACCCAGCATCTGGTGATGTCCATGAGTTCAAGACTTCAGGCTGTCATTGCCAGCAAAGGGTTTTCAACCAAGTATTAGAAATGAACATTTTATTTCCAGTTATTTCATTTGTCCAATTACTTTTGAGCCCCTGAAATGAAGGGATTGTGTTAAAAAATGCTTTAGTTGCCTCACATTCTTATGCAATCATTTTGTTTAGCCCACTGAATTAAAGCTGAAAGTCTGCACTTCAACTGCATCTGAGTTGTTTCACTTAAAATTCATTGTGGTAATGTACAGAAGCAAAATTAGAAAAAAGTTGTCTCTGTCCAAATATTTATGGACCTAACTGTATGTACCTTCTCTGAAACTACTTGTTAGTTTTATTGGTGGCTCAAAATTAACCCAGTGTTGGAGTATTTCCTCTTATTGACTGACAGTAAGTATAATTAGGAATCCATGGTCAAATCAAATTAAAGTTATAATGAAAAATACCATTGGCGGTTTATTTAAAATCCTTCCATCCATACAGTGTCTTTACCTGTTTCACGATCATGGGGACTGAGACTTAACCCAGCAACACTACGGGTAAGCCCGGAATCAGTCCAGGATGCCAGCACCTCACAAACGTAGTCATACACACTCATTCTCAGTCATACTGGGCCAGTATGGATTTGAGAGTCATCCGGTAACCTAACTCTCTTTTGGATTGTGTGAGGATAAAACTACGCAGACACTTGGAGAATGTGTGAATGCTACAGAAACAGTGATGGGATCGGGATTTAAATCTAGTACTTTTTAACTGTAAGAGAATAGTGCTAACCACTGCCCCGTGTGCTGTTCAATTTACTAAAAATAAAAAGCTTAAATGATACATAAAAAGTTATTCATCTCCATATATAAACCTAACATTTGCTAATATACAGTAAATTACCTCAGCAAGTATTTTTTTTTTTTACTAGCGGACGCCCGCCGTATCATACGGCGGTGTAAGAATAGGAACGGAAAACGGTGAGAAAGGAATTCAGAAATCAAGAAGAAATAAATACTTCTTGAAAGACGCAGTGTGCATATAGAATTTCCGGCCAAGCAGGATTACATGTGAAAGTGATAAATAAATCAGGCTTTCCGAATTTATGTACTATGGCCATGGCGTCCTGATAGTTTTGTTGCATGTATCTTGGACTTCCTGGAAATGTGGACGGTAATATAATCATTTTGCCTACACGTACATTGTTATTTTCAGCGTTTGCTTGCAGTGCGTCCGATAGTTCGACGCACAGATCTTGTTGATGTAATCCGAGATAGTTGAGACGCGCGCCCTCTGTTTTAACATACGCATCTACGACATACTGTTGGAATAGTTTGCAGCTGGAGTGCAAAATACTAAATGTATTCCTCATTGCTAATCTGTACACGTAAAATTGGCATTGAGTAAGCTTTATTCAATTGGCGGTTATTTTTATCAGGAACATGTTGTAAATCTTTGTGCCAACCAATGTCTACGTAAAGGAATATAAGTGGGGTAAACCATAGGATCGCAATTCATATTGAGCGTGGAAATCTGTTTACAGAAGTTGCCTATGGGATAGATGCAAATGTCCCTTTCGGCAGGCATTTTGCCATCTTCTCTGACGAAAATCGCTGCAACATCGGTGTGACATGTATCGTCATAAATCCTGCCTAGGGGTTTCCTTGAAAACCATTCGTACAGATGCTGTTGGATTGGACTGAGTGATTTCATGCATGTGTTTGTATGATTTAGCGAAGGGGTTGATGGTTCTGAGCATGGAATCTAGCTGGAGAAGTACATTTTTGCTGCATGCAGAATTTGCATTATTTTGTAAGTGTACTTTAGTAGCTTGCGCTGTGTCAAAAACATACAACTGTCCATATCCTGGAGAGGTAGAAGTGTTAGCGTATAGTGGAGAGATTTGGTGATAGATTTGCCCATGTATTTTAAAACCGTATGGTCCGTGGCCAGGACGTTGAGCTATCTGTGCACCCATGGAAGCAAACGCTAGAGAAGGGATGTATTCTCGAATGTGTTGACGATAATTTTTAGCTTCTGATGTTTGCTGTGTAAGAAGCTGTTATAAAGACACAGGTGGCTCCCGCCAGGGTGGTAAAGCTACTCTATCATTGTGGCAGCACCTCGAGTACTTGTTGGATGTATTACGCTCAACAGGCCTGTATAGTGCATAACATGGAAGATGACAAATAGGAATCGAGAAATGCCGTGTGGGCGGGACTGGTTTTGAAGTGGAAGCAGGATGAACCAGAAGAGAAATATATATATATAAGAGACGGTGATAAATCCCCACACTATGGACACATTCTAAAGAAAGTTGAAAAATTAAGTTAAGAAGATATATACATTTTGCTTTGAAAAAATGCAAGTCCTAGGTAATTGGTATCATGTTTACAAAAGCAAAGAGCATCCCTATTCAGAAAAAAAAATGGTGCCACAGCACCTAATCCCGGTCATCTCTCTAAATGTGGCTACTAGACAATAAGGGCACTTTTTAGGGAAGCCACTTTTAGAAGACTGCAATTAAGGATGATGTGCATGGAACTTAACTCTCCAGAGTATTTTTGAGAGATTGGCAGGAATGAATGCCTGCCAAAAAACAAATAAATCTTGCCCTTTCATTCAGAGTGTCTGCAAAATGTTGTCTAATTGAGATGACTGATATGTAACAGAACGTCTTGTGGTTTGATGAGACTAAAGTAGAATGTTTTTGTCTTATATGCTAATGAGACTAAAGTGGAATTTTTTGGCCTGAATATAAAGTGGTATGTGTGTGCGTGTGCGCGCATTCAGCCTGCGACAGACTGGCCATGGGCTGTTCCTACCTTGGTGCCCGATGCTTTCTGAGATAGGCTCTAGCTTCTCCATGACCCTGGTCAGGATAAGCAGGCTTGAAAATGAATGAATGGATATGTGCTGCAAATCAATCATTGCAAATAGTGCACCTTGGTTTTACCATTCCTACCATCAAGTATCATGGGAGTAGCATTATGTTATGAAGATGCTTTGTGTAGTAATGGTGACTCATGGTCTTGTCAGGGTCAATGAAAAGATGAAAGTGGCACAAACAAAACAGGCACATGGAGAGTAGTATGCGTTATAATAAGGTGATCCTAAGCTGTGGTTTAAAATTAATAAAATTGATTTTCTTGTTTGGTCTGGTCACAGAACTAACCTTAATCTTGTTAAAACGTTTTGCCAAGATCTCATAATCACAGTCCTTCACTTTCCCCAGCTAACTTAATGTAGCTAGACATGGAATTGCTAAATTTGTAAATCTGTTAAAATGATATATGCTATGGTCTTCATATGGAGTTTTATCTGATATCAAATTGAAAGATTTTAGTGACCACAAAAATCTTTTCTTTAAAAAAAATTAGATTGACAGTGCAAGGAAACTAAATAAATGGCTAGTTCAATTTTGAGTGCCTCTTAGCAGTTTTTAAAATTTTGATCATTATTAAATTTCATATGTGTAGTATGTGTGAGCATTTTACAGTAGTGACTTACATGCCATGAGAAGCACCAGTTGTTGGATTTTCAAATAAAAATACCACCTGCAGATAAACAATAGAAAATTAAAGTAATGTGTATATATATATATATATATATATATATACACACAGTGTATATTTTCATTGATTTTCCGGCAGAAGCAATCTGGAAAATATTTCTGAATAGAGTACTGTAAATTTGAATGGAACATTTTTAGTTTGTTTTCATGTAAGTTGTTGCCTTCAGAGAATGAGCAATACTTGCTTGTACATCAGATCCCATTCTTCTTTCTGCGTAGAATTAGACATACAAAGGACTTTAAAAGGACATAAAAGAATACAGGAGTTTCAGCATGAATATACATTTGATAACTGTGTGGCATAGATGGGCCTAAAAAAGCTGTTTGATTAAAACTCTATTTATCCATCCATTATCATACCTTATTAATGAAGTTCATTGTTGTAGAAGGCCAGAGTGTATTCCGGCAGCACTGAGTGTAAAGCAGAAGCCAATCCTAGAAGGTGCACCAGTATGTTGTAGCACACCTGTAGAGCTGAATAGCATGTTGTAAAGCTACATTCATATTCGTCTATTAAAATCAAAAATACTGTATGTACAATGTAGGAATTGTGGTTTTTGGCACCTTAAAACTTTATCCACACACCTCACTTCTTCTAGTTTTTCCACTTGAATTTCTTATTCAGTGCAAATTGTATGCTTCCACACTTCTTTGCAGTGTTATGTCACAGCAAAATTTACTGGTTAAACCATAAAAGCAAGTCAATTTAGTAAACACTTCTTGCCAGACTGCATATATTAGATGCATTGAGTAAAGAAATGAAAACCCTTACACTTAGCCCCATTTTTTTCATTCTATAATTTATGGTTCAGTGATGAACTAGCATTCTGACCACAGTATGTCCTATTCTGCTTCCATTGTTAAAGTAAATGCACGTTCAGAAAACAGATTCATGAATTCTGAGTTTCTTATTGTGCACCATATGTGTCACTGCTAAAAGGGAAAAAAAAGTATGGTTACTGCATGCTTGCATTCTTTTCTCCAGGAACCCACAATATATTGTAATACAAAACAATTTCATAAGACGTGCTAGTTAAATACATGGCTATTTTATATGCTGTAGGTATAATGAGTGGGGAATTCCTGCTTTTGAGAAATACATTGGCAATGGTGTTCTAGGAATGCCATGCAAAATATTTTAGGTCAATGAAGGTCATGTTGCAAAAATGTATAGGCACATTGTTGGATTTCTTAGATCTGTTACCAAGGCAACAGCTAAACAAGATGCATTGTGTGATTTTTCTTTCAAGTGCTAAATGGCAGCTTTAAATTTTAGCAGTGATTTTTAGAAATCTGTTTTGAATCCATTGATTATTTAGAAATGCAGAAAATTACAGCACTTGAATAAACTCTTCTCCTTTGGGTTTTGGAGCCCATTTCTGGAAGCTGCAGCAGACTGCATAGTGTGCAGTTATGAGTCAGTAAGATCCCGAGGCAGTTGCCTTTGTAGAGTATCTGGCACTCTGCAGCAGCACAGATCCGTTAACTGTATTGTAGTATTGTCCTCTGTGATTCTATTTAAAGGTGTGACTCACTCCAACAGTGGACATAATTTGCTTATAATACAACAGCATGCATCTACTTCTGTGGAGGTGTTTGAATAACGGAAACCACTAATATTTCTTACCCCCTGGAATGTGCTTTGCAGTTCAAGCTAAAAAGTTTTTTCTTATTTAATTACAGGGTCCAGCTACCTGTGTGGTCTTCTCGAGGGCTGGAGATTACTTTGCATCTGGTGGCTCGGATGAACAGGTAACATTCATCTTTTTTAGCCAGAGATGATTCTATTAAATGACAAAAGGCCCATTCTCATGTTCTAATTCAGTTATGTTTCTAAAGGTTTAAACAAGCTCTGTTCATGAAGAGACAGTTCAGAAATTTGGAGAGTTAACAATGTTAAAAGCTTTCTATCTTTTTAAGTTTATTCTGTCATTCTCTTTTTGTGTTTAATATGTTCCTTTTCATCCTGACTATTTTGGCCGATATTGACATGCATAACTGCCTGGAGTGTTATCTTAATGGTGCGTAGTGTCAGGAAATATACTGTACAAGAAAAACACGCCAGTGAGAAATATGGTAAACAATTGTAGTTTTGACCATATTCAGAATGTTATGGGCCACTCTTCACCCTTGTAGTTTTGTTTATTTTACAAATGTAAATGCTTCCTAATGCCTTGGGCTATGCCAGATTTCATTAATCTTTTTTAAGACTATATGGAGAATATTACAGGAATAAATGCAAAATCAAAAACTCCCCAGATTCTTGGTCTGCTTCACCAACCATCCAGATCCAGACAGCTATCCTCCATTCATCCCATCATCCATCTGTTATCAATGCCTGCTTTGACGCACTCGGATTTGTGGGGACTGTGATGTGTCAGCATTGAGCTCATAGTGGGAACCAACCCTGGATAGTCTGCTTTTATAACACAGGGGTATATTTGTGCATACATTCACACTCATTCAGTAACTCAGACCTGCATGTCTTTGGATTGAGGTAAAGAAACTTAAAGTACGTGGCGGAAAATTCATGTAGACATGGGGAAAATGTGCAAACTCCATACACTTTGAAATAGCTGGGCTGGTTTAACATGTCGCCAGGTAGAGACAGAGAAGGGGAAGAGGAGTGGGTGCAGAGTGGTGAGAATTTAAGATAGTGAAGAAACATGCATGAAGACTGAGAGACAGTTTTGTGTGTACCCCAGTACCCCACTATTGCTGGCTTGTGTATGTCTTGTTTCCCCAGGATTTTACAGCTTGCCCCAGATCTGCAAGTAGTAGCAGTATTTAGCTTTTTTAAACGATATTGTGTTCTCTCAGCATCTTAAATTGAAAGGTAGAGTTATCTTAGTGGGCATTTTAAATATTTAAATGAGAAAAGCTTAAAAAGAAAAGGATACACATATACATGCTACAAAAGCAATAAATAATTGGCTACTATAATGTTGAAAGCATCCTTTGTGAAATTGTTTGACTCTAGAAAAGGAGATGATTCTGTCACTAGAACAGCTGTCCAGAAGTAAACCCAGTAGTTATTACAGGTCATTCACAGTATTATATTCAGTCCTCAGTGTACATATGGCAATGCACATTGTCTTGTGAAAACTGCAAATGTGTCAGGATTTCAGTGTTACATGGCAAGGATTAAGGACAGCATGAGAAGCATTGTTCTAGTGCTGTCTCATAGATGCAGGAGACTGGCTTTAAACCCCACCCTGGCACTTTTTGGTGTGCAGTTCACACATTCTCTGGGTCGTTTTTTATTTCTTTCCTCTCCAAGTATTCTGGAATTTCTTTTTTAACCAAATATGTCACGTTAGGTTGATTGATGTCTCTAAATTTGTATTATTATGAATGAGTATGGTGTGAGTTTTGATGTGATGGACTGTTGTCTTACATTGGCTTCCTCCTTTGTGCCTGCACCCTATGAACCTAAACCAAATTATGCGGTTTTAGGAATTTAAAAAAAACTGCTTTCAGCATTGATAAATGACATGATTAATTTAGGCGCACTGAGTTAAACATAATTCTTTCTATTAGCCATGCAGTGCCAATGTGATTTGTATGCTGTTATTAATTTATTTACTGTCGTGGAGTCATTCAAATAGTTTACTTCTTGATAAATTTGCTTATAAGCATTACATACGGAAGACACAACAGAACGTTTTCTCTTGGTGGATGACCTCATCGTGAAAGATCAAATGCGTTTGCTTTTGGGATTAACAACAATGCCATAAGCCTTGTAATGCATTAAGTTTCCATTCTGTTTATGCTTAAGGATATATGATTTATTTGCAATTTATTGTTCTTTAAATTCTCAATAAGTTGATATTTACATTTCTAGTTCTGGGAATATGTGAGAGATTTAAACTCCCAGCAGGCATTTTGTTTAAACTGTTATTGATGCTGTTTATTCCATAGCTAAATCTGCTCTGCTTTTAAAGAATTTTTTAATTCTTTAATTAACTTTAATAGCGATGGTGACCTCCTTGGTTCAAATGCTGTATCTAGTTGTTGTCACTGCAGTTTTTGCATGTTCTTCCCACAGATATACTGGGTAAGGTAACTGTTGGTTCTAAATTGACCCCAAACAAGTATGTTTGAGAGTGGTCCCTGTTATGGACTGGCAGCCAATTCCGGTTTAGTTCTAGCCTTGTATCAGATAGGGTGCCCCTTGATCCTGAATTGATTTCAGAAGGTTTCAATATGTTATATATGTTAATAGTAGGGGTGTAACCAATCAGAAATTATGGTTCAACTTTGATTTTTTTTTTTTAGCTTAGACACTTCAGACTGTCTGCATAATAAGGAATCCAGTAGTCAGAAAAGTCAATACGACTATGTGAAAACAATTTCATAAATAACTGGGAGCATGGGCTGTAAGTAGAGGTGTGTGGCAAATATACTTGCTGCAATGCTTTTAAAAGGCATCTGGAATAGTAGGCAAACGCAGGAGATATGATATATTAAGCCTGAACTTTCACAAGGTCTTTGATGTGATATGCTTTTGCACCAAAGGTTAACTGTGAAGTTAGAATTCATTAGACTTAGGTATACTATGAGAAAGTAGACTGCAGGCTGGAAAATGGATAACTGTGTCAAATGGCCTATGGTCATCTATGAGTCCTTGAGCCAGTTTTAGGACTGTTACTGATACTAATTTAAAATAATGACAGTCTGAGTCAGAACGTAACCCTGTGCAATTTGCAGATGATACCAAAATTAGGAAGCAAATACTGGTGAGGCAGATAAAACAATTCAGAAAGAATTCAATAATTTTCAAATCTGGGTAAACCTAGAAAATGTGTCTTAAGCCTGTTTCATACTGTGCAAATTTTCCAGTGTTTTTCAGTCGTAGCCTTCATTTACATAATCTTAGCAAGTTGGAGGCAACTGGTAACATGTATCCGTGAAGACAATCGTCTAATGTGACATAACCAGTCACTCACTTCACCTAGTCTATGAAATGCTATAATAAAATCAAAGAGGTTTAGTTTTTATCTTTAGTCAGAGGGTTGGGTTATGTGTGCTAGAGAGCTGAAAACCAATGAATACTTATCCAGAAGTACAATATATAGAATGTTGCAACAAGGACTAAGGAACATGCCCAGTTTGAAGCTCATAAATAGAAGAGAGGTTTGTCTGCCTGATATCTCATCTTTTACATACTAAAACACAATGTAAAAATGGGAAAAGGGCTGAGATTGCGGCTGATGTAACTGCAGTTATAAATCCTTCATACAGCTCTGTCAGGCAGTATCGGGACTGTGGACCTTACAAACGGAGGAGAAGCTCATCTATCTGATATCTAGTGTTTTACATACCATAACATAAGGGGGGGGGGGGGGGGGGGGGAAATAAAGGGCCAAGATTGCAGCTGAACTCCCTGCAGCTGTTAACCCTTGCTCCATCCAGCAGCGTGCTATTGCCTGTCAGAAAAGGGGCAAGCACGACTTTGCAGGAAGATCAGTTCATGGTTTGTAAATGCGGCATGGGCTGGGATTTTCAATCATGTAAATTGACATGGTGAATCAATGAGATCAGTGATTGCAGTCAGTAACTCTGGCCTACCCCATGAAAAAAGTTGCAAAATGTGATGTCGGCTTTGAGTGATATTGAAAAGAGTGAGCAAATTGTGAAAATAATTTTAGGAATGCATGCTGACACCACAATCTCATTCACCAAACAATGTGGTGAAGCATTTCAAAGGCAGCAGAGTGAATTTAAAATTTCCAGCTCTGTATAGCTTATGAGACTGAAACCAGAGCACTGTCTTCAGACATCGCTGCACTAGAACTATATTTTTACACAACCTATAGACGTGTGTGTGCAGTTGCTCCAAGCACCATCTCCTTAAAATAAATAAATAAGTAAACTCCGAAAGCTTAAGTAAGTAAGCTTATCTGACTGGCATATATTTACAGGATTCAGGACACACACTCAGTACCTGTAGTTTTCAGAGGAGCCTCTTTCAAAACTGGAAATTAATAATTTAAAGTTGTCCATCCTGGGGGTTCATTCTACCCTAAGTAAAAAAAATAAATAAATAAATAAATTAAAAAATTACAAATTATAACAGAAACGGTCTGCTCACAAGGTAATATAAAAAGAAAGATCTGAGTGTTTCGTTATCATTACCTCAAATATGTTTCACTCCCAGAAGTCTCAAACAAAGTAGTAGGTTAACAAACAGTAGCATGCTGACTGATGTGAAAAAACATTGACTGAATTTGATTGCTACTATATTGAATGAAAATGACTATCAGTAAATGCTTGAAGAATGAAGGGCAAGGAAAGCACTTTTACAGCTGGTATTATTCCCTAGCAGAAAAGTGCATATGTTCTGGCCATTAGAGTGGCATTTTAATAGTAGGTAACAGCCCCTAGAAGACAGCAACTACAAAATTATGAAAGCACTTTGGACTCTGTCTTTTTTATATTAGCTGTAACATGGATTCAGGTATAAGGAAGTGTTACATTTTTTTTTTTCCTTGATAATTTTAATTAAGCTACCTTTTTACTTGCAAAATGTTTAATTTTAAAGTGACTGAGCTGATTGAAAAAACCAGAATGGTGAACATATGTTTAGATATAGCCACAATAATATATAGACAATATTTAGTCTATGACTGCTTTCTGTTTTCAGGTCATTGTGTGGAAAACTAATTTTGACAGCCTTGATTATGGAGAAGTACTTAGATCAAAGCAAGGCTCAGCAAGTGTCACAACTTCCACCATACCAGGGATCCCAGCAAAGCAGCCACAAGTGACCTCCATACAACCATTAGAAGAAGAGGTATGACCTTTTCTTTATTTAACTTTACTCTTTTTCAATTTTTTTCTTTTTTTAACTGGCAGTTACTTTTTCGAAAAATAGGACTTTTGCTCACAAGTTTAAATTACACTGCTCTGGGACGTTAACAATTGTGTCTTCTTAACACAGCACACATTTCCAATGGTTTCATTACATAGAACTCAGACCAGATTTCAAATTAATTTAATGTTGAATATTTTTAAGGTAAATGTTTTATGTATTTACAAATTTATTCCACTGTTGAGTCATCAAGAGGTAAATTGTTCTTAGAACCTGCGATCAATTTCAGCTAATTTGGTATTCTCTGTTTGTTAAGTTTGTATTTACTGTGTGAACTGTGTTTGGAAACCACAATGAAATATAAACCATGTAAGCCAATCAATCCCCACCTCAACATAATTCTGTTTAGTCTTTCAAACTGTATGGTATACTGGACTGAAACACTTGAAACCAAACTTCCTAAATGAGAGTTGTGAGGGCAATAATACAGTATATCTTACTAAAAAATTAAAAGAAAAAAATCTTCCTTGCTCTCTGTCTTTTTAAGAAGCTCATTTCATGTTTAATGGCTTACCTGCTTTATTCTAGTAATTTATCAGCTTGGCCTTGTGCTTTGCCCAAAATAGGAGTATTTTAGTCTGGTCACAGTCTTGCCTTTTGATGGCCAACAGTATGTGTTTCCTCTCATGAGCTTTGTTTTTTAGTACAGCAATCAACAATTGCACATCATCATAATCTATCAGTATATGCCATCTCTTAAAACCTGTGTGTCTGTATTGTTATTTATTAAACTGATGAAGCATTTTGCATTATTTTTGTTTATTGTTAGAAAGGTTCAGATGGGTATACTAAAGTAACGGTGTGCAATATGAATGGATGCGAATCTTATGTGCAGCGAAAAAATAATCACTTTAAAAAGGTGTAACTGCAGTGTGATTATTATTTTTTTTTTTTTTTGCAAATGCTTCAAGACTTCGTGCTACCTCTACACTCAGTAATCATATAGTGTCTGTTTGTCTGTATTTATTTTTCAGGTAAGCTTTGTTTTCTCCTTTTCCAACTCCAACTCTACCTGCAGGGTAGAGTGACCTCCTTTATGCTAGACCTTGTGAGTACTTCTGGTACCAGCATGGCTAGAATATGACCTTCAGAGGTCCTAACCACTTAAAAGATTTTGGTGTCCCCACATACATGAGCTGCACTCACTCTCAGTGGACAGCTGAATGGGACAGCCAACCTGACCAAAACAAGAACGATCATGTGAGTTTCTGTGGATCATGTGGCAGTTACCAGATTCTAATTTTGGTGTATTTACAAGATTAATATACATTATTAACCTCTATTATTATTATTTTATTATCTATACTAATAAAAGGCAAAGCCCTCACTCACTCACTCACTCACTCACTCACTCACTCACTCACTCACTCACTCACTCACTCACTCACTCACTCACTCACTCACTCACTCACTCACTCACTGACTGACTGACTCATCACTAATTCTCCAACTTCCCGTGTAGGTGGAAGGCTGAAATTTGGCAGGCTCATTCCTTACAGCTTACTTACAAAAGTTAGGCAGGTTTCATTTCGAAATTCAAAGCGTAATGGTCATAACTGGAACATATTTTTTGTCCATACACTGTAATGGAGGAGGCGGAGTCACGTATCGCGTCATCACGCCTCCTACGTAATCACGTGAACTAAAAACAAGGAAGAGATTTACAGCACGAGTCGCACGCGGGAACGAAGGTAAATGACGTTAATTTTTGACTGTCTTTTAATACTGTGTAAGCATACATATTAACACATGTGCAATTAAACGTGTGCATTTACGGGGTGATTTCTCAGGCTTAAAAGCTCACCTTTTATCAAACGCGGGAAGAAAGGTAACTGACGTTGTTCACTGTCTTTTAATACTGTGTAACCATACATATTAACACATGTCCAATTAAACGTGTGCATTTACGGGGTGATTTCTCAGGCTTAAAAGCTCGCCTTTTACTAAAAAGGTAAATGCAAAACTATTTTCAATCAGTTTATTGAAACGCTCCCGTTAAGGATTGCAATAACATATTCGCGAGATAAAAGAACGAAGTAGGGGGGAAATGGAGGAACAGCCGCAAACAGTGAAGAGCAAAAAATTAATTAAACAATTGAGAACGGAGCGAGTTAAGCATACAAGCATGTTCATAAGGGAAACAAAGCACGGTGTAAAACGTAAGTTTAAATTAAGTTTATAGAAACGCTCCCGCTGCGGATTGCAATAACATATTCGCGAGATAAAAGTTTAATGAGAAGACACGAGGTATAAACGAACCACACGCCGTGGCGCAACGTTAGGGGCAACAGTTTCAACCATTCTATGATCTGCTTCTCGCAACTGAAAGACGGCACATGGCGGATGTTAGCCGACTTGCTGACCGCAACATTAGGGGCTTCAACTATGGCGCTGACGCCACATCTCAGTGCCAACACTTTGCAGACTCTACTTAAAAGACACGCCCTCCTCACTGGACAGTTAAAAACACCAATCAAACTAACGATCACATCAAGTATTACCCAATCAAAAGTATGAAAGGAGGCATCTTCATAAAATGCGTGTGGGATGATTTGCATGAGACGCTGCTTTAAAAAAAAAAATGATAAAAAAAATACGGGATAAATCCCGTCCAGTATTGATTCAAAACGGGACGCGCAATTTCATTCTCAAACGCGGCACGATTCCGTATTTAAAGGACGGGTGGCAACCCTATAGTGCCAGGTAACCACCCATACAATCAGATTGTGATTCAGACTAGGAATGCAATGAATGTAATTACCCCGATCTACATACAAGGCGAAAGTCTTGCAACATTCAAAGATGATGGTTTGGGATAAGTACACCATACAACATAAAACAGCTTATGAAGCCTTGAACCGAAAAAAGCAAGATCTCAGAGATCGTAAAAAAAAAAAAATAGGAGGTAATGTCGTTTTACTCGCTGTAGATTTTAGTCAAACATTACCAGTTATTCCACGAGGGAGACCAGCAGATGAACTCAACGCGTGTTTAAAATCCATGCTTCTCCCACGCTCGGTTATATGTCGCGTGTTCTCGGGTAGGTGCACCAAAAAATGTATACATTTAAGCATGTAATGGGCAAACAAAAAATGAGGTATACCCGAAGGCACTGCAGTAGTACTTAATGTAACTTTACTTCTTAAATGTTAATGTTTTACTGTTTAATAATTTATACGCTTCTTATATGTTGTTCAAATTCTTTTATCAAAATACCACTGACAGCGCAATGCACGATAACATGGAGTGAATACACCATACGCATCCGCCCACGGCTGCCCTGCTGTGCGCAGATAGGAGTTGATTCTACAATAAAATAAAATAAAGATAAAAAGAGTAAAACAATCATCACCCATAAAGCGTGTGTGTGTGTATATATGTGTATATATATATGTTGATATGTGGATGTGTATATGTATATATATATATATATGTAGATATGTATATATATGTGTATATGTATATATATGTTTGTGTGTGTGTGTGTATTTTATGTATATAAAACACAGCAACACTCATAACAATGACAACACAATTACATTGACAATCATTTTACGTTATTTTTAAAATGTTTCCTTTTTTTTTCATAACCTCTTTAACACACTACTTCTCCGCTGCGAAGCGCGGGTATTTTGCTAGTGTATATATATATATATATATATATATATATATATATATATATATATATATATATATATATATATATATATATATAATATATATTACAGTAATCCCTCGCTGTATCGCGCTTCGCCTTTCGTGGCTTCACTCTATCGTGGATTTTATATGTAAGCATATTTAAATATATATCGCAAATTTTTTGCTGGTTCGCGGATTTCTGCGGACAATGGGTCTTTTAATTTCTGGTACATGCTTCCCCTGTTGGTTTGCCCAGTTGATTTCATACAAGGGACGCTATTGGCAGATGGCTGAGAAGCTACCCAACTTACTTTTCTCTCTCTCTCTCTCTCTCTCTTGCGCTGACTTTCTCTGATCCTGACGTAGGGGGATTGAGCAGGGGGGCTGTTCGCACACCTAGACGATATGGACGCTCGTCTAAAAATGCTGAAAGATTATCTTCACGTTGCTACCTTCTGTGCAGCTGCTTCGTGAAGTGACATGCTGCACGGTGCTTCGCATACTTAAAAGTACGAAGGGCACGTATTGATTTTCGATTGTTTGTTTTTCTCTGTCTCTCTCTATCTCTCTCTCTCTCTCTCTCTTTCTCTGCTCATAACGGGAAGGGGTGTGAGCTGCCGCCTTCAACAGCTTTGTGCCCGGTGCTTCGCATTTGTTTGCTTTTCTCTATCTCTCTGACATTATCTGCTCCTGACACGCACTCCTTTGAAGAGGAAGATATGTTTTCATTCTTTTAATTGTGAGACGGAACTGTCATCTGTCTTGTCATGGAGCACAGTTTAAACTTTTGAAAAAGAGACAAATGTTTGTTTGCAGTGTTTGAATAACGTTCCTGTCTCTCTACAACCTCCTGTGTTTCTGCGCAAATCTGTGACCCAAGCATGACAATATAAAAATAACCATATAAACATATGGTTTCTACTTCGCGGATTTTCTTATTTCGCGAGTGGCTCTGGAACGCAACCCCCGCGATGGAGGAGGGATTACTGTATATATTTATACATATATTTATATTTATATTTATATTTATATATATATATATATATATATATATATATCTATATATATATATATATATATATATATCTAAAATATTATATATGTATAGAGAGAGATAGAGATGTTTGTAATTTGTCAATTTAAAGTGGAAGCCTCATTTTGTGTAACCTGTTTCAGCCGCACCATTAGTAGTTTTCCACCATACAGTCCACAGTAAATGAGGCAATGGAATATTTCTGTGGTGCCCTCCTTCCCTTGATCCCCTAAGAACATGCTTATTTTGTGTAATGGTTAATCCAGCCCTGGATACCACCATTTTGTGTCCAGGAAGCACTTCTGGGTCAGACGGTACCATCCTAAAACTGTACGTTTTTGCTGTTGTAGTAAGGAGTGGATGTTGGAGAGTTTGGGAGCTATCCACCATTGATATTAAGAGGAAATTCTTATAATAAAAGTGGAACATGAAATGCATTTGGAAAAGACTGATGGAAAAATAGTCACGTGACAGTGCGAAGAGTAGTACAAAGATAATACAAAATAAGTACTGAGTGCTGAATGAAGTATTGTTGTCAGAATCATAGTTGGAGAATGGGAGAGTGAGAATTTCTAATTTAATGACAGTGGAAGAGAAAATAAAGGAGACCTAGTGATTGATAACAGGTATAATTGTTAAGAATGCCTGCCAACAAATGATGGGGATACAAGGGGGAAGTTCGGATTATTAGAAAGCTGAGCAGTTGGCCAACCATCTTAGATAAATTCACATAGAACATTTAGTGCAATTCTTAATATAGGCAGAATTTGTTGACATGAAAACATTAAATGCTATCTGTCAACTAGGCAGGTACAGTAATTTGTAAATGCTTGATTTTCATTGATTTCTCTTTTCAGTAGTTTCACAATCTGAATCATAGTTTTTCTTGTTGTGACTCTTCTACAAATAAATTCATTAGTTTTAACTTTAGAAAATCCTCTTGACCAGCCTGAATTACATGTCATCATTGAAGATTGCTTTTTGGGTCTGAATTAATGGTGGGTGATGTACTGCTCGATCCAGTATACTGGGTGAAATTCTTCTTCCAGTATGGAATTTGAGAAAACCATTTTACTGGTATGCTGAAAAAATAGTGGAAAACTTGCCAAAACATCGAATTATAAAACACAAAATTTGCATGCAAAAACAAATGGGAAATGTGATATTAGTCAGTGTGTAAAGGCACATAGCCTTCATTTACATGATATTACTTAGTCTGAGGCAGTCGGTAGCAGGTTTCCATAAAGCTGGCTGTGTAATGTAACATGCTGAGTGAATCACTCCAACTATAGTGTATGTGACTCGCTTTGATAAAGTCAAACAGATTTGAACTTTATCTTTAGTCTTGGGGTGGACTATGCGTGCAAGAGAGCACACAACCAATGAATGTACAGTGCATCCGGAAAGTATTCACAGCGCATCACTTTTTCCACATTTTGTTATGTTACAGCCTTATTCCAAATGAATTAAATTCATTTTTTTCTTCAGAATTCTACACACAACACCCCGTAATGACAACGTAAAAAAAGTTTGAGATTTTTGCAAATTTATTAAAAATAAAAAAAATTGAGAAAGCACATGTACATAAGTATTCACAGCCTTTGCCATGAAGCTCAAAATTGAGCTCAGGTGCATCCTGTTTCCCCTGATCATCCTTGAGATGTTTCTGCAGCTTAATTGGAGTCCACCTGTGGTAAATTCAGTTGACTGGACATGATTTGGAAAGGCACACACCTGTCTATATAAGGTCCCACAGTTGACAGTTCATGTCAGAAACACAAACCAAGCATGAAGTCAAAGGAATTGTCTGTAGACCTCCGAGACAGGATTGTCTCGAGGCACAAATCTGGGGAAGGTTACAGAAAAATTTCTGCTGTCTTTGAAGGTCCCAATGAGCACAGTGGCCTCCATCATCCATAAGTGGAAGAAGTTCTAAACCACCAGGACTCTTCCTAGAGCTGGCCGGCCACCTGAACTGAGCGATCGGGGGAGAAAGGCCTTAGTCAGGGAGATGACCAAGGACCTGATGGCCACTCTGTCAGAGCTCCAGAGGTCCTCTGTGGAGAGAGGAGAACCTTCCAGAAGGACAACCATCTCTACAGCAATCCACCAATCAGGCCTGTATGGTAGAGTGGCCAGACGGAAGCCACTCCTTAGTAAAAGGCACATGGCAGTCCGCCTGGAGTTTGCCAAAAGGCACCTGAAGGACTCTCAGACCATGAAAAAGAAAATTCTCTGGTCTGATGAATCAAAGATTGAACTCTTTGGTGTGAATGCCAGGCGTCACGTTTGGAGGAAACCAGGCACCGCTCATCACCAGGGCCAATAACATCCCTACAGTGAAGCATGGTGGTGGCAGCATCATACTGTGGGGATGTTTATCAGCAGCAGGGATTGGGAGACTAGTCAGGATAAAGGGAAAGATGACTGCAGCAATGTACAGAGACAACCTGGATGAAAACCTGCTCCAGAGCGCTCTTGACCTCAGACTGGGGTGACGGTTCATCTTTCAGCAGGACAACGACCCTAAGCACACAGCCACGATATCAAAGGAGTGGCTTCAGGACAACTCTGTGAATGTCCTTGAGTGGCCCAGCCAGAGCCCAGACTTGAATCCGATTGAACATCTCTTGAGAGATCTTAAAATGGCTGTGCACCAATGCTTCCCGTCCAACCTGATGGAGCTTGAGAGGTGCTGCAAAGAGGAATGGGTGAAACTGGCCAAGGATAGGTGTGCCAAGCTTGTGGCATCATATTCAAAAAGACTTGAGGCTGTAATTGCTGCCAAAGGTACATTGACAAAGTATTGAGCAAAGGCTGTGAATACTTATGTACATGTGATTTCTCTGTTTTTTTATTTTTAATAAATTTGCAAAAACCTCAAGTAAACTTTTTTCACGTTGTCATTATGGGGTGTTGTGTGTAGAATTCTGAGGAAAAAAAATGAATTTAATCCATTTTGGAATAAGGCTGTAACATAACAAAAGGTGGAAAAAGTGATGCGCTGTGAATACTTTCTGGATGCACTGTACATCTGGAAGTGCAGTGAATATAATGCAGCAACAAGAAATAAGGAACAAAGGGGCTTTGGAGAATTGAAGAGAAGCTCGCCAGTCTGGCGTCTTGTCTTTTACATACTGTACCACAACAGAATGGAAAGGGAACAAAAAAGAGCCAAGATTGCTGCTGAACTTTCCGTAGCTATTAACTCTTGATACAGTGCCGGCACCATCAGGCAACATATTTTTGGCTGTCACAAAAAAGGCTGAGCACGACTGCACTTTAAGATCAGCATTTGGTTGGAAAAGTGGACATGTCTAGTGATTTTCAGTTGTTTAAAATGACATAGTCCAGCAATACAAGCAGAAACTGAGGTTGGCCAATCTGACATACCCGATGACTAAGAAGTCATATAATGTGACATTGTCTTAAGTTTCTTAGAAGTAATGTCATTGTGTGTGGACTTGTATGTGAGCTGTGTGTAATAAGGGAATCTACTCTTTAAGAATATTACCCACAGAGCTCTGTGGCTCAAACCGATTGGTAAGTCGCAAAGAGAAAGGACAGGATGAAGCAGTGTCTTGGGCTGTGTTTGGCTGGCAACAGTGGCATGAGCAAGCAAGCGAGAGAGAAGCTGCATCTGTTTGAGTAGCAGAGCATTAACAAGTGTTTCAAGAGATGTGGCTGTGTTAATTACTTTAATCATTAATCAGTAATATATTTTGTTATTTGTTTAAAAAATAAGTTTCAATCAGGAAAGAATGTTTGTGTACAATATACCGGCATCTAACAAAACCTTCAGAATTTTTAATTATACTGTCATGAATTTTTGGCCATACCACCTACTCCTAGTCTGAATCCATGGCTTTTGTATTTCCTTTATGCTTGGATGATTCACAGCCGAGAAATAAGATATGAATGTTGTTTCAAATGGGAGTACATTACATATTTGCATTTTTTAACTTATTTTCATTGTGTACTGCCTTGCTGGAATTATTAGTTATTTCTAGAAAGTAGTAGGAGTTGGGCAATTCTTAAAACACACAAATTATTGGGATGTACTTTACAGTAAAGATATGAGCTCATTTTAGTTAAAAGTAAACCTGTCCTTGTCCCTTCCCCAAATTCCTGCACACTTTGTTTCCCAGTATAGACAGGATTTAGACATTTGTTCATATCAGATTTACGCAAATGAGATTTCCAGATGTGGACTCGTCTGTTACTTTTTTTATTTTTTGGAGTTTCTGTAAATGGTTTAATCTGCTTTGTTTTTCTCAAGAAAGAATCATCTTATTTAAGAATCTTTTTTTTTTGTTTAAGTGTTCCATCTATCATGTCAGCCCACGATCTTAAATTATTTTACATGTCCCTTAGTTTTTGAAATCTGGAAAAATGTCCTTTATTTTATTTTGTTGTAATTTTATCTTTAGTAGAGGGATGGGAGAGGCTTCATTTGGGCAATTTCATTTTAGAGCTTTAGTACACTTTATTGTTTTTGTTTTTTTCTGCCATTAAGAAATGGGTCATTTAATTTGTACAAACAGGGAAGTTTCTGTCAAATAACTGGATTTTATTTTAATTGTGATTCTATAATTTAGTTTGAAAAGTGTGTTGAGAGTTTGTGCATGATGAGTGATGTTACAAATAGGATAATATGACTGGACTTATGAAAAAAGATAAGTTAGTACAAAGTTGTCAGTATCAATTGAAAAAAATACCTTTGTCAATGAAGTAAAGTGTTTACATTTAGGAGTGTAGGCATTTGTACTTGGGTCTCATGGGTTGCACATTTGGGCAGTGATTAGCATAGTTGCCTCTCCATTCCAGTCACCAAACTTTTCTGCACATACCCTAATGTTTTTTTTTTTTGCGTGTTAAGTTAATTGTTGTTCAACAAAAACCAGCTATGAAGAAGAAAAAATTTGGATGGTGTTTTCCCTTGCCTGTACGCGGGTCACCGGGGTCCCCTTCTGGAGCCAGGCCTGGAGGTGGGGCTCGATGGCGAGCACCTGGTGACCGGTCCTGCACCCATGGGGCTCGGCCGGGCACAGCCCAAAGAGGCAACATGGGTCCCCCTTCCCATGGGCTCACCATCTATGGGAGGGGCCAAGGAGGTCAGGTGCAGTGTGAGTTGGGTGGTGGCTCGAAGGCGGGGACCTTGGTGGTCCGATCCTCGGCTACAGAAGCTGGCTCTTGGGACATGGAATGTCACCTCTCTGAAGGGGAAGGAGCCTGAGCTAGTGTGCGAGGTCGAGAGGTTCCAGCTAGATATAGTCGGGCTCACCTCGACGCACAGTTTGGACTCTGAAACCAATCTGCTTGAGAGGGGCTGGACTCTCTACCACTCTAGAGTTGCCCCCGGTGAGAGGCACTGATCGGGTGTGGGCATACTTATTGCCCCCCGACTTGGAGCCTGTTCATTGGGGTTTACCCCAGTGGACGAGAGGGTAGCCTCCCTCAGCCTTCGGGTGGGGGGACAAGTACTAACTGTTGTTTGTGCGTATGCGCCGAACAGCAGTTTGGAGTACCCACCATTTCTGGGGTCCCTGGAAGAGGTGCTAGAGGGCATACCTTCTAGGGACTCCCTTGTACTGCTGGGAGACTTCAATGCTCACGTGGGCAATGACAGTGAGACCTGGAAGGGCGTGATTGGGAGGAATGGCCCCCCGATTTGAACCCGGGCGGTGTTTTGTTATTGGACTTCTGTGCTCATCACGGATTGTCCATAACAAACACCATGTTCAAGCATAGGGGTGTTCATATGTGCACTTGGCACCAGGACACCCTAGGTCTCAGTTCGATGATCGACTTTGTGGTCGTGTTGTCGGACCTGTGGGAGTGTCTTAGACACTCGGGTGTAGAGAGGGGTAGAACTGTCAACTGATCACCACCTGGTGGTGAGTTAGCTTCGATGGTGGGAGAGGATGCCGGTCAGGCCTGGTAGGCCCAAACGTGTTTTGAGGGTCTGCTGGGAACATCTGGCAGAGTCCCCTGTCAGAAGTAGCTTCAACTCCCACCTCCAGCAGAACTTCGACCACGTCCTGAGGGAGGTGGGGAACATTGAGTCCGAATGGGCTATGTTCCGTGCCTCTATTGTTGAGGCGGCTGACCGGAGCCGTGGTCGGTGCCTGTCGTGGCGGCAATCCTTGAACCCATTGGTGGACACCGGCAGTGATGGATGCCGTCAAGCTGAAGGAGGAGTTCTACAGGACCCTTTTGTCCTGTGGGACTCTGGAGGCAGCTAATAGGTACTGGCAGGCAAATTGGAATGCAGCTTTGGTGGTTGCTTAGGCAAAAACTTGGGCATGGGAGGAGTTTGGGGAGACCATGGAGAACGACTTTCGGATGGTTTCGAGGAGATTCTGGACCACCATCTGGCGTTTCAGGAGGGGGAAGCAGTGCGGTGTCAACACTGTATATGGTGGGGATGGTGCGCTGCTGACCTTGACTCGGCACGTTGTGGGTCCGTTCGGGGGGTGGGGTGGGGTGGGGGTGGGGGGGGGGGGTTCTTCGAAGACCTCCTCAATCCCACTAACATGCCTTCCAATGAGGAAGCAGAGCCTGGGGACTCGGAGGTGGGCTCCCCCATCTCTGGGACTGAGGTCACCGAGGTGGTCAAAAAACTCCTGGGTGGCAGGGCCCTGGGGGTGGATGAGATACACCCGGAGTTCCTCAAGGCTCTGGATGTTGTAGGACTGTCTTGGTTGACACGCCTCTGCAACATCGCATGGACATCGGGGGCAGTGCCTCTGGATTGGCAGACCGGGGTGGTGGTCCCCCTATTTAAGAAAGGGGACCAGAGGGTGTGTTCCAACTACAGAAGAATCACACTCCTCAGCCTCCCTGGAAAAGTCTATTCGGGGGTCCTGGAGAGGAGGGTCCGTCAGATAGTCGAACCTCGGATTCAGGAGGAACAGCGTGGTTTTCGACCTGGTCGCGGAACAGTGGACCAGCTCTACACCCTTAGCAGGGTCCTGGAGGGTGCGTGGGAGTTTGCCCAACCACATGTGTTTTGTGGACTTGGAAAAGGCGTTCGACCGTGTCCCTTGGGGAATCCTGTTGGGGGGGGGTGCTCTGGGAGTATGGGGTACCAGACCCCCTGATAAGGGCTGTTCGGTCCCTGTACAACCGGTGTCAGAGCTTGGTCCACATTGCCGGCAGTAAGTCGAACCCGTTTCCAGTGAGAGTTGGACTCTGCCAGGGCTGCCCTTTGTCACCGATTCTGTTCATAACTTTTATAGGCAGAATTTCTAGGCGGTGCCAGGGCGTTGAGGGGGTCCGGTTTTGTGGACTCAGCATTGGGTCACTGCTTTTTACAGATGATGTTGTCCTCTTTGCTTCATCAGGGCGTGATCTTCAGCTCTCTCTGGATCGGTTTGCAGCTGAGTGTGAAGCGGCTGGGGTGGGAATCAGCACCTCCAAATCCGAGACCATGGTCCTCAGCTGGAAAAGGGTGGAGTACACTCTCAGGGTTGGGGGCGAGATCCTGCCCACAGTGGAGGAGTTCAAGTATCTCGGGGTCTTGTTCACGAGTGAGGGAAGAATTGAACGTGAGATCAACAGGCGTATCGGTGCGGCATCCGCAGTGATGCGGGCTCTGCATTGGTTTATCGTGGTGAAAAAGGAGCTGAGCCGTAAGGCAAAGCTCTCAATTTACCAGTCGATCTATGTTCCTACCTTCACGTATGGTCATGAGCTATGGGTAGTGACTGAAAGAACGAGATGGCAAATGCAAGCAGCTGAAATGAGTTTCCTCCACAGGGTGTCTGGGCTTTCCCTTAAAGATAGGGTGAGAAGCTCAGTCATCTGGGAGGGGCTCAGAATAGAGCCGCTGCTCCTCTGCATCAAGAGGAGTCAGATGAGGTGGCTCGGGCATCTGATCAGGATGCCTCCTGGACGCCTCCCTGGTGAGGTGTTCCGGGCACGTCTAACCAGGAGGAGGCCCTGGGTAAGAACCAGAACACACTGGAGGGACTATGTCTCCCGGCTGGCCTGGGAATGCCTTGGGATTCTCCCGGAAGAACTATAAGTGGCTGGGGAGGGGGAAGTCTGGGCATCTCTGCCCAAGCTGCTGCCCCCGTGACCCGATCTCGGATAAGCGGAAGAGGATGGATGGATGGATGGATGGTAGTTAATTGTTTTCTACATATTAGTTCTATGTGAGCAAGTAAGTTTTGATTTAATTGGGAGTGTGCCCTGTGGAGTGGTGCCTCATCCAAAGTTGGTTTCTGCCTTTGCTCAGTGATGCTGGGACACGTACTAGCTCCCAAAGATTCTTATTTTGAAATGTGTGCTAGAAAATGGACGGATGTATTTTCACCAAAGCAGTTTAGCTGAATGAGAACAAATACAGGGGGGAAAAATGCAAGTTCTCCCAGGAAGAATATAGAACAGTGTTTTTAGGTTGTGGTGTGGACATGTTTGTGTTGGGTCTCTATATGACTGTGTAGTAGAGTTAGTCCCAAGTGCAAATTTTATACTGCCCTCTATTTAGTGTAATACAACCCTTTAACTCATCATAGTGAGTTTTCATGTCTATCGCACGAAAAAATTAAAAATATTAACTGAAACACTATCTTCCTTGTCAAAACCAGTGAAACAATCAAACTGAGATGACTGACAAGCAAAGATATCAATAAGAAAGTGGGTGGGAGGAGGGAATGATGGATAAAATTGTAAGGTGAAGGAGCCATGGCACTAGTTTGAAATGTTGAAATGAAATGAAATTAACTGATGAGACACAAGAATGTTACGATTTTCAGAGTGTTAGGAAGGGAGAGTGAATATGATTGGGCTATGTATATTGTTAGTGTGGCCATGGCTGACTGCTCAGGCATGCATTGAATCAAAATTCGTCGCAGAGTTGCAGGGAAGTTTCATGTGCTTTGGTGAGGAAGAGTGCCATCTAATCACACTATTCTAATGTGTTTGGATACATTTCAATCTCATGGTAGTGTGAAGGACATGTTTGGAGCATAAAAAACCGTAAAGACACTGGATAACCTCAAACGTTGACGTAAGTGGTAGACATTCAGCATGATGTCATTTGGCCCCGTTAAACATTTAAAAGGGGACAGCTCACCAAATTGTTTCTCAGAATTTATACTATCCCGTGCATAAAATACAGATAGAGTATACATTTTTAGTAATTCGTGCCTACTCAGAAAATTCATCAGCAAGTGCAAAATGGGCTTGAAATAGTGCCAATCTCAGAGCATATTCTCAGCAAAAGGTAGATTTTTTTAATGTAATTAAGATATTTACCAAAATAGTAAATAAAAGAATATTAAAAGGAATTTATAGACCAAAATGTCCCCACTGTGCTAATACTCTGCAGATACTATAAAGGACAAGATTAAACGTACCCACCTTGGAATACAAATGATGACAAATGCATTCTCTGGGCTCAGAAAAAAGAGGTCAAAGTTAGAAAGAAAATCCTGTATTAAAGGATTCCCTTAGAAAATTTCAGTACTCTAATGCAGATGTTAATTGGGAAGTAAGAGGGGTGAAATTCAAATAAAGGAAACTGTATGTATGTAAATTCTGTGTTTTGCTGTTATGATTTACTAGGAGATATTTGACTATTTTAAAAATAGAGAGAGAGAAAGAGAGAGGTTAGGAGCATGCACTAACAGCACATTGCCGCACCCACCACATGACAAACCAACTCTGGATCCAGATTAGGACCAGAGTGCAGCCATGCAGCGGGTGACACCTCAGCACCACACACGTTCAGATAGAATGGAACCAGTGGGAGATTTTTTATGGTGGCTGGAGTTTCAATCTGTTTCTACTGTTTCTGTGGTTTCTCTGACTTGAGTATATGCTTTGGCAGAGGGTTGCCTTTATTAAAGAAAGAGTACTTACAGAAAGCATTTTCAAATTAGACTCGATTAGATGCATCTCCCAAAGCACTTGAAATGATTCTGCTCTCCTTTTTTGATTTAATTTCATGCAGTATTGCAGAGTGAATAATGCATGATTCAGAAGTATGAAATTTATGTGGAGTTTAATATTTTAATACTAGCCATGAAATGAAGGGCTTGAAAATACTTGCTCCTAGAAGAATGCCTTTATCCATTAAACTTTTTCTTTTAATCCAAAGAATCAAATACTGTATAATGTTACTTCATTAAGATAACTTTCGTCCCTCACCACTCTTCTTTATAGAGACAAGATTACATTTTGAAGTCACAGCAAATAATTTTTCAGTCTTCAAATTCCTTGAAAGGAAACATGTCTGCCTTGACAGTATGTGAAAATAAATGTATAGGCAATTTTGTTGAAAAACAAGATTTAATGTTGTTACTCCTAAAAGAAATTTTTAAAAATGTTGTGTGACTATTGTTATTGCTCCTTATAGAACCTAAAACATAATATGATACTTTTACTTACTATACTTTAAATTTTGTATTAGCATTGCTCAAGGGGGAATTATTCAGTTAGATAGATTACCAAACAGAATGACTCAAACTTGAATACCCATAGTGTTGGAGTGCGACGTCAGTATATCAGACATGTTGTTTTCAAAGCTGCACAGTTAAGTATCATTTCTTAATTCTACGTTTTAGTCTAATCAAACTGTATACCCAGGACCAATCATCTTCATATGCCACAGCCAAGGGATGAGATGTAAAATTCTGTTGTGGCAGAATGTCTTGTGAAGATGACCCAAGATCTGGCCCGGCCTGCAACATCAGTAACAGAAGAAAACGTGAGCATGAAATGAATCATAAATGGAGAATCTAATAGAAACAGTACATTAAACAGCAGACACTGTAGGGATTAGTTCTGGATCTTTATGCATTCTTTATGGCTTGATTAACATAAGGAAAATTGTCAAGCTTGAGTGTCCAGAATGTTGATCCCTTAATTGAAGCATCACTTATTTGAACCCACCTTCTTCATTGATTCCTTATTTGGAAACATGTCTTGTTCTTAAGTTATGATTTGTGTAACTCCATGAAACACGGCTTTTTGGCACGGTTTATTACTTTACCTGTTACAATCAAAAGTATACTTTCATAGAACTAAAACAGCCTCATGGGGGAAAATGTAGATTGTGAAGGTGAAAAGCTTCATCCCTTGGACCACTTTGCAGAGAGTACTTTTTTCACTTTGACATTGTGATTTTCTTTTGATTAGTGTCAAAAAACCTGAATTAAATCTACCGAGCTTAAATGTTGAACAGCAATGAAATGTCCAAATTTCCTATGGAACTAAAGAAGCTGTTTCCGACACTTTTTTTTGAAAGTTAATAAGGAGCCGTATTCTGTCAAGACATGGGAAGGACCTATCATCTGCTGTTGGATCCACTTTTAAAGAGACTGGTATTATAATTATACATCATTTTCTTTACTTGGACATTATATGTTTATGTCTTAATTACAGTTATAGATGCAAGTGTGGAAGTAATTAAAGTAGGGTTGTTGGTTTTTTTGGGTTTTTTTTTTACTACCTTAAAGTAGACTGTTTAACATCATACTCTTGGTTTATTGCTATTTCTACTATTACATTATACTATTATATTAGGATTTACTATGTTTATCCTAGACTACTTTTTAAAATCATTCCCAGGGTTCTTTATTATCTTAAAATTACTGAAGATTATTTTAAGCTTAAAGACTGTTAATGATTATATTTTCGGCAGATAGTATTTAGAGTTCAGCTGCAATAGATTTCTCTTTGTTTTAATTCTGTATCGCCGCTGCGGGGTGGGGTTTGTTTTGTTTTGGACGTGCTCTGTCTCTTTGTATGTCAGAGGACCGGGACATCGCAAAGTGGGATCAAGCCTCAAGTGGGGAGGCAGAATGGGGTGGTGGGGGGATAAAGGGGGGAGAGAAGGAGAGCAGGCTATATCTAATCTATTCTTCTAATCCTTATAACTATAAATATCAATGCAACAATAGGCTAAAATGCAATAACTCATGGGGAATTTTGAAATTAAGATTAAAACTGCCTCACTACCAGTTAAGACAATAAAATAACATTCCAGCTCACAAAGTTAACTGTCCCATTATGGAGACATTGATTCTGAGTTTTTAATGTCATTTTATAGTCTTAACTGGTACTGAGGCAGTTTTAATCTTAATTTCAAAATTCCCCATGAGTTATTGCATTTTAGCCTATTGTTGCATTGATATTTATAGTTATAAGGATTAGAAGGATATATTAGATATAATTTGGTTTTGTGGAAGTAGCTAGGCCTGTCGTGAGTATTGTTCTTGTTTCCATCTGGTTATTTTAGTGTGAACAATGATTTGTGCTTCTTTGCTATTTTATGCTGTTGTACATTAGTACAGCTCGTCACTTATCAGTTGTCAAACTTGGGAGTGGGGAAAAAAGTTGTAGGAATCTACTTCAAAGATGCCCTAGTTATGAGAGCAAGGCCATGAAATTCTACTTGCTTTCTAACTCGGATAAGGATCTCAGCGATGCACAAGGAGCCAGTTTATGTCATGTTCAAGAGCAGCTCTTCGGAGAGTGTGGGCTTCATTATAGTCATTCTTCTGTCACATATTTCTCTGAAATTGAGAACAAAAGCATCCTACAGGCTACCTCGAAGGGTAAAGTTAGAAGCCAGTCATTTCTTGGAGCACTGCTCATAAACCTGTACTGTCAGAGAGTAGTGCCCAAGAGCACAGGATTAATAAAGGCACACAGTAATAAAATGCATATATTCCATCAGTTCTGTAGGTATGTCTTTAGTTATGCTCATTAACGAAAACAATCAGCAGAAAAATGAAATTTAAAATTTCTTGCATTAAAATTAATAATATTTCTGTACATTTTTTAAATGCTTTTGACTGTTATTAAGTTGAACACCAGTTCCCCTGCATTCATTCTTTATTGTGATCAGCAAGATAGCTCATTCAGAAAAAGGTAAACAGCTCCTAGTTATTCCAATAAAGTCCTGGACCTGCCCTTCTCTTATGACCAGCAAACCCACATTTTGGTTAATAACCTCTGTATCTACCACGTTGTGAACTTTTACGTGTAACTTTATAAAACATGTGGCACAGCTGGCATTTACAGTACTTATTTATGTTGTTGTACCCACATTGATTTCATTTGTTGTTACTTAACCTTTGCATAACTAATGCCTGGACAGTTTTATACACAGTATCTCACAAAAGTGAGTACACCCCTCACATTTTTGTAAATATTTTATTATATCTTTTCATGCGACATCACTGAAGATATGACACTTTGATACAATGTAAAGTAGTCAGTGTACAGCTTGTATAACAGGGTAAATTTGCTATCCCCTCAAAATAACTCAACACACGGCCAACCGCTGGCAACAAAAGTGAGTACACCCCTAAGTGAAAAATGTCCAAATTGTGCCCAAAGTGTCAATATTTTGTGTGGCCACCATTTTTTCCAGCACTTCCTCAACTCTCTTGTGCATGAAGTTCACTAGAGCTTCACAGGTTGCCACTGGAATCCTCTTCCACTCCTCCATAACGACATCACAGAGCTGGTGGATGTTAGAGACCTTGCGCTCCTCCACCTTCCGTTTGAGTATGCTCAATTGGGTTTAGGTCTGAAGACATGCTTGACCAGTCCAGCACCTTTTACCCTCAGTTTATTTAGCAAGGCAGTGGTTGCCTTGGAGGTGTGTTTGCAGTCATTATCATGTTGGAATACTGCCTTGTGGTCCAGTTTCTGAAGGGAGAGGATCATGCTCTGCTTCAGTACGTCACAGTACATGTTGGTATTCATGGGTCCCTCAGTGAACTGTAGCTCCCCAGTGCCGGCAGCACTTAGGCAGCCCCAAACCATGACACTCCCACCACCATGCTTGACTGTAGGCAAGACACACTTGTCTTTGTACTCCTCACCTGGTTGCCGCCACACACTCTTGACACCATCTGAACCAAATAACTTTATCTTGGTCTCATCAGACCACAGGACATGGTTCCAGTAATCCATGTCCTTAGCCTGCTTGTCTTCAACAAACTGTTTGTAGGCTTTCTTGTGCATCATCTTTAGAAGAGACTTCCTTCTGGGACGACAGCCATGCAGACCAATTTGATGCAGTGTGCGGCGTATGGTCTGAGCACTGACAGGCTGACCCCCCCCACCCCTTCAACCTCTGCAGCAATGCTGGCAGCACTCGTACGTCTATTTTCAAAAGACAACCTCTGGATATGACGCTGAGCACGTGCACTCAACTTCTTTGGTTGACCATGGCGAGGCCTGTTCTGAGTGGAACCTGTCCTCAGACAGTTAACTGCAGTATGATCTTGGCCACCGTGCTGCAGCTCAGTTTCAGGGTGTTGGCAGTCTTCTTATAGCCTAGGCCATCTTTATGTGCCATGTTGAACTTCCAGTGACCAGTATGAGAGAGTGTGACAGCAATAACACCAAATTTAACACACCTCCTCCCCATTCACACCTGAGACCTTGTAACATTAACGAGTCACATGACACCGGGGAGGGAAAAAGGCTAATTGGGCACATTTCGGACGTTTTTCACTTGGGGGTGTACTCACTTTTGTTGCCAGTGGTTTAGACATTAATGGCTGTGTGTTGAGTTATTTTGGGGGGACAGCAAATTTACACTGTTATACAAGCTGTACACTGACTTCATTGTATCGAAGTGTCATATCTTCAGTGTTGTCCCATGAAAAGATATAATAAAATATTTACAAAAATGTGAGGGGTGTACTCACTTTTGTGAGATACTGTAACTCTCTTAATGTATGTTGCTGAGTAAAGTAGCCTTCCCTCAGTGGGTATTGGAAAATGAGCTGCTAGTCTAATAATGCTCCAAGCCTAGCACTCACTAATCTGATGATGTATTCAACTTTAATAGAAGCTTTTTGATGAATAAAACTTGGCTTCCAACAATGCCACAGATATTACAGAGTATGCAAGTGATGCTCGTTAAAAACCTTAACCAAACAAAGTGTCTTGAAATGTGAGGTATAGATTGCATGAGTCTAGAGCACTGAGTATGGATTTTAGCGATGAAACCTTTTAAGTAATCTCTAAGCAGAATGAGGAAATACGATATCATTCTTTTTTTTTTTTTTTTTTTCTCAAGATAATGAATTGATTTTTTTCAAGATCTCTAGAGAACTGAATGTTTCCCAAAGTTGAACATATAGCTTAACATTTAACTTATTGCAGCCACATCCTGTTTGAAATAGCAGAAGAGCAAGAATATATTGATCCACGTGTCACATTTTTGTATAATCAAGGCCTGAGGTAGGCTGAAATATCTTTATGCTTTGATTTAGAAATATCGACATTAGTATGTGTCATCTAAGAAGCCATTTAGCAAGGCTTCAACTTGATAAGCGACACAATCTATGTGAGTCTGCTGCCATTGTGCACTGCATCGCCAACCAGTTAATGGATCCTGGAGAACTTTACAGATGTTGTATGATGACAGATGTAGACTAGCTGGATTGCAGGTAATTAGAGATCTAGTCTGTGAAGTACAATCTTCCTTGGACCCGGATGATATTCTGCAAAGAAGCCGCAGGAGACTCCAAAGGAGACCAGCTTACTTTTGGCACATGGACAGTTTTGATGAACTCATACCTTTTTGTGTGAGAGTGAATGGATGCATCAGTGGGTTCTCACACCATGTCATTTGGATACAAGCAAACTTTACTACCAGTAAAACTGAAGTTATTGTGGTTTACTTCATTAGTGCTCTTACTGAGTAGGGTGGCTGCCCAAAAATAATCAGTTCAGATCTTGATACTGAAAAGGTGTCTACATTAGATGTTGCAGTTTGATACAATCCAATAATTCATCCAACAAAATTGCACCACTAGCAGAATCTCATGATGCAAATAGGGTTACAGTTGTGTGCATATCACGGGAGCTTTCATTAGTCATCATCGTAGCTGTTATAGGTTGTTGTCATGTGTTGGCAAGCTGACCAGGAGAAAAGGTTTAAGTTTTTTGTTTTCTTCAAACACTCAAAAAAAAGAGTCCATTATCTCTCTATTATATATAAAAAAAAAAAAAAAATATCTTGGATGGGAGACTAGGGAGACAAGACGCGATCTTTTTGGATCTTCTCGGAAGATAATGTGATGTCCCGCGAGATACACTTTAACGTCCTGTGAGAAAAGGCAGTGAGGCAACATTTAAAAGAAGTTCACAGACATCTAATCTAGCAGTTGTTGGAATGCTTTTGACAGATACGTGTTTCATGTGCTCCCAGCTCTTAAAACAGTGACAAGCAGAACATGCAGCTCGCTAGCAGCAGCAAGCCAGCAGATGATCCGACTGCTACTACTTAGCGTGCGTTCAGCCAACCCTCCCCTCCCCACCCAATTCACACAACGCAAGCGGCAGAGACGCGAAGTGAAAAAAGGACACTGCTATATAGGCTTTTAAATGAACAGTGCACAACGCGATAAGCAGAATATGCAGCTCGCCAGCAGCAGCAACAAGCCAGCAGATGATCCAACTGCTTCTCTTTAGCGTTCAGCCACCCAACCTTCACAACGCGAGCAGCATTATACATCCTGCGAGAAAGAGATTTAACCACGCCGGTGCCAGAGATAAAGGACAAGTACAGTATTGTTTTTACAAAAGTTTTAAAGTAAAAGTGTAAATAATGCATATGCAACAATTCCCATGAAAATAACAATCTCTTTAAATTGTAGATCTGGTAAACCAAACCCGGGGTAGGTGAGCGAAGCAAGTAGGGGGGCGGAGCCCCCTAGTCTTAAAAAAATCAATGATATCACACGTCCTCTCTTAGCTACAATAAATCTGTGCTTGAAGACTGCAGTAGTTATAGGGAAATTGATCCCTGGAGTCAAATGTGACTGAAATGTTAAACACTGAGAAATAATCGGATAAATTACAGAATTTTACAGTTTTCAAAGCAATCATTTCAAATTTTCTTACAGTGTATACAGGCTTAATTATTTTAATTATGTGTGTGTGTTTTTTTTTCTTGCATTTTCTACCACTTTTATTCTGTCATACCATTGAACCTATCAAATATTTATGTGAATTTCCCCTTGGGATTAATAAAGTATCCTATCTATCTATCCATCCATCCATCCATTGGTGTTGATTGACTCTGTGTTAAAATAGTGTCACTTTTGTCTGGTCCTTAAAATGGATACCAACAAAAAGTTAAAAGACAATGTTAATTTGATTTTGTTTATTTTGAAAGCATAAAACGGAAAATCTAAACAACTACTTTAGCCAAGTCGTTTCAATTTTTTTGTATTCTCATGGCCTTTCTTCATTTATTCAACTATGCTGTTTGTTGAGAGAAATTTACACAACCACTTGCTTTCTTTGATTGATTTATTCACACCGGTTTCTCTCTTTTGCTCTACCTTTATGAAGTCTTGATACCTTCTCTTTTAAGTTCCTTTTTTTTTGGTCTGAAAAGTCTTTAAATTACACCTGAAGAGACAGTAGGTGTTGGCTGGCTATGCTTTATTGTTTCTGTGCCAGCCATCACTCTACACTTCTGATTGAGTCCCTTCAGGGTAATGATACAAGAAATATGCATGCAGTACATGTGCCAAGATATCTGGTGGTTCAACATAACACATGGATGTTTTCTGTTTCACTCAGCCTGAGATACATTTCTAGTTTTCTGCCTTCTTTAATGATTCATCACAATAACTTGTGCCCTTTTTGTGAGTGGCAGGTAATTGCTGTATTTTTTCTTCATCATGGTAGCTTTAGATAGTTTAAATCATAGCTTTTGGAAATTTAACACAAGAATGGAAAACTCAAAACACTTGAGGGAAGACTGGCATTGTGATTGCACACAAGGTGTGATAGTGAGATTATCAGTGTTGCACCTAAGCAAAGTGCTTTGATAATGTTTGAATACAATGAGATTCAAATGAAATGGTGATTTCTGAGAAAATGGCAGGAATACATTTTACCAACTTTGACATACAATAATTCAAAATACCAGTATGCTGCATCTGTAAAATCTTATGTTGAGGAGAATAGTGTCTGTATCCTAATGTAATGGCTGCCCAGTTTACTTTTTACCCCTTGGTTATTAATGTCATCTTTCAGTGTCTTTATTTTTATATCCATCCCTAGTAATAAAAAAAATCTTCTGTTCTGGTCGCTTTGTATTTTCTCATTTTTCAGCTACAAGAAAGGAGTTTTAAAGTAAAAAGTAACATTGTCTATCTTTTAATAGACAGAAGAAACAGATCTGTGTAGCAACCAGTAACAGAAGGGGGTGAGAGTAGGGTGAGGTCTGGCATGCTGCACATAATATGTCAAAGTAAGTAATTGGCACCCATTCACAATTTATCAAGTTAAATCCTGTGCATAAACTGTGACTAATGCTCATTCATTGTATGTATAATAACACATAATACATAATATAATACCCTATCCCATTGACCCGGAGTTAAACAAAACAAAACAAAAAATGATGGATGGATATTTCCTTATTTGTTGTTTTTTGCCTTTTTGATATTTTGCCAAGAATAAAATGTGGAATACCATATACTGTAGGTGGAGGCTATATCTACACTGCTACAAAATGATTTCTGTACATGCTAACATTTTTTACATCGTTTACAAAAACATCTCAGTCCACAATAAAAACGACATATAATGTAGGTGTTCGCCTACATTGGGCATGTGAACATCGGCAGAAAAATCCTTTAAAGTGTAATAATGCTGGCAGCCATAGGATTTATCATAATGCTTTAGCACTGGTATATTATTTGCCTTTTATGCATGTATGTAGCGTTCATATTGTACAAACCACAATTTAGGTGCATACATGTAAGCAATATAATAAGCGCAGTGGGAACTAACTCCTTGATGTCCACTACGTTGAAATATGGTTTTCTTCTGTGAATGGTGACCAGTCGGCGAATGAGTCATTGAAATAAGCAGGATCTAATAGGGGAAGGGTCACATAACAAGAACGTGCCATTTAGTTTGTGTTTTTAAAATCTGCATTTTTGACCATCCACATTACAACACTAAGGCTGCATTTTTGGAAATATACAGCTCTGGATAGCATTTTCAAAATTCTTAGTTTTCAGGGCTTGAAAGTGAAAGATGAAAAAGGAGACTAATGTCTGGATTTTTAAATAAAAATGTAGTAGTGTGGATGGGGCCTCAGAAAATAAGACCAATTCCCTTTTTATAGCAGGTCAAGTATGAGTGTTTATTATACAGCACTTTAGTGTGTGATTGTTTGCTTGTTTAATTATTGTTTAAGCTTATTTCCTTAAGAGGGATTAGCTCTCTGGAAATGTGTTCTTTTCAATTGCGGCGTTTTAATTAACCTGAATTTAAATAATTATAAATAAAAAAGGTATTATCCCCACCCATCATGCAATATGACGGTTACAAGATTACACGAGAAGTACAAAGAATAATCTAGCTCACTTTACTGACGGGTTCACGCAGTATTACAGATGGGAAGCTTATGACAGACTCTATCAAGCAATGTGGGGGTCTTGATCAACGCAGTCTGCCATCTTTCGTCGCCACGCTGAAAGGATTTTCACCGGACGGAAGACATAATCTTCCGCCCGGCAGCTTCAAAGTGTTGGCCGTAGGTCCATCCTTATATTCTGGTTGCTCCATGTGCAGGCTCCTTCTCTGGATCCAAACAAGGACAGGAAAGGACTCAAACCCCACCTTCAAAAATGCAGGAATAGCACAATGCCTACATACAGTTCTCATTCTCCCAACAAGGAAAGAGGATAGTGTGCTGACAGAAGACAGAAATATACTAGTCTGTCTTTAGGCTGACTTTTCAATTCTACAGTTGCCTTTGGCTCTCTAGTCCTTTGCTTGGCTCGGCAATTCTAAATGCTGATGCTCAGCCCCTGTGTACCATACTTGGTCTGCCTGTATGAATGAGACCATAACAGTGGGCACAAAGAACAGTGACATTAAACTTAATAACAAAACATATTATAACAAAGCTCCCATTGGATTGATAAGTGTTTATGCATTTTGCACAGGCTCAGTATGCTTATTCTAAAATCATATGAATTAATTCTTGCTGTGTTTTAAAGAAGTTTTGGGCTTATCCACAATTGGATTTTTTTTTAAATTTTCCTTTATTCACTACAAAACTGGTTAAAAAACCTGAATCTCAACTTGGATTTATAAAGACAGAGGGGGGTCATCCAACTGAACATCAAGGTTGTCTCTTCCTTAAAACTATCTTAAAGGGAACAGGGCATATAACTAAGCACATTAATGACACAACAAATAAACAAATCAATATTCATCATATAAAGACAAAAAACAAGATTAATAATACAGTATACAAAACTAGCTCTGCTACTCATTCAAGACGGGCTGAAATCTAAGTAATCAATGTAGGCGTTTTTTATTTTACAAATTGGTTGTCCATTTAGTCCGGTTTAATAATATGCACCTGATCTGCTTTTGTTGCTTCCTCTCTGTGTCACTTGTTAAAGTGAGCACTCTTATAGTTGAAATGTTTTGATAGGAAAATGCAGTGGTAGTTGCTATCACCTTTGCCTGATTTAGTGTCTCTAGACTAGTCGTATCAGAGGTTTGGTTTCCCAACGTGCACGTCAATTTATCATTATTTTCACTCATCCATTGTCCACCATGCAAAGTTACCAGTCATTAGCACTACAGCTATAAACCTCATTTACATAGCCTAAGGCAGTTGCAAGAAAATTGCTACCATGCACATAATGTTGGATAATGGAATAGGCTGATAAGAATAATTTTCTTATTTTTAGACCATTACATTATTGTTTTCTGAATTTTTGGCACTACTTTTTCATGTTTTGGCGATTTTTAAATTTTTATTTCTATCCTTAGCAACTGGATGGACACACAAATACACAGACAGACACACACATACACATACACAGAGGGGGACAACTGTCCTTTTATAAAGACGTGAGCCTGTTACAATCGATCATCTTGAGTCACAAGCCTATTTGTATACACCAAAGAGGAGAGTCAGAAATACCGTCTGTGAAAAAATAAACCTGTTACATGTACACTTTGCAGGTGTCATACAGTGTGTGTATATATATATATATATATATATATATATATATATATATATATATATATATATATATATATATATCTATAATAATAAAAGGCAAAGCCCTCACTGACTGACTCACTCACTCACTGACTGACTCACTCATCACTAATTCTCCAACTTCCCGTGTAGGTGGAAGGCTGAAATTTGGCAGGCTCATTCCTTACAGCTTACTTACAAAAGTTAGGCAGGTTTCATTTCGAAATTCAAAGCGTAATGGTCATAACTGGAACATATTTTTTGTCCATACACTGTAATGGAGGAGGCGGAGTCACGTATCGCGTCATCACGCCTCCTACGTAATCACGTGAACTAAAAACAAGGAAGACATTTACAGCACGAGTCACACGCGGGAACGAAGGTAAATGACGTTAATTTTTGACTGTCTTTTAATACTGTGTAAGCATACATATTAACACATGTGCAATTACACGTGTGCATTTACGGGGTGATTTGTCAGGCTTAAAAGCTCACCTTTTATCAAACGCGGGAAGAAAGGTAACTGACGTTGTTCACTGTCTTTTAATACTGTGTAACCATACATATTAACACATGTCCAATTAAACGTGTGCATTTACGGGGTGATTTCGCAGGCTTAAAAGCTCGCCTTTTACTAAAAAGGTAAATGCAAAACTATTTTCAATCAGTTTATTGAAACGCTCCCGTTAAGGATTGCAATAACATATTCGCGAGATAAAAGAACGAAGTAGGGGGAAATGGAGGAACAGCCGCAAACAGCGAAGAGCTAAAAATTAATTAAACAATTGAGAACGGAGCGAGTTAAGCATACAAGCATGTTCATAAGGGAAACAAAGCACGGTGTAAAACGTAAGTTTAAATTAAGTTTATAGAAACGCTCCCACTGCGGATTGCAATAACATATTCGCGAGATAAAAGTTTAATGAGAAGACATGAGGTATAAACGAACCACACGCCGTGGCGCAACGTTAGGGGCAACAGTTTCAACCATTCTATGATCTGCTTCTCGCAACTGAAAGACGGCACATGGCGGATGTTAGCCGACTTGCTGACCGCAACGTTAGGGGCTTCAACTATGGCGCTGACGCCACATCTCAGTGCCAACACTTTGCAGACTCTACTTAAAAGACACGCCCTCCTCACTGGACAGTTAAAAACACCAATCAAACTAACGATGACATCAAGTATTACCCAATCAAAAGTACGAAAGGAGGCATCTTCATAAAATGCGTGTGGGATGATTTGCATGAGACGCTGCTTTAAAAAAAAAAGGATAAAAAAAATACGGGATAAATCCCGTCCAGTATTGATTCAAAACGGGACGCGCAATTTCATTCTCAAACGCGGCACGATTCCGTATTTTAAAGGACGGGTGGCAACCCTACAGTGCCAGGTGACCACCCATACAATCAGATTGTGATTCAGACTAGGAATGCAATGAATGTAATTACCCCGATCTACATACAAGGCGAAAGTCTTGCAACATTCAAAGATGATGGTTTGGGATAAGTACACCATACAACATAAAACAGCTTATGAAGCCTTGAACCGAAAAAAGCAACATCTCAGAGATCGTAAAAAAAAAAATAGGAGGTAATGTCGTTTTACTCGCTGTAGATTTTAGTCAAACATTACCAGTTATTCCACGAGGGAGACCAGCAGATGAACTCAACGCGTGTTTAAAATCCATGCTTCTCCCACGCTCGGTTATATGTCGCGTGTTCTCGGGTAGGTGCAACAAAAAATGTATACATTTAAGCATGTAATGGGCAAACAAAAAATGAGGTATACCCGAAGGCACTGCAGTAGTACTTCATGTAACTTTACTTCTTAAATGTTAATGTTTTACTGTTTAATAATTTATACGCTTCTTATATGTTGTTCAAATTCTTTTATCAAAATACCACTGACAGCGCAATGCACGATAACATGGAGTGAATACACCATACGCATCCGCCCACGGCTGCCCTGCTGTGCGCAGATAGGAGTTGATTCTACAATAAAATAAAATAATGATAAAAAAGAGTAAAACAATCATCACCCATAAAGCGTCTGTGTGTGTATATATGTGTATATATATATGTTAATATGTGGATGTGTATATGTATATATATATATATATATATATATGTAGATATGTATATATATGTGTATATGTATATGTATATATATGTTTATATGTGTGTGTGTGTATTTTATATATATAAAACACAGCAACACTCATAACAATGACAACACAATTACATTGACAATCATGTTACGTTATTTTTAAAATGTTTCCTTTTTTTTCATAACATCTTTAACACACTACTTCTCCGCTGCGAAGCGCGGGTATTTTGCTAGTATATATATATATATATATATATATATATATATATATATATATATATATATATATATATATAATATAATATAGCTGAGGGTTGTGTTGGTGTTACTGGTGTTCTCAGAAGGATGTGTTTCATCTCGCAGGGCACCCTGGATTTCATCGAGAGGAGTCGCAGTGCACGGCTCAATGGAAACTGGTCTGTACTTGGAATTGAGAAGGATGGCTGCAAGGGCTCTGAGGGCAGATAAAGAGGCGTTTGTTAGAGGAATCTGTGAGAAAGTGACACACCGTCTGTGGTCCAGCGACCCACGTCCTGCTTACAGAGGAATGGAAGCATTACGCACATCTGAATCTGTTCCTCGGAGGGTCACAGTCAGGGCGGCTGATGGAATGGTCCTTACAGATGTCACTGCTGTTGTGACCCGCTGGGCTGGCTACTTTGAGCAGTTGTTCAAAGCTGATCCTCAGGCTAGGACGTTGGATATCTCTGGGTCTACGGTGCTTGAGGCTGATCCTCCAATTAGCTGTGAACCACCCAATCTCACTGAGATTGCACAGGTGGTGAACCAGCTGAGGTGAGGAAAGGCTGCAGGGATCTGTGGTATCCGGGGTGAACTTCTCCATGCTGGTGGTAAGGCTGTCCTCCTGGCATTGCAAGCAATCTTTGCTTCCATTTGGGAGACTGGCATCATCCCAACTGACTGGAAAACGTGACTTGTCGTCCCTATCTGGAAAGGAAAGGGTGATTGCCTGGATTGCAGCAACTACAGGGGGAAAAGACTACTCTCGGTGCCGGGTAAGGTCCTTGCTAGGGTCGTCCTCAATAGGATCCGTGATCACTTGCTCACCTACCGGCGACCAGAACAGTCTGGTTTTACTCCTAAGTCTACCATTGACCGCATCCTAGCACTGAGGGGTCTCATGGAGCACAAACTTGAATATCGGAAGAGCTTCTTTGCAGCCTTTGTTGATTTTCGTAAAGTGTTCGACTCAGTTGATTGAGCTATCCTGTGGGACATCCTGAGGGTTCCCCTCGAGGTTGCTGGATATCATGGCCAGCCTGTACACTGGTACTGTGAGTGCTGTGCAGAGTGGAGGCAGAACCTCAGTGTTTTTCCCAGTTGATTCTGGGATGCCTCAGGGTTGTGTTCTTGCTCCTACTCTGTTCAATGCTTGTATGGACTGGGTGTTGGGCAAGGTCGTGGTGGTCCAGGGCTGTGGGGCATCTGTTGGTGAAGAAAAATTCACGGAGCTTGACTTTGCTGATGATGCTGTGATCTTTGCGGAGTCGATGGAGGCTCTGATCGGGGCGCTCGAGAGACTGAGCGAGGAGTCTGAGTGTCTGGACTTGCGAGTGTCCTGGATAAAAACCAAGATCCAGGCCTTTAATGACCTCTTGGGCACAGCCATCAGCAGTGTGTCTGTTTGCAGAGAGCGTGTTGACCTTGTTGAGAGGTTTACTTACCTCGGCAGTGACATTCATGTCTCTGGTGACTCTTCCTATGAAGTTGGTAGACAGATTGCGAGAGCATGGGGGGAGGGTCATGAGGTCGCTGGAAAGGGATGTGTGGTGCTCCTGATACCTATGCAAAAGGATGAAGGTCCAAGTCTTTAGAGTCCTGGTGCTTCCAGTCTTGATATATGGTGTCGAGACATGGACGCTATCTAGTGACCTGAGATGAAGACTGGATTCCTTTGGTACTATGTCTCCTCAGAGAATCCTTGGGTACCGTTGCTTTGACTTTGTGGTCGAATGCGCAGTTGCTCATGGAGTCCCAAATGAGACACATTACCTGCATTGTGAGGGAGCGTCAGTTACGGCACTACGGCCATGTGGCACGTTTCCCCAAGGGTGATCCAGCTTGTAAGGTCCGCATTGTTAGGGACCCGAGTGGCTGGACCAGGCCAAGGGGTCGCCCACAAAACACCTGCCTGCAGCAGATAGAGGGTAATTTCTGGAGGGTGGCACTGGACCACGCGTCTGCCTTGGGGGTTGCCAACCAGGATCCCGAGTTGTTTTGTCGTGTAGTGGGTGCAGCAACGCACTGTACCAGTGCGTGCTTCTCAACTTGACTTGACTTGAGATATATATATATATATATATATAATATAATAATATAATGCCGATAGTTTGAGAACATCATGCTTTTATCTATAGTCAAGCTGACTGTCCACCTTAGGAACTTGTATCATCCAAGGACCAATTAGGTAATATTTTAAATGGCCTAAATCTATATATTTAAGTATGACCAATGCTCTGTTTTCATAGAGACAAACACTTCTTGTCCATAAAGGGTCAGCAGTGTGAATCATTAAGATAAGATTACTTTGAGACAATGGTGTATCAGGTTATAATGTAAAGACAACATTTCAGATTGTAAAGTATTTTGTCTAGGTTCAGTGTACTGTAAAACATGCCTGTTGTGTGGCAAAGTACTGCTGTTTATCTTTGTTTTATTCCCTTTATGATCAGTGCACTCTTGCTGCCTCTATCTGCTGTTATGATTGCTATTGTCAGATTAGGCCATCTGGTAGCGGGTGGGAGTATTGTACTCTCCCTTTGTTTCTATAGTGCTGTCAAAACGCACTATGGTCAGACAGGCTTCCAAGCTTGCAGCAATATTTCTGTGTGTTTGAATGCTGCTGAATGAGCAAAGGTAGATTACTGGTGTGGAAGATTCTCTTTTGAGTGCAGTAAAGTAAATGCAGGTGGCTAAACTGAATTAATGTGTTCTTTTGCAGCTTAAGCACTGTTTTAATTTTTATTATTGTTAAGATGCACTGAGGTCACAAAGTATCTACAAATTTAAATAATTTTATCCAGAGGAAAATATTTACAAAGGTGCATATTTATCATATATGATCATGTTTACACATACACCATTTAGAATTTGCATGTGAATATATGTATGTGGTACTATGCCAAAGTCTTATGCACTTAGGAAAAAAAATGCTATAAAGTGGAATTGCTTTTGAAAATAATTACATGAATAGTTTTTATTAATCAATAAACTTCATGTTGAGTGTAGTAAACAGAAAAAAATAAAACATTAAATTGTTATGAAAACCCTTTGCCTTAAAAACAGCAGCAGTTCTCTTAGGCCCACATGCACGCAGCCACTGAAGGAACTCGCATTATCAGTTGTCCATACCTCTTGGAGAGCTTGCCCCAGTTCCACTGCAGACTTTAGCTATCTTACTTGTGTCTGACTCTCCAAATAGTCCCAGACTGGCTCAGTGATGTTGAGATCAGGGCTCTGTGGAGGTCATACCATCTGTTGTAGGATTCCCTGTTCCACTTTTTACTGCAGTGTTTTTTATTTTGGCCTTATGTTTGGAGTCATTGATCATGCTGCAGAATGTTGGGAAAGACCAGATTACTGTTGTTGCATGATGTATAATAATCTGCCTGTGTGTACTTCTCAGCACTGAAGGAACCACTAATTTCGATTTGCTCATCATCTCAGTTTGCAAGGAACCTCCCCCATGTCTTGCAAGTGTGTTGTCTACATACTGTTATTCAGCACTTTGGTGGACAAACTGCCTTGTATTAAAACCAAATATTAAAAATTTTAACCTATCATTCTGGAACATTTGCCACCGTTTTTCTGCTCCTAGTCCCTAGTTTTTTTTTTTTTTTTTGCATCGTTAAGTCTTTTTGCTTTATTTTTACCTTGCAGGAGTGGCTTTTTGGTTGCAACTCTTCTATGAAGACCATTTCTGGTAATAGTTCTCTGGACTGGTTTTTACCTATTTTTTGCCAGCTCTGAGCTTATAGTGGAGCTGGACATCTTCTCCGATTTATAAGGAAAGTTAAGTTTGATGTATTTCTTGTTTGCTGCACTCCATTTTCACTATGTTTACAGTCCTCATCCTTGACTATTTGTTTGTGCTTGTGCAGAACAGATTTAATAATATCTTGAAACCTCTGTCTACCAAAAAGGTCTGCTTGGGAGAGACCTTGATCAAACAGTTTGACCATTTGGTTTCTTGTTGCTTTACTTACTTCTACCATGGTGTAATATTTGCAAGTCAAAACTGCCATATCTGCCAAAACCCCACATTTTTAGTATGGCTAATTCTTGCCCAGTTTTATTCCCTCTACACAGCCATTTTTGTTTCTTTTACTTACCCTCAGCCTACAGATGATGTCATTGATCATTAGCACCTGTTTGTCATATTTGTTTATTTAAGCACTGCGGTATATGCCTACAAATATCTCATATTTATTTAAATTGAAACTGGTCTGTTACTATGTTAGTTTCTTTCTTTATGGACTTTCAAATATCATATTTAATTTTTTCTCGAAAGGAATTTTTGAAGAAAAAAAAATAAAAAGCTTTTTTTTGTTGACACATAGAACACATAAAAACTGTCGAACACAAATATTTTTGTGAACTAAAGTTCCTAAGACTTTTGCACAATGCTGTAGTGCATTTATATTATACTTGTATATGGTATAGAATAAATGCAGCTGTAGGCAAAAAATAAAAAAACAATTTTGAGGCATACACACATATGTATATACATGGGTCCATTTTCCAACCAGTTTAAACCAGGGCCAGGATGTTACCCAATGTGCCTTTCAGATGTTTTCCTTTCTCTTAATGTGATTTCCTTTTAACATTATACTAAGCTGTTTTATTTCTTTGTTAAGAAAAGGTTTGAATTTATTTTGTTAATGTACCCTTTTCAAGAGGTACTGCTGCATTTATACTTGAAACAGATTGGTGGCTATTGTAGTCACAAATGTTATATGATTCAAATATTTATTATTATGATGAACACAGGAATTTGTTCTTGCCAAAGACTCTAAAGCCATGTTTATGTCTAGCTCTGTTTTATGAAAGACATATTGATATTCACAACCAATTCCGATTCTTCAAGCAGCATTAGAGGACAGCTGTTACAGCTTCCTTTCAGAAAGTGACAGACAAATCACGATGTGTAAAGTCGCTTTGGCACAACACTTGAACCCCTCCAGTTTGGCATTGTTCAGAATCTTGCTACTGTATGGTGTCATACATTTTCACATTGCTTAAGTTTTAATGGTGTCTTATATCTAAAAAACTTTTAGTAATTGCCATTGAATGCTTTTTTATATTCAGAATGTTTTTGTATTAAAGTAAATTATATTATTTTATGTATAGATGCTACAAAACTGAGCATTTGTTGGGAGATTTAATGATGCAGCTGTTAGCATTGCTGCCACACGGCTTGTATGGAGTTTGTGTTCTTCCTGTGTCTTTATTTTTTATTTATTTATTTTCTGGGTAGTCTTGTTTTCAACTGCATCCCAAGATGATCATTATCAGGTGTAAATTGGCCCTATATGAGTATAGTTGTTTAGCTAAGTGGGCCCTGTGTTCCCGTATTGGGTTAGTTTCTGTATTACACCCATTCGAATAAAGCTTCCTGCCACTCTGCATTAGTTTAGTAATTCTGACAACATTCTGCAACTTTTGCATGTGGTTTTATTTTTTTTGTTCTTTCACTCAGATCAAAACCATGTTTTTTTCTGAGTGAAAAGCTTCACAGATTCTGTGCTACACAAGGGTCTAGACGTTCGACAAAAAGGGAGAAGTAAGATAGAGGAGACTGCTGTAGGAATTTGTGTTTTTTGTAGTAGTTGGTGATTTCAGGGCTCAAATTATTGATGAAAAATATAGATTAACAAAGATTTTGAAATGCTTCTCAGACGTGCCGTTTTGCCAGACTTTTGTCTCTTCCTTCCCAATCCGTATTATAATTTGTACTTCTGTGGTTTCGTTTTTGTATGCTAAGCAAATGACTCAGAATCTCACCATCAGCTGAATAATTCACCATGCACTTCTGGCTGTTAGGCTTACTCACTTGCATAACTATGTCTTTTGCATCAAGGACACCTTGTTCTGCTTAGAAAGATTATGAGAAATGAAGACATGCTTTTGTTAAGTAAGAGCTGTCTCTATTGTCGAGGATTTCTGTATTCTCAAAGCAGTTTAATTTGGGATATTTAAGAGCCGGCTAAGCCAAAGTTTAAACACTGATGCAAGTCCAGAGTGGTAGCATGATCCAGTGTAGCACTGTGTGACATTTCAGTGAAACAATTACAATTTTATATTCTTTTTTTTTTTTTTTTTTTTTTTTTTTTTTTTTTTTTTTTTTATTGAATGACACCTGTGAGCATTTTGATTCTGAGTTTGAGCTGAGATGGTGATTGATTGTGTGGAAGAAAGGACAAATAAGCAAGGGAAAATCCATCATGAAAAAACTAATTAACAACAACATATTAAAGCTGCAAGGGTAATATTTCGTTATTAACTGTTTATCAATTAACTGTAATTAGCTTCTGAATGTGTCTGTGTATATCTTGTATGTATAATGGGAAGTCTAAAAATTGAAAGCACTGTTTATGAGAAGGATTTTAAGAGTCATAGTGGACCCTACACTATCAAATGCCAGACAATTTAAGTCATTAAGAATCTTAAGACAATATGAGGTTATATAGCTTGATGTGTAGAGTACAAATCCAAGGAGCTTTTGCTTAAGCTTTATAATGCAAAGTGAAGTGTCACCTGGAGTGCCATGTCCACTTTGAGACCATTGGCTCCAAAAAAGACATAATAAAATGGAGAAAAGCAACTAGGCTGATTACAGGACTTTAGGGAATAAGTCATACAGAAAGATTGAAGAAACTGAACATTTTTAATTTAAACAAAAAATAATTAAGAGGTGAAGAATGAAGTGTTTAAAAGCATGAAAGGAATTAGTACAGTGGATTAAGAATGTTTCTTTAAAATGAGTTCAACAAGAATACAGGGACATAGCTAGAAACTGGTTAGGAGTTAATTTCACACAAACATTAGGAAGTTTTCTTCACACAGAGAACCACAGACACATAGAACAAGTTACAAAGCAGTGTGTGGGACTTGAAGAACCTCCATAGCTTGACTTGATGTTATTTAGGTGAACTTTATTGGGCCGAACGGCTGAATGTTTTAATAATGTTATATGTATGTGTATATACAGTATATTTTTACCGTATGTATGTATAGTATGTACACACACATTGTGTGTAACATGGTCTTCTATATGTGTATGTATTATAATATGTTTATAGAGTCTTCCACATCCAACACATCACCCCTCTCTGGCACCATGGTCAGTGAATTAAACTGTTTTACCTCTAAGTTTCAAAGCTTGCTTACCTGAAAATATTAAATATTTTATCTTCAATATAGCAAAAATACAAATCTTTTTGTTTATATATGTAAAATATAAATAAAAAGACGGCCTTAACTTGTAAGTGGCTACTTTATACTAGTGTATAAGGAGTATGATGAGTGGGCAATAGCATGTTCCCCCTACGTTAAATACAGGCAAGCAGCTCGTTCTGTTTGGGAGTGCTAATGGCCTCCCTAATTGCACCTGTGTAAGCAACCATTGAATTTGAATTTCTGGCCTAATGACTTTCCAGTAGTTTGACATCCATTTTACTTTGAATTCCCAGCTTGCGTCTTCCTGTAATAGCTAAAAGTCCATGTGAAACTGTGACATGCATGATGAATGAATGTTCATTATTACATTCGAAGAGCGTTGCATACATGTTTTAAATTCAAATTAATTCTATTTTGCCGGCAACTGAAATATCTGGTAATCCTAAAACACCAGTTGTTTCAGGAGAAACGTACACAAATAGTAAACTTTTGCAAGATCTTTCAGTATGAAGTCTTTTGTGAAAGAACAATAAGGGAAGTCCTGTGAACTGTAGCTGCTTGCTTTCATAGCTCAAAGTGAGGCTATCTAAAAAAAATTGGATATAACAGCCTTCCCACGTGGTGCGTGCTAAGATGAGGCGGTGGTTCTTTTGGTGCTGAGCATGTTAGTAGCACTGTGGGATTTGCTAATTGAATACAGGGGAGCTTTTGTATTTTTTTCCCTGACATGTTAACAATAGCTTTGCTATTTCTTTTTTGCTCTTCCATATAGATTTTCCACTGTTGGTTTTTCCAGTCCAGGTGATTCATTATGGATGTCATATCACAAGATGTTCTTGAATCAGAGAGTGTAAATGAGTGTCTGAATGAGCAGCTGCTGCCTCTTCATTATGAAGCTGCTAACAGCCCATTTCTTCACTATGACTTAATATCGCTTTGCTATCTGGTACCTTGGTCTGTTGCCTTTGGTTTAGAGGTTTGCAGCATGTTCTTTTGTACTTATCCCATGTCCTTTTAATAAGACATTCATCACCAATCATTCATCAGAAATCATTCACAACTCCATTTTTGTCTCTGGAATTCGCAAGCGATTCCAGATATAGTTTATCAGCTTCCTTATGACTGAAATGAATTGGGTAATGTCCACCCCCACCTTTTTTTTTTTTTTTTCCGGCCTGCAGGTGTGAATTAAAAACTCCTGATGAGAAACCGACAGAATGACAGCTGATTAAAATAGAACTCAGCAGTTTATTGCAGGCTGACTGGATTCTGTCTCTCTTTTCATCAGTGCTAGGTGAGCACAGAAGACTTTGAACACACAGTGATGGCTCAGGCAAGCCTTTGAGTGAGACGTGTTTAATTGGCCAGCTTCACACTTTGTAAACACTGAGGTTTAGCTGAGACCAGCAGGGTCACAATGATGACACTATTGTGCCTTTGGAAATCCTTAGGCTTCCACTATTTATGTATTATCTATTTATAAGTGACATTTTTTTCTGAAAAAATTTTTATCTACAGTCACTACTTGATACAGGAGCAACTGTTGAAATGATAGTATGTAGAGAGATTCAGTTCCTGTTTTCTGGTGCTGCCCTCTGAATCTTTTTGAATCTAAGAACTAAATATAGAAGAATCCAGCACCACAGAAGCATACCTTAATTAGGTGATAATATGCCCATCCATCCAGCTTTAGGGCAATATGCACCATCAAGTAAAGTTCTTGAAGCTCATCACAAGTTAATAAACCAAGAATAACAATATATAATATTGTACATAATATAAATATATAATAACAGTGTAACAACAAGATAAATTAAAGAATAGTAAATCTTCAAGCATGTACTGTATTTTAGTCAAATTGGGAACTAAATGATCATTAGCGGCATGTTTTTTGTCAGTAACTACATTTCTTTCCTGTCTTGATCTAGTGTTAATTTTGGGTTCTTGTTGATTTTCCACCATTTAACTGATAGTTTCTACATGCAAAGTGTTGGAATCAAGCAGCTTCTGTAAGCTTTTGGCTAATTATGTCACCCTTACAGTGATGATTCTTTCTAGTTCCTGGCATAATCTGATTGGCTACTTTTTCACTGTAGCTAGTTCTGGATACTAGGAGGGATTTTTTCAATTAATGAAAACGGTGTATTGCTGAACATTCTCTGAATGACTAACTTTAGTTCTTTAGGTGGAGAGTAATCACTGCCTATTAATAATATAATGTTCTCAATCTGATCCAATTTAGAGTGGTGGAGTTGTAGGCAGCAGCTTTATACACAAGGCAGAAACAGCTGTGTATGGGGCACCATTTCATAGTAGGGACCTACTCACACACACAACCCAAACCCCCCCCCCCCCATGATCCATTGGTGGCAAATTAGAATAGCCAATTAAACTAATGGGTTGTACAAATAAAACCTAAGTAGACGCAGGGAGAATGTGTAAAGTCTACACAAAAAAGTCAATGTCCAAACTACGTTTTCATCTAAAAACTGTTGTTTTTAAATGAAAACTGTCTTCATCCACACTAGTGTTTTTTTTTATTGTTTCCGAAAGGATCGCTACACTAAATGATTGAAAAAGCATACAATATAGATGTTCACCTAAACTAGGCATGTGCGCATAGGCAGAAAAAAATCCTCCAAGGGACGGTAATGCTGCTGGCCACAGGATTAATTGCAAAACTATAGCAACTTTTGTCTCATGTCTGCAGCATTCAAACCATACAAAACACAATTTAGGTGCATTCAGATAAGCAGAATAACAAGCACAATGAAACACAACTCTACTATGTCTGCTGTGTTGGAAGGGTCAGTGGATGAGACATTGTAATAAGCAGGATCCAATCAGGGAAAGGCTATATTATAAGCACGACCAAATCAGAACATGATTAGAGTCAGCATTTTTGAAAATCTTTTTGTCAGTCCTCACCACAGTGCCAAGCTGGTGTTTTCAGAAGTACGTGGCTCTGGAGAGTGTTTTCAAGAGTTTTTGGGGGTTTGAGGCAAAAAAGGAGACTAATGTCTGCACTTTTAAATGAAAATATAGTATAGTAGATGGGGTTAAAGACTGGGAGCAGAATTTAAACCCAAAACAATTGGTCAGTGAATGCAGCATTAATAACTAATGAGGCACTCTGCCACTCTTCCTAATAAGAGCTCATGAAAATAATTAAATAAGTCTTCATATGTTATGATTTAGGTAGTTATGGGTAAGACTGGATCAGAAGACACTTGGTTGTAATGTAATTGTTTTCGGTAAATCTGATTCTGTTGTGTCCAAGAGACAAAACAGGGGAATATTTCTTACATAGATGACACTATTGTTTCCACCGTTGCACAGCTGAATGTTTCTGACAAGAACTGTTTTCATCAGTCTTGCTATTTTGAGGACTTTAGTAAATTTATTCCATTTACTTGTAATAGTTATCATCAAGCCAACCTGCTAATGCCAAACTCCTGTGTGGGTTTGTCTGTTGAAATGTTGCAGCATCCATATGGGTGGTGGAAATTATCAAGGTTACTGCTGACTATTGAGAATGTCAGAAAACAAATCAGTGGAGCCCTTGGGTTTAGTACTGTTTGGAGTCTGCTTCAATAGCAGTCTTGTGCAAAGTATACACTGAGGTGGTAAATATTTAAACTGGCAATGATATGCATCTGATTCTCTTGAGATAGTCCAGAACAGGCTGTTGCTTAAGAGCCAATAAAACTCAAAAGATAGCATTCATTGCAAAGACATGAGTAATGTTGGAAAGCCTCTTAGCTTCTAACCTACTGTTGCATGTACATATAGCATGTGTACAGCTTGCTGAAGTCTTTCAGACCAGACTGTGTGAAAGCACCATTTTAACCTATTATACATGACCTATAAGCATTATGGTATCATTGTCTCCTCTGTTTTACAGCTACAGTGGCTGTTTATGTTTCAATTCTCATCGCTTTTGAACCTCACCTTTCAAACCATTTCATGAAGTGATGGGAAGTTGGGCTGTGAATGAAAAAAAAGTACAGTATTCTTCCAAATAACTCATTCATATTAAATGCTTGTATGTTGACTTACGCTAATGGGTAGAATTTCCATAAAGAAGATTTAAAGTGTGTAAGCTTCGTGCTATCGTGGGCTGCATCAGGAGTGGGCAGGAGGAGGAGTATAGGAACCTCATCAAGGACTTTGTTAAATGGTGCAACTCAAACCACCTACACCTGAACACCAGCAAAACCAAGGAGCTGGTGGTGGATTTTAGGAGGCCCATACCCCTCATGGACCCCGTGATCATCAGAGGTGACTGTGTGCAGATGGTGCAGACCTATAAATACCTGGGAGTGCAGCTGGATGATAAATTAGACTGGACTGCGCTCTGTGTAAGAAAGGACAGAGCCGGTTATACTTCCTTAGAAGGCTGGCGTCCTTCAACATCTGCAATAAGATGCTGCAGATGTTCTATCAGACGGTTGTGGCGAGCGCCCTCTTCTACACAGTGGTGTGCTGGGGAGGCAGCATTAAGAACAAAGACGCCTCACGCCTGGACAAACTGGTGAGGAAGGCAGGCTCTATTGTTGGCATGGAGCTGGACAGTTTGACATCTGTGGCAGAGCAACGGGCGCTGAGCAGGCTCCTATCAATTATGGAGAATCCACTGCATCCATTAAACAGTGTCATCTCCAGACAGAAGAGCAGCTTCAGTGACAGACTGCTGTCACTGTCCTGCTCCACTGACAGACTGAGAAGATCATTCCTCCCCCAAACTATGCGACTCTTCAGTTCCACCCGGGGGGGTAAACATTAACATTATACATAGTTATTGTCTGTTTTTACCTGCATTATTATCAATCTTTAATTTAATATTGTTTTTTGTATCAGTATGCTGCTGCTGGAGTATGTATCTATCTATCTATCTAGTGGGAGACATTTAGGAAGTAAACATTTTTCCCTTTAGCGCTTATTCACTGATTAAGGCTTGCCACTCATTGTTTATTTCTTTAATCTGCCTTTTATTGTCGGGTTATAAAGAGCAACGCCTTCAGTAAAGTGCTCGATTTGCACTTTAAGGCAGCTTCTTACTTGAAGGGTTTTATTTAATTGTCTCTGCTGTTTTAACTTGACACTTTAAAGTCCAGGATAGGGTTGACTGAGCTTGTTCTTCCAGATGACTGGTAGGTAGAAAGTGCTGCCCTGGCAGCCCATCACTTCATATAAGACTACAAGCAGTTTAATATCTCCTCTTCTTTAATTCAGTTTATTTCAAATTATTCTTTTAAGAACATTTCCACTTATGTGCCCAGTATGCTGTACAATAAATAATTAATGCAATGTTTTTTTTTGTATTATTATGAGTTTCCCCCAGTTGTCCCTTTTCCTCAAAGCATTATACACTTCTTGCCATCTTAGGATGAGACACATTTTCCTCTCATTTTGTACCATCCCTCCATTATTTTTTTCTTTACATTATGCCTCTTGTATAGTTAATATCTTCATTTTACTCTTCATGCCTAAACCACTACAGCCCATTTCCCTTCAAGTGATTCATCATCTAAACTCTGCACTCATCATCTTCTGCATCAGCGAAACTGTAAAACTTGCCATCCTTTCTAAATGTATTAATGTTCCATCACCTGCTGTCAAATTTCATTGCCATATACCATGAAAGAGTGGTCCTGTAGGGCCGGTTTATACTTAACGCTTAGCACGCATCATGGCTGCCACATATTCCAAGTGGTGTTTTGACATGTCGTCTGAGCCCGTTGTCAGAAATTAATGCGATGTGTACACAAGTTGCAGTACCAGCAAAAATATAGGTGGTGTGTGTGTGTTCAAGTTTTGGTATGTGATGTCAGTATCGTTGTGATGGCAAGTGCACTGCAGCTCCCACAAGATAAATTTGCATACTTCGATGTTTGATGAATGGTTTAATATGGTGAAGCAAATCATCAGACTTAAATGCTGACATGCGAAGGTGCTTTTCTTCATCCGTTTCTTGCATAGCCAATACAAGCATCACATTTTCCCGAATGTAATACATTTTAAGGTCTCGCATGCCATCTTTATCACTGTTGCTGTCATTTTGCATCAGAATGAAAAAAAACTTTTAACATCTTTGTCCCTCAACTCACAACACAGTGAAACCGAACAGTGTTTTCTCACCCTGATGATGTCTTGCAGCGCCACTTGGCGGAATCCTCAAAATTTACTTAAAAGTATGCGTGCAAGCATAGACAGTACACTGCTTGAATAGCAGCAGCATTCGTAAGCGTGTGCATCGCTTAGTGTTAAGTTTATTCTCTGCCTTACTGGCCAGGACTGGAAATAGATTCTATGAAGTACAGCCATGCTCTATGAGCACTGACTCTGCTCCTTCACTTGCAGGCAGCACTTCACTTTAGTTGCTGCATTTGGTCATCAACTTTCTCAAAAATAACTCAAGTACTAATATTTTAGACTGTCATTATAAGCATCTGACAGGTACATTGCACAGTCAAATTCTCTTGGCCACCTGCAAACTCCCAATACTATGAGGATCACACTGCTCCACGCCTGTATGATCAAATGCTTGTGTTATAGCATCATTCATCTGAGATCAGTGACATTTAGTTAATCCATGCCTTTTTCACATAAAAATAATTGGCTCTTTTGAAGTAGCTACTTAATATTTGATATCATTTTTATGAATACCTAATGACAGAGTCTGAACCCTTTCTACACTCTTTTTTTACTGTTCACTTATCTTGTTTCTAAGGTCATTGTATGTATATTTACTTACACAATATTTAGCCTAATTCAGTCCTCATGCTTTTTAAAAAATAAAGATCAACAATTGTTATCTTTAGATAAGCTAAGAACTAGGCTTGCCTTTTTAGACTGTGTGTTTTCCTGTCTCATTCAGTTAGTGCATTTACATGTGCTTCGATAACCTTGTTATTCACAGAAATCTGAGTTCTAAAATGCCATGTAAACCCTTATTCTGTTAGAGAAATCAGGTTATTGGCCTCTGAGAAACAGACGTACAGTAGATTTTTCCACAAATAACCAGATTATGCAACCTTGTAAACCCTTAGCCAGGTTAATGTTAAGGATTTCGTAGTCTGTAGTCTAATGCACTTTGTCAGACTGCCATGTATTTGCTTCGCATAAGCTTTCAGTAGCCACAAGGAGAAGCTTCCAAAAAATACATTTCCAGAGGCAAATGTTCAGATGATTATATCATTCACTTTCCTTGCTGACATAATCTGTCTAAATATTTCAGAAATCACTAGATTTGTGTTAATGAGCTTGAATGTACACTGCTACAATTAGCAACATAACCTCGAGAGCAGTAGGGTAACACGTAAAAAAGTAAAATTCACTTTGTGGTCTCTTTATAAAGTAATGAGCAATCTAATGCAGTACTTCTCTTATTAAAGTAAAAGTACCCATATTGTTGTTATTCCAGCAGCACTAGAGTGTAACACACACGTAGTGGGTCCTTTGCAGGGCTCAGTCACACAGCCAAACAGAAATGAGTTTGGTGAATGCAATTTCGGTAAAAGAACTTATAAATAAAGCATCAATTTGACTAAACATATTTATGAAACACACAAAAAACATTTCACTGGTGTCATGCTTATTTTCAGTTTCACTGTGTCTGATGATGATGTTTAGCTCTTTCCTTGTGCGGTTTAGCGAGGTCAGAGTGTTCTGGTAAAGAAGAGCTCCAGAAGGTTACTTGCACATGGAAACACTGATTATTAAAATGCCAAGGTTCTGCTTTAACCTGGTCATTCACCTTAATCCGGTTATTTGTGTGCATGTAAACACAATAAGTGATTTCTTTCCCAACTTCTGACTTCCTTTATATTTTGTAAAACTGTAATCCAATATTTTAGTCATCTTGTTAAATTAAAAAGCTAAAAAAATTGCAATATTCTTGTAATATTTCATAAACAGGCCACAAGTGTAATTCAGTGCAATCCTTTTATTCATTTACTGTATTCACTTCCCATACACAATTTGTCCAATTCGAAGCCCCTGGACTGGCGCCTGTCTAACAGCATTAGGTGCAACCAGTGACATCATGTTGTATGTAAAATTGTGGTGCAAGTAGAATTTCAAAATCGCAATACAGTAAATTTAAAGTTGGGTTGTTCTTTAGGGTAAACTCTGGAAAAGCCTAAGTTTACACTGATGTTGCTGTTATTTTAGCTGATTTTCATTGTGATATTTTTAATTCTCCATTTGACGTTTTGTTGAATCAAGAGTAGTTAATGATATCACTCTTCAAAATGGGTACTACATCATATGCGAGGTTGATTAGAAGTGGTCACAGAGTACACTTGCAGCAACCAAATGTAAATAAGAGGACATCTTATTATGAGGCAGAAGAGGACTTATTTATTTATTATTCATAATTCATTTTTCTTTCAATATTATTTTTATTTATTTTATTTTTTTTGCAAAGCAATATTGACTTCAGCCAGACTCTGCTGTTGATAAGCTTGTCAGGAGCCTTTGTGCACATTCATTGATATAAACTGAATAACTATTTGCCTCAAAGTTGTCACATACTGCCAATAAATTGCTCATAAACTGTTACAAGTTTTTTTAAAATAACAGAAGGTGTAAAGCACATGTTAGCTATAATAGTCAGATTTTGAACTATGGCAGTTTGCTATAAGGTGCAATTAAAGAAGTAAGTTAGATGGACAGTACCACTAATCCCATACAAAAATATGCATTAAGTAACACATTAACTCCTAAATAAAGACATTAGTTTAACTTTTATACTGTCACTGAGCGCAGATATTTGTGAGTTGGCAGTACTAACGGACTAATTATAGCATTATATTTTCATGTAATTTTTAGATTTTGATGAATGATGCCTGTTAAACCAATCCTCCTTCCCATGTCCTTGATCTGATATGTTTTGGAGCATCTCTAATTGCATTTCTTTTCCACATTAGATAATTTTAGTCCATAGTTGCTGATAAATTAAATGTATTACTTGGTTGTCATGTATTGGTCAATTGTTGCATCTTTAGTTGTTTATTTAAGAACAGTTCCCACACTCTCTTGTTTAGTGAACTTTTTCTCTAACTGATAGGTTTTAAAACCTTGGGAGTGTAACTCGCTTGTATTTTGTTCTGAGCTGTTGATCAATTTTGTAACCTGTCCTGTAACACTTTTTCCTAAACAGTCTCCCAGGACTAATGTTTACTCAATTATGTTGACTTCTTTTGTAAGTTGCTTTGGATAAAAGTGTCTGCTAAGCATCTGAATGTAAATGTAAATGAATGAAAATCTTTCTTTTTATTTTATTACTATTGTTCATTGTTACTATTTATTGATCTGTGTTTCCTTCTGTACTTTATTATTGCTGCATGTTTAATGCTTCTATGCCACCAGCACTGGAAAAGAAAATGTTTCATTGAGATATCCTCAGGTTTAATGGCAATGAATGGAACTAAATGGAACCGAAGCTGTTGATTTAATCTCCCTATATGATCAAATTCATAAGGATAAATGTCAGCTTGTGTAAATTAAGTTATGATCACTTTATAATAAAGGCCCTGAAATTAGAGGTCTGTTTGTGTGTTGTTAATTTATTAACCTTTTTAACTTTATGTGGATGTGCATTATAGGATAGTTCAACTTAAATATCTCTACACAACATGGAGCTTACAGTATCCTTTTCAGAGTGTCCTTTTTTTGGATCATAAGATTATTTAGAATTTGCTGTTTTTAAAAACAATACTGAAATTTCTTGATATCCCCCAATCAAAAGTAACTTCTCCAAGTGACAATATGGTGAACGTTTGTTTTTGTGTGTAAGCTGATGCTTTAAGCCAGTTTTATGCCTATTTCAGGGTATATACTGTATTTTCATCAACATTAAAAAGTGATTTTATTTATTTATTTTGTAATGATGTGCATTTTAGGTAGAATTTCTGGATAGAGTATTTGTCACTACCCCATCTCTGAAGATATCTTTTATTTTAATTAATTGTGCCCTCCATAATGTTTGATACAAAGACACTTATTGGCACAACTCTTGTTCTCATGTTGAACAACGGCAACGGTTGACTCCAAAGGTAGTCATACGTAAAAAGCATGCCTAGGTATCTTATGGCTGCACTAATGAAGCAATGAGCAACAGCCGAGTATTCACAAACATCTGTGATGCCAAATGCTCAAATATTATGGTGCCTTGTTATCATTTCTACATGGTAAGACTGAAACGTATGCAAGTACCCTTAATTCAAGTCTACAATGTGCACTTTAATCACATCAGAATTGTTTGATTAGTAATTTTAAACTGAGGAGCAGAGGGGTAAATCGAGAAAAAAGGTGTCTTTGTCACAAACATTATGAAGGGCACTGTATAAGCCTTTATTTCAATATTCAACGAGTTTAACACCATACTTCTGTTATTTTACTATTTATTTGCCTTTTTTAAGTCTCTGCCGTTTTTCCATGTTTTGTTTTCATGTTCCGTTGACACATCATTTGGTAGGAGGATTTCCAGCTACTGTCATGAGTACAGATTTTTGAAACTAATGACCTTGTATCCTTTTGCTGAGACTCCAGGAGGCATTGTGTTGGACAAAGAATGATCTCCCACACTGATCAGGCCCAAAATTTTGAAATGCTTTCTGAAAAGTAACATATGGATTGCTTTTCATTATGGTTGCTTAGTGGCTAATAGGCTGTTATTACTTCAAATTGTATATATTATTACATATTCTACTGTACTTCTGGCTGTCTTTAACTTTATCATCAGATTTAAGTAAATATTAAAGCTATCATTTTAATACTGTGATTCATAAAAGTATGCTGTTTAAAATGTACTTAGATTTGCATTTTCATTAAAACTGAAGTGTTAAATGAATAAATATTTATTGTTTATTCATTTATGCTGACCATTCTTTCCTTCTTAGGATGTATATGTTCCAGAATTCCAGGGTTTGAAAATCAGAAAAGAACCAACCACTACCATCTCAGGGTTCTGGAGATGTGGTCTGCTCAACCTTCTACCTCCAAGCAGCCATCTGAAGCCACAATTCCTGATGACTTGAGCAGCACACTTCAACAGATTGTTGGTCAGTTGGATGTGCTTACTCAGGTAAGATACAACAGAATCCATTATTCTGAGATTTCGCGCTTGTGCTTTAGTGAAAAGCTTTAATGACCTAATTAGATTGGTTTTTTTTAGATTGTTTTCCTTTTTTAAATTGATTTGATGAAGCAGAAATGATAATGGATCGTGGATTGACCCGTCTCCTATTCTGTTACGTATTGTTAAGTCTTTGTGCTCCATATATACATAATCTAGAAGTGTTTTGTAACACAGAAATAGTACATTTCAACCCTTTTGAATTTGCCTAGATTTTAAGAAGTAAAAGAGGAGAAGAAAGCAAGGATATTTTTCTGATTACAATAGCCTGCTGTTTGGTGGCCCACACTGCAAAATTAGTGCATTCCAAAACTATTGATAATTGTCTAATCAATGAAAGTCCTGTTAAATGTAGTTTGGATGATACAGTAGAGGGATATTTGTGTAGTGCATGCACATTGACTAATAATAAGCTGTGAGCAAACCCAAGTTTATCTGCGTCGGCTGATGAGTTTGACTTTCTGTTTTAGAGCAGAGAAACCTGGTGATGGTCTGGATGTAAAAGTCCACTACATCAGACAAAATAATTGCACTCCTTCCACCTTCGTTCTTTAAACCAAATCTCTCAGTGTTGTGTAATACATTATACAAGTTATGGACACTGTGTTCCAGATATTTGTTGAGCAAAACATTTCTATGAAGGTCTTTTTCAACTCAGTGCTTCCTCTACTTTTTGTACTATAACATATAGCAGTACTTTGAAAAAGTAAGTACACCCCATTGAAAGGTGTGTGTTCTTCAATATACTTGCATATATGGATATTTGAGTTTCATTTCAACCATTTTTTATGGAGAACTGTCAACTAATTAAATATATAATAATGAAAAGTTTTCTTTTATAAATGTTCAATTAACAAAAAGTCACATGCAGTTTGTCTGCTGTAAAAAAACAAAAACAGACCCCTAACTTCAATAGCTGGTGTTGCCCCTTTGGCAGAAATAACATCTCATAGGTGCTTCTTATAATTGTCTATCAGTCTGTGGCATTTGATTTGTGTGGGCTTTCTTGCATGTGAACCCACACATTTCTTTGGTTTTAAAAATCTGGGTTTTGACCTGACCATTCCATAACCCTTCATTTTGTCTTTTTGATCCATTCTTTGTTAATTTGAGTGATTTGGGTCATTGTATTGTTGCAAGGTTCACTTAAAATTTAGCAGAAAAGCAGCTCCAAATCCATAAAGCTTCCACCGTATTGCTTTACAGGTTGTATGATGTTCTTTAGGTCAAAGGAAGTTCTTGGTATTCACCATTCACCATACATGACCTGTGGCATTGTGGCCAAAAGCTATACCTCTTTATCAAGACCACATCGCTCCAGTAGTCCTGATTTTCAACTAGGTGTTGTCTGGCAAAGTTTATTCATGCATATATGTTGTTTTTTTGAGAACGGAGACTTCCTTCCTGACCTGCATGTAGGGCAAAGGTGTGCTGTCTCTTTCAGATGGTTAACTTGTGCATTTAGACATAGATTGAGGCAAGACCTGTCTATCTGACATCCCTATTTGGGACGGATGATGTGGAAATTTTGCTGCTGGACTGGTGAGACAGTTAGACTGCATGTGAACAGGTAGATGATAAACATTATTGCTAACACCCCATTTTACCATGCTGAGATGGAAGGATCCCAACCAACCTGCCATAAGCCAGCAGCAAATGGAAATCCAGTTTTGCTTACAGTTTGATGAAATGTGCAATCACTTTATGAGGATCATTTTCAAAGATCCAGTGAAACGGGCAGATACTTATTAATGCCATCCTCAATGAGTTAAAGATGCTGAACCACTACAAAACTTTTTTTGGGATAGATCAGTATTTTTGTGTGTTTACTTCATATTAATTAATTTTCTAATTTTGGTTTGAGTAATAGGCAGTACTGTATGTCTTTGTAATTTATTCATTATAATCAAATCCTTAATTACTAATAAAATAAAAAATAGAAATAAATAAATGAGCAAGAGTTCCCAAACAACCAGCACATAAGAATACTTGGACATATTCCACCAAAAATATAGCAAATATTAATAAATCAACAATATTCCAATGGTAGATATCAAGATGATCTGTTAATCCACCTCACAGTCAAATGGGTGTGTCATGTTTAAAATCTGGTTGTTTTGCTTGTCTAAGCATTTTACCAGTTGAAAGGAGACTGTATGGAGGGTGAGCGAAGTGTTTGCAATCTGTTTTAATTCTCATCAATTCCAGCCGTAGTTCACATTGTACTTTCAGCTATTCTCAGCTATGATTCCTTCTGTTAGTTTAAAGGAGACTGTATGCATAAAGAGGATTTTTTGTAGATTTTTAGAAGGTGTGCTCACCACTCTCTGTTGATACTTCTTGACCATAGTATAGGTCGTTCACAAACACATACTCAATTACAAATGCGTAGAAAATGGTGCTGGCTTTTTATAGCACTACAGATTACTTTTCTGGTTTTCTTTATTACAATGGGTGCATCGATTTATCATGATAAACTGCTGGAAATACTGATTTATAGGAACTATAAAACACCACTGTTTCTTCACCTTCTTTCCATTCTCTCTCTGTTTGACATGTTTGCACTCTGTCACACTTAGTAGTGTGTGTGGTGGCATTTGAGGCTTTTCATTAGAAAGTCCATCTCTTCCACTTGGGTAGTATGCTTAACATGTTTGGTCCCATCCCTGTCATAGTCATTTAGTTTAACCCCCTTGAAAAGGGGCTCTTAACCTGTGGCTCCTGCCTATAGAGAAGCTCCATGATGTTACAGACATGCAGTCACAAACATTTGCACTGGTAATTTCTCCACAAATTTACAGTGTGTTTAGCGAATGTTTATCACTGCACTGTATGGAAAGGCATATAATCCTTCAGTAATCTGTATGTCTGTCGCAAACACTTCTTATTGTGTGTTTTTCCTTGCATTTAATAACCCAGAAATGCATACAGTAAACAATTGGGATGTGGGGCATTCAAAAGAGGAGGGGTGACAACAATCGAAAGGTGGTGCACTTTAAATCCGAGAGGTGAGCTGTATATGAAATAAGTATTAGTGGTACAAACAGCAATTCAGCTTGCTGCTGCTCATCATATTTGTTGACATTGGTACAGTGCAACCTCATCATTTTATGTGAGCACACTTTCTGTGCAGTGTGCCAAATTAAGTTGTGTTCCTGGGCACATTTCATGGATTATAATTTTTAATTGGAAATTGGTTGTACTATCACCCTCCTGTATCCTGAAAATAAAGAATTTATCTCCGCTACATAGTGTCAGAAAGCTGATTAATATAAGCATTTGTTATTTATGAAAAGCTAGCAAATTTATTTAGAATGCTATTTACCATACGTATATACTCACGGATAAGTTCTCCTGCGGATAAGTCGGGGCTTGATTTTACCGTTTAATTTACGGTATTTTATAATGTCGGTTGTATTAGTCGAATGTGGAAAACTCACACTATTGGTCCAAGAGATTATGATATGCTAATGTCCACCTGAGAGAGTAACCACTGAGCACACTGCCTTTTTTTTTTTTTCTATGTATTGTGCCTACGTGACCACACAGTCAAATGTATTCCAAATAGACGTTTGTACTGATTTGTGTTTTTTGTATCCCACACCCTCATACACCTTTATCGTAAGTGCATCCCTTATCTACGATGGAGTGTTCGATCAGAAGAAAATATGAAGCTGGTTTTAAATTAAAAGTCGGTTGAAGTAGCAAAAGAAATTGGTAACTGCGCTGCTGCAACAAAATTTGACTTGTCTGAGAAACTGATGTGAGATTGGAGGAGGCAAGAAGATGTATAAAAAAAAAATGCAAGTGTCACATTTTTGAATGGGCATATAAGTCGGGATCTGATTTTATGATCGATTTTTTGGGTTTCAAAACCTGACTTATACGTGAATATATACGGTAAGTAAATTAAGAAGGATATTTTTAATTTGGAGTTAAACTTTACTGGTCCTCTGCATTTGGTATTTTTGATAATGTTTCGATCTGAAAAAAATGAATTAACAAATATTGATGTCATTATTGAGTAATCATATACTTTATGCTTTATGTGTAAACCTAATATTAAGCGTCTTTTTTCACTTAAGCTTGTCCCTTTGTACAAAAACATCTGCTAAGCATATAAACGCAAGTGTACTGGTTAATCACATTGCTTAGTTTTTGCTCTTAGCCTGAGGAGGATGTTCATCACACTCCCTTGGAAATGTAATCCATTTGTCTTACTGTATTTATTTTTATACCATACATTTATATTGAATTAGTACACTATTTTAATTTTTCAAAGTGTATACTCATAGGTCAAAATTCAAATTAATTCATTTATTGTGAGGTTTTGGCGGAGCTGATATTCTTATTCATGTCCCTCGTTGCATCTGATATAAATCCTAAATGTTGTCTAGGCCTAATGAGGAGGCACTGGTTTAAATAAAACTGTTCAAGTCATTCATTTTCATTTACACCCAAGCTTCTTTGTTCCACATTTTCTGTTTTTTTTTGTTTGTTTTTAATCTGTCAAAAAATAAACAAATGGAAATAACTCTAATACAAAATGTTCATTTTGAATCCATGTATTGAAGTCAAAAGTAGTAAAATAATCATTCCCATCAAGCAAAGAGTTCAAATAAACTCAGGATTGAAGAGATTGGTTACAGGGGTATCCAGCAGCCAGTGAAGCTTTTGCAATGATCAGCAGTCCAGAGGCCAAGCTAAGTAGCCACCCATATATCACCTTTGTGTTTTGAACTTTATAACCCTTCCAATACGTGTGCTTCCCAAGTGGTCCTTTGAAGTATGGACAGGCAAGATGTTTTTTTCTCTTCTGAATGAAGACTGGCCTTCATGGAAATTACATTCTTGTTCAAGAAAACAGCTCTTAGCCAGTTTTCTAGACCATGCTATATATGGTATAGAATACATAAACTGTAATTTACATTCATTACTCTTTCGGTAGATTTCTCTGGCAGCACATAAAACAAACTCCAGGCGTAGTTCCCTTTGTCATTATTTATTTAAGGATCCAAGCTACAGAATTAATACAAGTTTCCCCCAATTTTTGCAGGGTAGCTGGAGTCTGTCTGAGCAATGGTCTCTGGACAGTGGGCCAGCCCGTTGCAGGTTGAACACACACACACACACACACACGGCAGGGGCTAATTTAATGTTTCCAAGCTACCTAACTTGCATGTCTTTGGGCTGTTGGAGGAAACGGGGGCACTCGGAGGAAACTGACACAGACACAGGAAGAAAATGTCACTGGAACTCAAACCCTGGTCTCCTTGTTTTGAGGCAGCAACATTACCAGTGCACCATCATGCCTTCCTGTTAATATATATCCTTAAATATAAGTTACAAGGCAATGATGCTGCATCCCTAATTATATTCTGCCGTCATACTTTTTCAGTTCATACAGTAGGTATGCCTCTCAGATTTTTAGGATATAAAGCTTGAAGTAAAATATATATATATAGAACACTGTTGTTCCTGTAAAAATCTCTTCCATCTGGTGTACTCTTTACCACCTTTGAATTACTTTTATAATACTTTTTATGCTTTCTAAATGTCATTTTAATTGTTTGGGGCACTTTGTGTTACACTATAAAGAACTGTAAGGTTATGCTGCTGCTTTATTTTTCTTTTGGTAAAAGGAAGGCACACGTTAGCAGTAATGGAGCATACTTTTCTATTAAAGACCAGCAAGGTTTTTTAGTGTCAGATAAAATGATGGAGCAAGCCATTAAAGTTTCACCGGGCTTCTGCCTTGTAAGTCCCTTGGAGAGAGAATGCATTAGAGAGACAGCAGAGTGTTTACTTCGTCGTTTCACCTTCATTCTTCCATTTCTTGTTTGATTAATGTATTTTGATTACCTAACATAAATTATACATAATGCTGAAAGTTTGATTTTGGGTGAAAAAACTTCAGAATGATTGCATGAAAGCAAGCAAGTCATTTCTCTTACACGGCAGTTTTTTTCGAAACCTCCCATATTGTCTCTTCTACCCATCTTTTCTTCATCCTTTCCTGTTTCATGAAAAACCTGTGTGTGAAAGCTCTGCAGTTCACAAATTTATGAGTTTTGGCAGGGCTTTTTTTACTCATGACAGTCTTTCCTGCAAACCTATACATTCATTTTAATTCTAGTGGTCAGTATTACTGGTTGCTCACATAGAGGCCAGTGAGCAGAGTTTACCAGAGTTTATTTTCTGAATTTTTGTAATGCAGATGGCAATGGCAGATTAATGCAGAACATAGTCTTTCAACTTTCTGTCAATTGTCAATTGCCTGTTGCCTTGTGGATTGTGAAGTTGTTCAAAGAATGCCGTTGGCATTTTGTTTTGATGCTTAATTCAATAACCCAAATTTGCATATTGTCATACATACATATATAGCATTCCTTGCAATGAAATTCAGCCTAAAATCACTAGTTTGCTGTTTTATATCTGATCATATATGGTTCCTCACTCAGAGGCAGGCACTCCATTTTCCTGCTCTCTCACTTCCTGACCAATTTGTCAGTGATTTTTTTTTTTAAACCTGGTTATATAAATAATATAAAACAAGCTGTAGTATTTCATTCATAGAATCTGTCACATTTAAGACAGTTTTTTTCCCCACAACCTAATTAATAAGAAGAGACTTGGGTTCAGTTGCCAGCAGATTGCACATGCTCCGTGTCTGAGTGAGTTTTCAAGTAAACCATTGTCTTCCTATGTCCCAGATATGTACTCTATGGGGTGAAAGGAAATTGGTGTGATTAAAACTGTGCCTGTATATATACAGTTAGGTTCATAAGTATTTGGACAGTAACACAATCTACATAATTTTGACTCTGTATGTCAACACTGTGGATCTGAAACAAAGCAATCAAGATGTGATTGAAGTGTGGACTTTTTTTTAGCTTTAATTCAAGGGATTTACCAAAAATATCATATGAGCTGTCTAGAAATAAGTTATTTTTATAAATAATCCCCCTATTTTTAGGGGCTCAAAAGTATTTGGACAAACTAATTTAATCATTTTTAATATTTGGTTGAAAATCCCATGCAGTCAATGACTGCCTGAACTCTGGGACCCCATGGACATTTGCAAGTGCTGGGTTTCCACTCTAATGATGCTTTGACAGGCCTTTACTGCAGCTGTCTTCAGGTGCAGCTTGTTCATTGGACATTCTACCTTCAGTTTTGTCTTCAGCAAGAGGAATTAATGTCCAATTGGGTTGAGGTCAGTTGATTGACTTGGCCATTGTAGAATATTTATTTCACTTCATTGCCTTGTAAAGCACTTGGTTTGCTTTTGCAGTGTGGTTTGGCTCATTGTCTATCTGTACTGTGAAGCATCGTTCTGTCAGTTTTGCAGCATTTGGCTGAATCTGAGCAGATAGTATAGCTCTTTACACTTCAGAATTCATCCTGTGACCCACTTAAATATGCAGCCATGCACGATCATTACCATAAAACTGTCTCCACCATGTTTCACAGAAGATGTGGTATTCATTGGATCCTGAACCATTCCTTCTGTTCTCCATACTTTCTAACATTCTGGTACTGTATATATTGATCTTAGTTTCCATTGTCCAAATAAACTGGACAGGCTTTTAAAAAATGTTTTCTGGTAAAGTCTAATCTGCCCTTCCTATGCTCGAGGCTTACCAGTGGTTTGCACCTTGTGGTAAACCCTCTGCTTCACTTCCATGAAGTCTTCCCTTGATTGTAGACTTTGGCAATGATAGATGTACCACCCGCAGAGTGTTCTTGGTTTGGCTAAATGTTATGAAGGGGTTCTTCTTCACTAAGGACAGAATTCTGCCCTCATCAAGCACAGTTGTCTTCTGTGGTTTTCCAGATCTTCTGGTGTTGCAGTGTTCACCAGTGCGTTCCTTCATTTTAAGAAAGTACCCAATAGTTGATTTGACATCTCCTTGGGCCTCATGTATAAACGGTGCGTACGCACAGAAATGTTGCGTACGAATGTTTCCACGCTCAAATCGCGATGTATAAAACCTAAACTTGGCGTAAAGCCACGCACATTTCCACGGTACCTCATACCCTGGCGTACCGCAATTTCTCTCGCTCGGTTTTGCAGACTGGCGGCACCCAGCATCAAAACAGTGCTACTGTTCTGTGTGGTCACCCTTTCTTTCTTAGATCCACATTCCTGACGTGGCTTTATAAATACACTGAAACTAACTGCATATTGTTTATTAGTGTAATGCATCTGATTGTAATTAACCTGCAGCAATGTAATGGTCCAGGGAATAGCCATAGTATTCCAAATACCATAACTGCTTTAGCGTTGTTACTCTCACTGCATCTTCTTCTTCTTTCAGCTGCTCCCGTTAAGGGTTGCTACAGCAGATCACCTTTTTCCATATTACTCTCACTGCACCACTCGGAGTATTTATATCACCATATCTGAGTGGGGAATCACAGCAGCAGCTGATTGGAAAGAGAATTATCGGTATACAGCATGAAGCAGACGCTGCCTCAGCCACGGTAAAAACGCTTCAGAGACTTTCCTGTACGGACTTCGCGGTTTAGAAAAACGTTTCATCCCAAGAACTATAAACGCACTCAATCAGTCCATCAAGTGCTCCTTGTAGAACTGTTTGTACTTATAAGTACAATTACCTCACTGTAAACTTGCACTACAGTTATAATATTGCACAACCTGCGCCACTTTATAAAGCGCGTATTTACATATGATGACGATATCATTTTTAAGATGAAATGCAGCAAAATATGTTGATTATATTATACAGATAAAACTTTAACTTCATTTAAATAATCTGTATTGTTAATAATTAAACGTGAGGACACGGTGCCACAGCGCTAGCTAGTTCAGGGATTGTTCCCTGCATTGCGTTGTATTCTTGCTGGTGCTGACATGACACTGGAAGGATAGACGATAGAATAATTAAACATGTACTACGAAGATATTTTAATGTTCCTTAAAAGTTTTGAAGAATCTGCGTTCTAAGCTTACAAATGGCTTCATATCTATTACAGAGCTGATTGTGTGGCGATTGGGTATTTGGAGAAAGAAAAGTAAGGACAGGAATCGGAGGTTAGTACGTTTGAAAGAGACAGTACTTCTGTAATAAATTATTTCATCGAAGGTCGCACATGGCGCAGCAAGCCTCTTGCGTGAGACATGAACAAGCACTGCGCCACCGTGTTTCCCATGTTTAATAACATGCTTTAACTCCTATCATCATGAAAAAGATATCACGTATACATCTCAGTATTATAATTATTCAGAGAGCTGTAATATCACAAATGTAATGGATTATGTGTCCTGTCGGAGAAAAAGAAAGCCCGTTTAAGAAGCAGGCAGTGATTCACATACATAGAGCACATAGAAGATCAAATACAGAACAAAGCATTTAATGTGCTACTTTAGTTACAATGAGATTTAAGAAACTAGTAAATTAAACAATTTTAAAATGAAGTTTATGATGTTCTACTTTAATGGCAAAATAAACTACGTGATTAAAGTGGAAATTTCGAGATTAAAGTTGACATTTCGTGCTTTTTTCCCCACTGTGTGCCTATTTTTTTTATCTGTACCCTAATAAGGTTTCATATGACACTCAGACAGTGGGCTACGACTCACCTTTTCACGGCGACTTTGATATGTGATTTCTTTTTTATTTCGGGCACTGTGCGACTTTGTGAACTTGAGCTTTCGAGTTTCTCCAACACTCTGTCACTCGATCAACTTCATTTTGTTGATTATACCATTGTTTAAACCAACAAATAGTGTTTTTTTCCTTTGCCTCCACTTGTTTATTCGCTGAAATTCTTATATTTTTCCCCTGTGCTTTTCCTATTGTCTTTTCACAGAAGGCTATTTATATTGATTTGCATATTCAAAGAGGCATAATTCTGGGAGGAGTTGGGGCAGGACAGAAGGCGCGTGCACTTGCGTTACTTTTTTACGCTGATTGGTATTTATGTAGAGGAAGAACGTGGAAGTTTGCATACGTACAGATTCCCACATCTGGATTTTTCTGTGCGTACGCACATTCCCGCTTTTGTGCTTACGCCATGTTATAGTGTGAGTTCTACGCACGCCGTTATACATGAGGCCCCTGGTGTTTCTGCTGTCACTCTGGTGATTTTTTTTTTTTTCTCAGCCTAATGATGGACTGTTTTTACTTGCTTGGAGAGTTCTTTGGACCTTATATTGAAAGTTCACAGTGACGAGCTTCAAAATGCAAATTCCATGCTTGGAATCAATTCGACTTTTTAAATGTTTCATAGTCGATAGAATAATGAGAGAACTGCTCACACCTGCCTATGGAACATCTTTTCAGTCAACTGTCCAAATACTTTTGAGCCCCTTTGAAATGGGTTGGGTGCTGTACAGAAAAATGGCCGTCATTCCTAAACAGCTCACACAATGTTTTTGGTAAACCCCTTAAAAGAAAGGTGAAAGTCTATACTTCAATCATATACTGATTGTTTTATTTCAAATGCAATGTGGTGGCATACAGAACTACAATTATTAAAATTGTTCCTCTGTCGAAATACTTATGGACATAACTTGTATAAGTGTACCTTATGATCAACTGGCAAGCCACAGCATGTCACGGGCTCCAACTACGAGACAGAGGTGTCAAATTCAAATCTAGTAGGGTTGTAGGAGTTTTGTTCCAGCCGCTTTCTTCTTTGGTAGCCAGTTACTACTGCTCATTTCATATAATGCTTTTGCCTTAATTATGACTGATTTGCTTAATTGTTTTTCTTAACTGACAGACAAACAATAAAGAAATACAAAGTGAGCCAACAAATGACCACCTAACTCAGGGATGTCAAGCAGTTCTTGAGGAACATCATTTTTCTCCAACCCAATTTTTATTTAGTTGTTAATCAAATCTCATTCTGTCACACCAGTCATTTCCAAAACTGATTTTCTTTTTTTTTTTTTGAGACTCCAAATATTTTCTGGAGTAGAGCAGATCAGTATTTCTCAGACCTTCATTTTTTTCAGGTGTTTTATTGAGACAGATAGTATATGAAATTGAAAGCTAGCCAGGTTCTGTTTTTGCTCACTCTGCATCTTGTTATTATTGCTTGGCTACTTGTTAAAGAAGAAATAAAACAAAATGGAAGACAGTTAAAATAAAGTCAACATATTATGTGCCCTTAGCCTTAGTCATTGGTTAATAATGGAGAATGGCACTGCAATGAAGACCTTCAGGAATGGAGTTTGACGTACCCAGTGTACATCCTAGTAATATAGAAATAACAAGTTCTGAAAGTATTTGTTTAACTCCATGGAATAGATGTGCACATATTATAAATTCATTAACATGTAGTAACAATAATGTGTCATTAGTTTTAGCATTCTATTGTTACACTCCAGCTAATCTTTCCTTTTTCCTTCCTGACTTTCTTGTTTAGTTAAAGCGATACATTGGTGATTCCTTTAGGTAGATAAATAGAACTTGTCCCAAGGGGGAAATCAGCTAGTTACATTTCAAAAGTGATGGAAAAATATTGTAGATAAAATGTTGAATTATAACTGTAGCAAACTGGCAAATGCTGAGTGAAGTAGACTTGACAGATGGAATGAGTCAGTAAACTGGTGATTATTTGGCTTCAGACCTACATTTATTGGGATTCTTGGCTAGACACACCAGGTCTTATTTAATATTGGAACGAGGGCAAAAGTACAATGTGGTGTTGGTCTGGAATGAGGGGACAAAGTGACGTGAACTGTTTTTTTTTTCCCTTTTTAAAGTGTTCTACTTTTTTTATATATATCATTTTATAAAGAAGTATATTGTTTCTGCTGTTAAAAAACAGAAAACAAAAAAAAAAACAAATGACCATGATTTTAATGAGGGGATTTATGTGACTTGGACGTTGTCACAAATTGAGATTAATACCCATGTCTTCAAGATCATGTCTTGACTTTTATTGCCTCTGCACTTTTCTTTGCTTTTTCCTACAAATTAAGAGATGATGTTCACATATTGTCATTGGATCTAAATAAATCTGTTTATTAAATAAATACTATTCAATAATATGGTATTGACACATACCATTATTTAAAGCCAGTTTCTTACTTACATTTAATTGCTAGATATCAAATTCACATATCATTCAAGATATATTTATTAATACACCAAATCACAAAATTCAATTTTAATGATACGCTGTTATAGCTGGGCCTTTGTACAGGTGCTATGGCATCTCAGTTGTTACCACCTTCTGCTTTACAAGTCCAAAGCCCAGTTTATCTCTTTGTGCAGTTTTCACATTCTCCTCATATATGTGTGGGTTTTCCAGAGGAGCTCCGGTTTCCTTCAGAAAGATGTACATAGCAGGTTAATTGCCTGTTCCCTAAATAAAGACTGGAATTATTCAATGAATGTGGGTGTGCATGAGTATGAGTATTTCCTGATATGAAGTGGAATGTTATTCATGATTGGACGACTGGGAGCTGCAGTGTGCTCAGTGCTAAAGGAATAGCCATTTACTGAACAATAGAGAGTACTGAAAATGGAGGAATGTAAGACATGCAGGTATTTATTCTGTGATAATGCATGGTGCAAGTCATTTTGTTAAATTTGATTGAGATGATGAGGATTGTTGGTTGTTCATTATTATAAGTCTTCTTCACTACTGGTGGACATTTATAGGAGCCACAGCACCATTTTCTTTCTCCCAGCATAAAAGATACCACCTTTTTTGATTACCTTAAAAAAGAAAAAAAAACTGTACCTCCTTCTTCCATCCATTATAATTCAGCAGGTTGCTAGAATTAAAGCAGTAAGTATTACCTGCCATGTAAAGGTAACTGCCAGGCCAATCAAATTTTGGCTGGTAAAGGAAAGGAATGAAGAGAAGTACCAAATAAAATGGAGAAAGTATTGCAACAAACAAAAAATAGATAGAAAAGTCACTCTGACTAACCATTTTCAAGGTGTCATGTATACAGATCACCAAAGGTCATTGATTAGGGTGTTGGCAACACCGGTATCAGTGGACGGTAGCAGTGGCTTTCTTAATTAATGCACTCCACATACTACAACTACAAGGTCTTAGAAGGTTGTGAACCAATGAATAGTGTGAGTTCACTGGTTCTGAACAATTTCACTTGATAACCAAGATGAGCTTGTTAGCAATACTACTCATATGAAGCACTTGAAAAGAGGTCAGTGAGAATGAGGTAATGTTCATCAAAAAATTATGGGGATCAGAAAGAAAAAAAACGAGGAGTTAGAAACGTGCTAGTTTTTGCAATAGGCATCCAGAGATTTAGCTCATGAGAAAAAACATCTGCCGAATCTTCAGTACCTTGCCAGGGTCCAAAAAAGATAAAGACATAAGTTCAATCCTATAAACCTGTCCTCAGTTTTCTCCATGCACTTTAGACATTCAGTGCTGCAGTGTCTCATTTCTATTCAAGGATTAGACAACCATGTAAAATAACTAAGGAAAGACTGAGAGAGCAAAAGAAACCGAATAAATGCTGCAACCATATTCAGGTAAAGCGTGATTGGCATTTACAATTACACAGTAATGTTGACTTAATTTAGTTATTCATTTAAAAAAGTAGTGAGAGGTTGGGTGCTATGCAGCCTCTTCCATGGTCCAGCTGGGGTTGTGTCAGTGTCATTAGGCACATTTAATGTTTTGAACATCTCCGGTGACTCTTCTTTAATAACTCACTTAACAGCGGTTCTTTTAACCTCCTTTTAACTCGGTGTGACAGCATACTGTTTAGTCCATCCATCCTTCATCTTAAACCTGCCCCGGATAAGCAGATAATGTGACCGCTGGAGCCTATCTCAGTACTCACTGGACACAAGGCAGGAACAATCCCTGGACAGGACACCAGTCACACTGTTTGGTTTGATTGCCTATTTTACAGCTCATCTTTTCATGGAGTAAAAACATTTCACTTGTCATTATCACAAGATGTATGCATTAAACCTATGGTTCTGTGAGATTAGTGTGGAAGTAATAATGTTATGGGCTGACTGCTATCCCCTCCAGAGCTGGTTTCTAAAATCAGTCCCACCAGCGCTGCCCCCAGTTTACTGTGACTCTAAAACTGGTTTATGTAAGTTTAGAAACAAGATAGAATGTTGCATTTCTGTATTAAAAAAGACTTGTCAGTGCACCTGGAGCAAGAACCTGTTTAAAATCTTGTCACCAAGAGATCATGTTTAATGTTAGCCAACCAAACTTTGGTCAGAGAAAGGATACACTTTTATGGTTTTACAACAAAGATCATCACATGTAACAGAATCGTACTTTTTTTTTTTTTTTTTTTTATGTTACGATTTGGTAAATTTGCTGTTTTCCATCCCCCCTCTTTTAGAGTTGACAGCTGATTATATGACAAAAGACTGCCTTTCTGTGATAACCTGGAAGCAAATAATATATTTGATTTTTATATGTCAGTAAAAAAGTAAAGCAAGCAGTAAATATGAACATTTAACTGGAGTGTTGTAAGTTTTAAATATGTTAGGACCAAATCATAGATTTATTTTTCTTTTATTACCGCTGGCTGACTCACACTATTAGTCAATGGAACAAAAAAAAAAAAAAAAAAGAGAACTGCAAAGAGAATATATCACTGCAATATTTAAGCTGGCACCATGGCTGCAAGTTTAATTCCAAACATAAGATATCCATTAATTGGAGAAAGGTAATTAAATGCAGAGTTGTACAAGAACTCTTTTGTTGTTTTCTTTTAACCCATTCTCCATTAACGACTAGAGACGCCAATTTTGACCACATGTTTTAATGCTTCTTGTAAATCCGCAATTGAATAAGTGCATTTTTTTTTCCCCTCCCCATTTAGCGTCCTATTTTACCATCTTTGAAAGTGTGACGGGATTTTCATAAGCCACACGAGGCAACAGTCTTTCTTCTGGTGACATGCCACTTTTCTAATTATTTTGGCTTTTGAAAGCTGAGAAGCTTTGTGGAATCAAAGAGAAGACATTTCTGAGGCGTTGTTATGCTGCACCATTCTGTTCTTGCTCTTCCATAATGAAACTACTGTTTTTTGTTATATAAGAGAAAGAGAAACGTCCAAACCTTTGATGGTCACAGTTTTGGCCCGTCTCTAATTTGGTATTACTGAATTAATTTTTGTCCGCTTGAACACAGTATTTTCAGATTGGTAATTTTAAAAAGTGAAACTCATTCAAGTCATGATTTCCGACAGATGTATAGAATACAGAAGTTTCTATAAATGCCCAGGTAATTCTGTAGGAATACGAGGCATTGAAAATAATAACTGGCTCCAAACCCCAGGTTGCAACTTGTTAATTTTAGAAAGTAATTCACCTCCGCAGACTGATGTATATTACATTAACTTTTCAGCTGTCTCCTACAAGTGTAAAACAAAGCAAACATAGTTTATGTTAATAGAAAGTTTTGTTTAGATGAAACCCCAGTTGAGACCAACTCTTTGTATGTTTGTGGGCACAGACTTTAGAGATGGTCAGGAATGGTGAGTCACTTCCCAAAGACACAAGTTGCCCGACTGAGTAGTCTGTAGTGTAGAAGCTTGACCACTCACATTTGAAAGTCATGTGCATGCAGTAAATATCAGACACAGCACAAAATTGCAGATACAAACAAAAACAATTGCAGATATGGATGCTTTTGAAATCTTTTGGGAAATAGTTTGGTAGTATGTTTAATGCTCTCACATTTTCACCTATAAAGCCAGGCCTAAATGTCATTTGCATGCTGGGAGACAGAATACACTTAACATTAGTTTAGTGAGATGTAAATACTGACTTCACAGTATTTGACTAAGATTTCAAAGACTTGCAGTACTAAAGATGAGAAAACTTTACCCTTAATAGAAATGTAACAGTTTAAATCGTGACAAGTCATGCTGGATCTTTTAACCTATAATACAATTTTGTAGCCAAGAATATTTAAGCAAAAATAGAATGGATCTTTTATGAGAACATAATTGAAAAAAATATTCAAATTACTGAAAATAAAAATAAAACAATCTTTCTAAAGTCATGGTTAAAAATGCGGATTGTTGCTGTGAAAAAAAAAAACAAAACTTCTAAATCATGTTCAAAGGTAACACTGGTCTGTGCCAGAATCCTTCTGTGCAAAACAACCAGTGTGCATTATGGATTTAGAAATTCTCCACCACAAGCTTTTTTTTTTCCCCACAAGCTATCAGATTCAGTGAAAATGCTGATTTGAAAAAAATTGTTGATTTCTTTTAAATAATTTAATTTGTTTTATGCCATAAGTATTTTTCATTCTCAGAATATTATTTAAGTTATATTTTGAGTTAAAAAATGACAGTCTTCCTCTTTCTTAACATTAGTTGAGGTGGAAACAACCCAAAGGGGGGGTGGGAGGGCGTAGGTTCCATCAGGACATCACTCAAATGGAGAAAAATTTGGTTGGAAAATAGAGTGAGTCAATTTTAATAGATATATTCTAGTCATTCTACCATGAAACACCTTAAGAGGATTATAAAAGGGACAGCTTTTTGTAAGTAGTAATAATAATATTTAAATCAATTATCAAATCTAAATAGTTAAATTATAAAATGTTTTATTTCTATAAAATGGTGGGTTTTTTTTTTCATTTTAAACCTTCATCTCTTAGTAAATGGATGTGATAGAGCAATTCAGTCTCCAGAGTTGGATTCATCACCTTGAAGTCTATAAAGAGCACGTAAACATTTGATGGAAGTGATTTTTTTTTTTTTTTTTTTTTTTTGCAGCCCAGTGTAAATTGTGTTCATATGTCATCAACTGAATTGATTCTGATTTGCCTAAAGTATAGTCAGCCTTTCCTGTTGGACTTTCCTAAAGGTCTGTTACATACTGTAATGCAAAGATAATCATGGCCTTTAAAAAGCTAACAAAAGATCTCTGAAAGGTACATAGAATTTTAGAGATACTACATATATGCTCATCATCATAAGGACCATCATTTACTGTAAATTTGGAGAACATATGGCACCACCAGTATACTGCAAAGATCAGGATGTCCCATCCAAAATTTATTACCAGAAAGGTTATAAGTCATAAATTAGCTGTAGGAAGTTATGGCAGTAAATGGTCAATCCAACCACTATTCCAACGATTTTGTGTTTTCTTCGTAAATCTGGGCTGTGGAGTTGGGTGGCAAGGCAAAAGGGATTTCTCACAAAATAGAATATCCAGGCTCATATAAATTTTGAAAGAAGACGCATTTAATCTCCTAAAACCATGTGGGAGAATGCCTCATGTGTACGTGAGATCAAGGCAGAACTGTTTGGCGTTAATTTCAAAGGAAACGTTTGGCACAAATTCAACATAGCTCATCATCCAAAGAATAATGAACAAAGTACCAAGCATGGTGATGACAACATCAAGCTACGGGGAAGCTTCTTTTCAGCAGGAGCATGGGTTCTGTTCTTTGCGGTGGGGATGGGGGGAATTGGCTAAAGAGGTCAAAGTGTCAAAATATTTCAACACAAAGCCTGTTGCTTGAAATCTGAAGGTAAAGGAAAATTTTACTTTTCAACATCACACATCCAACTCAAAAAAGGAAACTCAGTGTCCCAGAGTGGCCCAGTTCTTGGGAAAATCTGTGGACTTGCCTTAAAAGAACTGTGTACAGGGAATCCTGTTACGATTTTATTGAGCTTAAGCTTTTCCACAAAGAAAATAATAGGGTAAAAATTTAAAAATCCAGACTTGCCCCTATAATCATACCTAAGGAACTTCCATTAGGTGTTATACGATCCTGTCAACACATCAAATGTACTTCCATTAGGTGTTATCTAAACTTATGTTAATAAAGCAAGTTTTACTTTAAAAATGTCTTCTTATAGATTATCCACTTGTTCTATTACGTAAATATTGTTGGCTAAGTTCTTATGACAGGGTAACTAGTCTGACATATCTAAAAGTGGGTCACGGTAACATCTACAGTTGCATCAGTGCTTCTGTAGTGCAGAACAGGAATCATGCTATATGTTGTGGAGGTACACTGGCTGTACTGTCATTTAGTATGCCCCAGTATTGTATGTGAACAACCGACTCTCGCGGCTCCAATATAAGCCAAGAACACATGGATGGTTATGGAAGGCGTGCCTGAGAGGTTTTCCATGCTGTTAGGTGAAAGCAGGGAAATCTCTTATCTAATTTATGTGTTTCACTGCACCCCATTATGAAGGCCCAGTGTCATTTGGGTTACCTGGCCATCTATTAAAAAGGCAGAGTCTAGGAATGCAGAGACACTTGAGCCCACTAGTGAGAGTTCTGTCAGAACAGCCTCAGGAGTTTCCAAGCTTATTACTAACTCTTGTGAAAGGTGCTATATAGGCGCCCAACCCAACACAGATTGGACACAGAGGCACACGTAAAATAAAACTTTTTTTATTTTTCTTCACCAGTGGGCAACACGTCTTCTCCGTGTCCCTCAGGCAGTACACATTCCCAACCACAGCAGACACCAAAACACTAACAAGTTAAAGGTTTCTCCTCCACTCCTCCTAGGCAGCTTCGTCCTCCTCCTCCCGACCCTGGCTCTTGAGTGGTGATTGCTGGCTCCTTTTATTAGGCACCCGGAAGTGCTCCAGGTGCTTGATTGCCAACACCCGGCTACACTTCCGGGTGTGGTGAAACTACTGCCCAGAAGAGCCCAGCAGCTCCCACTGCAGCACCCCCTGGCAGCGCCTGCAGAACCCAACAGGGCTGCACCAAACTCCAACTCCCATGAAGCCCTGCAAGAGTCCGAGGCACCACTGCAACCCAGGGAGGCTGCCAACTACCGTCCAGGGGGAGGTATTGGGTCTCCCATGCTTGCTTCCCCGGAACATATGTTGCAGGGGCGTCCCGGCTGGGCATGGGCCCCGGCCGTCTACCACACTCCGGAAGTGTTAGTTGCATGCAGGGAATTGAGGTTTCTGTTGAATTTAGAGGAGAGTAGACAAGAGTTCAGGAGGAAGAGAGGTTGAAAGAGTTAACAGGCACAGAAAGGTTTATTCTTGTCTTTGTACCTTTACCTCCAAAGCCCTGTATGATCTTCTATATCTCTCTATTATAAAAGAAAATCCTGTCCTGGAAAGCAAAAGCAATGCGATGATACGTGATCTTCTCGGAAGACATTTAAAAGAACCGCGAGACCAAAGACACTTGCCACGGTGCGTCTCGCGGGGACTGTAAACATGAGACTTGGTGCCCAGAGAGTGTCCCATGGCCGTAGCAAAAAGGACAGCGGCTGTACTGGCTTTAAAAAGATCGAAGGACAGCACAACAGCAGCCCCCCTCCCCCGACAACACGAGCAGCGTTATACGTCCTGCAAGAAAGAATTTAACCACGCCCAGGGCCAGAAATAAAGGACAAGTATTGTTTTTACTATGTTACGCGAGACCAGGCAGTGAGCCATCATTTAAAAGGAGTCCATAGACATCTAACCAAGCAGTTGTTGGATTGCTTTTGGCAGACAAGCATCATGTGCTCCCAGCTCTTAAAACAACGACATGCGACAAGCAGAAGAGACAGCTCGCAAGCAGCAGAAAGACGGCAAATGATCCAAAGGCATATCCTTAGCGTGTATTCAGACACCCCCCATTTTCACAACACGAGCAGCATTATACGTCTGGCAAGAAAGAGATGTAACCACACACGTGGCCGGAAATAAAAGACAAGTATTGTTTTTAGAAAAGTTTTTAAAGAAAAAGTGAAAATAATGCATTTGTAACAATTCCCAAGAAAATAACAATCTTTTTAAATTGTAGATTGCCTGCCTAAGGTAAAGTCATCCCTGATGAATGGGGACGTGGGAATGAGGGGTCCTTTCATCGGAGTAGTGCTATTTCAGATGTGGAATGGCAAAATGGGGGAGGCAGCTTGATGAATGAGGTCTCCAGGACTTAAAACAAATCCAAATCATATTATGTGATATCATCTAATGTGAAATTCTACTCCGTACGTCTAGAATTTTTATTTTTATACTGTATTGAGGATTTATTCTGTTATATGTATTGTACAGTATTGTATTGACCCCCTTCTTTTTGACAGCCACTGCACGCCCAACCTACCTGGAAAGGGGTCTCTCTTTGAACTGCCTTTCCCAAGGTTTCTTACATTTTTTTTCCCTGCAAGGGTTTTTTTTTGGGGGGGGAGTTTTTTCTGGTCGTCTTAGAGGGTCAAGGCTGGGGGGCTGTCAAGAGGCTGGGCCTGTTAAAGTCCCATTGCGGCACTTCTTGTGTGATTTTGGGCTATACAAAAAATAAATTGTATTGTATTGTATTGTATATCCGGCGGAGCCCCCTAGTTTTTGTAATAATAAACACTTCCGTTTTCTTTATTTTTTAGTCTCCTTGGCATTCTGCAAGAGTGTCTACTTCTGGCTACATGTAATCTGCCTTGAGTTCAGCCTTTAAAAATGGAAAAGCTGAAATTTCAATAAGAACACACACTATAGACTTTAGGTAGGCACTGTATATAAATAGAGTGGAAGTTTTAATGAAATTCATACTTCCTCTGATATGTTTAATGTGCTAGAGCTGTAACAGCCATATGTTGTTAGAAAGTATAGTATCATAGCTTTCCTTCCTTAATGGATGCATGCCAATGTACACATGCAAGAGACATTTTGCACAAATTGTACTTTTTTTAAACGTAGTTGACAGCAACTGGTGTAAATCCAAAGCAATACCTGGAAAGAAATGTGTTAACTGAGGGAGATGGTATGCTCAATTTTTACTGACTATAGGAATAAGTTAAACTTGTTTGAAAGTTTAGCTTAACACCATGATTCCCTTTTTAGTCATAAAATCAGTTTTGTTATTTTTTTTTTTCTTTTTACTTCAAATACCTACTTATCATTGAATTCAAATTTGTTGGAGACTCACTGTTTTCACTGCAGGAGTCTGAGTCATCATTGCCAATTAATCATTCAAGTCGGGATATGTCATTGTACAAAATATAAATCCAAAACACATGGTGGATTTACTACAGGATGAAATCTTAATATTTCTGACAGTTGCCTGAAACACACTCTTCCTCAAGTGGTGCATTTTTTTTTTTGAAAATCTTTGTCCCTAGAATTTTAATTTTCTACACATTTTTTGGCAGAAAGGATATTTTCTACTAAGCAGAGCTATTCACTGTGTTTGGAGTACATTATTTTGTGTGCAGTCAGTCATCCATCCGTTCTTGACCTTATTTCTCTGTCTAAATGTTAAAAGTCCATTATAAAGTCCATACTTAAGTACTTAGTTTCAGGTATAGTGAAGATGTTGAACAAAACACTTTACATTTTTACAACTAATTGTGTCTCTGTCTTTAACCCCAGGGGGATATGCCGAGCACTGACTACACACAGTTCACTCAGGTTTCCTCCAAGCTGTCAGCTCAGCTATTACAGTGACTCTTTACTACATCAGGTTTCAAAGTTCAATGTCATATTAAAGTACACATGTGAAAGATACCTAAGATCAATGCCTTACTTTGGCTTGGCATATCTCTAGGACTCTTGAGCCTGCATTTTAAATATAGCCAACTGGTAATGGGCTAGTAAGACCGTACTCGGGTAGATAAGGTCAGTAAACACATAGGCTTCAGGGCACAGACTTGGGATGGGTCATATTTTAAGAGCGGGCTGGCCTCTTCAATGCAAGTGAACTGCATCTTGGAACAAATTTGTCCCATTGAGGTATCAGTAAAAGAACTCCACAATAACATTTGATTTGATTTTCAAAATATAAGATTTGTGGGCTTACAGTTGTTAGGGGACTGCGTTTGATAGCATTTCATACATATGTGGTGCTGGTGCACCCCGGCACACTTTTAAATGAAACAGAATAGTTTAGACACATTGGGGTTGCCTGGTCCTATAACATCCACACTTTGTCAGCTTAGGAGTGCAGGAATACCTTCGACCACCAGACAGAGTCACAGGACATTCTTGTGGTGTTCCTGACCCCGAAAGTGGTTCCAGTAATGCATTTAAAGCAGCTTCAGAGTGAGGTTAAAATATGCTATTTGACCAAAGGTCTCTTGGAGCCACAGAGTCAAGGACGCAACAAGCAAGGAGGAATGGTGACCAGAGTGTTGGAAGGGAAAAAAGGTTGGTTTTGGAGGTGAGTGGGACAGTTATTGTTGCTGTTTTTTTTTTTTTAGTGAGCCACTGTATTTGATAGAACAGTCTTTAAACATTTTGTGTGAGGCCTGGGGAGGCAGCAGGGGTTTTTCCTGTTTATTCCTTTGATACTTTGTGTCTATCCTGAAACCTGTGTACTTTTTTGTTTGAAACAATCATCAATTTTTGTAAAGAATTTGCTTTTGGACTCTCAAGATGTCACAAAGGTGCCATATCTCACACTATTTTAGATACAATGCAGTTGATTCAGCCTACTTATATTTCATATTTATTGTTGCCTTTTAAAATGAAATGTTTTTTTTTTTCTTCTGCTTACTAAGTTGTAGTAAAATTGCAGTGCATCAATCAAGGTCAAGAAAGGCCATTTGACCAGGGTTGTCAGTGTAATCAGCAGGTGTTTAATTTGAGGTCTTTGCTTGAAGCACACTGTCATTTTCACAACTCTTGATTTGTGTGTTACTAATCTTTGGCTTTAGAGTCATTCTTCCAGTTCTGTTTGTTGCGCTGTCGAAGTTACAAGCGAAATCAGTGACACCCACCACTTTCTTTTTTTGTCATTTTCAGATGAGGTGATGAGCATATTGTGCTATTTGAAGTGCCATGTAGTCAAAAGGTGTGTGATGAAAAGCTGTGGGTTTATAAACATGGAGCTGTAAATACCATTTGAGTGGATTTTACAGGCTGGAATATGCATCCTTAGTTAAATTTTACAACAGTCTAAAAATGCAGTTAATTAAAAAACACACACATAATTTGCATTATGGCCTCTTAAACACAGTGTGGGTGTGGTTGCAACATGTATGTTATTACTGAGCATAGCAGACAGAGTGTGCATCGTCAATTGATTATGTAAGGTATTATTTTGGAACAACTTTTTTATGCTATTTATAATGGATATATATAGTATCTAGGCAAACAAAGTTAATATTTCCTGTGGATGTCTCTAGGTAGGAGCAAGAGAGAAAGGTGTGTAAACTGAATATAATTAGTAGATGTGTTGATAGAATACCTTAAGTCAAATTTCTATATACTTCTATATACAAAATAAAATTACAATTCAGGCAACGTTTACATTCATTGATTCATTTTCAGAAAGGCTTTATTACAGTAAAGATAAAGGCACTCATTTCAGGGTACACACTGTCACTACAATGACCAGTCGACCTAATTTTGACTTGGGGGAGAAACTGACCCTTGTTTGCCCTTTACTATAGGATGCTGGCATATGAAAAGGGCATGTCAAAAATAACAATTATGCAGAATGTGTTTATAACCTGTAAGTGAACACTTCATAATTCTTAGCTTAACAACACTGTATAATCAATTTTGAAAAAGTTTTTATATCAATGTAAATATTTTTATGAACATTAGAAACATTTTGACGAGAACAGGCGGCCATTCAACAACAACAAAGCACACCAATCCTATTCACCTGATGTCTCTAAAACAACACTGTTGAGCTTTAAAGGTCCCTAAATTCCTACTCTCTACAACACTACTTGGTAATTTATTCCATGTGACAGTGGTTGGCAGTGTAAAGAAAAACGTAAAAAACTTTTCAGTTGTTTTTCCCATGTTCATTTTGAATGAATTTTGAAGAAACAGCCTGAATCCACTGTAGTAATTATTTTCAAAATTTAAAATTTTCAGTCATGTCACCTCTCAATTTTAGTTTGTTTAAACTAAAAAGGTTCAACTACTTTAATCTTTCCCCATAGTTCATACCTAGATGCTATTCTGTGTACAGTCTCAAGTACTGCTGCATTTTTTTGTAGCCTCACCAGTGTTTTATAAAGCTGAAACGTAATTTTCTTTGACTTGTACTCTACACATTGTGCTGTTGTGCTGTATAACCTACTCTGTCTCTAAGCTTTCTTAATGACTTGCGTATACTGTCTGGATCCACAACATTTTGGTCAGTTAGAGAAGTAAACACAGTAGACGTCTTCTCTCACTGCGCCATAGAATGCATTAGGAGATCATTTGTTCTTACCACTGTGAGATTTTATAATGCTGTTGTCAACATAAGTGATCCATGACCTAGTCACCACTCTTATCTTTCAACACTGTAACAATTGACCCATTTGTACCATTCTTTGGATCGATATATCTATCTCTGTCTGTCTTTCTATCTCTCATTTTTGTTGTTGTTCTCCTTGCTTTTATATTAATTTTAAACTATTTTTACTGATGTGTTTCAGCTACTAGGTTCCTGAATTTCCCTGAGGGGGTGAATAAAGTGTCTGTTTGTCTGTCTGTCTATCTGTTGAGTCCATTATGACTCTTATAAGGGGTAGTGTCAAGTTTCAGACCTCCTATTGTGCATTCATATCTAATATTTCTATGCTCTTCATGTAATACTTTACATTTATTTACATTATATTTCATTTACTAGAAATCTGTCCCAAGTCCTCATGATGTAAATTCGACAAATTTCAAGAGTCTAGTCTGGTATCATCTGCAGTCTTAACCAACTTGTTTCTCTAAATGCTCAAATTCTGTACAAGCATCTGAATTAATAGCACTAAAACCACAAAATATTTAATCTTATTGAAACACTCACCAAATCGATTAAATAAAACCTTGTAAGTAAAAGATGCTAAAGACGACATAAACATCTTTTAACTGCCTTATTTTAAAAGGCCAAATTAAGTTATTTTGATTTCTAATTAAATGATTCCTCACTAAGTTACAGGACAAAAGTGGTGAGACCTTCTTTTTTAATGATCATATAAATCAGAGTGTCACACAGGCAAAAAAAGGAAGAATGAAGGAAAAATGGATTTGCAGTTAGGAATCTTTTGACATTGTGCAGGAAATTTATGATTTCACGCTGTGTTTTTTGACCTTTTTGACTTGTGGACCAGCAGAAGAATGAGAAAATCTTCATGAATGAAGGAGTTGAAATATAAATAAATCTGAGTGTGTACTATATAAAAAAATGTATTATCATTAAAATATAATAGGATAAATAAGTTTATCATAATTTGTCCAACCAGTGCATGAAGTGGAATTACATGATTGCCGGCACTTTCTAAGTCTGATTTCTTAATTGAGTGGAGGTTCTACAATCCAGATTTACCAACACAGGTCTCCCTGGGAATTTCAGTCATCTACTTTTACTAACATTAATTTGGAGGTGTGGGCTCTCCCTGGAAGTTTTGAGCGTCCAGATTTACTTACATATCGGAGGCCGGTATAGGGGGGTTGAGGGGATATCCCCCCCCCACCCCTGGAGTCTTGAGTGTCCAGACAGAACATGATACAGTTTTTTGTTTGAAATGCTATCTGAAAAGTATTTACATTGGCTAAAGAACATGACCTGGGAATTCAGTGATTTTTGCTGACCGGCAGAAATATTCTATGAACTGATAACAGTCTGTGGACCAAATTTAGTAAAAGCTTAAAGTGTAGGTTACCATCTTAGTCTCAAGGTGTGCATATAGAAAATAGAGCCCTGCTTCCTTTTTAGTCCTATTCATACTGATGTTTTAAAACATTTACGTTATGTGTACTGTAGCAGATGTAACAACACATTACAGAGTGTGGCGTGATAAACGGCATATTTATACAGATGTTGTGGCCAAACCACACTGGAAAGTGTATTCTAAGTAGGAGTTCTTGTTTTGTGACCAGTATTGAGCAGCTGCCTTCTTCATTCAGTAAATATATTGGATCAACTGTAACTCATAATGCAGCACATCATGAATGTAAGGATTAACATAAATGAAGGAATTTAACGAGACTTGAACATACTGTACTTTGTTGAAATGGAAACCTCTAATGTAGACATAAAGGCAAAGTCATCAAAGTTTGATTAAAGAAGTTCAAGTAAATATATAATAAACTCCCAGGAACAGTCAATTAGGGAATACTTGTACAGTGCATTATCTGAGGTGTGTTTTTGAGACCTGAAGCTTTCATTTTTGGCAGTAGTAACACATATGATAAATCTCCACTTCAACGCCTAGTCACTACTCATTTCTTGCCTCTCTGATATCTAAAGTTTGTCAGCTTTTCTTGTGTTGTGTATTTGTTGCATGTTTCTTCTGTGATCTAGCCCTCTCAATGTATACTCCATTATGCAGTCAGTTTGCTCCAAAGTATCAACTTAAGTTTGAGTTAACTCACCTTTATTCCCATCTCACACTGAGCTTCACATCAGTTTGAACTTTCTGACCAAACCTTTTTTTTAAGATCTTGAGTTGCCTGCTCTTACACAACCTTGTTTAATGTGTCACACTTCAGAAAGAATTGTAAGCTGTTAATTTGCCCTTTGTAAAGAGATGTGATAGTGTGCCACAATAGCTTGTTGTGACTGGTCATTGCAGTGTTTCTTAGTGGTGACTGACTTGTGTTGGGGTCATCCAGGCAGTGGTTAACTGACACAAGAGGGACTCATATGCATTGGCCATCTTGATGAAGAGGTGATGGCAGTGACATTTTCTTTCCACTTGATTCTCTCTTAAGTAAGTCAAATATGACAACACTGAACAAGCACAAAAAGCTGAAACTAAGACAAGAAAATCAGAATTGTACATTGTGTTGTTTCTCTTAGTGGCAAGAAGCAGCTGTTGTTCTGCAATTGCAAAGAGCTTACAAAAAATATGTCCACGAGGAATTGGATTTGAGTTTGACCTCTGATCATGTGACCATTCCGGTTGTGCAAAAACAGATGTAATGACAAGAATGTTAAGGTTCAAAAGCTCATATGAAAAACAAGGGTGAACAGTCAGCTTACAACCATTGTACCCTCAATGGATTGTTAAAACATTCTGCAAAAGTTAAATGTAAAAGAGTGATTTTGAAAAATGTACAGTCTATTTTCTGAATCCCACATCAGTACAGTTGCATTTCACCGTATTTCTTTGCTGCATTATTTTCAGAACAGAGTTATTGTTTTACGACAAGAAACTTCAACAAGCTGCCGGATGATGAGGCTACAGGCTTCTTTTCATTAATGTCTTAGTAAAGCATATCTCTCAGCTAATCTGTGTGTCATTTATTTGACCAGAGTTGTCTGGTTTATTGAGCAATCAAAATAAGACACCATGGCTAAGCTTGTTTTTTCCATCAAACAATGGTTTTCTAGTCGGAGAATGCATGTGGCCAATATAACTCTCACTTTGTGAGGTAAATATCTAGAATTGTATATTTTCACAGAAACAATGTGAGAAGGAGAGCAAGATGGGAGGAAAAGGTGATCCACATTACAGTAGTACTCTGCAGACTGAGGTTAGGACATTTAAACCATTAGTCACAATTGTGCATTATTCTGATGACAACAAGAAACAGATTCAAAGTACATTTTTTTTTTTTTGCATTTGATTCCTCCATGCATTTTCTAATCTGTTCGTCAAGTCCAAGGTAATGAGGACATCAGACCAAATATGGCAGGGTGAATGCCCTGTGCACTGATGACTCTCCAAACTGAGTTCAGCTTCCATGTAAGATCTTTCTAAAACTTGAAAATGTTGCCTACTTTTTGAAATGTCAGTTGGTTGACAAGATCAAAACACATTATCATGAAAACCAAGGAGGTGTCTTCAGGGCAGAGGAGTATTGTGGGGAGAAGCATAAACAAATTCTGGAGTGCTGAGAGCTCCAGGAGGCACAGTGCAACATATAAATAGCAAAGGGAAAGAATTTAGGATGGCTCGATGTCATCCATCTCAAATGTTCAATTAGTCTTGGAATGATTAGTTGACTTTGGTATACAGTTTGACCATACCTTAGCAAATCTGCAGAAGGAAATGAGTAAAAACCCCTTAATGGGGGAACAAGTTATACAGACATGCATAAGAAAGCTTAAACCTAGAATTCTTCACAGAATTGTTTTTCTTAAAAGTATTGAGGCAGATGCTTAATTCTTAACCGTTTACCTATTATACCTTTTTTGGACTTTTTGAGCTTTGGACAAAGTTAATTTTGTGGTATTGGACTTTACTCCTCAGCATGAAGTTTCCTCGTAGGAGGCTGTGCTGTTGAACACGCATCTCTCCTTGTATTGTTATCTTGGTGATGCTAGGCTGTACTGGTGGGGCAGATTTAGCAGTGACCATCAGATTGAGGTGTGGCTGACAAACGTTTAGAGAAGTACTGCCATCACTTAAGTCCAAGGCGATTTCACTAAAAAAAAAGGGTGAATTTATTCCACTTGCATGCTGTATGGTAGTGAGTATCTGAACACCTGAGGAACTTACAGAGAACCGATATGTTTATGATGAGAGGGATGTGTGATGTGTCACTGAAAGATGGACTGAAGAATGTAGATCTACAGAGCACAGTGAATGCTGAACCTTTAAGCGTTGTCTTGCAGAGACACCGCACACCTTGGATGGTATTCACATGTGACACGAAAGGATGATGACAGCTGGCTGAAATAAAGGCTTGATTTATCTCTGAATGATAAAGAGGCCTAGAGGTAGGCCAAAGAAACATTGGATTGATGGGGTGACAAGAGATACGAAGAAAATGCAGCTTACAGATGCTGATTTACATGATAGGGAGAAGGTAACATGACTAGGGATATCCAGGAAGCTAGTCATAAAACTGGACTAATGATTATGACTTTCTTTTCTGTTTTGCACTTTTTATTGAAGGCCTGTGACAGCACATGATGAACCGGCTTACCACATTGACACACTCCTTATCTGTGTTAAATATGACATCTTTTTTATACACTAATATTAAGAAATGACTAACCTGATAGAATCTAGTGGTGATTGAAATGATGCTTGGATAAACCAGTGTTCTGAAAATGGATTTCATTGGGTAACGTTCTACCAAGTAATGATTACACAGGTTCTTTCCTTCGCCTCAGTACAAGTGCCTTAGGGGGATAGAGGTGTTTGTGAAGGTTTAGTTAAGACTAGATTCCAAAAATCTTTGATATGCACTATCTAAACAAGATAAGGTACATACTTTCGGGAGGACAATTGAGTAAATGCCTTGCCTCTTAATCAAACCACAAGACGCATTTTAAAATGTCGCTTGTTATTTTCTTATTGTCTGTCTATGTGATGTCCTTTACTTAGGATTCATCAAGTCGAACTTAGAATATTCAAAAAAACAACTCACTATACACAGCAAGTGATTGCCTTTCGATTTTGAGGAATTTCATGTTGGGAAAGCTTTTTGTGTCCTTGTTCTGTAGAATAAGCTGTACGGTAAAAGTGATCTATGGTGTGGGCTGTTTTAAACCTTTCTGAGTGATTTAACAAGGTCTTCGGGATTTTTCCTGGAGACCTTGAACTGCAGTAGAGCAAACTACTTGGGTAGTGATAAATATCAGGACTATTATGTTTTTACAAAGAAAAGTGTCTAGTAGTAGTATTTATCTGTGGTCTTGTTTGTCTCAATGCTGCTCACCCATAAATAGTAAGAGTAAATTTTCTTTTTAGACAGTCAAATGCATAAGCTGTAGTAAGCTGTGGACCAATCGGAAGATCTGCTATTGTCTTTGTAGTGAAAATTCTCATGTTTTATTTTCCTTTAAAAGAAATTAGCAGGAGGTCCCACGGTGACACAGCGGTTAACATTCCACCGTAATGGATCAAGTGTCCTATGTTAAAATCCAGAATCTGGTTCCTGTCAGTGTGTGAAGGTTTCTCATTTTCTTAGTGCCTGATTGATATTTTTTTCCATGCAGGTACTCCTGTTTCTTCCCACATACTAAAGACATACTTGATAAGTAAACAAATGTTATTTTATATGGTACCATTCCTTAGTGATTATCATCCCTAGTCACCTCATAAGTACAGATGACTTGTACAACTGTAATCTTTTTTAAATTGTAGGAGCAGGTTGCTTGAGGTTCAACCACAAGGAGGTAGGCAGTAATTGAATCTACAACCTTGTGTTTCAGAGTCCATCTGTTTAGTCATCTTGCTACACTCTGTCTTTTTGTTTAATTGGAAAGTCTAAACTGGCCTTAGGTTAGACCACTGCCCTTCCCAGAGTTGGCTTCTGCCTTGTATAGATGCTGCTCCAAAGCGAGTGAGAATTTTATTTAATGAAAGAAAATAGCAACTTAGTGGTTTTTTTTTTTGGTTTTTTTTTCGTTGAAAGGGTTATGTGTTCTTAGAATAGAGCAGCTGTAACTAAAAATACAACATAAATTATTGCAAACTTGGCAAGATTAAGGAAATCACTATTGACATACGTGGTGAGTATTTGACATGATGGTCATTCCCTTAACTGTGAAGTTTTTCATTTCAATCACTTGTCTTTTATTTGAATGTGTTTTTCATCCAAAATTCATCTTCTTGGGTCCTGCTTTTGATTTCCTTACCTGAGATACTTAGGGACCTGTCCCAGATTGTAGATATTTATTTTGTATTTGTCTGTTTAAGATGAAGAAGGACAGATTGCTGTTTCAATGTATGAATGCTTCCATGTGTTTTTAATGCTTGGCTTGGATACTGGTATTTGTCTCTTACCTGGGGGGGCGATGAGGGGGATAACAGATGGTTTCCATTGTGAGAGGAAATGGTTATGTTCCTCTGTGGCATGGTAAATTACTGAGAGCTTCATAAAGAGCAAGTTGAAAGGGGCTCATGGGCACGTGGGACCATTTATTAAAATTCCAGGTCTTGAGCTGCTCTCCAAGAAGAGTGCCCTCTGACCTCCCGGGCAGGCCCTGTCACACTTGAGCAACAGCTTCAAAGCCTGATGAAGGCTTGTGCTCATGTTAACTTTGCATGTTTAAAGTCTGGGAGGTTTACCTCTCTTTCTTTTTGCTCCCCCTCTCCCCTCGTGGCCAAGGCAGGACAGAACCTGAAATGGTGGTTGAACAACATTTCTTAGTAGCATGAAAACAGTAAACCTGATGTTCTTTCGTTTATATTAGATCCTTTGAGGTAATCGGTGGTCTTTATCAAAGCCATTGAATTTAGGTGTATCAACCAAATTTTGCTTTCTGAATTCGAGTGCCTGTTTGACTGCACAGCTGCATAGCTGGTACTTTTGCCTTCCTCTTACAAGCCTTAGAAATTCCCATCACAAAATCATTCAGAACTCAAAAGCACTCACTTTGCTTGTTGATGGTGAGTCATTTTTTTTAAATATTCAGGGTTTGACTAAATAACCAACATCCAGTCGATAGGCTGTACAAGAAAAGAACGAGCCAAATGCTGAATTGTGATTTGTGGTTTGTCTAAGAAACTAAAACTCAGATCAGTTGTCCTCTTGAAAACATGTACATCATCTTGTTATAATACAGCATATGAATTTTCTTTGGAATCCAATTTTAACTAAACATTCACAAACACCTTTCCTCGGCTCTAATCAATAAGTTGAGAGCAAATCAAACCATCCTCTTGGCACTGATTTATATACAGAGCCTCTCACAGAATAAAAAGCAATCTAGAAAAACGGAACAAAAACGGGCACTCCATCAGTAATTGAAGGTGACACCCCGGTTCCCTGTTGCATTCCAAAAGCTCAGTATGGCTTTAACAGACTGTTAGCTTTAGCTATGCAAAAAGGTAGCAGACCAGATGCCCTGTATGAATGTGCGCTACTTCTGGAAGGTAACAAGGCATGTGATTCTGACCACAACTATTTTCTTCTTGCATTACCTTTTAAGCGCAGTATGATAGGAAGGAAAACTAAATTGCCTATTTATGATAAGTGCATTGCCTTACATCTCTTAACATCCTATGTTTAAATCCCAGCCTGGTCAATGCCTGTGTGAAGTTTGCACATTCTCTCTTTGTCAATATGACTTTTATTGCTTGGGGCTCCAGGTTTTCTCCCAAGGACATGAATGTTAGGTGAACTGGTGACTCGTAATTTGTACACGAGTGTGCTGCCGTACCTCTTCGAGGTTTGGCTTCTGCCCAGTTCTGAGTTTTGCTTCCCTTTGTGATATTGTTCAGGTTAGATTATATATGGGTGGATGTTTTCAGCCCCTTCCCCTATAATTCCTACATATATTGTATAAAAGTGGATTAAGCACATTTGAAAAAGTTAAGTTATGTAAAAACTTCAAAGCTTGTTTTTAACCTGCCATAAAAAATCATGCATGGAAGCACATTCTGAAGCTATATTATTTTTATTTGCTTTATTAGGTATTACTCAGTGTAAATAAAAACTTGAAAGCATCTCAAAAATTAGAGGGTGAGTTGTGGTTAAGGTATGTATTTTATCCCAGATCCTCCCAGCTTGGACATTTGTATCATGGTAACTGCAAGTGGCAAGCCACATGTCCATGATGTCTGGATTACAAAGACCCTCAGAAGCAGCTCCTTTGCAGCATGATATAATAGAACAGCTCCATTTGCTAATGACTTACAGGTGTCTTTGGAGATTCCATAACAGAATACATGGTGTAGTGAGCAGGATTTGGACTGGATAGTTGAAGTGCAGTTGTGGTAAGAGGGACCTCAGCTGACCTTGCCAGGAAGCATTCCGCTTAGAGGCAGTACCTGTGTGCACTAATGTAGGAATTCTTCTGTTAGTTCACAATGAAAAGGCACTTCTTTCAAGGGCATTTGTAATCCAGATGTTGTGGGTTCGCAGCTGGCCACCAGCAGTTGCCACAGTCCAAATGTCAAACTGAGACAATGTGATTCCACAACGAAACACTGTGCAAGGAATGAATGTATTAGTTGAGAACATTTATGGAATATCTTAACCCCATGCATATAGCTTGTTGTTTGTCTACAGTAAAGTAGAAATAGCACTAGCAGTTGTCTTTCTATTATATAAACAAAATCCTGGGACGAGAGAAGACTTTTTAGCCTGAGACGAGACGTGACTTTTTCAGAGAGATACTTTCAAGTCAAGCGAGACTAGACTTTGTGCCAAGAGATTTAACCACACCGTGGCTGGAAATAAAAGACAAAGAGTAGATGACAAAGTAGATTGTCGTAAAGAATTCAAAAACGTTGGCACGATACACATGCAGAGCAGGTTAGAGATAATGAAAGTACTAAAATTCAAAAGTCTCAAAAAAAAATTATAGTAAAGATCGCATTAACACAAACAAATGGAAATTATTACTCTGTGAAATAACGGAACAGCGAAAAGAGGTTGAATATATTGTTCGGATTTAAACTTTAAGTTGGGGACTTGTAGATTGTTTAATTAGTGTTGCCATCAGGGAAAAGTATTGTTTGTTCCCAATGAAGAGGCATATCCGCAAGAATTAATTGTTTGGTGAAAGTGAAATCCACATATCGAGCGGCAGGGATGTGAAGTGGCGCATAGCACAGGCCGGGCGGAGCCCCCTAGTATTGTCAAATGTACAAAGTAGAGTGAGATTCTTAACTTGCATGTCCAACCAACATACAACGTGTGGCCATTCTCCAGTGCCAAGATAAATAAAAATGTATTAATATACAGAATTTCATTGTAATAAGCACAGCTTACCTGATGTTCATCTTATTTCTATTTATAGGCTCCCATTACCTGAAACAGTATGAAGAAACACTGACTCTGTTTACATCGGGTTAAAATATATAAATGATCTTGATGAAAATATAAATAACAAGATGGTTAAGTTTGCAAATGATACAGACTTCCTCATAGGTCTTGCCTTTCAGTCCTAGAATCCGTCTAGTTGCACTTCTTTTGGACTTTTTCTAGTGCCACTATATATATATATATATATATATATATATATATATATATATATATATATATATATATATATATATATATATATATATATATATATATATTTTTTTTTTTTAGGATGTAGAGACCCAAACTGTCAAAAACCCATGTGAGGCCATAATGGGGCATCATATAGCCTAAGTATAACCTCCCATGATTTGTACTCCACACACGTCATAGGCGCTATATAATCTAACCATTAGTTAACCTATTTAACCAAGTTCCCTCACATTTATGTTAATACAACAGTGATTTCTAAGTGCTTTATATAAAAGCATTTGTTAAATACAATTTCTAAATGTATTTTTCACACATGCATATCACACACTGCAATTGGAGAACAGTGTGTGTTTAGAAATTTATATTCCATCATGTTGTGAATGCTGCCTCAGTATGATTCCAATTAGTTGCATGAGGAGAGAAGTACTGTTAATGTATAAATACTGTAGCATATTGAATAAATAGCAGAGCTGACACTATTGGTATCCTAAAACTTATTTGTAAAAGGTATTTAAAAAATACAATATGCTGCATGCTCTATATCTCATAAATAATAATGGGCATTTAATGTATCTGGTTAATATTTTTGGCTTTTTAAGACTTCATCTTCTTGTATTTGATGTTATGCTAGATTAGGTAGACTTTATTATTTTATCCCATAGAGTAATTTTTTGAAGCTTGGATATTCAAATGTATAACATTATTCCAGAGATGCAATAATATAAATCAATTGATATACGCACCTGTACAATCCATGGATAAATAAATATATACATTTAAAAAACCCTGAGAGTACCATGGCTCTCATCCAGTTTTGGTTCTTGCTTTGCGCCTAAAGCTTCTCTGATATTGTCCCCATAAGACCCTGAAATGGATTAGAAGGTTGTAAATGTTGTTTTATGTAGAACACAAATCCAGTAGTACACTGTAATCATTTGAGTATATTTTGGGTCCAGAATCACCTGGTAATACAGAGTTCAAAATGTATAAAAATAGTTCTTAAATGTATTGTCCTTGAGGTTCGGGAATCTAAATCTACAGCTTGATGGCAAGGTTTGAAATTGAACAAGGTGGGTGGCCACTGTCTAACAGGTGCTAGCTGGCTTTCTTATTAGCCCACTTGTTAAAGCTCGAGGAGAGAGTATTCATGTAGATCAATCATATCATTCATATTACCAGAACTTCATGCTAAGATTTTCAAATCAACATATAAAAGCAAATAAAACACTTGTAAATGTCATTATAGTTTTACCAAACTGACAGCAAGCCTTGAAGACTACACGTAAATGTTAGCTATTTATCTCCAATGAACCTCCTTAGCGTTAGACCCGAGCATCACTCAGGCTATAAAAAGAGTGCTAAAAGCGTTAGTGCCGAGCATTGCTCGGAAACGGTATAGGTGAGTCTTGCATAAGCGACAGGCCCGAGTGTCACCTGGGCATTGGTGCAGACACATCTTCTCCTACCCTCATAATGTGGTTTCTTAAGAAACGTTTTTCTGCATCCAAGATTTTCCATGCTCTTGACATTGATGTAAGCAATGATGATGAAGTGAATCTGTCTTCAGACAGTGAAATTGAAATGCACAGTGAAATCGAAGGTGATTCCGATAAATACAAACGGTTCACTTGTGTCAATTGTACATGTGTAGTGTGCAGTCCAAAAAGCTGATCAGTCTGGAAAGAAAACCTGCAAGGAATCACGGTACTATTGTCCTAACTGTAACATTGGATTGTGTATTTCACCCTGCTTCAAGATACACTACATAAACTACACATTTTGACAGTATATATGGTATTAGAATTATTTTTATTGTTCATTTGTATTGTTATTTGTGTAATTATTATACTTTTACAGCTTCTGACTTGTACTTTTAGTGTTTTGCACATTTTACAGTAGAATGATGAGATTTAATAAATATGTAATTTTTCAAGCCAAAAAATGTAATTCTAAGGAGGTTAATTATTTACTTGTTGGGAAAATTGCTCAGTTATGTAGTGAGGGAGAGTGCTTTTGAGACTTAACAACTACCCTTATAATTTCTTAATATGTTGACCCAATGCTGTGCCTCCTGCATGCTTTTTGACCCAATGTTGGTAGCCCCATTTAGGTGCCCTGGACATCAAATTTTTCACCCCAAATGATTGGCTGTCTTAACACGCAATACTGATCTTTTTAGGACAGATGACATTTAGGATGGTTATGGGTTATGAACACACAAGTCACCTTAAATGCTGTGGAAAATTCATTAAAGTCAATAGTGGGTCAAAACTGACCCAAAGGACATGGCAGTTTTCAGAATGTGTAGCAGTTGTATAAAAATATGACATTTATTTTTTTTAAGTAAGCCCAACTTCCTAAATGTGTTCACATTTCTGAGCTGAAACAGTGACTTTATGATGTATTTTTGGGGTTGTGAACAAACAACCCTAAATGCGGTGGAAAGTCCATTAAAGTATGTGGTGGGTCAAAATTGACCCAAAAGGCATAGCAAGGTAAATATTTTTGGAAACTATTACACATTATGGGATGCTTCATTAATTAGGGGAGATATAGGAAATGTTACAAAGTTTCTTCATGAACAGATTTTGGGCACATTTGCTAATTTCAAACACAATCATGGGTGAAATATAATCTTAAGACATTGTAACAGTTAAGATATTCATTGTTTGTTTTATACACACACAAACACACATACATGAAAATGTACAAACTTCCGGTCCTCAAATAAAGGTGGTTCTTATAGGGCAAATTAAACATTTTAATTTTGGCCACACATTTTGTTGTTTTCAGTTGAGTCTGAGAGGAGGTGCCTTATGGCCTTCTCTGTAGTGCTGACCCTTAGCTTAGTACTGGTTTAGGGTGTTGCTGAGGTTGACAAGCATAGGGGTAAACAATACGAACCTCCGGTCCTCAAATCAAGGTGGCTTATATAAAGCAAGCAAACATTTCCATTTTGACACCACATTCTTTTGTTTTCTGTATGAAAAAACACCACCCTACGGTGACCACATCACCAGAGTATTATTTGTAAGTAGAGCTGTTCAACTAGATATTGATGAAAGGAAGAAAAAGCAATGTTTACATATATGCTTTTTTACTTCATCAAGGTGTGCAGCACTGTATTTTGCAATCATAGCGGTCACTATGATGTGAATAAAGAACCACAGGTCAGTTTGTGCAGGTATTTGTCTGTCTCTGTCTCACAGGCATTTTGTATTCCATACCTGATGCTCAGCAGAAAGCGTTGCTGTTCTTACTTTTCCTAGGATCGGCCTCAGCAATGTGCTTCAGGTTCAAAAGATATTGTTGCTGTTCTTTTCCTTCCTGCTATGTCACCTCTTGAGCAGTTTGCCATAAGAAATATGTGAACCCTGACAACATGACAGATGTTGCTGCTTCACCAGTATGTATCCTGTCATAAGCTTTTGATTAAGACCAAGTTGAAGGTTCTGGTCCCAGTGGGTCGTGATTATTTATGTCACAGACAGACACATATGTATGTATGTGTGTGTGTATATATATATATATATATAGTAATAGGCAGCAGACAGAAAAAGGATTGGGCATGGCTACCCATGTACTTGAAAAAAGGCAGGCAAAAATGAAAAATATGTCTTCACAGACACGAGTTCATGGGTAGATGAGTTCTCGGTGTCGGAAGTGACGTCATCTGTGAGTGGACCAGTGATAATGTCACTAAGAAGCACTCTCTTTCTCTGGTCTGCAGCAGGACAAGAGGAGAAAGGCTCAGATGACAGTGCCAACCCCTGGTCTGTCTGAGAAATAACACTATATGAGCCTGTAAACCATCTCCCATGTGCACATGTGTGCCAATATATATATATATTTGTATATGTTATGGCTAGTGGCCTGCCAAATCGGGAAATGGCCAATGTCTGATCTTTTCCTCGATTTTGGGATTTGGCCAGACGGTTTGCAAAATGGCATGGGGCGATCGGTTAAAGTCGGAAGAAAAAAAGGCATGAGCAGCGATTTGTTGCACACTTAGTAGTGCAATTGCATCGAGTGCAGCCTTGGCGGCTCTTGTTCAGAAAGCGGACGCAACTTGGTTGTTTCACAATAATTAAGATTAGGTATATAAGTAGGTTTCACATTTCTGTTATCATTTTAGCCCTAAAATAGTGACTTAACATCAGGTACCTATTTTATTGACTTTAAGGTTAATGTTTGGGCGAGGGGAAGGCTGTCTAAAGTGGCATCCGCTTTCTGAACAAGACCTGCCTTGAGCAGTTTCTTGGGCAGAATGGAAAACTCGCTTCTGAATCTGCATCTGAAAGTTTTTAAGTATCTTTGCACCTTGAGTGGACAGTCTTACATCAGCGCATCGGATTTTGGCCAGGGAGTTCTCGCCACTTCGTAAAATGGCCAGCCAAAGTAGCAATATATGCTGGTCATTTCTAGTAAATCAGACTTTGGCCACACCTCGTGGCCAAAATGCGAAACAGCCGGCCAATTCGGGAACTGGCTGAACTTCGGGTTTTGGCCATAACATATACATGTCTTGTTGTGTTTTCTTTCCCCTCTTTCAAAATACATTCTGGTGTCTCTAGGCGGTTGCAGTTGACATTCATGAACTCTGTATACAGTGATGAAATTTTCAGTTTCAAATACCAAGAAATGCTAATAAATTAATAAAACTCCAAAGAGTTTTTACATGCAAAATGATTTAGCCACCCCCATCCCCCATTTGTCAGTGGTTCCATTGAACTTACAAAGTTTCTTTTTTTAAACTCATGCAGAAAAATGGTTTATTTTAGTCATGGAAAAAATCCTAAACTGTATAGAAAAAGGGTTTAGTTTTTTTTTATACTTCAAATAACTGTTGAAATTAGATGGTTCAATTGTGCCTCCAAAAATGACTCTGAAAACTTTGCTCATAATGTCTAACATTTTCTCGCAAACCTTCTTGTGATTGATTGTTTTCTGTCTCTTGGGCAGTGGGGAAATGGCCAGATTTACAGTAGGTTAATGTGTTATGTTCCCCTTGATGATTTTTCTAAAAATCTCATTTGTTATGGGTCTTTTTTTAGAGAGAATGCTGGCACTGAATGTAAGAAAAAAGAAATAAATAACATTTTCTTACTTCCCTGTATAGTGTGCTTGACATAAGTGAAGGTCTTTCCTGAAGCGATACTCTTGGAAACCTGCACTCCATTTTATTAATAATGCATGTCAAACGTGTATGCTTTGCGTTTTCCATGTTTGGTACAAACGCCTCCAAAGTAACCAAGTCAAAGACATACATGAGACAGGCTTTCCGAGCTGGAGCACGCAGTGGAAATATTTAGAAATCTGGGTAATGGATTTCAGCACGGAAACCACACTCAGTTGGAAGTTTGCCACTGAAGGAGTCTGCGCTGTCCTTGGAGGGGGTGGGGGAGGCGGCTGCTGCTAAAGTAAGTTTTCTGTTTCAGAACTGCACCACACAGCCACATTTTAATGTAATGCCTTTGACTTTATTTTATGTAACTGGACCACACTGGGTTTGTTTAATCACTGATCTGTTTGATGCTACTGAGACACATTAATGCTGATCCTCATTAATATAGTTTGCCAACTGGGCAGAGCCTCCTCCTAATGATGTCTAGGACAAGTGACACCTGCTGTGTGAGCCCTCCTGTATACGCTCGCTCTTCTTTTCAGTTTAACAAATGAATATTCTTTTTGCGTGAGGATACCAATTAAAATTGCACTTCATCTTATATGTCTCTTTAGTAGCACCCTTCCAGTTGCAATCGGAAAACAACAACTAGGATCTGCAGCGGCTGATTCAAATTAGGTCTTGGACCAAAAAAAAAACAGAAGATAAGAAATTAAAGCAAGTCGAGAGCAGTGACTTTATGCAGGCTTAGTTATTTCTTTTGTCCAGGTGTAACTAGGTCCTCTTCGAGTGGGCTTTTCTCAGGTCACAAGCAATCCCCACTGAGCTCTTGAGGCATGGAGTGTGGAACTTGAATAATCAGGCTTCCGACTGCTTATCTCCACAGCACTGAGCCCTGTGGCACAAGCTTCAGGCCACTGTTTTTTGTTTTTATTTTTTTTTCCCCATAGCCAGTAAGTGAACATACCCAATCTGAGGTTTCCCTGACTGCAGAGTACTTTTTATGTTTGAAACATACGCCAAATCGGCCCCATTGTAAGGAATAAGACAGACACACACACTCTAACTCTTACTGGATAGGGCCTCATTTTGTTCTCGAGAAAGCCTCAGTTCTTCATGGCTTGGATTCTGCACAATGTTGGAAACATTCCTTTGAGATCCCAGTCCACGATGAGATAATTGCATCACAAAATTTCTGCAGATTTTTCAGCTACACATTCATGCTGCAAATCTCTCGTTCTACCACATCTCAGAGATGTTCTAGTGGACTCAGATCCAGTGAATTAGAAGGCCACTGAAGAACATTGAACTCGCTGCCATGTTCATAAACCAGTTTGAGACAACTTTCGCTTTGTGCCATGGTACATTATTGTGCTGGGGGAAAGCCATTAGAAGATGGGTAAATGTGGCCATGAAGGGATGCACATGATCAGCAACAATACTCAGATAGTGGTACAAATGAAACCAAATTGTGCCAAGAAAACATTCTCACGTATGTATGTATGTATGTATGTGGGCGAAACACGTGTCACGTACTCTTTGCATTATATGACAGTAAACTGTGCAACATTCAAGGCCACCATGGTGGATGTTTGGCGAATGGCAGACCAACCACAAGCGTTACCTGGTAGGTAACCACCCACACAATTCAGATCGTCGAGACTCAGACTACGAATGCAATGAATATATATATATATATATATATATATATATATATATATATATATATATGTATATATATATATATATATATATATATATATTTATAAAAAAATCTTCTGGGAAGCAAAAGCAAGGCTACGATACGTGATCTTCTCGAAAGACATTTAAAAGACCCGCGAGACGTGTCACGGTGCATCTCCCGGGGACCGTAAACATGAGACTTGGTGCCAAGAGATTGTCCCAGGGCTGTAGCAAAAATGACAGCGTCTGTACAGGCTTTAAAAAGATCAAAGGGCAGCACGACAGCGGCCCCCAAACCCCCCCCCCATCCCGGGATTGGTTCCTGCCTTGTGCCCTGTGTTGGCTGGGATTGGCTCCAGCAGACCCCCGTGACCCTGTGTTCGGATTCAGCGGGTTGGATAATGGATGGATGGATAACAATCTCTTTAAATTGTAGATTGCCTGCCTAAGGTAAAGTCATCTCTGATGACTGGGGATGTGGGAATGAGGGGTCCTTTCATCGGATTAGCACTATTTCAGATGTGGAATGGCAAAATGGTGGAGGCAGCTTGATGAATGACGTCTCCAGGACTTAAAACAAATCCAAATCATATTATGTGATATCATCTAATGTGAAATTCTACTCCGTACTTCTAATACTGTATTGAGGATTTATTCTGTTCTGTGTGTTGTACTGTATTGTATTGACCTCCTTCTTTTTGACACCCACTGCATGCCCAACCTACCTGGAAAGGGGTCTCTCTTTGAATTGACTTTCCCAAGGTTTCTTCCATTTTTCCCTACAAGGGGATTTTTTGGAGAGTTTTTCTGGTCTTCTTAGAGGGTCATGGCTGGGGGGCTGTCAAGAGGCAGGGCCTGTTAAAGCCCATTGCGGCACTTCTTGTGTGATTTTGGGCTATACAAAAATAAATTGTATTGTATATCCGGTAAACCAAACACGGGGGTGGGCGAGCGAAGCGAGCAGGGGGCAGAGCCCCCTAGTGTGTGTGTGTATGTATATATATATATATATATATATATATATATATATATATATATAATAAATAAATATAATAAATAAATAGACACACATACATATTTATTTATTTATGTACTGTATGTATAAACATCTATGTGTGGAAGTGTGTGTGTGTGTGTCTGTCTGACCCTGAAGTGAGAGGTGGAGTCGAGGTAAGGTCTCCACCTCCAAGGAAACAGAAAACTCGCTTAACCACTAGTAACACAAGTGAGGCCAGCACATCAGCAAAACGAAAACCTCAGAAGAAAGACAAAGTCGATTAGCCGCTCAGATGGGCAAAACGGTATCCCTTTTACTTTTCCTCCCGCCACTAATGCACAAGTGATGCAAGCACGTCGGCAAAACTAATCCTCCTAGCAGTGAGACGCCATGAGTAGTTCCTTTCAATTACCTGACATCTCTACATTTCAGTTTTTTGTCTGACGATTTTAATAGTTTCTAGGACCCTGGGCTTTTTACAACACGGGCTTACACAACTAGTGTGTGTGTGTTTGTGTGTAATATATATAATATATGTTTATGTATATATGTATATATATGTATATGTACAGTTAGGTCCATAAATATTTTGACAGAGACAACTTTTTTCTAATTTTGGTTCTGTACATTACCACAATGAATTTTAAATGAAACAACTCAGATGCAGTTGAAGTGCAGACTTTCAGCTTTAATTCAGTGGGGTGGACAAAACAATTGCATAAAAATGTGAGGCAACTAAAGCATTTTTTTAACACAATCCCTTCATTTCAGGGACTCAAAAGTAATTGGACAAATTAAATAACTGGAAATAAAATATTAATTTCCAATACTTGGTTGAAAACCCTTTGCTGGCAATGACAGCCTGAAGTCTTGAACTCATGGACATCACCAGATGCTGGGTTTCCTCCTTTTTAATGCTCTGCCAGGCCTTTACTGCAGCGGCTTTCAGTTGCTGTTTGTTTGTGGGCCTTTCTGTCTGAAGTTTAGTCTTCAACAAGTGAAATGCCTGCTCAATTGGGTTAAGATCAGGTGACTGACTTGGCCATTCAAGAATTTTCCACTTCTTTGCTTTAATAAACTCCTGGGTTGCTTTGGCTGTATGTTTTGGGTCATTGGGCGGCGTTTCATGATACAGATGGACAATCAATTTGACTGCATTTATCTGGATTTGAGCAGACAGTATGTCTCTGAACACCTCAGAATTCATTCGGCTGCTTCTGTCCTGTGTCATATCATCAATAAACACTAGTGTCCCAGTGCCACTGGCAGCCATGCACACCCAAGCCATCACACTGCCTACACCGTGTTTTACAGATGATGTGGTATGCTTTGGATAATGAGCTGTTCCACGCCTTCTCCATACTTTTTTCTTGCCATCATTCTGGTTGAGGTTGATCTTGGTTTCATCAGTCCAAAGAATGTTTTTCCAGAACTGTGCTGGCTTTTTTAGATGTTCTTTAGCAAAGTCCAATCTAACCTTTCTATTCTTGAGGCTTATGAGTGGCTTGCACCTTGCAGCACACCCTCTGTATTTATTTTCATGCAGGCTTCTCTTTATGGTAGACTTGGATATCGATACGCCTACCTCCTGGAGAGTGTTGTTCACTTGGTTGGCTGTTGTGAACGGGTTTCTCTTTACCATGGAAATGATTCTGCGATCATCCACCACTGTTGTCTTCCGTGGACGTCCAGGTCTTTTTGCGTTGCTGAGTTCACCAATGCTTGCTTTCTTTCTCAGGATGTACCAAACTGTAGATTTTGCAACTCGTAATATTGTAGCAATTTCTCAGATGGGTTTTTTCTGTTTTCGCAGCTTAAGGATGGCTTCTTTCACCTGCATGGAGAGCTCCTTTGACTGCATGTTGTCTGTTCACAGCAAAATCTTCCACATGTAAGCACCACACCTCAAATCAACTCCAGGCCTTTTATCTGCTTAATTGATAATGACATAATGACGGACTTTCCCACACCTGCCCATGAAATAGCTTTTGAGTCAATTGTCCAATTACTTTTGAGCCCCTGAAATGAAGGGATTGTGTTAAAAAATGCTTTAGTTGCCTCACATTTTTATGCAATCGTTTTGTTCACCCCACTGAATTAAAGCTGAAAGTCTGCACTTCAACTGCATCTGAGTTGTTTCATTTAAAATTTATTGTGGTAATGTACAGAACTAAAATTAGAAAAAAGTTCTCTGTCCAAATATTTATGGACCTAACTGTTTGTGTATATATATGTATATGTTGTGATAGTTGCCCGGACACCACCAGTCGGAGACCACATCTTTATAAAACACGCACGTTTATTTTCCATTAAATAAACAATTCTCACACTCCACACAAAGCACTAAGCAATAATCACCCTTCACTATTTCAGTCCTTTGCCGCCTCTACTCCTCCAGGGAGCTTTGTCCTTCTCCCCCTCCCGACTCTGGCTCAATGACTGTAAGGAGTCGGCCCCTTTTATCCCTGCCCGGATGTGCTCCAGGTGGCTGATGACGTCCATCTTGCAGCACTTCCTGGTGTGGCGGAAGTGCTGCCCTTTGACCCGGAAACACTCCGGGAGTCCCTGGCCGATCCCCCCGCCATCTTGCAGAGTGTGGCGGAAGTAACAACATCCGGGTCCCACGAGGTGTAAAGCGCCCCCAGGCGGTGGCCACGGGTCCCAACAAGTCCGACAGTTCTGTTTCCTTTCCTGTGGTCCTCTCCTGCTCCATGGCGGTTGTGCCCTCGTGGCCCGGAAGCTATTCTTGCCACCTTCCGGTCCTTTCTGGCGTCCTGGCCAGGTAATAATCCTGGCCACCTGTGACAATGTGTATATATATGTATATATATATGTATATATATATGTATATATATGTGCATATATATGTGTATATATATGTATATATATGTGTATATATGTGTATATATGTATATATATATGTATATATATGTGTATATATATATATGTGTATATATATGTGTATATATATATATGTGTATATATATATATGTATATATATATATATATGTATATATATATATATGTGTATATATATATATGTGTATATATATGTGTATATATATATATGTGTATATATATATATGTGTATATATATATATGTATATATATATATATATGTATATATATATATATGTATATGTATATAATATACATTTAAAAAATCCTTCACAGCCTCTTGCTATCTGAAGTGGAGAGCAAACTCAAGCTGCTTAAATTTTTCCATCTCATGAGGAAGAAGGGGTATCATTGAGTTTTTTTAACTAAAATGAACACCGCTGTAATGTTTGTGGGCAGCTTTTTTTAAAATAGCCTCTGCTTTCAAATGAAAGCTGATTGTGTGTCAATACTCGTGGTTTCATCTTTCTTCTGTGACAAACGTCTAAGGAAATCTTGTTTTAGGTAAATTCATTTACTGAATTACATACAGTGAATGCACAGCTATGTGTGCCAATCCCTAGTTCATATCGCACTTTACAAATTTTGACAGTCACTGTTATTGTCTGTTACTTTGTCACCCCTTTTTTTTTCTTGGTTTTCTACAGTGATGTTTTGTCATCTGTGCCATTTTCTGACCTTGGAATAGAACTTCAGAATTGCTCTGCTGTCTTCAATGATAGGCCTAACGTCAGACTTTTTTAATCATTGTCATTAGCCCCACTGTGATACAGTATACAGCGCTCAGCATGGGGCTGGGTGGTCAGCTGGCCAAGTAATGTTAGACTTTGATCTGCTTTTTTTTCCTAATGACAGTGAGCCAGGTTTCTATGTAGGCTCTTATTATTTTTTTGTCTTGTCTGTTGCCAGCTGGCCTTAGCTTAGGTCATTCATATTTTACTATTTACCTTACCTAATGTTTAATAGCTATAAATTCAAAGTTTACCTAAAAATGTTGTATAAGTGCATTTCAGTGGAGTCGTTGCATAGTTTTTTTGTGTTGAGCATTTTGATTTTTTTTTTATATTGTGTGTTACTTTTTGTTTTTACCATATTTTACTAGTTGTAGAAGATAGCCTGGCTACAGACAGACACACAGACCCAGAATGTCCAGAACACACACGTTTATTTCTTTATACTGTCCCGCGCACAACACAGTGCTCCAATAACAAAACAATCTTCCATTTCTTTACTTTTGCTGCCTCTACTCTTTTCATTCCAAGTTTCGTCCTCCTCCTCTCAACTCTGGCTTCTGAATGGAGTGAGACGGCCTCTTTATACTGCACCCGGTAGTGCTCCAGGTGTCTCATGATTAACCTCCGACAGCACTTCCGGATGTGGCGGAAGCGCTGCATAGGAACCCCACTCCTCTTCTGGCAGTACTTCCGGGTGTGGCACTTCCGGGTGTGGTGGAAGTGCTGTATGCCCAGACTCTGGAGCTGTCCAGGTGCCCCCTGGTGATGACCACGGACCCCCAGCGGGTTGAGCTTCTGAGCTCCAAATCCATGGCCCCAATGTAAACCCAGGGGGCTGCCCTCTCGTGTCCTGGGGGAGGTAATCCTGATAGTACGCCCGTTCCCCCGGTCTTCTGTTATATAGGACGTCTCGTCCAGGCAGGATCCCCGGCCGTCCATCACATAGTATATACAGTATGTTCATCCTTCTGCGCTTATAAAATGAATCTTGCTATACAAGTATAAGTTGAATTTAGTTTCACTCGAGAATATCACTATAATTACCTGACACTTTTATGTTTGTGTTTTATTCAGAGCAGTGATCTTATAGGTTTTGCTAATATTATAAAGCAAATGTAAAAAAAAATGATGAGCTTTTAAAATAACAGTACGGGAGAAGAATCATAAGGCAGGCAGGGGTCTGACTACATTTAAATAGGAATATCAAATTCTCAAACCAAGCCCCAAAATCAGGAAACTGTCAGAAGTCAAAATCTTTTCCTTATAGGTGCTAGTTCTTTGCTTTATCCAAAGTGTGATGTCTGACAAAATGCACCACCATTTCCATCCATCCATCCATTTTCCAACCCGCTGAATCCGAACACAGGGTCACGGGGGTCTGCTGGAGCCAATCCCAGCCAACACAGGGCACAAAGCAGGAACCAATCCCGGGCAGGGTGCCAACCCATTGCAGACCACCATTTCTCATAATGTTATTTGTGACCTGAGTGCCCAGTCATATGAAAGCAATGATTGATAGATAGATAGATACTTTATTAATCCCAAGGGGAAATTCACAAACCAACAGCAATATGGTGGCACCCATAAATGTTCTGCAGAAAATGTAGATGCTGTTAAGAAAAGCTTTTATAAAGCGGTGCTGCAGTGACGTCACAATAAAGGATCATAAAAATAAATAAATCAATAACAACACATCCAGAAATTTTGAAACAAATTAAATGAAAATGGTTTCCAAACAACTTTTGACACTTAAATCCTGAAAAGTCCATGGTGCTGATCTGGGTGCTGACTAGTTAGGAGGCTTCTGTTGGCATTCATGGACCATAGGTAGTCAAATCGGCCTTCTCAGAGTCGCAATGCAGATGTTACTTTGGCCATCGCTTTTAATTCTCGAAATGATTTTTTGTTTTACTTATGAGAAAGTCTATTCCACTTCCCAGTTTGAGAGTTTCCAGGGATCCCATGATAAGATATTATATGATCCTGGGGTTACAATATAATCTTTTTTTTTTTTTGTATTGCAATTTATTACGTATTGTCTTTCAATTCTGTGATATATTGCAATTCTCTTTTTATTTGACTGCAGTTAAAGTTGAAATCATATCTTTATGTTCCAAATTGTGTAAGTTTCCTAAACCTAATAACCTTGACTCAACCCATTTCATTTATTTTAATTTGTGGATAAAGATTTCAACTGTTTAAGTAGCTCTCACAGAAGGACTAGCAGTATTTAGCCATGACACCTAACATAAACTTTGCTACACCTTCAACATTGAGCTGTGAGACTCTTTAAGAGTTGAACCCCTGCTGTTTGATATAATTATATACCAGTAGCTTGGATTAGACTGCTACCTACTTACTATAAACTATTTGGAAATGCAGTATATGAATACTTGTATGCATTTGCAATTCTGATGGCTACTTACATATGTTAGTCAGACACAATAAATTATTAAATTATCATGCACAAAGAAAACTGTTAACCTCTGCTTGGTTAAATAGCGATTTAAAAAGTCAATAGTAACTATTGTACCTAGGGGGAAAAACCTCCTGTGATGTTCAACCTCGTTATTTTCTTCAAGATGCTTCATTACATCTGAAGGCTCAATGGTTGTGTTCAAACTTTGGCAGTGATGAGCAGATTCTGCTGAAGTTGCTTGCTAATGAAATTCTCAGTTCTAAAGAAAAGGTGACCAATACCGCAAAGTGAAGAATTCAGCCTTTAGATGATCTTGCCATCTTTTTGAGGAGTATTGCTGTAGTTGGTAGCATGCCAGAGTACTGTATTTTTGAATTGCATGTTTCATATTAAGAAACTGAAATGAACAAAAATGTCAACATAATTAATTGTCGTACCAACACTGCACATACCTTGGTCACAGTGCAATATGTAGGCAATAAATATGAAAAATAACAATACAGAAGGGTGGGTAATTTTACATAAGAGAATGTAGAACAAGAAACAACATCTTTTGTAAATCAACATCATGTTAAGAAATAGTCCTCAATTATGATAGGAGATGCACAGTAGTCAAGGAAAGCAAATGAAGGACAGAACAGTAACTAGATAATGGCCTAGGATAAGGATGCACACGCAGAACAGGGGTAACATAGTGTTCAGGAGCCTGACTGCTTGTGAGAAGAAGAAGCAGTTGTTCAGCTTAGCAGTGTTAGAACATGTCAGAGCCTGTAGACCATCAGATAGAGGGAGAGTTGTGGCTTGATCCCCCACAATGCTGGAGGCTTCACAGATGCATGATGGAAGGGAGAGAAATCTCAATGGTAGATAGCACGAACTATAGAGACAGTTGTATGGACTTGCGGTCAAATGTGTTACAATTTCCATACCAGACAGTGATGCAACTGGTCAGGGCACTTTTAGTGATGCCTGTGTAAACTGTGATCAGGATATGGAGTGGAGGACTTGCCCTTTTCAGCTGGCACAAAAAATGGAGTTGCTGCTGTGCTTTATTGGCTATATAGGAAATATTGATCGACCATGTCAGGACCTCTGCCAGGGGCATGTCAGGACATTTGGTGCTTTTCTCTACCAACAGAACTCTTGATGTAAAGTGGAACGTGGGCACAGAGAGGCACATTTCTGTATTTTATCCAATGGGCCACAAATGAAATAAATATTAATAAAAATATTTGCAGAGCAAATTTTATTATGGCATAGTGGTTTGCAATGCTACCACACATAGTTTAATGCCCCGAGTTTAACAGTCACACCTCATCAAAGGCTGTGTGGAGTTTGTGTTCTGCCCGAGTTTTTATGTTTTTTTCTCTTATACTTTTTGCTTCCTCCCACATCCCAACAATGTCAATATTAGGTAAAATGGCAACTGTATATAATTCAGGTATGAGTGAAGGTTGCCTGCGATAGACTGTCCCATCCAAGACTAACTTCTGCCTGGTGTATAATCTTCAGTTTGCTAAAATGCCGTAATAGATAAAGCAGGTTCAGAAAATGAATTAACAGATGGAAGTTTTATCTTCGTACACTGGACACTGTTGGACAATAAGAATCAAATAGTTTTCAATGTAGTCCATAATTATGACAATAGCTGTATGACCCTCAGGGAATTATTTAGGAAGACAGCAGCTTGGCCTCCTGCTGAAGTGCAGACAGCAAGTTCTTGGCATTTTGTTGGAGCTGTGTTCTTTGTTGGCCAGACTCTGCATGTGGCCTTGTGAAGGGACACAAATAAAACTCCTCTCTGTTGAAGCCACCATTCGGAGAGATTTGATTATGATCTTGAATAATTTACTCTGAAAACTCACAGTACAGAGCGTAACCTTCCTTTGTGATGACGAGTGCGGGCACTGCGTGCTTAATCTTTTGTCTCCCAGAGATGAAAGTAAACTTGAGCCTAGTTTTGACTACAGAGTCCATAATAAGGGAGGCACTGGTGTGAGTTTGTCCAGTCGTTTGTCTGTTTTCATAATCTGCATGGTACTGCTCTTTCTCTTCTTTTTGTTGTTGGTAGACGTGTCTGCTTGCTGCCTGGAATGTGTCTTTGCATGTGAGTAAAAATTGTGCTGAAAATGGTTATCTAGATTCTTTCACAGCTCACTAAAATGTGATTTCCAGAGGCTGATGTCACTTCATTGTGGTGTACTTTTACCTTTGGTATCCCAATACTCAGTTCAGTTTATGTTAATAAAAAACCTTTTTTGGATTAAATTTTTATTAACGTTTTATTTTAAAGTATTTAAAACAGAAATGGGTCAAGCAACACCATTTTTGAGAAGAGGTAAAACAAGCTAAAACGTGACCACCCCCTAAATTCACACCCAAGTCAACCAAGCCATCTTAATAAAAGAAGCTTGCTAGATGACAACAAAAAATAGGTGCATACTTCAGACACCAACAGTATGAATACCACCCTATAAACAGTAGTGTTGTATGCTACAGGGTTTATAGAGTGACGAGTTAGTGGTGGTACAACGTATGTTTCGTTCTGTCCATGAAGAATGGATCACCTGATAGACATGAATGATTGGCAAAAAGCGGTTATTACACTCGGACGAGCTGTAGGGCATAATGCATAGGAAGTTGTCGGTGTTGCTGGTCTGTCAAACCATACTGTCCAACTGGTATTCTAGCAGTGGCGTGCATCAAAGGTAACTACTAATTGTCTTCATAACTGCAGTCTAATGATAGTGCCCTACAGATGGGGACCATCGCTCTGTGTTACACATTGTAACAGCATACATTTCCTACAGGTGTCCAAACTCTTGTTGATTACTTACAAACCTACTGCTTGTATAACAGGAGGGTTGGAACAAACTGTGTTACTTCTTGTGCTTCATCTCCAGAGTAAACACAGAATGGCTGCCCTTCTTTTCCAAGATGACAGTTGTCATGTTCACAGGACTGGAACTGTGTGTCTAGTCAAACTGTGGGATTCGGTGCTAGAACATTCAATGAAAATTGATGTTGCCAACATAAGCAAACTGGTGGCATCCATGCCAGATGTAATTGCTGCTTTTCTTCGGTCTCACTGAGGAGTAGCGTATTATTACAAATGATTTAGCCAGGGGTGACTAATTTTTTGTCCAGTGAGCTTAAATCACATAGATTGAAATTTCCTGAGCTTCCCAGAGAGAGGGACGCCATCCACAAACAGTCTCCATCAGGAAAAAAAGGAGAAAGGATTGATTGAAAATGGAAAAATCACATATTAAGAGTAAGGTCAGTGCAATGAGGTACCTGCCATCTGATCTTGAAACAGCTTCACCGCTGACTCCCACCTTTCAATAGTGGGGCCAGATGACCCCTTAATCTGAATAAAGTGAATAACCTTATTCAAGCTGGACGCTTGAAAAACCAAGTGAGGACCCACACTCCGACCTAATGTTAGTAAGTTTAGACACTCGAAACTACCAGAGGGCCTCTAATTTCTGATCTAATGTTAGTAGAGCTGTATGGTAGAATCTCCCCTCTATTAAGAAGTCAGACTTGAAAAAATAGTACTAGCACTTATAGTATGTATGCTACAGAGTAAATAAGTTTATTCTATTTTTCACCTCCATAGTCTGCAAAGATATTCTCAGTCTTCTGCTGCTCATACAAGTCAAAAAGGTTGAAGAACTTTGGACTAGACAAGTGGCCTTTACAGAAGTGAGCCTCCGACTCACTCACTTTATGTAAATGAAGGCTATGACTGAAAATCCCTGGAAAAATCGTGTAATCTGACACAGTGTTAAGATATTTGTGTTAGGTTCATTTATCAAATCTGAGCTGGTCTTACATGAGTATATGTGAGGGTATGAATGTGCCCAGTTTAGGTTTGGTTCCAGTCAGAACAAACTCCATTCCTATATGATTCTGAATTGAATTAAGTGAGTTTTAAAAAGGTTATCATCTGCTAACTGAGTTAACATAAGATTTTCTGTCATTGTGTAATTTGGAGTGTCCTGCAAGCACTCGTATAGGGAAAATGGCGGAAGTTCTCCAGGAGAAGTACTATGCAAACAAAAGTAATAATGAGAGAGCTTCTTCCACAATTCTTTGTATATATAAACTATAAACTCTTGTAGTGGGGCTTCGGTTGTGGAGAGGTTGTTCTACGCTTGGGTTTCCAAGTGTAATACGATATGCTTGAGTACTAGGGACTTCATAAAAATGGTGATGAAGTTATTTCTGATCAGCTAGATGATGTTACTGCAGCTGACTGTGAATATAAAACGCTGTTTTTTGGTTCAGATTTGTATTCATAGGTTGTTTGTGTTTTGCTCCTTTAGACGGTGGCTATACTGGAGCAGAGGCTAACCCTGACAGAAAACCAGCTTCGAGAGTGCATCGACAATCAACAGAGGATCACACTTCGGTTTCAGCAAACGGACTGAGCTTCACTTCACTTCCAGAGTTCCTCTCACTCACAGGCGAGTTACTGAAACTCAAATGCAGCCAAATGAATTGGAATAGAAACTGGAGGACTAAAACTGAATTGATACCATGATCATAGCCCCAAATGCCCCCTTTTAGGTGTCATAGGAATAAGCCTCATTTTGTGGCTGGACCTTAAAAACAACACTGTCGGATGACTTCATATATTTTATATTAGGTCTGTTAGGTCCAGGGCCAAAGGGGACTTTTCCAGTGACACCACAGTCTCATTTGCTCAGATTCATTGTTTTTCTTAGAGACGCCATACATGTCATAGAAGGACAGTCCACCTCCAGTAAGCAGACATGTGCTTTGTTATGGATGCATCTTTTCTAACCAAAGAACAAAGTGCCTGGCTGTGGAACATAATGAGTGCAAAAGCATGAAAGAAGAGTTTTCTCAATTTTTGTTTAACATCAGTTGGATTTGATTTTATCTTGCCTTGATCTGATAAATAATTGTAGAATCTGAAAGGTTTGTGTAAATAATATTTTTGGTAATTTACATTTTTTTTTAAATTTTCTACCCAGTTTTTTTTTTTTTTTTAAAGTTGCACAGAATACAGTGGCTTGAGTTTTTACCTAATTAAAATATCCTTTATAAACTAACAAATCATCTGTGATGGTTTCATCTTGATTTTTATAGCACCTTTTCCAACAAACAACTAGGTGGTGTATTGCAAATGGGCTTTGTCTGTCTAAAAGATCTCATTACAGAAATGGAGGAGGCTTTGTGTAAAAAGTATCTGGAGTCCAGCACAGACATGTCATGTTAGGCACCCATGTGGACCCTTTGACATTCTTTCAAGTACAAAGGCTTGACGTCCACCGAGGGATGAATGCATCAGTTGTCATCTGGGCTATGTGGCCAAATTAGCCAGGATGACCACATACAGGAAAAAGTAATCATCGACAGCGGGTTGCTAAAAATGGCTGATAACACCCAATGGCAAGGATGAAGAGCACCAGAAAGTAGCAGTTCTTTCATAGAAGATGACAACTTGAAATGGACTGGTTTTACAAGAACTTTTTAGGAGTGTTTGTATTGAACGCAAAACCCAATCTGTCTTGTCAGTCTGTCTGTCCACATAAATAAACTTGACTGCCAGTTGACCATTTTTGTTGAAATTTGGTAGAAATTAAAAGGAAAGGTGACATTTGTAGGGATGTGTCAAATAGAGCGTGCTGTACAAACCTTTTGAAGTTTCAGAATTGTCTGTCATGAAACAGGGAAACCTTCTGCATGATCTCAGTAGTTTAGAGAGAGGTTATTTCATGATTTCTATCCATCACCCAAATGCATACATCTTCTAACTTGTTTTTTTTCCCATTTACAGTATCTGCAAAGAGAAAGTTGGCTTCTGTCCTGGTGATTGCTTTGATAAACTAGTGTTTCTAGACAATACAATGAAATTCCAGTCATTGTAGATTTAAATGATAATTACTGTGTCTTTAAATGATGCACACCCATCTGTTTATTTCTCGTTTTGCTTAGCACCAATATTTACTTTTGAATAGGCAGAAGATCGTGGTTGGTGGGTGTGGATTTCAAATCTTTTCAAAAAATGCAGTCTACATTCTGCCATCTTACTAGACTTTGAGGTTGTATTCATTAATTTCCACAGTTTCATTAACCAAGCATAGTCTGAGCAAACATTCTAAGTTGAAGGTTACACCACTCTGGGAAGTGATTTTCAGAAAAATAAGTACTGGTTCAAATTAAAAACATCATTAAAGTTTTTCTTAAATTCCATTTTGCTTCCGGTATAGAGGAGGTGCAATTTTGTGTGTGCACTTGCTTTGATAGTTGCAAACCCATCTGTCACTCATTGTATGAGGTTACCTTCTTATAGAAGTGGCAACTGTGATAGAAGTCAACCTCATAAATAAAGAAAGAAACTTTTCATCTCAGGACAAGTCTGGTAAAATTGTGCTTAAGTTGGTAATCGGGCAGGACAAAAGCTGTTCATCTTACCATTTGATTAGTCCTCAGCAAATGCCTTAGAGGGAGCCTCCATCACAGCAGTCTGTTACGGCGTGGTCAAAATGATCAAAAAATGCAGGGTAGAAGTCCGTTTTATTAACAGATGAATTTACATACAGTGTCAATCAATGCATACTTTTTACTTGGTTGGTTTACACATCATATAAATTAGAAAATAAAAGTATATTTGTTTTATACTCTTGTTCTTCTTTTACCTTTAGGTTTAGCTATTACATCTTGCCTGAAGAAGGGGCCTGAGTTGCCTCGAAAGCCTGCATATTGTAATCATTTTAGTTAGCCAATAAAAGGTGTCATTTTGCTTGGCTTTTCGCTATTATCCTTGAAATTTCTGTGTATATAACAATTGTCCAATGGTCTCTTAGTCGTCTTTTAGTACATTTTGTGTCCTACATCTTTGTCTTTGTTATTCTCTTGACCTTTATCTGGTTTCCTGATATGCCTGAACAGGTTTGTGACATTTATTAACCCTTTAATATTTCAAGGATGGATGCTATCTTTTAATATGAAAAGCATATCCTGACGCTTTATCTTAAATGACTATGTGACCCCTAAGTCTAGTTTTTATTCCACACAACTCTGCCGTGAATATATTTTATGGAAGAAAGAATGCTAGTGGCACTTTTGTACTTCTGTGAGAGACAAAGTGCAAGATGCAGTGGGATATTAGGGACCCTCACAATTCTGACTTAGATAAAGTGGGTTTGAGAATCTTAGGATTGCTAGCTCATACAAAAAGCTTTTTTTGGTAATTCTACTTTTTTGAGCATGTAGCAGCACTGTAAAAGTTGGAGATGTTAGATCTGGGAATGAACTTGTTATTAGTTGATGTAGTAAATGAATGATTCAGTGTGCCAATGATCGGGTTCTTTTTACTGAACTGAGTCACATTGTACTGAAATGCTAATCAGTTTATATTAACTCTAGTACATCATAATTTTAAATTCCTTATTACAGAATATAAACCAAGAAATGTTGTGAATTGCATAATCAGTGTCATTTCATGAAGCTCATACCCACATTGAAATAAGGGATTCTATGGCGTGTAGATTTTATTAAAGTTCTTGAACATTCAGCCACAGGTAATAACCCCTTACGTTTTCCTGAAAGGCTAACACTTAACACCTTCAATTTTGTTCTACATTACAGTAGGACTTTTTCATACTTCTGTATTTTTTTTTCTTCCGGAAAGCATGGTCAAGTGCTGAACGCTCTTCCAGTTATCTATAATAATGGTGGAATCACAAAAGAAGAGCTTCTGTGGTTTTCCTCTGTATTCAAGTTGCTTACTTGAGGTTTCCACAGCTCTTTTCACTGATGAAACATGGGGGACAGAATGGATCCAAGCCTCCAAGAGGGGCAAAGGACCAACTTTTGTTTTATACTGTGGCAGAACACCTGCACTTTGAATGTGCTGACTATACAGGGTCTACACAGAACCTTAAAATGAGTGGTGTGCCAGGCCGTTTTAATTGGAGTAACTTTGGTGTCCTACCAACACAGGACTACGCCTTTGAAAGGGCAAATGCTAGTCTCATAATTAATTTGCGAGAGTGTACCTAGTCTCTTTTGAGAGGAACACTACTATGTGACACCACCTGCTGCTAGTGAGTATACACAACCAAGCGTAACTGTAATATGATTATTTTTTACAAACTGCCGATATAAACCATAGGTTTCAAACCACATACTGTATAGCTAAGTGTGTTCACACGTTTTGTGGCTGGAACTTATTAGCTTCTTTGATTGTACAGTGACTAGTCTCACTTGCAGACTGAATTTTGTGAGCAATAATAGTGCAAAATTTCTCATTTTACAAGTTGACAGTTTAAAGAGAGAAATGTATGTGACTCTTCATTCTTCCTCATTGATTTCTACTTTCATGACCATCCTGTCATTGACTATATTTGACAATGAACTACATAAAACACAAACATGAAAAAACTTTCAAAACAATAAAAAGAAAAAAAATGCTAGAAAGATGTTGATTAAATATTATCAGTTTATAAAATTACAGGTAATTACCTGATTTTTTTTTTTACACTATCCACATTACCTGTCAAAGACAGGTAATAGAATGTATTGAGGAATATTTGATATCTCTTTCCCTTTGAGTATATTCACCACCTTTCCTCGGTATTCTCGTGTGTCTGAACATCTCTTGACTGGCAATCACTCTGTTGAGTGCGTTCCCATAAAGCCTGCTTCTCAGACTCTTATCATTTCGTGGCATCTTGCTGATTTCTCCAATCTTTTGAAAGATGACTCTCGGCAGCCCTCCTACACCTCTACTACTTCTTCTTTCAATCGCATCACCAAAGCTAATCTGGCCAATCTGATTATTCTGAGGGACCAGACACACACACACGCATTTCATTATATACTGTAGTAGATTTTAATGTAGTGAGGTCAGTCAAAACCAAGTAAGCTAATGCTAAATAAAATTTTTTTAATAATTGTAGCTGTTTGCATACTGAAATGAAAAACTGCAAACTTACTTACCAAGGTGCCTATAAAGGAATTCCTCCATGAAAAAATGTACATCCGTTGTCCAGTTTTGATTCTGTTGTTGTAGACACATCTTACATCGCATAAATATATTTTTGGAAATGGAAGGAAAGCAATGGAATAAACATAGTCCCATTGCTAGGTAAAAGAAGTTAGGTTTACTCTTAATGCATCACTTCCAAATTTTGTGAAAAGGGAATATTTGTTCTATTGGTTTGTCCATTTGTGCGCTATCTGGATGTATGATTAATCCTTAATTCAACCCATCAAACAGAAAATAAAGTGAGATGTCTGACCACAGACAATGGAAGTTGTAAAAATGATAAGTCTGGTCTAGACATAACAAAATATGCTGGTTTAGGTAATTACAATAATAGCTGTAGTAAAGCCGGGATGTAGATCCTAAAAATTATCATACAGTAAACTGGTTGGACTGCTAGTAGCAGTTTTAATGTACTTTATAAATCCATTTTTTTGTATTGGAGGACTATTTTAGGATTAATGTTTTGTTGTGGAAATTCTAGAATGTTTATCATTAAAAGCAATCCTAGTCTCATAACATCACTTTGTGAATGAACTAAAGCCCCCCAAGCACTAGAATGAGAGCGCTAGCATAGCTTTAAGCCTTGTCTACACATCCGTGCATTGGAGGTTGTCAATGGGCTTGACTGAATATGTTGTTATGCCGGCTCGAGGGATGACAATGCGTGCTACTGCCTTTTCTCCCTCTTCCACAGATCCTGTGAAGGAAATTCAACTTAACACCATTTCCGGTTCCTCTACAGGCTCCACTTCCAACCCCATGCCTGACATCACTTCCAGGTGCAGCCCATCCAACCTGCCTCTTCCTGCCTTTCCCCTATAAAACTTTCTTACTCGCTCTGTTAATTCAAGCTTGTGTGGGACTCAGTCTAGGAAGACTACTCAGATTTCAGTTATTGACTTTTCAAATTCTTTCAAGTATATGGGATGGATTCCCAAATCTTCTTTTGCCTTAATTTGTCTCATTACAGCCTAAATTCACTAGCTTATCAATATGCAAATTGACTGGCATAAGCAAACGTTCGTAAAGTAAAGGAAAAGGAAAATTAAAACAGTAAGTGGTGGGGGGAGGCTTGTCAGAATTTTAGATGATGAACCATCTCCAAATGTTACTCAAAACAGGATGTTATGGAGTATTCTCCCAGTGCCTCCATTCCTCAATAATAAATAAATGGCCAATAACTCACTCGGTTGCCAATATTATAATTTGTTTCAGGTGATGACAATTTCTTAGAATATGAAGTAGACAGATGTCATTTATTTGATTCTGGAATCCTTGGTGTGAAAACTACGCCCACAACTACATATCGGATGTGTCGTCTTCTGGATGTCTTAACACAGAAGATGAACTACACAGCTGATTTAATGGTACAAATGCAGTTTTTTTTTGCCATTGGTGTTAATCCAAATGTATTACTTCCCTTATAGGTTTAACAATGGAGATGTAATCCCAAATAATTATTTATAGCTGTTTGTAATGCCAGCAACATTGCACAAGAATCTGGTCACTTTACTGAGACTGATGGAGTCAGATTCCTAATTAGTTTTCCACTACATGAGCTGGAGCTGTATGAAATTTTAAGTCTTTCTTATCTATCAGTTGGTTTCCTTTAGTAAAACAGTTAAGTGATAACTTTTCCTGTCACTATCTTATGTCATTACTGGGTTTTATTTTGATTAGTTTTTTTAACAAATTGTAAAATGATTCAACTCCAATAACACTGTGAACACAAGAGTACTAGAACTTTAATTTTAGATGCTGACTTTAATTTTGCAGGGTGTTATGGACGGCAGGCGTGGGCTGGTATCCTGAACAGGATGGTGTATGATTCCTTAACTGGCCAGGAGGCCGCCCTACTGAATAGCCGAGAAGAAAGGCAGGCTTCAGAGTGCTTATTCTGGTGTCATGGCAGAGATGAACCAAAATCCTTACCTAGCCTGGAGGCCATTGGAGGGACGGGGAGACGATCTATACGCACCGGTGACTCCCTCAACACGCTAGTGGCACCATCCCTTGACTACGGTATCCATTTGGACACCCGCAGGGCTTGGAAGGTACTGTAGTCCCGTGGAGCACCCCTGTTGGTCCCATGGGTGCTGCAAGAATTTGTAATCCTTTTTCTGTGTGGCTTTTGCCCGACCCAGAAGTGCTTCCTGCAGGTAATGCTCTGGCACTGGAGGTACTCCCAGCCTCACCCAGGGGAGTTGGAATCAGGTGAACAAAGCCTGGCCAAGATGAGTGAAGGAGAAGAAAGAAAGAGGGAATTGTGGTTGTGCAGACTTTGCTGAGAAGCCTTTTGTAAGATAATGGATAAAAATAAACCTTTTAATTGAACCGGGACTTGTGTCTGTGCGGTTGTGTCAAGGGGCCATCAAAATAATAATTTGTGGTCCTGCAAATTAACTTAATATAAAAGTTTGTTTTATTCTAAAGATGGATAAACCCCCATAATAAAAGTATGGGCTACCTTAGTAGCCAGCTTTCTTTAACTACTTCTTTTTTGTTGTTTTGTTTTCCTAATTACAGAATGACTTAACCCAGAAAGAGATCTCTGATCACATTTCCCTTTCCTTCTCCTTGAAAGCCATGATCTATGTTTAGGACCAGATCAAATACTTCATGTAGCAAGAACTTGCTTATTCCATCTGGAATCAACAGCTAATGTTTTTAAAATGTGCTTCTTAAGTTAATCCAGCAATGTTAATTTGCTGTTATCCCTTTTTTCCCTGAGGTTTTAAAGTCCCAGCATTGCAGTAGTCTAATTATAATGCTACACTATTGACAAAAAGATGAAGGTGGACACACAGCTGTGGTGTCTGCAGTGCCACAAGTATCACTGGCAGGTTAATTTACTGGCAATCCCCCTTTTTGGGTGGAACATCTAGATGTCGAACTCCAGTCCTAGAGACTGCAGGTTTTCATTCTCACCATCTTCTTAATTAGTGACCCGTTTTTTTTTCTGCTAATTAACTTCTTTTGCTTTAGTCTTAATTAACTTGACTCTGACCCCTTAGTTGTTTCTTTTTCTGTAATGAGCAGCCAAACAATAATGAGATACAAAACGAGCTGCCACATGACCAGCTCATCTGTCTGTGCCTGTCACACAATATCTGAAAATAAAGAAAAGTGAAGGTCTCAGTAAGGCTGATCTCTCAGCTCACCAAAACATTTTGCTGCTCTTCTTAGAAAAAAACAGAAAATCAACAGTTTTGGAAATGTCTGCTGTGGCAGAATGAGAGCAGCAACAAGCCACAGAATTAAATAACAAGTTTAATTAACAGCAAGAATTGGCTTCTCATTAAGAAACTGGTTGGAGTTTGAAGATCCGGTTTAGCTGGCCATCTGTTGGCTCGTTTCATGTCTCATTTCTGTTTGGCTGCCATTTAATGAAGAAAAGAATCAATTCTAAGGACTCAATCCTTAAAAACAGGGCTGTTAAAATGAAGGTAAAAGAAGTTAATTAGCTGGTCACTGATTAGGAAAAGGGTTAGAAGTAAAACCTGCTGCCACTGCAGCACACCAGGCCTGGAGTTTGACACCCGTGAGCAGATTTTAGTGGCTGAAGAAAAAATAAAAGACTTTCAAAAATAAACAAAAACATATGAAATTGGAACAAAGAAAATCAAAATGCCCCTTGACATTCTGGATTTCAGTTTCAACAGACGACTGTCATGTTCACGGTGTCGTGTCTTTATTATTCATTGTCATTGTTTTGTATTGTTTGCTGGCAATCTGTCTTTTTCAGGCATCTAAAATGGCCACAGTGTCCTGATGTCACCACGTTGGCAGGGATGGTTGTCAGAGCCACGTAATCCCAGTCTGTGTTATTTCCATGCCTGGTACTGCAGTGTTCAGACGCTGTTCTCGTGGTGACTCCACCACATAGCGGGACTGATCCCCTAGGCTGCAGCGTGTGTTCACATGCTGTGGTTCGCTCCCCTTTTCGCTTATCTTGCTGACATGTCCTCTCATATTATCCTGGGGATCATGGCTTCAAAGTAGTAGGATAATCTCAAGGAAAAGGCCATTCCTTTGAATATGAAACTAGAAACCGTAAAGTCTAGGTGATGTGCCGTATGAAACATTATTTGAGTTTGTTTTGATGACTGGTGTTATTTTAAAATTAATTCTCTACACCCCTCCTATTCGCTCCTCCCCTACTGAATTTCAAAGCAATCATTAAGATGGTCGCTCCCACCGAATGGCACTGCTTCAGGTTGCAGCTGCTTGACCCGAACTTTACTGATTGTAATACAGATCACATGCAGAAAGATATGGTAGCCTGATTGATTTTAAGCATGAAAGAACTTTTTTTGACTGTATGTAAAATGGGGGTGGTGCAGTGGTAGTGCTGCCGTCTCACAGCAAACGCTGCAAAAAATTTCTATGAAAAAACTAGACACAAAAACTTTAAATGGGAATTGTTTTTCTTTTATATACCAAAAAAATCTGCCAATGGTGTAAGCAAAATTTACTTGACAAGATTTCTTATAAAGTAAGCTAAATAATTGTAAATATGCATTTTTTGATAAGTCAATAATTCATACAACAAGGTTTAATGTCATGATAGAAGTACTTTTCACTTGCTTAGATTTCATGTTTTGCAGTGAAGACACCAGGGTTCAAGTCGTGGGTGCTCCCTGCATGGCGTTGGCAGGATTTCCCTGTGTTTATGTGGTTTTCCTTTGGGTGCTCAGGGTTCCTTCCACAGTCCAAAGGCGTGCAGGTGAGGTGGATTGACCATGCTTTTAAATTGATCCGTGATAGATGGATGTGTGTGTGTTGTCACCCTGTTCAGGGCCTGTTCCTGCCTTGCACCTTACACCTACTGGGTCAGGCTCTACCTTACCTGGATTCCTGGTCTGGATGAGTGGGTTTCAAAAATGAATCAATGGATATAAAACAGGCAGAGAGAATCAGATGCTTTAAAACTTCTACTTAAGTAGTTGTACTTTTGTTTGAGTCATTTTACAGAATGGTAGCTCTGGAGTGCGGAGTACTTTATCCAATGCTGATTAAACTGTTGGAAAAAGAATGTCAATCTGTGCCCTTTTGAATTGTTGAGCATCTAAATTTTGTGCTCTTGTTTGTTTATGGAAAGGTTCCTTGTTTGTTTTTTTAGCACTGTGGTATTTCAATGCTCATTTAGGAGTTAGTTTAAGTGGGCAGGTGCTCACCCTGACTGCTTGCAAGCTTTTGTAAACTCTGCACTTCTGCCATGTAGCTTTCATTTTCCAGGTCAGTGACTTCTGCACTTTGTCCTTGTCTCCTCTAAAACGTTAGTGACTCAGTTACATATTCAATCCCATTATACTTTTTTATATATGGAACCTCGGTTTTCGAGTAACTTGGTTTACGAGTGTTTTGCAAGACGAGCAAAAATTTTTAATAATTTTTGACTTGATAAACGAGCGAGGTCTTGCAGTATGAGTAGTATGTATACGCTTTGTCTGCTGAGCGTCATGTGATCACAACTGAGCTGATGGTTCTCTCTCTCTCTCGCTGCAGGATTGTGGGCAATCGTCTCCTATTCTCCATCTGAGTCGGCGTGCCTCACTCATATAGTCAACATCCGTATGAGTGTATACTGTTTACTACAGCATTAGCATTGTGACTGTGTGTGCACGCGCGCGCGTATGTGTGTGTGTGTGTGTGCTGTGGCGTGTGAGTCCCCATCTTTCACCCTAAAACACGAAGCTGAGTCTCAGTACTTTAGCAACACCAGCTTTATTCAGCTTGAAACAGCAACAGCGAGGTTATTTATTGTAGCGGGGTCTGCTACTCTCCTATACACAGACACAGCAGTCAGGCAGGACCCTGCACATTTATAATGTTCCTTGTTCCTTGTATCACCCATCGACGGCAGGCGCTTATAGCATGTCCGCGATCTTTTCGGATTCGGTTTTACGGCGAACTGCTACAGCGCTGGGAGACTGCGATTGCTTTGGGACACTCTTCCGCTTGTCGTCCCATTGGGTGCAATCCCACAAGAGTTTAGAAACTCACTCACACCAGCCATAATTCTTTTCAAAGGTAAAGTGCAGGTTAATTTGTTTTATGTATTTTTACTTTATATTTTGTATTAATCATTTTTATATGAATAGTTTTGGGTTGGGGCGGCACGGTGGCGCAGTGGTAGCGCTGCTGCCTCGCAGTTAGGAGACCCGGGTTCACTTCCCGGGTCCACCCTGCGTGGAGTTTGCATGTTCTCCCTGTGTCTGCGTGGGTTTCCTCCGGGCGCTCCGGTTTCCTCCCACAGTCCAAAGACATGCAGGTTAGGTGGATTGGCGATTCTAAATTGGCCCTAGTGTGTGCTTGGTGTGTGGGTGTGTTTGTGTGTGTCCTGCGGTGGGTTGGCACCCTGCCCGGGATTGGTTCCCTGCCTTGTGCCCTGTGTTGGCTGGGATTGGCTCCAGCAGACCCCCGTGACCCTGTGTTCGGATTCAGCGGGTTGGAAAATGGATGGATGGATAGTTTTGGGTTGTGGAACAAATCATCTGAGTTTCCATTATTTCTTATGGGGAAATTCACTTTGATATACAAGTGCTTTGGACTACGAGCACGTTTCTGGAAAGAATTATACTTGCAAACTGAGGTTCTACTGTATATATAAATCAATTCATGTTAGTAATACTAGCAGCCAAGGGATGAGGAGATATGGTCAGATAGAATAAAATGGCCATTATGTATGCCTTCTCTTTGCAACAGCATTAGAACATCAAAATGACTTTAAAGATGGCCTGCAAAAGTTTTGCTGTCATACTTACCAGTAGTGAGGGGCAGCACTAACATGTGGGACCTGTGTTAAGTTGCTGCAAACAGTAGATGGCGCAAGTGGCATTGCAATTAAAGGTTCAGCAGTTTAATGATTTATTAGCCCTATGCAAATTCATCCTCTTTTGTGTCTTATTATCTGACCCCATATGAGTAGTGGAGTTCTTTTCAGACAAATGTAATTCTAATTCTAGCCAAGAGAAGAAATTGATTTGGATGATCTTGTGTCCCATGTGTGAAATGTTTCATTGTTGTATATTCAAGGAGGATTCATTTCTGCTTTGTGTGGGCTCACTTTAATTTGTTCTCTTTTAATTCTTTTAAAATTGTGTTTTTGAAGCTGACAGCATGCACACATGAAGGCTGATGCAGTGGTTATAAAAAGTGTTCGCCCCCTCACATTTTATTATTGTACAACATTGAATCACAGTGGATTTAGTGCAACTTTTTCAGACCATTGATCAGCAGGAAAAGTCTCTTTAATGCCAAAGTGAAAACACGTGTGCAAAATGATCTAAAGTAATTATAAATATATGACCCAAAATAATGAATCCCATAAGCACTCACTCCCCTTCACATCAGTGTTTAGCAGATGCACCTTTGGCAGCCATGACAGCCTCAAGTCTGAGTGCTAAGGTCACTTCTGCACCTTCTCCTTACTTTTCTTTGTAAAACTGCTCAGGCTCTGTCAGATTGTCTGGAGGTCGTGAGTGATGAGCCTTCTTTAAGTCCGGCCACAAATTCTCAGTTGGACTGAGATCTGGACTCTGACTTGGCCACTCCAGCACATCAACGTTGTTGTTTTGAAGCCATTCTTGGGGTCGTTGTCTTGCTGATAAACACGCTGCAGGTTTCTTACAGACTGCATTAGGTTTTCCTCCAATATTTGTCTGTATTTTTCTGCGTTCATTTTACCCTCACAAGTCATCCAGGGCCTGCCTCAGAGACTTACCCTCACATGATGATGCTTCCATCTCCATACTTCATACTTCATGGTGGGGCGAGTTGTATGTTTTAAGATAATGTGCCGTTTAATCTGCTTTGCCAGATGCTTCATTTTGGCCTCATCAGACTACAGAACCTTGTTTCTGCTGATTTTTTGAGTGTGTTTTTTTTTGTTTTTTTTTTAAATGGCCTACTCTTTACCACTCTCACATAAAGCTGCGAATGGTGAAGCCCCCTGGACAACCGTTGCGGTCTGCACAGTCTCTCCATCTACCCACTGTTGCTTGTAACTCCTTCAGAGGTCTCTTGATGGGTTCTATTCAATAAGGGCGCGCACAAAAAGGCGACCTTCAAAAGGGCGACCTCAATTAGGCGCGGAGAATAAAAGTGCACATAAATAAAAGCGATCTTCAAAAGGGCGACCTCAATTGAGCGCCGAATAAAGGCGTGCGTAAATAAAGGCGAGCTTCAAAAGGACGACCTCAATTGAGCGCCGAATAAATGCGTGCGCAAATAAAGGAGTGCTTCAAAAGGATGACCTAAGGAGCGAATTAAATTAATTGTCCTTGATTATGCTAATAGACCGCATCTTGAATATCTACGTGGCATTGCACATAATCTACAGCTTCAAGTGTAACTTGCTTTCACCTTTTTATACATTCAGTCATTGCCTTAATCGAATTTTCTGTAATTTTGAAAACAACGAAATATAGAAAGCTTTAGAAATAGTTCGTTAGAAGTTCATGCATTAATTAATTGGATGTTTTAATATTCTTGCTTTCACCTTTTTATACGTTCAATCATTGCCTTTATCTAATAAATTTTCTGTAATTTTGTTGCGTTTGCCTTTATTCGCTGCGCCCAATTGACTTCACCCTTTTGAAGCACTCCTTTATTTATGCGCGCATTTATTCGGCGCTCAATTGAGGTCATCCTTTTGAAGATCGCCTTTATTTATGTGCGCTTTTATTCGCCGCACCCAATTGAGGTCGCCCTTTTGAAGGTCGCCTTTATGTGCGCGCCCTTATTGACGGATACCCTCTTGATGGCCTCTGGTGCTCGTCTTATTTTTGACCAATCGGTCAGGTTTTGTGGACGGCTTTCTCTGGCAGATTTACAGCTTTGTCCTGCTCTTTCCATTTCTTAATGGCTGATTTAACTGGACTGTGTGGGGTATTCTGTGACTTGGAAATTTTCTTGTCTCCAGACCCTGCTTTGTGCTTTTCTCTCCCCTTTTCCTCGAGTTGTTATGCATGTTCTTTTGACTTTCATTGTGTAGGCCTGGCCACCATAGTGACTCACCACAAATTGGACCTTCCAGATAAGGAGCATTTAGATGGCAATCAACTGAAACATCCATTGAACTAATTCTGTGACTTCTAAAGCCAGTCGGCTGAACCAGTGATTGTTTAGGGGCATCATATTAAAGGAGGAGAACACTTACCGTGTATACTCATGTAAGACCCAAAAAATCGATCATAAAATCAGACCCTGACGTATACACCCGTTCAAAAATACGACACTTATTATCATTATTTTTTTTTTTTACATCGTCTTGCTTCCTCCAATCATGCACCAGTTTCTCAGACTCATCGAATTTTGTTGCAGCAGTGCAGTTACCAATTTATTTCGCCACTTCAACGACTTTTAATTTAAAACCAGCTTCATATTTTCTTCTGATCGAATACTCCATCGTAGATGAGGGATGCTCTTACGTTAAAGATGTATGAGGGTGTGAGATACAAAAAACATAAAACAGTGCAAGTGTCTGTTCGAAATAAGTTTGGGTATTACCGTGTGGTCACATAGGCACAATACATAGAAAAAAAGGCCATGTGCTCCATGGTTACTTTCTCAGGGGGGCGTTAGCATATCATAATCTCTTGGACCAATAGTGAGAGTTTTCCGCATTCGACTTATACGACTGACGTTATAAAATACCAGAAATTATACTGTAAAATCAAGCCCCGACTAATCCGCAGGAGAACTTAAACATGAGTATGTACAGTATGTGGTCAGTTCTTTTTGCATTTTATCATTAATTTAGACCACTTGGCAGAGATCTGTTTTCACTTTTACGTGAAGGAGTCTCTTTCTGTTGATCAATAAACGGCAAATTAAATCCACTGTGTTTTATTAATAATAATATGTGAAAACTTCCAAGGAGTGAATACTTCCTATTGGCATTGGAACACTGAATTGTTCACTTATTACATATTTGCTCTTACAAAATGGAAACAACATGGGAGGCAATTACCTTGCAAAGACATAAATGGTTTGTGTGTCTTGTGTTAAGATGACGTGTATATTGTTCCCCGATTGCTTTAAACATTTTACTACCCCTAGCTGAATTCGGTCATTGCAGACTCCATAAGCTAAGACCTTGATTGGAATGAGCCCTCTAAAGGAGCTGCCCGTCTCCTGAATCGTTATTTTAGCCTTTGCACAACTTATCTCTTTTATTTTTTGGCCCCATTTTACAGCTGACGTTGGTGTCAGAAGAGTTAAATTGTAATTTTTTTTTTTAATCCCTCTTACTGGAGCTGCTGGCCAAGTTCTTCAGTCTTGTTTTGTTGTGATTAAACTTGCCAGACAGATGACCTCACTGAGGTTTAAGCAAGAGGCTCTTTTGTGCTTGAATTGATCCCGCGGGGCGCTTGGTCTGGCCGCTCTCGGTACGTCGTGTGTTAAACGCGGCTCTGCTCCATGGAATCCCTGAGCAAGGCCTACTGCTTCCTTCCTGTCTGGGGGCCGGGCCTCAGTGGGGCCACGCTGCAGCCGTGGAGCCAACATCTGGGTGCAACGCAAAAGGCTGACTTTAATAAATAGACAGTTTTATTTTTAGTTGGGTCTTTTCCTGGCATTGCTGCTTTTCAAGATGGCTTCCAGCATAAATGAAAAGTGGTTCTTATTATACCCTGGCTTGGCTTTGCCTTCTTGTTGCTGTTTTCATTAAAGGTGACGTCATTTTTGATGAAAACTTTTTATTGTGCCTTTTGAGCTGGTGAAAGAGAGAGAAAAGCTGATAGCTGTGTTAACGTTCATGACTTTCATTTCAGAAAAATGCCTTACACTTAGCTACGGGATCCAATTCTGTGAGAATAGACATCTCGAGAACATCTTTCTGTTTTATATACTTCTGTCTGTCTCTATGTGTTTAATATATACACCCGTCTGTCTGTGTGACAGTGCAGGTCGGCCCCACACTGCCGGGAGCCACTTCAACCCGCCACTGGCGATAGTCCTGCCGGGTTGAGATGAGCGGATGAGGACAGACACACCAAGCAAGGGGATGGTGAAAAATGCTTTTATTAAAATAAATCAAAACAATAGTGTCCAAAAGTGCAGGGCAAAATTCCTAAATAGATAAATCCCTCTATATATAACATCCAACGTTTGTCTGTCTGTCTGTCCATCCGCTTTTCACGAGAGAAATTCTTAACGGATTTAGGTTGGTTTTTTTTCTATAATTTGCTTGAACATTCTGGTTCATTTTGCAACCTCTCTCATCACGCTAAGTATCATAGTTCGCTTGCGATACCAATTTATTTGCAAGAGTCCGAGAGACACACAGCAGGGCCCTCCTCACTCACGTGCCATCCTCGGAGCGTATCTTACATTTGCTTAACTAGCGAACGAGAGAACTACTTAAGAGATTTAGATCGGCTTTTTTTCTATAATTTGCTTGAACATTCTGGTTGATTTTGCGACTTCTCTCATTGCGCTATGTATCATAGTTTGCTTGCAGTACAGATTTATTTGCGCGAATCCGAGAGAGATGCAGCAGGGCCCTCCTTACTCATGTGTCAGCCTCGGGGTGTATCTTACATCTGCTTAGCTTGCAAACGAGAGAACTACTTAACAGATTTAGATTGGTTTTTTTTTTCTATAATTTGCTTGAACATTCCGGTTGATTTTGTAACCTTTCTTATCGTTCTAAGTATCATAGTTCGCTTGCGGTACCGATTTATTTGCGCAAGTCTGAGAGAGATGCAGCTTGCCAAGTTGAGGGTGCGGGGCCTTCCTCACTCACATGTCAGCATAGAGGCGTATCTTACATCCACTTAGCGAACAAGAGAACTACTTAACGGATTTAGAGCGGGTTTTTTTTCTATAATTTGCTTGAACATTCTGGTTGATTTTGTGAACCGTGCCAAAGAATCATAGTTCACTTGCAGGAGCGATATATTTGCGCTAATCCGAGACAGAGGCTGCGGGCCAAGGGGAGGGGGAAACGTGATGTCAGGAATGGGGAGCCGAGCAGGGGCCTCCTCACTGTTCTGTTTCACTACTACACGGGCGGAGCCATGGGGGATGGCAGTAATCCAAAAAAACAGGTCAGACATGGAGGTTAAAATGATCAAATAAATGAAGAATTCATAAAAATGAGGTTAAAACAGCTGTCAGGAAACTGTCTTCTGGTAAATGCTCTTCTTAAACCGATGCCTCCTCCTCTGTTGATCCTGGAAGGGACCTCACAACAGAGGAGATGCCGTACTGGCAAGTACAGCCAACCATCCACTACAAGTCCGGGTCCCTACTGCTCCATGGCTATTGCTTTGATTTATTTTAATGAAAGCACTTGAGCGCTTTTCACCATCTCCTTGCTTGGTGTGTCCCGGTCATGACTATCGGTGGTGTTAGATTGAAGAAGCTCCCAGTGGGATGCAGTAGTGTGGACCCGACCCTCACTGTCACAGCCTGTCTCTCTATCTCATATCATACATTTTATTAAAATGTACTAAAGTTCTGTTTCGGATCATATGAAGATTTCGGTACACCCCATTTCAAACCCAGGTTTTTACCAGCCACACCACTTGGACTTCAGAACAGGTCATCCACCCGAAGTTAAGCTTGTTTGAGCCCAGCCAGTACTTACTGTAGATGTTGGGTTGCTGCTGGTGTGGCCATCAGGGGCGCTTATCTTGGACAGATCAATCCAACAGTACTATGGCCACCTCACCATTCCTAATGTTCATGGTGGTGCACTTATACTCCATGACAAGAGTGTTCACCATCCACAATAGGTTAACAGTCTCGAGTAGAGCTGCTTAGTATACAACTAGGGGGCTCCGCCCCCTGCTCGCTTCGCTCGCCAACCCCTGGTGTTGGGAATGACAAAGAGCGTGATGTATGAATGAGATATAGAATAGTGTGACGGTGTAGATGATGCAAATAGAAAGCAAACAATAAAGTGTGTGGCACAGTGTAAAGGTTTATTGGAAAATTTCTTTGTACACGCCGTTTAAGTGTAAAAGGTAATTCCAGCTCAGAACTTGTAAGGTCAATGAAGATGGTGATTATCGTGATCAGAGTCAACTTTGTCAGAGCTTAGAAAGAGTTGTGTCTCTCCAGGAAGTAATGGAATGACTTGGGTATTTATGTTTTCCACATTAATATTTTTTGGACATAATATAGTGCGTTGTGTTAAAAGGGGCATTTGGTCTAATGAGATTGCTGTTCCAAATCTCTCTGTAACTAAGTCGTCGCAGATAAAGGCTTGAGGAATTGTAATAATATGTGGCTGAAGTCCATCTGTATTGGTGAGTGTACCATCTCTCAGTTGTAATAAGCAATTGTTATGATCTGGTTCTGGACATCGTATCTTTTTTACTAACTGTATCTTTTGAAAGCAATGCCAATTGTCTGCGTATTTTAAGGTGCACTGAACAATAGCTGAGTGCATGGCATCTGGAAGAATAGCTAATCACTGTTTAAAATCTCCTCCTAATAAAAGTACCTTTCCTCCAAATCGAATATTATTATTCATAAACGTTTGTGGAAGTTTATGAATGGTGTTGAGTAAGTGACTTCATGCCATTGAACATTCATCAATAAACAACATTTTTTCAAGACGGATGTCACGTGCAGTGCCACCGTTAATGTTCATAGTGGATACCGATTTGTAGGATCTAATGCAGTTGATAAAGATTTCACTTTTAGGTACATCGTCAGTTAGAATCTTCTGTAGATATTCAGTATATGAATGTAAAGAAGGCAGTCTAATTTGACCCTTTTGACAACAACGTCTAAATGTATTACTTGTATTGCCAGTTGTTTCTTCAGGGAAGTGAACTGAATGACAATGATTGCAAATGACATTCATTAATCCGAATGAATTTTCCCGGTGTATGTTTTGCTTGTGCCGTTTGAGAGGCGCGTTGTTGCATATGTAGTATTTGGGACGTGTTGTTTTGGAGCTGTAATCGATTTGCCTGTGCTGTGTGAGACGCCCGTTGTAGCCTTCCTTGCCGTTAATGTATGTCTGAGACGGGAGGTGTTTCGTTTTGAATCCGTGCCTGTTGCGATGCAGCACTTTGATTGATAGTTTGCGTCATGTGGATCCAGGATGTAGATTTGTGCATATTTGCGTTGTTGATTTGTTTCAGGGTGCACTGTTCCAATGCGATGCAGTATTTGCACATATGGGAAAGCAGTATGGGCCATTGCCTTTTGGTGGCCTGATATTTACTAAAAGCAAATGAACTATTGTAGGATCTAACGCAGTTCATAAAGTTTTTACTTTTAGGTACATCGTTAGTTAGAAGCTTTAGTTGAGCTTTGCGTTTTTGGAGTCGAGACATTTTTTCTTTTAGAAATATGGATAAGTAATAAGGAGTATTGCACTCACTGTTAATATGGAGCCTTTTCTGCGGTTGAACGGTTAATAGTGCCTTATTGTAATGAGATCCACCTATGCTGCATAGCCGTCTATTTTGTTGTTTCTTTTGTGTTCGTGTGTTTGTTCCTGTTATCATTTCCTTTTCGTTTTGTACCCGTGACCGTGTATTCATGACTTGTTTCTTTCTAAGGAGGGTCGCAGTCACTGTTAATATGTTTCCTTTTCTGCAGTTGAACGGTTAATAGTGCTTTATTGTAAGGAGATCCACCAATGCTGACACCTATGCTGTCTAGTGTGAAGGTGCTGATGTTCACTTTAGAATATGTGGCTTTGGGTGTGACTTCTTATGGATGTGGGGGGGGGGGGGGGGGATTGTTGAGGATTGTTGTTGCGCGAGCGTCTTCTTTCTTTTTGTGTTCCTGTGTCTTGTTGAATCCCCCTCTTTGTGTGTGTCCCGTCCCTCGCTTGTAGGGTCTGTGGGGTGGTTTTGTGTTCTTTTTTTTGTGTTCCATGGGCTTGTTGAATCCCCCTCTTGGTGTGTGTCCCGTCCGGTGCCTGTGGGGGGGGGGGGGGGGGGGTGCCTTGCTGTTGTGCGCGAGCCTCTTTTTTTTTTTTTTTTTCGGGTCTAGTTTCGTGTGCAATGTGTTTTGTGCTTTTCCTGCGTTTGACTTTGCGCCTCATTTCTCCTTTTTGTATGTGCTCACTCCTTTTTTCTGTGGTCTTGTCCGCCACTCGCGGCCCCTCATCCGCCTTTGTCGCCCTCTTTTCTCCGCCTTTCTCCGACTCTCGCGGACTCTTTTTGCGCCTGCGCCTCTCGCGGCCCCTCATCCGCCTCTTCTCGCCCTCTTTTGTCTGCCTTTCTCGGCTCCTCAGCCGACTCTCGCGGACTCTTTTTGCGCCTGCGCAGTACGTCTTTTTGCAGCTACGGCCCATGGCCGGATGTGCCTGCGTCCATCATCCGGTTTAGCATTCTCGGTTAGTAATATGGATACTGGAAAAGTACTGAAAAGCTCAAATTTTGAATTGCTACGGTACCAGCATTTCAGAACATTCATTACCTGCCTTCCCTCGATTCTCACTATTGTTGTTGTGGAAAAACATCCGTTTCATAGTCTTCAATAAAGAAAAGTACGTGCTTTGGTAGAATCAGGCCTGGATGAGGGGATGGTTATTGCTTCGACGCAATCGGGACTTTGTGTGGGAATTGGTGCTGCGATGCGATCGGGACTTTACTGGAACCAAGATCTCCCCTGCTTATCGGTTCAATGCAGTTGGTACTTCACGATTTCAAGGGGGAATGGTGTGTAGTGAAGCGTGGTAGCGCCACACACCTGAAAGGAGAGCAAATGTGTGGCACATCATGGTGGTTGTAGTAAGAAAGGGGAGTTTTGGAGTTAGCCTTTATTTGCTTTGGAAAATCCGAGGTCCTAAACCTGGTATCGATACCGTAGTGAAAATATTAGCACAGAATCAACACAAGTCCATTGTGACCACCTTAAAATTTTACTTTAAAGAAATTTGCAGTTCCTCATTTCCACTTGACTACTAGGACTCTGACTGGCCTAATCCATAGGGGGCTATTTCAAAGAAGGAGGTGCTCCAAGTTCTTTGTTAGGGGGATGGGGGTGTGCTAAACATGGGGTCCCCACAACACAAGAGACGAAATCTGAAGCTAAAAGTATATTTGGGCCTGGCCAGTACTTGAATTGGAGACCAACTAAGCAAAGACAAATGAATTGGCCTGGCCGTTCCGAAACTTTCAGAGGGGGCTGTAGTAGATTCCCTCCATCCTTCTGTCTCTCTGTCACTTTCTTTTTGACTCAGCTGTGTGTCCAAAATGTCTGCCCTGAAGGTGACGAGATGCACTCACACCACCATGGCCATTATGTCTTTACATGAGACCCTGAGATTGGGGTATTCCTTCCTCGGTGGTTGCCCACCTCTGTCTCTGAGTGTGAAGGGTTTGGTGTCCTTTGCTGCCACAGTTTTGGCTTTCCCAGTGGTGACCAATTTTTCATGTCTTTCTGGAGTTTCTAACCACCGTAAAGCTTCAAATCCTCCAAAGCCGTTCCAGATTTTCTTTGAGAAAGTTGGCCCCACGGCATGCCTGTTAGAGTCCAGTGCTCCATTACGCTCCTCACATTTAGTCATGGGTTCAAACCTGGATTCCGTGGGTCTTCCTCCCACATCCCAAAGATGAGCAGGTGATGCCAAATAGATTTGAATGTCACTTTGTGCCCAACACTGCTGGCACACTGCGACTCCTTGTAAAGTGCACTGTGATCACAAACACAGAAGAAAATGAATGATTTGAACTCAACTGAGCATGGCACGGCATTTCCATCTTTAATGTATGCAGTTTAATGAAACTTTCTTCTTAAATAATTTAAAACACTCCAGTGGATGTCTGGATTGTCCTTTCGCAGTTGAATTCTTCACATGTATCATTTATACGTGATGGCCAAGTGACTCACTCAGGGTGGAGGCAGGGACTGACTTTGGAGGATCTTTGTGGCGTCCAGTCCACACTGCTGGCCCACAGGTCTCGCTCCTCATGGTCGTTTTGGTCTAGTATGTCATGATGTATTGCTGGGTGTATACTGTGTGGAGTTGGCATCTTAACTGGCTTGGCGTCAGTGACTACAGGTGTGTGTTGGAGTGGGGCATTCAGTCCGCGGGCATTCTTGCTGCCCTTGTGACCCTAAAATAGAATGTCAGGCTCAGAGGATGGATGGGTGACAATGAAGGGGACAGCTCTCCCTGTGCATCTGTTGGCCTTTTGCTGCCTCTCATGTCTCAGCTTTGGGCTGTAATGTAAGTACCAACCAGTCTGATAAGACCTACCTGGACATCTCCTGGTCTCTCCTAACCACACACAGTCCTCAGTCACCGCCTGTGACCCTTTGCTCTTTCTTCTCAGGCCACTCACTCACACACTCCGCTTTGCTACTCTTGCGGCCATTCTCCGCCTGTGCGTCAAGTCTCACACCAATTTGCTTCAAGAGTCTTCACTTGCCAGCATTTGCTGATAACCTTGATGGTGTCGGCTCTTTCTGACGTAGTTTAAAGCGCAGATGGCACCCTTTTTTTGGATTTAGCCCACGCTTGAGAAAACTGATTTGATAAGCAGCAGAGAAATGAGCTGTACAGGCACGTCGAGGCACTCGCGTCTGACTCCTGACGCAGCCTTGAGAGACAAGCGAGCTCGGCACAGGTGCTCTGCCAGTCTGCTTCTGACTGTCCACCTCTGGTCTAGTGCCTAGTCCAGCGATCTGGCTTATATAGCGCCTTCTCTCTGTCTTAGCGATCTAGCTTATAGTGTCTTTTATCTCTATTTGTTTTCTATGGAGCTTTTTGTCTGTTCACTGTATATATTTGTTATTAACATATCTTTCTATCCTGTATAGTGCCTTTCATCTATCTATTGTTAATATACAGTGCCTTTCATCTATCCACCTTTCTGTTTTATATAGTGCCCTTCATTTAACTACAGTACCTATCTTGGATGGATGTTAGACACTATATATCTGTGTTTAATATCTGTCTGCTTTCTGTTTTCGAACTGAGGCCTAGGGTGTCCTGGTCGGGTCGTCGGACTTGCACCACATGTCTTGGACACTCGGGTGAAGAGAGGGGCAGAGCTGTCAACTGATCACCACCTGGTGGTGAGTTGGCTTCGATGGTGGGGGAGGATGCTGGTCAGGCCTGGTAGGCCCAAACGTGTTGTGAGGGTCTGCTGGGAATGTCTGGCAGAGCCCCCTGTCAGAAGTAGGTTCAATTCCCACCTCCGGCAGAACTTCAACCACGTCCCGAGGGAGGTGGGGGACATTGAGTCCGAATGGGCCATGTTCCGTGCCTCTATTATTGAGGCGGCTGACCGGATCTGTGGCCGTAAGGTGGTCGGTGCCTGTCGTGGCGGCAATCCCCAAACCCGTTGGTGGACACCAGCAGTGAGGGATGCTGTCAAGCTGAAGAAGGAGTCCTACCGGTCCCTTTTGTCCTGTGGGACTCTGGAGGCAGCAAATAGGTACCGGCAGGCCAAGTGGAATGCGGCTTTGGTGGTTGCTGAGGCAAAAACTTGGGCATGGAAGGAGTTTGGGGAGGCCATGGAGAACGACTTTCGGACGGCTTCGAGGAGATTCTGATCCACCGTCTGGCGTCTCAGGAGGGGGAAGCAGTGCAGTGTCAACACTGTATATGGTGGGGATGGTGCGCTGCTGACCTTAACTCGGGAAGTTGTGGGTCTGTGGGGGGAGTACTTCGAAGACCTACTCAATGGCTCCCCCATCTCTGAGACTGAGGTCACCGAGGTGGTCAGAAAACTCCTTGGTGGCAGGGCCCCGGGGGGGAGATGAGATACGCCAGGAGTTCCTCAAGGCTCTGGATGTTGTAGGGCTGTCTTGGTTGACACGTCTCTGCAACATCGCATGGACATCAGGGACAGTGCCTCTGGATTGGCAGACCGGGGTGGTGGTCCCCCTCTTTAAGAAGGGGGACTGGAGGGTGTGTTCCAACTACAGAGGCATCACACTCCTCCGCCTCCCTGGAAAAGTCTATTCGGGGGTTCTGGAGAGGAGGGTCCGTTGGATAGTCGAACCTCAGATTCAGAAGGAACAATGTGGTTTTCATCCTGGTCGCGGAACAGTGGACCAGCTCTACACCCTTAGCAGAGTCCTAGGAGGGTGCATGGGAGTTCGCCCAACCAGTCTACATGTGTTTTGTGGACTTGGAAAAGGCGTTCGATCGTGTCCCTCGGGGAATATTGTGGGGGGTACTCCGGGAGTATGGGGTACCGGACCCCCTGATAAGGGCTGTTCGGACCCTGTACAACCGGTGTCAGAGCTTGGTCAGCATTGCCGGCAGTAAGTCGAACCCGTTTCCAGTGAGAGTTGGACTCCGCCAGGGCTGCCCTTTGTCACCGATTCTGTTCATAACTTTTATGGACAGAATTTCTAGGCGCAGCCAGGGTGTTGAGGGGGTCCGGTTTGGTGGACTCAGGATTGGGCCACTGCTTTTTGCAGATGATGTTGTCCTGTTTGCTTCATCAGGCCGTGATCTTCAGCTCTCTCTGGATCGGTTCACAGCTGAGTGTGAAGCAGCTGGGATGGGAATCAGCACCTCCAAATCCGAGACCATGGTCCTCAGCCGGAAAAGGGTGGAGTGCCCTCTCAGGGTTGGGAGCGAGATCCTGCCTCAAGTGGAGGAGTTCAAGTATCTCGGGGTCTTGTTCACGAGTGAGGGAAGAATGGAGCGGGAGATCGACAGGCGGATCGGTGCGGCGTCCGCAGTTATGTGGGCTCTGCATCGGTCTGTCGTGGTGAAAAAGGAGCTGAGCCGTAAGGCGAAGCTCTCAATTTACCAGTCGATCTATGTTCCTACCCTCACCTATGGTCATGAGCTATGGGTAGTGGCCGAAAGAACGAGATCGCGAATACAAGCGGCTGAAATGAGTTTCCTCCGCAGGATGTCTGGGCTCTCCCTTAAAGATAGGGTGAGCAGCTCAGTCATCCGGGAGGGGCTCAGAGTAGAGCCGCTGCTCCTCCGTATCGAGAGGAGTCAGATGAGGTGGCTCAGGCATCTGATCAGGATGCCTCCTGGACGCCTCCCTGGTGAGGTGTTCCGGGCACGTCCAACCAAGAAAAGGCCCCGAGGAAGACCCAGGACATGCTGGAAGGAATATGTCACCCGGCTGGCCTGAGAACGCCTCGGGATTCTCCCTGAAGAGCTAGAAGAAGTGGCCGGGGAGAGGAAAGTCTGGGTATCTCTTCTCAAGCTGCTGCCCCCGCGACCCGACCTCGGATAAGCGGAAGAGGATGGATGCACGAATGGATGGATGCTTTCTGTTTTATATAGTGCCTTTCATCTGTCTGTTATAAATATGCAGTGCCTTTCATCTATATGCCTTTCTATTTTATATGGTGTCTTTTATTTATGTTTATCTGCATGTTTTATATAGTGCCTTTCATTTATCTATCTATTTTAGATGGGTGCCAGGCACTATACATCTGTCTGCTTTCTGTTTTATAAAGTGCCTTTCATTTACCTATATTAGTCAAATGTTAGACACTAACTATCTGTCTCTATCTTTGTATGTCTGTCTGGTTTCTGTTAGACAGATGAAAGGCACTATATTAGTATTTTTGTTTTATAGATTACCATCTATCTATCTATCTATCTATCTATCTATCTATCTATCTATCTATCTATCTATCTATCTATCTATCTAAGGTGGATGTTGGATGCTATATATTTATATGTCTTTTATTTTTAGTTTTATATAGTGCCTTTCACCTCTCTGTCTTTGTGTTTTATTTAGTGCCTTTCATTTATCTATATTTTATTTGGCACTACATATCCACCTTATATAGTACCTTTCATCTGTCTATATAGATACACAGCTGAAAGGCACTGTATATGTTTTCTAGAGTGCTGTCTATAGATTTATGTTCTCTGACATATCTAACTTATATAGCACCTTTCATCTAGCTATATAAATTTGAAGTGCCTTTCAGCTACACCTATCTTATATAGCACCTTTCATCTATGTACTGATCTCGTAGAGGCTTAATGTGTGCCTGTTTCATTGTCTTTCTTATATAGCACCTTTCATTGATCTATCTTCCAGTCAGTCTCAGTGCCATTCATCTGTTTTATACAGTGCCTTTAATTTGTCTATTTTACATAGTGTTTTTCATGTATCTATAGATTTTATATATTGCTTTGCTCTATCTGCCTACCTATTATATTGTACCTTTCATTTATCTATGTTGCGATATTGCCTTTTATCTACGTACTTATCTTTCTATCTGCCTACCTTTCTTATATAGTGCCTTTCATTTCTATGTTTTTTAATCTTATATAGCGCCTTTCATTTCTGTTTTTTAATCTTATATAGTGCCTTACATTCCTGTTTTTTTTAATCTTATATAGTGCCTTACATTTCTGTTTTTTTAATCTTATATAGTGCCTTTCATTTCTGCATTTTTTTTTTTAATCTTATATAGTGCCTTTCATTTCTATGTTTTTAAAAATTTTATATAGTGCCTTTCATATCTGTCTGGTTATTTATATATTTGTATTCCATACCTGGCTCTGGATGTGAGATTTTTATGACTTGGCCCAAACCTATTGGTCCAAGGGTTCAAAGCTAATCCGGTGCTGCGCCCAGAAGGGTGTAGAAGAGGGAGGTCACCACTTTCACTTTGTTGAGAAGTAGTAGTGGGGTGTTGTACCGTCTTAGCCATTATGGATGCCATGAGTAAGTCAAGCAAAATGACACCATTTACTGGCTAGATAATAATAATAATTAATAATTCTTTGCATTTATATAGCGCTTTTCTCACTACTCAAAGCACTCAGCAATTGCAGGTTAAGGGCCCTGCTTAAGGGCCCAATAGAGCAGAGTCCCTATTGGCATTTACAGGATTCAAACCGGCAACCTTCCAATTGCCAGTGCAGATCCCTAGCCTCAGAGCCATCACTCCGCCGAGTCACTTTGCTTGACTTCTCATCACTTTGTTGAGAGGGCAAATCTCAGGTGGTGACCTCAGTGTCTGAAGCTCTTTGCTGTGGCCGTTGAAGGTCCACGTGTTACGGGATGCCGCTTTTGCAGTTTGTGTGTGCCGTCATGTTTCAGCATTGCAGACACAAGGTGAACCTTTTGCTCGTTACCACACACCATGGCCTGTATATTTGACTTTGAATTAGCTCAGCTTCCTTTTTTTTCCCTTCTCCGCTATATGAACACAGCACAGGTGCTCTAGCCTCATTCTGAGCCCCCCTCATATTGTAACGCCTTACGTGTTCTCAGGCCTGTCCCAAACCAGGCAGCACATCTGCTAATTAATTGGTACCCACCAGTCATAAATGTCCTATTCGGACTCCCAAGTGGGCGTCTGTTGTCCACATTTTCCTCCAGCTGCCCATATGTCTTGTGACACCTGGTTGTGGAGCCCCACTGCCCCCTACATGGTGGCACAGGAAGCTGTGGGCTGCAAGCACAACAGGCACAACAGTCTCTAGTGTAGTGGTGGGCTCCTGTTTAGAGACGTGGCTTTGTTTAATCCCTGTTGTATAATGTCATGCCATCAGAGGTGGACTTTGGCATGAGTCACATCTACTGCTTATCTACAATTTTTCATATGAATCAGAACTAAGGTATGAATTCATCACCTTGATGGGTGATTCATTGTCAGAAAAGGAAATGGAAACACCCAAAGTGTGCTGGCATCTCCTGTCCCCACACGATGGCCAAGTTCTGTCAGGTCCCTGCCCCTCTAGTTCAACCACCCATTTGACTTGACGTCACCAAATATGAAAACTTCTCCCGTTTCTAATGTCCAAAAATGCAGCGCCTTTCCACAAAGGACACTGCCTACAAATAGAGTGCCACCAGTATTAGCCTCTCACCCGGGGTCTCGGCTGACAGTCCTGATGGTTTCTAGTGCACAAAACGATTTGAAGCCCCTCACCCAGGATCCCCAGCAGATAAAAGGCAAACAAGCCAGAGAGTTGGCAGCACTGGGCACACCTGCAGGCGGCCATTGAACGTTCACCATGTCCTTCCTGGCCTGGCCAGGTGCTCACTAAGAGTGAAGGCAGTGGAGCGAGCGTCCGCATCGCCATCTAATCTGCTTCAGTAGGCTGCCAGCCATGCTCCCTCCATCTTTGAGCCGACCGCCTCGGGGTGCCGACTGATGTGTCTGCAGGAGGAGACGCTGATTCTTTTCATGCTGGCCTCAGATTAAGTGCACACAAAGCCGCGCTTTATTGAAAAGTGTTACGAATGCAGTAAAGGGCACAGGGTGGCAATTTCAATGGCTATTTTTATTTTTTTTTGTGGTGGAGGGGGAAACAGGAGTGGCATGTGTCCCACCGGGAAGGAAGCCAGCAACTCAAGATCTATAGTGATATGGGTTCTCGTGTCCCTGTGCGTCCAGTGCCACCTCTGACCCCTGCTCTCCCTGATCCCCTGTGGCAGTTTGAGCCATGGTCCAGTCAAGGAGGGGCATCTCCTGATTTACATTTGACAATAAATGGACTCATTTTTTGGTGTATCTATTCAGATTGGCTCAATTTCAGTTTTTAATTAACAAAGCAAAACTTGTTACTGTAATAGGACAACGCCCCCAGGTGTCTCCTCACACTTGAGTTACAGCAACTTGAAAACCAAGACATTTTATTTTTCGTCATAAATGTTGCATGTAAACACACACACGGGTGAAACGAGCAAAAGAAGTGAAAGTGTCAAAGCGAAGGTAACACAAAACAGCTGATGATGATGGCCCATCCGCTTTCTGATTCCAAATCACAGGCCCACGCTGTCGTCTTTCCTCTCTTTCTCCCTACCACATCCTTTGCCCCCTAGCTGCACACTCGCCCCAAATAACTTTTGATGTCACGGCCATCTCTCCGGTACTCCCACATTCCTACGTCCATCTTGGCCTTCCTCGAGCCATTCCTGCCTTCTAAAAAGAGCCCACACCATTCCATTCACTCTTGAACGCTGGCCCCTACTGGTCTTGGAGGGATTACGTCGGAATCCCTGAGCTCTCTCCTGTTGTCCGCTTCAGCTTTAGTGATGCCAGCAAATGGCCAAGAGGAATTAGCAACTTCTCCCTGCTAACCATCGATGAACTCCATCTCACTCTTTATTCTAATGGTCGGACAGGCCTTGTGCAGACTGGCTAGCCCACCTCCCTGCGTCCTCGGAGAGCACCTGTGGGGGATTGGGGTTTTATTATTGTACTAGATGTTCTTCTACTTGTTAATGTGTTCAGAAGGATTGTAGATGATGTACGGTAGAATCCCATTACCTGCGGATTTTGCTTCCGTGATTTGCCGTGACCTGAAAATATGAAGTGACTAACTCCAGAAAATAAATGAGCCCCTCACTCTGTGCGCAGCAAGCGATGAAAACCCAGCTTGCGAAAGCAGCACGGAGGGTCAAGCCTGTGTGTGTCTGACGTCATTTTTGCTTCTCTGACCTGTTGAGTACAACACTGAACCACTTAACATTCTTGCTGTCCGCATTCATTTTTGGGAAAAACACCCCTTAATTTATTATTAATTATGGCCCCAAAGTACATGATGTGAATAGCTGGGTGATCTTCAAAGTCTATGAGAAGCTGTCAAGGACTTCCCATCAGTGAAAACAACAAAGAATGGAGAAGCCGGTGAGCACCTGCAATAGGCTAAGATATTTTTTAAGAAATAAATGTAAAATTGTAATGTAAAAGTGTGTTTAAACTGTGTGTGTGTACAAGATATTTGTAATTGCTCCATTATCCCAACATCAGAATCCTGTTCGAGAGAGAGCACAAGTATAATAATGTACAATGTATTTTATTATTATTTAATGTTGGTAATGTCATGTTGTGTGTTGTTGTAGTAATAGGTTTGAAGTGTGCTACTGTAATCTGTGAAGTTTATTTAAAAGCCATTAATAAGCTGACAGAACGATGCACGTAGCGTCTTTGCGTTGCGAGTGCCATTCCAAGGAGCTTTCAGGCTCTCTTTACTTTTGTCATCCTATCTGCAGCAGTGGCAGGTCACTGCCTTGCTTAGTGTCACCGGTGTAGCAGCCCTGTGATTTCATATAGCACCTTTCCACAATTGACGCCATCCCTGGGAGCTTTATGGGTACAGTAAGTGGGTGCACAGTCTATTCTGAAGTAACTTGGGGTGCCACTGAGTCCGAACTGGCAGCCTTAATGAATTTATATAGCGACTTTCCACGATGAGCATTATTACCCTGATGATCGTCCAAGGTGACGGCACATCATATTACGCACAGCTGAATGGCTGGCAGATCACTGCCTTGCTTTGAGTGGCAGCGATGTGACACTTCTGTGATTTTTATTGAGCACCTTTCCTAACAGCAACAGTGCCGGGGTTGCCATATGTCTACCACTGGAGCACTGGGATTTGGCAGTCTTGTGATTTTGTATAGCGCCTTTCAATTGTTGAGCCTGCCGAGTACAGACTTTTTGTGTAATATAACTGAACGAGTGAGAGATGAGTTGACTTGTCTTCACAGCCTTGGCCACTGATGATCTAGATGTCCGGCCACTCACGGTGTGATCACAGCTACTCCTTTCCTGTGCTTCTGTAGAACGAGTGCCACGTCATCCCGTGTTGGGCTGACCATTGTGGGCCCGTCTTGGTCAGTGGGTCTGTGTGACATTGCAGACCCCCGAGTCTAATAAAGAAGAAATTGAGTGCAAAAAAAACTAAAAATAAAAAAAAAAGGTTCACGCTCATGGAAAAGAAAAGAAAGATCCTTTCATTCTGGATGGCTGCCACTTTGTGAGGAATGCGCCCTTTTGGGTGTAATTATGCCACTTTTGACTTTCATTAGCGAGGCTCTTTTGTTGGCCAGTCTCCTAACGGCAGCGCTGATTAAGGAAAGCAGACGTTATTACGCTTAATGGCCCAATTCGCCATGAGCCTTAGGGCTACTGCTTTGAAGTCTTTGTGCCCGTCTTTTTATTTTCATTTTTCTCCTCTCGCCCCTCTACTGACACACGCTCATATTTTATTAAAAGAGTGACTTCTTCTGTACGGCACTTAAAGGCTATAGGCCTTTATTCTACTAAAAGTTAATTATTTTAAGAGGCGTGAGGCTAAATACACCTGAGCTGAGGGGGCTTTGTGGTGTTCGCGGGAGTGTAATGGGTGGCATCTCCGTAGTGAGGGTGATGCCAACCTGAACCGTGCCTGCCTTGTGTTATTGGAAACTCAATCATTTTTTTTTTCATCTTATTTCTTTCTTATATTTGATCATTTTTGTATTTGCTTGTGTTATGACAATCTAACTGGATATTGTTTGTTTATATTTATTTAATTTTTTTGACATTACCAAATCATGTGATGATGTCATCATTACACTATTTTGTTATTATTTTGAAATTAATAAGATGAAAAATTGGGATATTGAGTTTCACAAGGCAGGCGTAATTCAAGTTGACATCACCCGCATGTAATGAATGAAGATGCCACCCATTACACTCCTAAAGCCACCTGTGCCAATATATTTAGCCTCTTAAATTAATTATTTGCAACTGAGCCACATGCTCTGTCCTTGTACAAACTCACAGGAGGACTTTGCAAAAGAAAGTTAAAGCACTTCATTGCAGTTCTGTTTCTGGTATTGTCTTCTGGGTTATAGCGCCTTTAAAGTTCTCCCAAACAAATTGTCATGGACCAAAAGTCCCAAAGCACATAATTATCAATAAGTTCCAAAAGCATTTCCAAAAGATTCCCACTAAAGGGGGATGTCACTGTCAAAGACTGGCAAGTAGTAAGGGCAAGCACTGAATCTTTATAAAATAAAAAGGTTATTCTCACAAAATGCTCTTCAATAACAATGAAGCAAAGGAATTGTCCAAAAACATGAAGGCAGTCCAATGCAAACAAAGTCCCAATAATGAAATCCAGAAACACAGAGCATGACGGTCAAAAGTACAAAAATATTTCAAAGGCACAAGCACAGCAAAAACACGATTAACTCACCGGACGCATTCACAATGAACCGCAAGGGACCCTCGGAATATGTATTGGGTGGAGGACGACGATTGGCAGGTGGTCCCGCCTCTTGTGAGACCACCCTCAAAACACATGAAACATAACAATGGCAGCGCATATACTGTACATAGACAAAAGAATCAAAAATATAAAAGAGAACACAAAATATAAATTGGAACCCCAGTCAGGACATGACGTCGATCTGCTGTGCTTAAGAGAATCTCTCCTGCTAAAAATAAAATAAATGCTACACTCTTCAAGTCTGACATCTTTTAGGAACAGGCCATGTAGGTGTGACGCATGCGTGCTATACCTGTATGAAAATGATCCACATGCATGGTACAATTTAGATCTGTGACCATTGCAATAAACGGTTAGAAGGAATGTTCTAGGAAAGAGGGTTTCAAACCTGTCATGCCACACCCCTCCTGGCACCAACGGTGGCATGTATTTGTCTATGCCCCTTTGATTCAGCAGCCACTTTTCTAACACTCGTTTCCCTCCTCAAGCTTTTCACCGATGTTAAGGATCACACTTTTTATTTCTTGACCTCTTTTTCGAGTTGAATGATATTCGGTGCTCTCCCAGCTGTATTCGTGTGTCTTGCAGCAGCTCGCCCCATCTCCAGAAGAAGCCTCCAGTCACGGCCCCTCATCCAAATGTGGCTACATCCCCCAAATTTGCAGATTGCTTCCTGCTAAAGGGGCTGTAATGGCAAAAATAAGAGGAGGGTGAATGTGCATTGCAGGCTGGGCCAGACAGAACAATGCTTCATTTAAATGGTGTAGTTGTCCGAGCAAGTTCTGTAGTGGAGGAGCCACAAATCTGAATGAACATTCCCCACAAAATGAGCAACTTTGAGACGGCAAGGTCACAATCTTAGTCCTGCCAGTGGTTTAGTCAGGTTTATGTGAGGTAAAAAGTGTAAATTAGTATAAGGCGCCCTAATTCGGAATTTCATTAGATATGTAATAATGTACTTCATGAGGTGGAAGTACATAACAAGCAAGAAAAGTTGTGTCACATATTTGAAATATTGAAATGTGTGCTTCAATTGAAAAGTTTAAACTAGCAAATCGTGCTAGAATAAAAGAGTTAATGAAATGATGATGAGGGAGAGAAGAACATCAGACGTTACAGTAAGAAAGGAGATTTTTTTTAATAAGTAGTGACTTGTGAAAGGACTCAATATTAGAATAATCACATGAGTAGTATGGGATATTATTATAGTCACTTACCACAGCAGGAATATTTATAATACAAAGTGTAACCTGAACAGGTTAACAGAACATATTGGATAAGAAGAGAAATGCAGGGCCCATGTAAGTCGTTATGTGTGAAGTGTGGCCGTCAAGTAATGTAGTATACCAACGTCTAGAATAATTGTCGGAAAAAGCAATTTGTTGCATAAACATTATCGTCAGTGAAAATATTCCCCTGTGTGTAACCCACAAGTACCTGTACGTTTAACCGGGATTTCGATGTAACTCTGGAAAATGTAGTGTACAACTGGCCATGGGTAAAAACAGGGCCTGGCAAATAAACTCTGACGTTATTAAATGTTTCTCGTTGTGTCTTGGTGATAGTCATACAATGTGTTAAATGAATGGGGAAGTGCCTATGCCATAATAGAAAGGGAATATCTGGTTTTGAGTTGTCAGTGTTATTCTGTCGTAATGTTTCTTGTTATCTGGCAGTTTGCCGCTGCTCTTCCGAAAGGTTGTGTGTATAATTCGTTTTTCCTTCACTGTCTTGGTGCTTGCTGGTGCTGATCGTCAGATAATGTCGCTCTGTGGTTTGTCATACGTTGCATTTGTTGCTCTAAGGTATCTTGCCTGTGCTGGTTGGTCTGGCGTGATGTAGATGTTTCTGCTTCTGTACATTGGTATGAGTATGTAGGCCGACGAGACCGTTTCTGTTGGTCACATTTAGGCTATATGTGCCTTTTCATTTTATCGGGGGGCTTATGTTGAAGTGAAGGAAAAAAGAGGTGTAAAATGGTATTGTCCTAATGCAGTTTCGGTGAGTAACAAAGTAGGCACCGAAAAAAACAGTCAAATACCACAGTCGATAATTGGTCACATTGAAGACTTGAAGATAAGCCTAAGACCAAAACTCAGCCAGGAACACGGATTCCTCGCTGTTGTTGTGGGGGGGATATAGTAGTTGTGGCAACCGTTGTTTACATCAACCACGGACAGACACAAGCGAAGTAATGTAAGGATATTCTCGATTGTAATAGAAATCTGTCATTTTTCACCCTCTGGTGGAGGATCTGTTGAAGGCCAAAAATCAAAACTAACTTCATATCCGTAATCTGTAGTCTCGTGGGGCCAGACATGAGTCTCAAACGAGAATACACGTCTGGGGACAAACCCGTTAAAAAGTGTGTAGTGAATGGCGGCAAAATCCAATGCTGCAAAAGCAACACCTAGAGGGCTTCTCCCTAAAACATCCACCCCTGCCAATTCCTCCAGTCCTTATACTAAACTAAACTGTCGGGGTTCAGGGCAAGAGCAAAAGAAACTGAATAAGAGACTCCACACTGGAAGGAAATAAAAAGTTAAAGCTGTTCTTATCCATTCAGGAACTTAGTAGCACAAGGTAACGGAAAATGAATAATTAGTTTGTACGTTGTAATGACAGAGGAGGCAGACAGACACACACACATAGACCGTTTTTATTGAGTACTGAAATCTGCATCTCCTGTGGCTCTTTATTATCAGCTCTCTTAACGGTGGTCCTATTTATGAGTGGGACACGCCGTTTACTTCAAATGCAAATTTTGCAGTTCATATTTTCACAAACATAGCTTACTAGCTGTGTGTGGTCTTTGGGACAAAAAAACAACCCGAAGACGCCCTAGCAGTTTAACTACGTATATTTGTGAACTTGGAGTGGCGTCTGCTAACTCTCAATGATTACCCAGTGCAGAGGACATGGATCCACCTGTGCTTGCTGCCAAACTGGCTTTCATAAAAAAAACACTGGTAATGTCATATCTTAGCTGTTATCGCTGGGCATATGAGTCCCATTAATCTTTTTCTTGAGAAAATACTTCCAGAAAAGATAACGTTTTTAGTGAAAACTTCAAGCCATGCCCTCCGTTGGTGAGGTGTTTCACTTGCATGTTGTTGAGCCGCGGCGTTTGCTTCTTTTTGATGTTGTGTCTCTTCATCTGTGTCATTAGCCTGACATCATTGTTGTGTGGCAGTGTTTGCTGCACACTGGTTGTTCGTAGTGAGAAGTGAGGTGCAAACAAGCGCCATCTAGTGGCTGTGGTTGAGCATGAGCAGAGTGGACTACTCCATACGCTTACATGTCTTTTGTTTAAGGAGTAACTTTGACCCTTCATATTCCATTAGGGGTTGGTTGATGTGGCCTGCACAAATTCAAGTCCTTCTGATAATTTTTGCTAGTGATTTTCCTGAACAAATATGGCCCAAAAGTGGCCTCAAATTAAAGGTTCTAAGAGAGCCAAATATGCAAGCAAACCCCAAAAAGTTCCATAACTAGACATCAAGACAAGTCAAACGGTATATCATATATGGGGTTTTTCTCGTAACGGTGAGTCAAAAAACAAACCTGAAGTGATTTCAAAGCGTTCAGAAGTAATTGTTATGAACACAACAGCCTAGTTTTAAAGGTGTCTCAGTACCAGAGAGGACGGCTGAGGTTTGAGGGGATTGGGGCATTTGGTGGGACTCCAGCAGCTCTGTTTGGAAGACCTCTGTGTCTTGTAAGGAGAAGTTGCATTGGCTATTCAGAATGCTGTCTGCACTGCAGCCTTTGATTCATTTTGGCAGCTCAGTATTCCAGATCCCGGGAACAGGGCCCACTCTCTCTCACACACACACACACACACACACACACACACAGGGGCCAATTCAACACACATGAATGATGAATCCAGGACACGAAGCCCTTATGCTACTCACAATTCAGACGCCGGTCCTCTACAACATCACGACTGCTTCCCCAACTAATTAAGAGAATTAGTCAGGATATTCCAGTATTCAACAAGAAGGAACTGAACTTGATGGTTCAAGCTGGGGGGGTCCTACAAGAAGTCACTCTGTCTTGACCACACTACACTGAAGGGAGTCGAACTGGTTGATAACCGACGTGCAGCCGTAACTTTCGTGTAGTTCTGAGGACCTCAGCGTACAGCGGGAGTCAAGTGCTTATTAACTTAATAACAAGGTACACAGTTGAGAGAGTCCATGATCAATAAAGAGCTCACGGTCCCCCAGCTATCCACTTATTCGCTAGGCATAGGGAGATCTTTTAATAGGCTCAACGACCAAAGCGTTCCTTTGATTTCTCGGCGTGGGACTCTCAGCGGTTCTTTCCTGCAGCAGATGCACTCTGACACACTGAGCTTCTTCATTAAAGAAGCAGATGAGTGGATAGCAGCAGTAATTAACAGTCATCTGTTTTATGAGTGATGTTTAATTATCATTATTAATTCATGATTTGAATTAATTACAAGACAAATTAATTTAATGAATATTAATTAGGATTAGTAATTTTGAACATCCTTCTTATCAAACTGAATAGCTTATGTTCAGGGGTAGAGCAGCACTGGGCACAAGGCCGGGCCCAACCATCAGCGGGGTGCAGGGTATGGGTACAACCTAAGATGCAGAGCTCTGGGATTAGGCAGGAAAACCCTCATGAACACACTGCTGGGGGTGCCATTTGAACCCAGCACTGACCACTGGGCCACCCGTTAATTGGACCGTCCATGTGCATAACTGACCTCATTTAGTTGTCCTGGTTTTTCTGGCACCTTTCAAAGCCTTGCAGGTCCGGCTAACTGGTGGTTCTAAATGTGGAGTTGACCCTGTGATGAACTGGCCCCTTGTCCAGGGTTGGTTCCTCCTTGGAGCCCAGCAACTCTGAACTGGAATGCATGGGTTTCTGTTATGTTAAACTATTAATATCCTAATTAGCGTTTGAAATTAGGCCAGCATGGTGGCATATTGGGGAGCACTACTTTCTTATAGATTCAGAGTGTTGGCTTTAAATCCCATGTGGGTTTTGTTCGTACCCTCTTAGTGAATTTTCCTTTGGATGCTCCTCAAAGACGTTCAGGTTTGGTTAGCTGGCTCCCGGTGAGTATGAGTGTGGGCCATGTGATGGACTGGTGCCATGTTGTGGGTTGATTTTTGCATTCAGGCATGATGCTGCCAAGTTTAGCCTTGGACTTCCTTTGATCTTGAAATCAGTAATGCAAGTACGAGAAGGTTTGGTTCTGTTCTCCATCTGTCCATCCATCTATTTTCTACCATTTTTCCAGTCCACGACACAGGGACAGCAGTCTAAGCAAAGATGTCCGTCCAGGCATCTCATTTCTGAACCAGGTCTTCCAGTGCAATACCGAGGCATTCCCAGGCCAGCTGGGAGATATAATCTTTCCAGCATGTCCTCAATCTGCCCCGAGGGCTCCTCCTAGTTGGACATGCTGCTGGAAGGCATCCTCATCAGATGTCTGAACCATCTCATCTCGGTCCTTTCAGTGTGGATGAGCCGCGGCTCTACTTTAGTTCCTCCTGAATGTCTGTGCTCCTCACCCTGTCTCTAGGGCTGAGCTTAGACTCACTGCGAAGGAAGCTCATGTCTGTCATTTGTATCTGCAATAGGTGAGGCTAGGAATGTAGATCTACTGGCACATCAAGAACTTTGCCTTTTGGTTCAGCTCTTTCTTCACCATGACCCACCGGTACAACATCCACAGAACTGTTGACGCCACTCCAATCCTCCCATCGATCTCTCATCCCCTTCTTTTCCGCACTTCTGAACAAGGCACTTCAACTCCTCCACTTGAGGTAGCACCTCATCCCCAACTTGGAGAGGGCATTCCCCCCATTTCTTGCTGAGAACCATGACCTCAGTTTTGGAGGCACTGATAATCATCCCAGCCTATAAACAAATGGCTGCAAATCATTCCGAGGGTGCACACCTAAAGAAGCCAACAGGGCAGAGCCGTCTTAACACAAGGACACGCTGGGTAGTTATCCAGGGGTACCACGAGCATAGGGGTCCTTGTTTTTTCAGATGCTTTTGTATGTATCTGTTTTGCTATCAAAACAGGGGTCCCAGTGCTCTACTTTGCCTGGGGGCCTATGATGCTATTAAGACGGCCCTGCAACAGGAGTACATCATCTGCAAAAAGCTGACTTGGAAAAGGCCTATGACCGAGTTCCTCAGGGTGTCCTGTGAAGGGTAGCTCAGGGTGCTGGGCCTGCTGTTATCGACTGTTCAGTACCCCATACAACCGGAGTGAGAGCTTGGTGTGCATGGGTGGCAGTAAGTCAGACTTGTTGCCGGTTTGGTGTGGAGCTCCGCCGGGGCTGCCCTTTGTCACCAAATTTTTAGGCACAGCCAAGGGGTGGAAGGAGTCCAGTTCGGTAACCTCAGAATCGTGGTTCGGTGGCAACTGGGCGACAGTCAACTCGGCGAAAGACATTTCGGCAAAGAAAACAACTTGGCGACATCCTTTACCAGTTAGGTAATAGTTAGGTTCAAAGAGATTTTTTAATTATATTTAAATGACGTGATTTAAAATGTTGAAAATAAATTTATATAATTGACGAACGAACTTTATTCTGCAGATGGAACAAACTCTATCTTACATTATCTTCTGCAAGCAAAATTGTTAATCCTTTATATAAATTGTATTGATTGTAATCATATGATAACGTTAATTGGAATACAAAAGTTGACCTGTGAGTACGGCTTAAGGAATATCTCAACGTATTGGGACTCTCATAAAGCAGGTGATTCTGTGGATTTTCCGGCGCCCAACATTGTCATTTAAATATCATTAAAAAATCTCTTTGAACCTAACTATTACCTAACTGGTAAAGGATGTCGCCAAGTTGTCTTTCGCTGATTTGTCTTTTCACCGAGTTGTCTGTCGTTCTGAAAGCAGAATCACATCCCTTCTGATCTTTTAAAGGAAATATTCATTCATTTTTGACATGCCGTGCTTGTCCAGTTCAGCTCAGTCCAAATGTCGGACTAGGAGTCTTTTTACTTGAAGGTTTTAGAAAGCTGAGATCGACATGTCATGGCCATGTTGAAATAACATCTGCAAGCTTAGATAAATGTGCCAGTGTAATCTACAACCATTCAGAGCACAATGAGGAAGAAAGAATAAAATATAAACAAATAGCAACTTCACGAGGCCTCAAGATCCCTCTGGATGCCTTTGATCCAGGTAGAGTAACTCAGTCAGAAGGGACAAATTTACGAAAACCGTTCTGCAATCTTCCAAGAATAGAAGTCACTGGGTCCGTTTGGGGGTGCATTGCGGCTCACTTTGTGATTGCCACACAGCGCTAATCAAACTGGACCCATTTGCATCTCTGGTCGTGAGCCGAGTATTGGGTGAATGTACGCCACACAAAAAGTGTGGTCACAAGCCTGACTTGCCAGCTCCCTTTTCTGAAAAGTCCTATCCGCTCAGATCTCTGTGAGGATTCCTGAAATTACCACATTGAAAAACACTCTATGGTGAACACGTCAAAGGGAAAGACACTTTTTATCGCACCTTGGGCAGCGACTTGGATCTGATGGTAGTAGTAATGGGAGATGGGGGATCACCGTGACCCCTATGCACCAGAGCCACTGGTCATGCTAACATGTCAAATGGCCTAACTGGGCTGAGAGTGCAGTCCTTCCCACAGTCCTTTCTGTTTTCCTTCTTATTCTTGAATAGGCCCACAGCTCGTGATTTTTTTCAACAAACGTGTGTCTCTGTCTTATATAACTTGGTTATTCTCCAGCGGTTCTATTATAAATAAAAAATGTCCCTGGGTAATCACTTTTACAGGAGGCACCTCCATGTAAATATTCATTAGAACATTGGCGACCTTACCGGTTGGATAATTAGCTCTTTTTTGTGTGTCGCTGTCTCTTTTCGAACAATGGCAGTAATGGCGTAATGATTAAATTACAATGTCTGTGATAAAATAATTAAAGATGGTCGTGCTAAGGACCTCGCAGTGCGCTTTCAATTTCTCAGACAGTGTAGCTCGATTTAAAGTGACTGCACTGCCATTGTGGGTGGCGGTCAGCTTGGACCTGAGATGTTTGTTTATTCCCTATATGTTATGATTATATTATTGTTTTTAAATTATAATTTTTTCATGTGTTTTTTTGTTTTTATTTTATACTGCTTTATGAAAATATTGCCTAGTTGTTATGCATTCTGTAGAGGGCGTTTTGTAGAGGGCATTCCTTGTTTTGTGTGGGTGTAACCGTAACCCCAAGAGGCGGAGTTACATGACATCACCACTGAAGGACCACCCTCTACCTTTATAGTCAGTGGAAACGAGTCCCTGGGCGGTTCATTGAAAGTTGATGGAGTTCAAGTGTTGCTGTTGGAGTCTTCTGGTCATTAGATTTCTTGCCTCTGTCTTTATGGTTTCTGATTGTGAACTACGGAAACCCTTTTGCCCAGTTTTGCCATTTGAATAGCACTGATCAGAAGCCAAAGGGAATACAAACTCTGCAGTCTCGTGTGGGACACGGCTTAGCAATGAAACACCGGACTCTGTGGTGTTTAAAATTGTGCAGGCGGACAGAAGCAGCAGCGAAAGTAAGAAGAAAGGATCATACTTGTCGTTCTTGTGAATGAAAAATGGTGCAACCCCGGACAGGTATGCGACCTGAGTGTTGAGCTGCTCGCCTCGGGTTACGTCCTCATTGTATGCCAAGAGCGTTTTCACATGCCATTGTGTTGCTAGTTTCCATCTGCGGCAATCGTAAGAGACACAGGATAGTCTGTAATAAGCCAACTCACTACTGGCCACCCCAGTGCTTTCATCACAGTTTCTGGGGACTTTACCAATGTTTCATTTTCTCTCTCCACCCCTCACCATTTTTTAATGGTTTGTGGGAAAAACAGAACCCTGGACTTACTATAAGCCAATGTTGAAAATCTATGAAACTTTGTTGCTTAGCCACCTTTAGGACCATAGGTTGGCACAGCTTATATTCACATATAAACCCAATGTCCATCAGGGCCGTGCAGGAATGGAGGTGGAAGAGGCTCTGAAGATGTCTTTGAGAACACTGAGAGCGTGATATGCTTTGTGAATCAAAGGGCGAAAACATTGAGGGATTCACAGACTAAATCAAGGTTTCTGTGGATGATAACACAGTTCCCACAAAGACAAAGTTTTCCCAACATACTCTTTAAGTTGATTTTGAAAATTTCTACTGTCATAGACCCGGCTGGGACACCTCTTTGCTAAGAGGACCAGGGGAGCAAGTGTGGGCAGAACATTTCCTCCCCCGGGACACTAGATGGCAGCCCCCATGGGTTGCAGCAGTGCCTTTATGGGAGATGGAGTTGGATACAGCCTGTTGGGATTGGGGGGTGCCGCTAGGGGATGCTGCAGCTGGTCCTGAGCCCGTATGGCCAGTTATTTCACCACACGCAGAAGTCGGTTATCAAGCACCTGGAGCACTTCTGGGTAACATATAAAAGGAGCCTGCAGACAGTAGTCGGGGGAGTCAGAGTCGGGAGGAGGGAAGACTGAGCTTGCTGGGAGAGGAGTGGAGGCGGCTAAGAAACAAACAAAGAGGAAGAAGCGACTGAGTATTGTGTGCTGGTTCTTATGTACTGTGCTGTGGGGAGCAGGGTTGAAACGCTCCCCAATTGTAAATAAAAGGTATGTTGTGTGGCAAAGTCGCGTCTGCCTGCCTGTCTGTCTGTGTTGGATTAGAGCGGCTCTACGCGCCCTGGTGGTCCACACTACACAATGCACATTTATTTATTTTTCAATTTGTCATGTGAGTCTGTATCCTTGTTATTTACATTCCTACTGCTGTGTGCATCAAAATTTCCCCTTGAGATTAATAAAGTGTATCTAAACTAATCTAATTTAAAGTACATTGCTTTCCCTTTCTCTTTTTTAGCCAGAGGTGTTTATGGGTTCCTCTCCTTTAAATGGCATTTTTGTATATATGAGACAGTAAAAGTATATTTTTTAACTAGAAAACCAGAGGCCTTTTCTGGACCTGAGCAGGCCTTGATGAGTTTGGGGTTAGGCTGCCTAGGGGGAGCCTGCTTTTGGGTTCCAGACCAAGGAAAAGTGTTACTAGGATAAGAATTTGCCCTACCGCAGAGTAGGATATGAGAAATAGTTATGTAGCATCTTCCACCTAGGGACGAATAGGAGTTCACGTCTGAGAATGAATGACATCACGATTGTACAATATCCAGAGCCACAAAAATGGCATTCAGGATAACGTTTTGTAGTTTTCTGATGCTAACATTAAGGCTTCACCACAAAGATGATGATAATGATGATAATAATAATAATAAAGTACAGGGTGAGTCAAAATTATGTTAACATTTGAATGGCAGAAACAATTTATTCACAAGACATACTTATGTGCAAGATGATTTTCAGGAATGTCTCAACCTGTTCGCCATCATAAATTGTCCACAAACATTTTCTATAATCATGTACATAGCAGTACCATTAGTGTTAACAGAATTTTGACTCATCCTGTAGTAGAAGAAGAAGAGAAACATAATAAGGTAGGATATTGCACTAAGCTGCAGGTCACAACAACGTCAAGAATAATACTGCAACAAGCACCAAGATGGTAAGACCAAGACATGCACACTGAATGGGTGTTGTAAATCAATTAGGGTCCCTCCCCTGGCTGGAGTTCAAATGCTGGTTTTGTTCATTTTTGACTCTTTTTAATGTGTCAATTCTACAGTATTTATGGTTATTTGCTTTTGATTGTGTTAAAGTTTCAACGTATCCTGCCAATCACAACCAGGAAGTGCCCTCGGCCTATAAATCCGAAGAGTCTCCCACAGTTCCTGGCAGGTCTTTTTATTATGAACTAGGAGTCTCAAAGCACATGACTCGAGAAAGCACTTCTGCAAATGTCCACTAGAGGGGGGGTATACCGTCAAACTCCAGCTAGAATAAGGGTAACCACAGGATCTTTATAAAAGAAGTTGTATCTCACAAAAAGTTTCTGTTAGACTGTAAAGATCTGAAAAGCGCAAAAAACAAAGGAGCTGCAGCAAAGGCAATCCAAAGTGAACAAAGTCCCAAAACAGAATCCAGATAGAGTGGTCAAAAAAAAAAAGGAAAGGGGCAAGATGGTCAAAATTCTGAAATATACAACCGGCACAAACACAGCAAAGCATGCCTTCCCCATTTCCCACAGCCACAACACAATTCTCTTCCTTCTCTCTTTCACTACTCCGGTCAAGCTTAATCTTCTTCCACCCGAACTCTGGCTCCCCGAGTAGTGGCTGCTGGCTCCTTTTATAAGGTACCCAGAAGTGCTCCAGGTGCTTGATGACTTATTTCCGGCAGCACTTCTGGGTGTGGCGAAAGAATTGCCCATAAGGACTCAGCAGCACCCCCTGGTGGTGCCTATGGATCCCAACAGGGGTGCACCAAAGCCCTGCGGGAGTCTGAGGCACCACCAGGTGGGTTGCCATCTAGCTTCCCGAGGGAGGTAACGCTCTAGCCATGCTTGCTCCCCTGGTCCTCCCAGTGTCGAGGCGTCCCAGCTGCAGGCTCCAACATAGACGTTTCCCACATTAGGAAAACTGATAAAATGCTTTTACTTCTACTCCTATCTTGATGGTCTAGCTTTATGTGGCTGAATCACAACAGGGCCTTGTTGGAGTGATGGCTGCCCCCTCCCCCTCCCCCCCCCAACACATCTGGAAAGAGAACGTGACATGATAAATTCAGCTGAGCTCACTGGAGGTGTAACGATGTCACACAGATTGAAGCAAGGCCACAGCCGCTTCTCAAAGATCACATCTTCTGGTGGTCTTGCACCTGCTTCCATGCCCATCCAGAATCTAGCTTCCAAATCTTAACATCTGACTCGAGCGGACAAAGCAGGGTCTCTCAGGGAGTGGGCTTCAAATCTGACAATAGTCGGATTTCTTATATTGTTCATGTCACCAGTTCTGCTCCTTTCACCACAATGGAGGAGTTTGAACATGGTGGCCGACACCAAAGGTCTGCCTTGGAGCTCCCGAAGCAGACGGGAGATTTTTTTTTTTTCGTAGCTGCAGACCACTCCAGCTTTGCATGAAATACCACTGGACGTGTGTGGAGGCACATTAACACGGGAGCGCGTTTGCTGGGATTAGCAGCCAGAGTCTCCTTGGCGAGATCACGAAGCAGCACTTGAGGCAGGGGCTCACTCTGCAGCTGTGCCCTTTGAAAAACGACATTACCATCCGAAAGCGCCTGAGAACGAGTCAACTCGTGGTGCTCCAGAGATCCATGAGCAGGACGGAGCGTTTCATTGTGTGGGCCGTCCTCTTTGATTTAGCAGCCGGGGGCGCAGGTCCATACTGAAATGCTAACAGCTGGTCTCTTTCAGCTGCCACTGTTTTATTAATTAGGATTGCGGCATTTTTGCGGGATAATTAAATAAACAGACTTAAAAAGCGGGCTTAGTTTACTCCATGTAAGGACATTTCCCTACTCCCTTCTGTTTAAGTTGCTTTGCCTCTGCATATTCCTTCATTTTCTGTATCGGCTTGTTCACGATGGGGCCGTTACTGGCAGCATGGGTGACGGGCACGGCGCCGGGCCTTCAAGGGAAGTCCTCACTCTCATTTCAAGTCAGCCTTACACACAATGTGGGGGAATACTGGAGGTACTCGGGGGGGGGAAACTCAAGCAGGCTCTGGTAGGAGGACATGCAGGCTTGACGATCTGTGAGGTGCCACTTGGACTCCATCACTGTCTACTGCTCTCATTTCAAAGGCCAGTTGGGCCCAATTAGGCTTAGAAGATGAGATTTCTGTAACCAAAGGGCTTCTTGTTCTCCACCCACCCTTCCAGGTTTTGAAACCTCTTCGTAAAAACGGCCCCGCTTCCCATTCTCAGTTGATTCCCAGTTGACATGTCATCTTATTTTGTAGCATGGCAGAGTTAATTTGGTTTGCTCTTTCACTCGTTTTCATTACAATGTAAGGAAAAGCGAGAGCTTGATGTTTGTTGCCCGCACGCTGGTTCACCTTAAGTCAACAACAATATTTATTTCTATAGCACATTTTCATATAAATCCTGTTGCTTTACAAGATAAAGAAAGACAACTTTATATGAAACAAAAATAAGATTAGACAATACTAAGTAACAAAGAATAAATTAAGGTCAGATGGCCAGGAGGACATAAAACACAAGAGTGGTGGAGAAGAAAAAAAACAAAATTCGCAGGGGTTCCAAGACCACGAGATCACCCAGCCCCCACTAGGCATTCTATCTAACATCAGTGATCTCAATCAGTCCTCCTGGATTTCAAGCTTCATGTGGAAGAATTTGATGATGATGGTCATGTGGACCTCTGGCCTTCAATCCAACAATGTAAGGACTGGACGGTGCTTTGATCAGGTGGTGGTAGCGCAGATCGTCACCACAGAAAACCAGAGAAAGAACAACAGAGAAACGTAGGGGTTACTACACTCTGATTGGTCAGTGAAACTGATTGGCATGTCAATGTGATGTATGAGGAAACCAGAATATCTCCCAGAACATATGGTATGTGGACAGGGGCCATTAAAATGGCTTTTAAAATGTTGCTTGAACCGTTAATTTCTTTTTCTTTTCTCACTAGTGTGTTATACAGTCTGATTGTACTTTCCCTCAATTTATATTTAACAGTTTAAATGATATAATCAAACATTTTGTCTTTTTAATTGCCTCTACATATTGTTCAGGCCATAAAAACGCTGTGTCAGCGTAACCTCTGAAAAGGGTTTGAGGGTTTGTTTCGTGTAGGTCAGTGTCTCCCATCTTCTATATATAGTTGACGTTCTTTTTGCCCATATGTAGCACTTCACACTTTTTTCTATATTAAACTCCATATTCCAAGTGTACGTCAGTTCTGAAGCCCGTCCAGGTCTTTTGGAATTCTTGTTGCTGTCTCCTCAGTGTCTGCTAATCCCAGTGGCGTAGCGTAGTGGGGGCGGCAGGGGCTGCCCGCCCAGGGTGGCAAAATTTCACAATAATAATAATATCTTGTAAAAATTTGAACCATACCTAAATAAGGGGGCGACGGAATTTTCCTCCGCCCCGGGCGGCTACGCTACTGGCTAATCCCTCCGATTTTAGTGTCATCTGCATATTTCACACGTTTCCTAACCACACCAAAATCTATGTGATTAATATAAGTCAGAAAAAGTCACGGTCTTAGGACAGACCCTTGAGGGAGCCCACTGATGACCTCAATCCATGTGGAGCAACTACTGTGCCACCATTCCAGTCCATTATTATTAATGTTATAATTTTTGTTTTTTTTCCAGTCATTCAAGAGTTTTTCCACCTGGTTTTTATTCAAAGATATTAATATAACAAATAGCATTATTATTATTTTTATTATTATTATTATTATAGCCATTAATGAACCCATCCACAGGGAGGCACAAACCAGTGTGTTTCTTCGCGCCGGTCCCAAGCCCAGATAATTGGGGAGGGTTACGTCATGAAGGGCATCCGGTGTAAAATTTCACCACGTCAAAATGCGGACAACAAGACAGATTTCCATACCGGATCGGTCAAGGCCCGAGTTAACAATGGCCACCACCAGTACTGTTAGCCAACAGGGTGCTGGCGGAAATTGAGCTACTGTTGGCCAAAGAGGGGGGAGACGTGTTTGCAGGCAGGAGGAGAGGAGAAAGGTAAACAGAGTGGAACTGAAGGTAGGACCTTTGAATGTTGGCAGCATGACTGGTAAGGGGAGAGAGTTAGCAGATATGATGGAGAGAAGGAAGGTGGATATATTGTGTGTGGAATAGACTAAATGGAAGGGGAGTAAGGCCAGGTGGATTGGAGGTGGATTCAAATTGTTCTATCATGGTGTGAATGGGAGCAGAAATGGGGTAGGAGTTATTCTGAAGGAACAGAATGTCAAGAGTGTTTTGGAGATGAAAAGAGTGTTAGGCAGAGTAATGATTATGAAGCTGGAAATTGGAGGTGCGATGATGAATGTTGTTAGTGCATATGCACCGCAAGATGGGTATGCAATGGGTGAGAAAGAAGTTTACTGGAGTAAGTTGGATGAAGTAATGGACAGTGTATCCAAAGGACAGAAAGTGGTGATTGGAGCGGGTTTCAATGGGCATGTTGGCAAAGGGAACAGAGGGGATGAGAAGGTGATGGGTAGGTATGGTGTCAAGGAGAGGAATGAAGATGGTCAGATGATAGTGGATTTTGTGAAAAGGATAGTCATGGCTGTGGTGAATACGTATTTTAAGAAGTTTGAGGAACATAGGGTGATGTACAAGAGTGGAGGAAGATGCACACAGGTAGATTACATCCTATGCAGAAGAGTTGATCTGAAGGAGACTGAAGACTGCAAAGGGGTGGCAGGGGGAAGTTAAGCAGCATAGGATGGTGGTCTGTAGGATGACGTTAGAGATCAAGAAGAGGAAGAGAGTGAGGGCAGAGCCAAGGATCAAATGGTGGAAGTTGAAAAAGGAAGGAGGAAGTAAGGACAGCTATGAAGAAGATGAAGAATGGAGAGGCTGTTGGTCCAGATGACATACCTATGGAAGCATGGAGGTGTTTAGGAGAGATGGCAGTGGAGTTTTTAACCAGATTGTTTAATAGAATCTTCGAAAGTGAGAGGATGCCTGAGGAGTGGAGAAGAAGTGTACTGGTGCCGATATTTAAGAATAAGGGGGATATGCAGGACTGCAGTAACTACAGGGAAATAAAATTGATGAGCCACAGCATGAAGTTATGGGAAAGAGTAGTGGAAGCTCGGTTAAGAAGTGAGGTGATGATTAGTGAGCAGCAGTATGGTTTCATGCCAAGAAAGAGCACCACAGATGCAATGTTTGTTCTGAGGATGTTGATGGAGAAGTTTAGAGAAGGCCAGAAGGAGTTGCATTGTGTCTTTGTGGACCTGGAGAAAGCATATGACAGGGTGCCTCGAGATGAGCTGTGGTATTGTATGAGGAAGTCGGGAGTGGCAGAGAAGTACGTAAGAGTTGTACAGGATATGTACGAGATAAGTGTGACTGTGGTGATGTCTGTGGTAGGAGTGACAGATGCATTCAAGGTAGAGGTGGGATTACATCAGGGATCATCTCTGAGCCCTTTCATCTTATTGCAGTGGTGATGGACAGGTTGACAGACGAGATTAGACAGGAGTCCCCGTGGACTATGATGTTTGCTGATGCCATTATGATCTGTAGTGAGAGCAGGAAGAAGGCTGAGGAGACCATGGAGAGGTGGAGATATGCTCTAGAGAGGAGAGGAATGAAGGTCAGTAGGAACAAGACAGAATACATGTGTGTAAATAAGAGGGAGGTCAGTGCAATGGTGAGGATGCAGGGAGTACAGTTAGTGGAGGTCAATGAGTTTAAATACCTGGGATCAACAGAAGATGAAGATGATTATGGCCATTAATGACTTTTCCTACCTTTTGGCTAATGATGATAATGCAGATATTATTATTATTATTTATTTTTTTTATTATTAGTGTAGCCATTCATAACTTTCCTACCAGATGCTTTACTTAAGCATGCTGAACTGTGGCTGCTGCTTCAGCTGATTATTATTATTATTATTATTATTATTAATAAATAATATTAAAAAAATACTTTTTTAAGGATACTGGGCTAATTATGATATTATTATTATGATGATGATGATGACAGCTATTTATTTATGAGTTCTCCTGTCTGCTTTTTCCCTGTTCAAGGAGGTTGGGATGGTGATGGTGACGATGATGACGGTTCTTATATGCTGAGGCAGAGTTTATACCTTACTTGGTAATAATGTGATTCCCCGCACTCTTCACTCCTGAATGGCACACTTGAAACTCTGTTTCAAGCAGGATGAGTGCCTGATTAGAACAATGAAAAGCAAAATAAAAAAAAAAAATCAGTAGATCTGATGAAGGTCTTGATGTCTATTGAAACATCATAAACTGTTTCCTGCACAGTTTTACACATGCATAATATTTTGCTTGCTCAAATCAAGCTGCCCTTAACGCCCCCCATTAAAAGCATGCTCCTTGCCAGCTGCCTCTTTCACTGCGTATTTACAAAAGCCATCCATGTCTTTCTTCATCTTATTGATGACAGCTGAATGAATGCGCTCCTTTATGTTGTTTTATATATGAAGCTAAGTGTGTTTATAGTGGCTTTGTTGTTCATTTCTAGTGTGCTGCGTCTGCGCCTTCTAACAGATCTTCTTAGTACAAATGAACAAACCCTAATTCACATAGGATGTGGGGTCCATGACAGTTCTTCTTCTAGTGGACACTGCCTTTTAAAGAAGTGTAGGGAAAATTGTAGATTAGTGATTCACCAAAAAACAAACTAAATGTACAAGGAAATTGTATCAAACTTAATGGAACCAGGAAAAGGACCAGGCATGGAATTCCAGGCTGGAAAAAGTAAACATCTCTCCAAGTGGCCGTCATCAACAGTAAATGGAAGAGAATACTGTACATTTCCGCTACATTGTCCAGCTAATGGTACAGAGAATGTGGATGAAGAATGTCTTCCTGGGACTCTTTAGTCACACGGTTCCCATAACACTTTGGCCATGTCAGCCGTGAAGATGACATATAAAACTGGATGTCTGCCTCGATATGTTTCACTTACTGAATTTTTATTTCAAACTACAAAACGCCGGAGACACAGGCAATCGGGGTCAATTAGTAGATTTAATCACAAGGATGCCAATTTCAGTCCCACCAGTGACTCACTATAATGGCCTCTTGTGAGTCATTTCAAGTGCCAGGGCTGACATCGTAGAAATGTGGAAAGATTTGGCTGGCAGGGGAGTTCCATAGGCCCTAAGGGATGACCACAGCAATAGAAATGCCTGTAAAGTGACTTTAAACTACAGACACACACAGAGATGAAAACTTGAGGATTGTGTCAGAAGAGTGACAAGAACCAGGGCACTTGTCATAATATGATTCTGTATGCATTATGTTGTTGTATATTATGTTATATTATTCAAGGGTGAAATGTTGAGAAATGTGTGGTTTTAATGAAGCCTCACATGAGCGCACCCATCTGGAGCTCTATGGTGGGAGAAGATGACATACCACAACCACATCCAGGCAGGACACGAGTGGAGCTTCCAAAATCAAAAGATGAAAACAATCCTGACCAGTAGGTCAAGAGGAAGAAGGGCTGTCAGGACTTTAACATGGCTACGGCTCATACACATACACAAATGGAGCCATTGTTCCAGCAGTCCAGTGCTACAGCATGGCGCACAGCCCAGAGAGATGGCATCTCCATGAGCCAAATAAAATCAGAGCATGGGTTGCATGTCACAAAGGGCCTGCAAGGTCTACACCATGATCAGTCAGGTGACACAGAGGTGTCCTGGGTGTTACTGTGAGCCATTCAGCATGTGCTCCAAGAGGAGTGTAAAAGGGTTCAAGTGAATTGGGCCCAAGTGTATAAATGATGCCCCTTTTAACAAATGCAGCTTATCCCAGGAATGAGTCCCTGCGTGAATAAAGCCATATTAAGAATCGCAATATAAGAACCTAGTATGACATAAAAATGCCACACAACATCATAGCATTCTCACATACTGTATGCTGCAGTCATGACATGTCATGAGATGTGAATTGCACCCTCAGTTGGATGTTCTTAGCTGACAGAAGTGGCACTGATTTGGTTTCCTGCTTGCTTTGTTGAACTTTTTTGTTTTACCAAAATTAGCTATTTGAAAACACTCTGGAAAATGGAAGAGTTCACATACATTAGAAGGTCGGATCAGGTTGGACGGTTGGGAGACAAAGTAAGAGAGGCGAGATTGCGTTGGTTTGGACATGTGCAAAGGAGAGATGCTGGGTATAATGAGAGAAGGGTGCTAAGGATAGAGCTGCCAGGCAAGAGGAACAGAGGAAAGCCTAAGAGAAGGTTTATGGATGTGGTAAGAGAAGACATGCAGGTGATGGGTGTAACAGAACAAGATGGAGAAGACAGGAAGATATGGAAGAAGATGATCCACTGTGGCACCCCCTAATGGGAACTGCAGAGAGAAGAAGAAGAAGTGATAGCCTGAGATGGAAAATTAGATGCAGAGATAACCCATAGAGTGCACTGTTAATGGAAGAATTGGAAGAAGGTATCAGGAGTATTGTGTGATCGAAGAATTAAGGTGATGTTTAAAGGTCAGATTTTTAAGACAGCAGTAAGACCAGCAATGCTGTATGGAGCTGAGACATGGCCAGTAAATGGTGTGCAGAAGAAGATGTGTCAGAATTGAGAATGTTGAGATGGATGTGTGGAGTTACAGAAAATGACAGAAAAAGAAATGTGACAACCAGAGGGACAACAAAAGAGAGAGAGATATCTAAGAAAGGACTGGAAATTTGGTTGAAGTGGTGTGGACATGTGATGAGGGGAAACAATGAATATGTAGGTAAAAGAGTGACAGGAGCAGGAGAAAGTGAAGGTGGATGGATAAAGTAAGAAGAGTTCTGAAAGAAAAGGGCTTGACTGGGGAGGAGGTTGATCAAGCACATCACCTCCACGTAGAAGTGGGAAAAGCTGTAGAGGAAGAAGAAGAAGCTTGTCAATGCCTATAGGCAATCTCCATTAGCCAAGTGTACAGGTCAGGTGCCTCAGCGAATGGCCTCTGACAATCTCTTCCCTACCCAGATGTCACAGTGGGACCTTCTTCAGCCTAATATAGAGAGTACTTTATTTGTACCAAGGAGTGACTTAGGCTTTACAGAAGCTTGTGAAATATATTACTAGCCAACGCCCGCCGTAGCATATGGCGGTGTAAGAATGGGAATGGAAAACGGTGAGAAGGGAATTCAGAAATCAAGAAGAAATAAATACTTCTTGAAAGACGCAGTTGTGAATAGGTATTTTGGTGGGGACAACAGATAATGAGTCAAAAGATCTAACCCTGGAAAAATCCACGTACAACTGACCGTGGCTGAAGACTGGTTGTTGTAGATTAACGCAAATCTTTGCAAACGTTTGTCCTTGGGACTTGTTGATAGTCATGGAGAAGGTGAGTCTGAGTGGGAATTGTGTGCATTTAAATGTTAAAGGGAGATTGGTGTTGGAAGGAAGGAGAGAGATTCTGGGAATGAATATTGTTTAAGAATTTTGGATAGCAATCGGCTTGCACTCAATAATATTTGTATGTATTCGGGTAATGATGAGTCTTGTTCCGTTGCAAAGACCTTTTGATGGCATAATATTTTGGAGGAGCATAACTACAGCTCCCACCTTCAGATGAAGGATATGGGGAGGTATGCCAGTTGGTGTGAGGGTGTGTAAAAACTCCTGTGGGTACGTTAGTTGATCATTAGGATCGTCACTGACTACTGTATCTACACTCTTGAAGGTCACTTTTTCACCCTGTATAAGATCAAGAAGTTTGTTAATATGTAGAGAATCATCATTTGTGACGCTCAGTATTGGTCTTGTAGCAAGTTCTTGGGGAGTCACAGTCGAGAAATTAATATCACTGTAAAGCTGAGCAACTGGGTCTTGTTGTTGTGGTAAACATTGAGAAGGTAATTCTGCCGTTAGTTTTGTTGCATGTATCTTGGACTTCCTGGAAATGTGGATGGTAATATGATCATTTTGCCTACACGTATGTTGTTATTTTCAGTGTTTGCTTGCAGTGCGTCTGATAGTCCTTTGTATTGTTCCATGCACAGGTCTTGTTGATCTAATCTGAGATACTTGAGACGTGCGCCCTCTATTTTAACATACACATCTACGACGTACTGTTGGAATAGTTTGTCGCTGGAGTGCAAAATACTAAATGTATTCCTCATTGCTAATCTGTACACGTAAAATTGGCATTGAGTAAGCCTTATTCGCTTGGTGGTTCTTTTATCGGGAACATGTTGTAAATCTTTGTGCCAGCCAATGTCTCCGTAAGGGAATAAAAGTGGGTAAACCATAAGATGACGTTGTACAAAAATCCGTCGACAGAGAAGATACTGTCGTTCATTTTATAACAAAGGCTTAGGAAACAACCGTCGCAGTATAACGAAAATAGGAAGGAGCGAAACCAATAGCAAGGAGCGAAACCAATGCCAATGGTCGACAGAGTATGTTCTTGTAGCAAGCTACGGAAAAGACTCCCAGGAGCACACATGGCTGAAGTGAAAGGTCACACGGTCAGGCTAGATATAGGGCGGTGACGTGACACCAATGGGGTCATGAGAGAGGAGCGGGGAATGCAGTAGTCCGAAGGAGGAATAGGAATCGAGAAAACTGGTGTGGGGGTGTATGGGAGGCCTCAGGCAGCGTGGGGAACAGCAGGAATAGGAATCGAGAAATGCCATGTCAGCTGCGTGTGAGCGGGACCGGTTTTGAAGAGGAGCCGCAGGCAGCGTGGGGAAGGGTTTGGAAGAGGACGAATAGCAATCAAGAAATGTCGTGTTGGCTACGTGTGGGCATGACCGCTTTTGAAGAGGAAGCAGGACGAACCAGAAGAGAAATATATACAAGAGATTATTATAACAAAGAAAAACCAACAACCTCATCAAAACATGCGCAAAAGTTACAAAAGAAGAGGAATACGTGTCTGACTGACAGAAGATAAGATAGCAGTCCCAGTGAGGAGTCATGCCGGCGTATTGCTGGTGGTATGAAGGAGCCCCACTAGCATTTCCTGACACTCGTCTGCTGAATGATCCATTGGCTAAAAATACTCAATGGTAGTGTGTCACTAAGAGGATGAGCAGAGTTGTTCATAATGGCCATCGGTTTTGTCTTCATACTCTTCACCGCTATTACCTCTTGCAGGTGGAGAGCCCGCCTTCAGCTTACTGACTTGGTTGTCCTCTCTTGAAGTGATAACATACCAGCCAGTACACTAGAGATTCACAACGGCAACTCAAGAACTCTTCAACAACCGTCTGCCCCAGAGACGGGCTGATGACATTCTCTTCATTAGCCAAATGCTCTTGTGACATCTTTGGGACAACATTTTCACCAGCTGGGATCTCATAGACAGTCCCTGGAAGTCGTTTCTGCTTTGTTCTGGAATATCAGCCAGTCTTCTTGCTCACTCAAGCAGTTGGGTGTCATACGTGTAATGACAGTGACAAATTGACTCGGTTCCTAAATTATGTCATTCATGACACACGCTGGTTTCAGTGACAGAGAGACAAAACAAAAATGTGACACTTGGCACTAGCCTGAAAAAATGTAAAGCTGAAATAGCTTTTTACTGCAGAGCCCGCAAGGGTTTGCTTAACTCCTGTAAGTCTGTATTGTCAGTTTGAGTAGCTGTCAAGTTACCAATCTGTTAAGGATTACAGACAGTAGGACTTTAGGGACTTTAAAAAGTAGACTTGATGTTATTTTGGAGGAATTAAGTGGACATCAATGGTGAGCTTTGTTGGGCTAAATGGCCTGTTTTCGTCCAGGGCCAGAGAGTCCTCCTAGACTCTCAAGCTTTAAGATGTGAAGCGAGAATATTAAAGACTGGCCCTTCAAATGTCAGGTGTCTTACAGAATACACCTATGAATGGCCATGGACTGTCCTGTCACTAGAAGGAGGTTACAGCAAAACTTCACAGTCTGCGTCCTTAAGAACTGGGTGTCACAAGCTGTCATCAGAGATGGATTCCTGTGTTTGGAAACCCAGCCACTCAAGCGGTCCGATCCATAGTATAAATGAAAAGATTGGCCCTTCAAGATGTTGGTGTCTCCGAGAATGTTTATGGATATCCAAGGTCATAGGGAGGACTCCCAGAGGTGTCACCGGCAGCCATCACAGTCAGCATCCTATGTGATTCCTGAGTGCTGGTGTGTACATGTGGTAACTCGACTACTCAGGTCCACTGGGAGAGGGGAAGGACAAGCCGCTCAGGAGTCTGGCATTTCAGATCAGTCTCTGCATAAGTTGGCTGCCATTGGGCGCTCTCGGAGTCGAGCGCTTCCTTAATTCTATTGGCCTCAGGGACTGGGTGCCTATTGTTTGAGTGACTTCAGTGAGGGACTCTCCATTTGACCACTACTCCACTAACTGGACAGCATTACTGTATCATCAGACCAAATCGGAGCATGACTAGCTGTGATGACGTCTGAGATGCAAGCCATGGGCGTGGCGTGAGTTTGCCAAGGGACTCTGGGACCTGAGACCCTATTGGAGTCTTACACCTTTGGTGGAGCAGGTTGCTTTCCAGTTTCTGTACAGCCGAGTGGCGTCCTTGACAGTACCACGCCACAGGAAAGCTTGTCTCTCATTGTCCGCGGCAATGACTCAAAACACAAGAGCTGACGGCTTCAAGTAAGTGTAACTTAACCGGGTTCACAAAGCGCCATTATGCCAGGACAGAAACCCTACTGTTTTGGGCAGCACAGCTGCGATGAAGTCAAACGCTCTTTTTCTTCTTCTTTTTTTTTTTTTTCTTTCTGTCCTATTTTTGCCCAAATGTACAGACTGAGTAAAATCCCAAGCGTGCATTTCTCGATTGTCATATATTTTCTCGTAAGTCATCTTGTAGGGAAAACTTGCATATTGTGATAAAGTTACAGACAAAAGAAAAGCTGCCGAGCACCCCAAACAACAGGAACTCTGAGTGGCCTGAACTCCACAAAAGATACGCCAAGAAATTGTTTCCAGTGGGTGCTGTGTACCGTTAGTAGGTGAAGTGACTCACTTTGGGGGGGCTCAACTTGCAGTCGTTACTGCTTGGCCACCCTGGATAACCGTAGCTATGTCTGGAAGTCAGCAGTGGTTAATGCAGCCATTCATTTGCTATTCCTGCTTTCTCCATTTCAAGGGTCTGAGGTTATTTCGGTGGCACTGGGGGCAAAACAAGAACCGCCCACGATTTATACAAGTGATTGACTTATGTCACACCATGGCATGGGGCTAATCACGGACCCCTACTTCCAATGTTCCCCATTGAAGACTCTGGGTACCTTTCTTCTTATGTCTCGGGAGTGTCTCCCAGTATTTACATTTGACATTTTCAGACATTCATTCTGTCCATTCATATCTTTCCTTCACCCTTCTACTTTTGGCCCTCTATTCTCCAGGTACAGTTGCTGCAGAGCGGACCATATGTGGGTCAACAAAAATTTAAGACGTATGTTAAATCACTGCAGTGGGCTGGCACCCTGCCCGGGGTTTGTTTCTTGCCTTGTGCCCTGTGTTGGCTGGGATTGGCTCCAGCAGACCCCCGTGACCCTATAGTTACGATATAGTGGGTTGGATAATGGATGGATGGATGTTAAATCAAAGAACGGTTGAGGTGGGACCCACTTGGACATTTGTTTTTATTAGATGAACAGGGGAGACTTGTGAGCGTTGTTGGATGTATATGATGTCAAAGAGCGAGAGTTGGGGGATACTTGGGGCTGTGAACACGGATACATATGTTTGGGGTACAATGTACCTTTATTGAATGGCCGGCACGTTTAAAACATGACATTTTGTTCTTTTCCTACTTTGAAATGGGATACACTTGCTAAAAACGCAGATGTCTGGTCAGTCTACTCTAAGCCCCTTGATGGAAATGCTGTCTTTAGTCACCCTTCTTTGCCCTGGTGCTTCTTGCGTTATCTGGGACAAAGATTAAGCAGCCACCTCAGTCCAGGATCACTAAATTTGGAGATCTATTTGGTCTGCTCTCTTTTTCACGTTTTTTTTTTTTTTTGAATACTCTGATTTCTGATTTTTTGCTTCGAGATCCCTAACTCTGATTGATCCTTCTTTACTTTTACATAACCCTGTCACATCATGGCACACACTGTCATGTAGCATCGTAGCGTTTTCCACTTCATCAAAGGGCTTTAAGACCGATCAACAGACATTTCAAATGCACACGTAGTCACAGTTGAACCAGTTGCCTTGAAGTCCATGGTGGCACGTTGCTGCCTTACGTCCAGAGTTGGCATTGCTCTTCGGAATTGGTCTAAACCAGGGGTGTCCAACTGCAGTCCTGGTGGGCTGCAGTGGCTGCAGGTTTTTATTCTGACCATCTTCTTAATTAGTGAGCCGATTTTCTAATGATTAACTTGTTTTGCCTTTGTTTTAATTGATGTGGCTCAGACCCCTTAGTTGTTTCTTTGTCCTTAATGAGCAGCCAAACAATACTGAGACACAAAACATGACCAGCTAACCTGAAAATAAAGAAAGGTGAAGGTCTCGGTCATGTTGGCCTACTCAGGTCACCAAAACATCTTGACGGAGGTCTTAGAAAAAATAGAAAATCAACAGTCAGCTGTGGCAGAATGAGAGCAGCAACAAGTCCTGATATTCAATAACAGCTTTAACAGCAAGAATTGGCTTCTCATTAAGAAACTGGTTGGAGTGAAATTGGCTGGAGTTTGATGTTGCAATTCAGCTGGTCATCTGTTGGTTCGTTTCACATCTCATTTCTGTTTGGCTGCCATTTAATGAAGAAGCGAATCAACTCAGATGACCGAATCCTTAAAAACAGGGCTATTGAAATGAAGGGAAAAGGAGTTAATTAGCAGTGAAAACTGCTCGCTGATTAGGGAAAGGGTTAGAATGAAAACCTGCAGCCACTGCGGCCCACCAGGACCAGAGTTGGACACTCCTGGTATAAATGCTCCATCCATCCGTTTTGTAACCTTTGACTCATTAAGATCATTGCAGGACTGAGCTAATGGCCACCCTGGAAACCCTGGACCGGGACAGGGTGCCAGTTTGGTACACACACTCATTTGGGAGCCATTTACAGTGAGTAACTAAGCCACCTATGCGATGGTGGGATTCTGGGGGTAAACCCGGAGTACCTGGCCAGACACAAGACATTATGAGAACACTACAAGAGAGGGCGACAGGCTGGGGTCTTGAATACTGAACTCCAGGGCAGTAGTAACCAGTGGTCCACCCTTACGAATGGTCTGTTGTCATCTAAAACATCTGGTCAGCCAGATGGTTGCAACCATTTATCAGGCAGGTGAAGACTGAAGAAACTCTAAGACTCTTGTGAATTGAACTGTTGGTAAGATTGTAGGCAGTGATTGGATTGTTGGAAGCGACTCCAAACCAGAGATGAGGGTCCGGGGAGCAACAAAAGTATAAAAGAGGAATGGGTACAATCGTGAAATGGTGGAAATATGGCATGCACTTGGGCTTGGGGACCGGAATCTATGATTCATGTTTTTCTGTGGACCCCTGTCATTTATTTTTCTGTTCTGTTATCCCCTCTGTCCCTGCCTTGCCTGTGAAATTGTAATATTTGTGAATAAATAATAAATAAAATGGCCACCTCATGGTTCACATTGGTGGCATCACATTGGAGGAGACCCTCACCTTCAAACATACATGGCGGAGTGTACCCACCCCCATGGACCCTAACAAGTTGGCCAGTGGTATCCCGCCCTCAGCTACAGCCCCCTGACTTTCCAGCCCCTGTCTTAAATTTCATAGACTTAACAGGTCTGCTCCAGCATTTGAAAAAAGGGCCAAGTGGGCCATCTCTGGACCTCTAAAAGCTCATTGTTGTTTTTAGTGAGTCGCTCAAGCAAAGTGGCCTTCGCAGAAGAAGAGCTTCAGTGCACCTCTCCTCGATGGGATCTGTTAGTATGAAGCAGGATACGCGTTCTCTTTGTCAAAAACCACGGGCACGCTAACAATCTGCCCTCGCCCTCAGTCTGTCTACCAGAAATAGTAAAACCCAAATCACTCGGCAAAGACGGTGATGTCATCGGGCTGGGGACATTCACCATGCAGTGGAGCAACTTAAGAGCTGAAAGGACCTGAGCCAAGTGAAAGGGCTCATTGCTACTCTTCTAGAAATAGTGAGACCCAAATTCAATCAAAGTAAAATTATCCCTGTCTGGTGATGTCATCAGCCACTGGAATTTGTCCGGGCTGCAGCGTAAATAAAAAAGACCCACGCTGCCTGGCATGATATGGGCTTCAGGAGCAGAGCTGGCACCTTCTCCTTTCCACTTGAGCTGTGCCTCTCATGCTTCCTGATTTGAAGTAATTGCGATGTAACATCTTACGCTTTCTCTGTTGAACTACAATGTGGAGTCATACGCTGGCCACTTTATTAGGTACACCTTACTAGTGCCGGGTTGGACCCCCTTATTGCCTTCAGAACTGCCAGAATCCTTCATGTTAGAGATGCTGGAGACATTCCTTGCTGATTCTGGTCCATATCGACACGATAGCAGTTGCTGCAGATTTGGCGACTACACACCCATGATGCAAATCTCCCATTCCACCACATCCCAAAGGTGCTGTGTTGGATTGAGATCTGGTGACTGAGTCCAGTGAACTCATTGTCATGTTCAAGGAACCAGTGTGAGATGATTTGAGCTTTGTGACATGGCACGTTATCCTGCTGGAAGACGGGTACATTGCAGTCATAAAGGGATGGACATGGTCAACAACAATACTCAGGTAGGCTGTGGCATTTAAATGATGCTCAGTTGGTACTAAGGGGCCCAAAGTGTGCCAAGAAAATATCTCCCACACCATTACACCACCACCAGCAGCAGCAGCCTGAACTGTTGATACAAGGCAGGATGGATCCATGCTTTCATGTTGTTGACGCCAAATTCTGAGCCCACCATCTGAATGTTGCACCAGAAATGGAGACTCGTCAGACCAGGCAACGTTTTTCCAATCTTCTATTGCCCAATGTTGGTGATCCCTTGTGAATTATACCCTTAGTTGGCTGTTCTTAGCTGACAGAAGTGGCACTGATCTGGTCTCCTGCTGCTGTAGCCCACCTGCTTCAAGGTTTGACGTGTGCATTCAGAGCTGCTCTTCTGCAGACCTCACTTGTAATGAGTGTTGATTTGAGTTACTGTGTACCACCGCCCCGGGAGAACAACTAAGCCCAGGGGGCTGCTGCACAATCAGAATACAGCTAGAGAAAAGCAGTTCCTTATTAAAATCTCTCGAGGTAACGTGACCAAATGCTTGTCCTGTTTTTGCTCCACACGCCCAGATCAGCATAAGATAACAAGCATTAAAGCAAAGGGCAAAAAAGAAGAGGTTATATTTACATATTAACAGACAAGACCGTTATGTGATTCCCCCAAAAAAACATGGATATTGCAAAAATCAAAGACAAACTTTTACAAATGTTCTCGCCTGAGATAACGAGGTCTCCCCAAATTGGATCACAGTGTCCTTACAGTTCATGAGCCCAGTGAAATGCAGGAATCCCCACGGAGTACGCCAGAGGCCTATGCCAACAACAGTAATGGACAGTCCCCAAAGGTCGATCGCTCAGGTGAAACTACTAAAACATTCGTCTTCAGAGATGCGTCGCCATTGTATACTCGAGTGAAATAACGCAGGAGGACTCTTGCCGCTAACTCGCTGCTTCTCCTTACTCCACAGCTCCATGTCTCTCTGTCTCTTCCTTCCTTTCTGGGTTAAATTGTCTTCAACCCCAACTGTCTTGTCTGCAATATGTCTTCCTCTTAAAGGTGCAGTCCCCCATTTTTAGGTGAACCCTCAACAACTCATTTCCTGATGTACACCCCAAGGAGACTCAAACTGACTACGGGACAATAGAACATGTGGCACCCACTGCCATTCTATTGGCTTGAACCAGTCAGGCCATTCTCCTCTAACTCTGGCATCAACAAGGCCGCTCACTGGATATTTTCCCCCTTTTCAGACCATCCTCTGTAAGTCCAGTAGATCAGCAGTTTCTGAAATAATCAGACCAGCCCGTCGGGCACCAACATCCATGCCATGTTCACAGTCACGTCAATCCCCTTTCTTCTCCATTCTGATGCAGGTTTTCTTCACAATGTCTACAGGTCTGGATGCATTGAGTTGCTGCCATGTGATTGGCTGATTGGATATTTGCGTTAACAAGCAGTTGAACAGGTGTACCTAATAAAGTGGCCAGTGTGCCCTGAGATGTGTTGGTACCCCTGCCAGAGTTGCACCAGCTGATCTCAGACCTGCTGAGCAGCTTAGAAAAATCAACGGCTGACATCCATTCGGCTTCCTCCTGTTCTGCACCAGCTGAGCACCTCTCATCTCTGCTGCTTGTCATCCTTTCCATCCAAAACGTACATTTTGACATCTTCTAGGTGTGGTGGTCAGCTGGGGGCTGTGCCCAGCCGGGACGCCTGGAAGGACCGGGAGAGGGACTGTGCCTCACCCGGACCATGAGAGGGCAGCTGCCCTGGTTTGTATGGGGGCCACCGGAACTGAGCATGGAAGCTCAACCCTATAAGGGACCGTGGCCACTGCCAGGGGGTTCCCAGAGGGTTGAGGAGCCTTGGACGTCAGCACTTCTGCCACACCTGGAAGTGCTGCCAAAAGGATTACCAGGGACACCCGGAGTGCATCCGGGTGCTCGTATGGCACGTTCATCACACCAGGAAGTGCCATAGGAAGATCGTTGGATGACACCTGGAGCACGTCTGGGTGGGTATAAAAGAGGCCACCTTCCTCCAGTCATTGGCCGGAGTCAGGAGGAAGTGGACAAGGCTTGGGAAAGAGGAACAGGGGCAGTGAATGAAGGGAGGACCATTGGAGGGCCCGGACTTGAAAAGGGTGTTTGGTGTAAGGACACTGTGTGCTGTGCGGGACAATTTATTTATTAAATGTGTGTATTTTTGGAACTCTCGGTGTCCGGGCTGGTTTACCACAATGGCATCCCACATGGTTACTTAAGGCCTGTCAATCGGCTGGGAGCCCTGTTTAAAAGTAATTTTGTGGTCAGCCCAGAACAGCAGGACGCCTCACACACGTACCGCGAAAGGAGGCAACTCACCTGAAGACCGCTGAGCGGTTCGTGAAAGCGCCGTCTCCAACCCAATGGGGAAACGGAAAACCCGGCAAAGCATGACAGCAGCGGACACCCAAGTGCACGCCGTCGCTACGGATACCCGGGTCGGCATCGCGACTGGGAAGGCCACGAAGAGGAAGTTGACTCCGACAGACAGGATCCAGGAGGTAAGTCACACGCCCAACAGCAGTCGGCCCTGGGGGGCCGGATTGGCCGGACCCTCTTTTTGTGTTGTAGGCAGGGACTACCTGGATCCACGTCGGTGGCTGAGGCATGCTGATCTGTGGAGCTATGACAGCCCGGCGGCAATAGAACAACCTGGGGAGGATGAACCTCTGCAGCTCAGAAAGCCGCAGCAGCAGAAGAGCTGCCAGGTGGCTCGCCACCGCATCGGGAGCCAGAAGGAGGAGACGACGGAGAACCGGAAGTCCCTCCCCGAGGCTGGCGAGGGATTGGACGGTGTGTGTTATGTTCCCGCCGATGATTGGTCGGAGGCGGGACCAATGAATGTCCGTCCTGAGCCAGGGGAGGACCCAACTGAGCCGGGGAGAAGGCTCCACAGCACACAGCCGGCACACAGGACCAAACAAAGGGTAAGTCCACCGCCGGCTGATGTTCTGCTTTTACTTGCGGCTCTGCGCAAACTGGAGGATTGCCTTCAGCCCGCAGAGTCGCTACTCCAGGTAATGCGCATCCTCCATGAGACAGTGGAGAAGCTGGAGGAGGAGGCAATCGCGTCACTGAAGACAACACACCAGTGGACGAAGCAGTGCGGCGCTGGATTCTCCAGCCAGAGAGACCCGGCGGTACAGGTAAGTACTACCTGTGCCGTAAAGGGAAGAGGAGTGTTGTGCAAAGGGATTCTGGTATCGGTCAGTTCTAGATATCGACTAGCTGCATCTCCTACAGTAGATGCGGCGGTGAGGGCCGATCGTGTGGTGGGGGCGAAAAGAGCAAGAGGGCAGATAAGACACTGGCTGATGTGTGCCGTGTGTCAAAGTGCCCTGCTCCCAGAGTCAGCGACGGTCTCATACCGCTCTGCAGGGGCGCAGATGGCACAGGGTCTCCTTCTTTCTCATAAGGAGACCCATACCGTCAGGGCACCCCAGAGAAAGAGGAGGACCCGGAGGAAGAAAGCCAGCTCATCTGACAAGGAAAGACGTGAGGCTGTGAGCTCACGTACGGTGACAGGCCGCCCTCTGCGGTGCCAGAGGGAAGCCCCGAAATCAGCTGAGGAGACGGGGGTGCAAGCGTTCCCGTTGAACGTCCCGGTATTGGGGGCACGGAGGTCTCGGAGGGGGTGCCGAAGTTGTGAGTGCCAGGGGGAAGCGTTGCATGTGTGGAATGAGGAGAGACAGCGAGCAATGACGTCAAGGAAACATCTCCGCTCCTGTTTCCAGCTTTTGTTTTACAGGACCGGACCCTGGACAGGAGTGTGTTGGCTCCCCGCCGTGGGAGGTCTTCCCTCGCAGAACGGGCCGCTGGCCCCTACGGGTCTCAGCTGATGAAGGGGAATTGTGGTGGTCGGCTGGGGGCTGTGCCCAGTCGGGACGCCTGGAAGGACCATGAGAGGGTCTATGCCTCCCCCAGACCATGAGAGGGCAGCCACCCTGGTTTGTATGGGGGCCATGGGAACTGAGCATGGAAGCTCAACCCTGTAAGGGCCCGTGGCCACCTCCAGGGGGCACCCAGAGGATTGAGGAGCCCTGGACGTCAGCACTTCTGCCACACCTGGAAGTGCTGCCAAAAGGATTACCAGGGACACCCAGAGTGCTTCCAGGTGCTCGTATGGCACTTCCATCACACCAGGAAGTGCCGCAGGAAGATCGTCAGATGGCACCTGGAGCACGTCTGGGTGGGTATAAAAGAGGCCGCCTTCCTCCAGTCATTGGCCGGAGTCGGGAGGAAGAGGACAAAGCTCGGGAAATAGGAACAGGGGTGGTGAATGAAGGAAGGACCATTGGAGATCCCGGACTCGAGAAGGGTATTTGGTGCGAGGACACTGTGTGCTGTGCGGGACAATTTATTTATTAAATGTGTGTATTTTTGGAACTCTCTGTGTCTGGCCCATTGAGTAGCACCTTCACACTCTGAGCGCTTGATCCGCTCATTGGTCCTTTCACGCCATGATGTTCACGCATGGAGCTTTAAGCTCTTTCTGCCCAAATTGTGCTAATCGCCATTTCTGGGCACCTCACTCTACGGTATTTTATGAGATGTTTTATTAGCCGTTTTGAGCCCAAGATGGAGCTTTTCATCTGCTCTGCCTTTCCTTATAGAACTTGTAAAAATAAATCTCATACTTTCTTTGCGTGATTTGTTATATAACATTTTTCCCATTTTCCGTCAGCATCATGCTTATCGGTTTGTCATTTGTCAAATTGCAATATGGAGTCCTGCATGAGCTGCGCTCTGGGCCAGCATTCTGCAACCCTCCTTTCTAGTAGATCAGAATGTATGGATTCAAAATGGGGAAAGACTGTGGCTTAGCAGGACTCTCTGTGTGCCAGAAAGAGAAAAGAGCAGGCAATAAAAATCTATATGTCACTCGCACCTCCCCAGGGGCCACTTCATTTGTACCTTTATAGGTGTCAGGAAGGAAGGACAGGAATCTTGGCTGGGATAAAGGAAAGATTCCTAACCAGCCAGGAGGCAATAATGGAAGGTGCAGGACATTCACCCACATGACAGATGGCAGTGTCAGTTAGGACAGCCGCAGGGTGGCATGGGAATTGACATCCAGAAATACAGCCCTGTTGGGACCTTTGGTGACCACCAGAGAGCGCTGCCAGGAGAGAACTACCCTGGTTTCCACACGACCTGGAAATATTCCAGATGACTTGGCAATTCCTGAGTCAACTTTAAAAGGGAGCCCACCACCTCACTTAAATGAATCAGAGTCAGGAGAGAGTTGGCAATGCTCTCTTGGAGGAGGAAGGAGAAATCTGTATTTTGTTGGTTATTGGTGTTGGAATTGTGTTGGGTATTACTGTGTCTGTGGATTGGGGCTCAATGACGCCCCCTTGTGCTTATAGCTTCTTGATTGTGATAAAGTAACAGTGGCTGCTTGTTGTAGTCTTTGTGCTAGCAGACAATTTGTATATGCAGTGGAAATAACATGTGGAGCTCATCTATCTATCTATCTATCTATCTATCTATCTATCTATCTATCTATCTATCTATCTATCTATCTATCTATCTATCTATCTATCTATCTATCTATCTATCTATCTAATAGTGTCTTCATTGTCTATCTACAGTGCATCCAGAAAGTATTCACAGCGCATCACTTTTTCCACATTTTGTTATGTTACAGCCTTATTCCAAAATGGATTAAATTCATTTTTTTCCTCAGAATTCTACACACAACACCCCATAATGACAACGTGAAAAAAGTTTACTTGAGGTTTTTACAAATTTATTAAAAATAAAAAAACTGAGAAATCCCATGTACATAAGTATTCACAGCCTTTGCTCAATACTTTGTTGATGCACCTTTGGCAGCAATTACAGCCTCAAGTCTTGTTGAATATGATGCCACAAGCTTGGCACACCTATCCTTGGCCAGTTTGGCCCATTCCTCTTTGCAGTACCTCTCAAGCTCCATCAGGTTGGATGGGAAGCGTCTGTGCACAGCCATTTTAAGATCTCTCCAGAGATGTTCAATCGGATTCAAGTCTGGGCTCTGGCTGGGCCACTCAAGGACATTCACAGAGTTGTCCTGAAGCCACTCCTTTGATATCTTGGCTGTGTGCTTAGGGTCGTTGTCCTGCTGAAAGATGAACCGTCGCCCCAGTCTGAGGTCAAGAGCGCTCTGGAGCAGGTTTTCATCCAGGATGTCTCTGTACATTGCTGCAGTCATCTTTCCCTTTATCCTGACTAGTCTCCCAATCCCTGCTGCTGAAAAACATCCCCACAGCATGATGCTGCCACCACCATGCTTCACTGTAGGGATGGTATTGGCCTAGTGATGAGCGGTGCCTGGTTTCCTCCAAACGTGACGCCTGGCATTCACACCAAAGAGTTCAATCTTTGTCTCATCAGACCAGAGAATTTTCTTTCTCATGGTCTCAGAGTCCTTCAGGTGCCTTTTGGCAAACTCCAGGCGGGCTGCCATGTGCCTTTTACTAAGTAGTGGCTTCCGTCTGGCCACTCTACCATACAGGCCTGATTGGTGGATTGCTGAAGAGATGGTTGTCCTTCTGGAAGGTTCTCCTCTCTTCACAGAGGACCTCTGGAGCTCTGACAGAGTGACCATCGGGTTCTTGGTCACCTCCCTGACTAAGGCCCTTCTCCCCCGATCGCTCAGTTTAAGTGGTCAGCCAGCTCTAGGAAGAGTCCTGGTGGTTTCAAACTTCTTCCACTTACGGATGATGGAGGCCACTGTGCTCATTGGGACCTTCAAAGCAGCAGAAAATTTTCTGTAACCTTCCCCAGATTTGTGCCTCGAGACAATCCTGTCTCGGAGGTCTACAGACAATTCCTTTGACTTCATGCTTGGTTTGTGCTCTGACATGAACTGTCAACTGTGGGACCTTATATAGACAGGTGTGTGCCTTTCCAAATCATGTCCAGTCAACTGAATTTACCACAGGTGGACTCCAATTAAGCTGCAGAAACATCTCAAGGATGATCAGGGGAAACAGGATGCACCTGAGCTCAATTTTGAGCTTCATGGCAAAGGCTGTGAATACTTATGTACATGTGCTTTCTCAATTTTTTTATTTTTAATAAATTTGCCAAAACCTCAAGTAAACTTTTTTCACGTTGTCATTATGGGGTGTTGTGTGTAGAATTCTGAGGAAAAAAATGAATTTAATCCATTTTGGAATAAGGCTGTAACATAATAAAATGTGGAAAAGTGATGCACTGGGAATACTTTCCGGATGTACTCTATCTATCTATCTATCTATCTATCTATCTATCTATCTATCTATCTATCTATCTATCTATCTATCTATCTATCTATCTATCTATCTATCTATCTATCTATCTATCTATCATTTCATTGATACTTAATTTACAACAATCGTGTATTGAGAGATACTAAAACCCCTTACAGTCATCACATTCAAGGCTGTGAAATGAGACAGCAGAGCAGATTATGGCAGCAGGTGTCAACAGGTATATCAGACATGAACTGAAAGCAAACCCATTGTGTTGCCAGCCTCATCACCAGCATGTGTGATTACAAGATTCTGCTTTTTATGAAAGCAAATAAGACGTCTTATGAGGGAAGTGACCTGCCATTTTTCTATATGGTACTGTAAAGTCTGACGCACCCTCTGATCCACCCGACTTTGAATAACATGTGTGAGCCTTCTGTTGCTAATTGTCACATCTAAGGAATCACCCAATCAAAGGAAAAATTGCTGACCAGATTCTGTTCTACTTGAGCAGATGTCATTTAGGGCCCTGGGCGCTGTGCACTCACAACCTACACCTAAATAAACACACACAAACAAACACATTTCTGATCCAAATACAGACATGGCTCTACCTTCACCTCTACACTTGGTGAGAATTTCAAGCAAATGTGTTAAAATAACACTGATGGACATGCTTATCCATCCATCTTCAAACCAGCTAAATCCAGCTGAGGGTCAGAGAGACATCACTGGACACAAGACAGGAGCAAGTGCTGCATAGTCCATGGCAGGGCACACAACAGCACACAAACACACACACACACGCACACGCACTCAGAAACACACAGAGACACACACTCACGTACTCAGATGGTGCCAGTTAGCCTAACACAAGTGTTTCAATGGCGAGGAAAACTTGAGCCCCAGAAAGACAAACCCAAGGAGAACCTGAGAGAACATACAAACTCCACACAGAAATTGATTGGCCTTTTAACTCAACTCAGAGTGAAAGACCATGTTTAACATCTGTACTTCATAAAATCAAATAATATTCATAGAATTAAATGAAACAGTAATCTGTAAGCATACTTACATAATGTGACCTTTACATGGTAGGTTTAAACAATAATTATTAATGCTAAGAGATGACATCTTCATACAACAAAAGTTTAAAATGCTGCAACTCCCAGCTGGGTCCCTGGTGGAAGTAAAGAAAGTCCAGTGAAAGCAGCCATGTGCTTAACCTGTGCACGAGAGTCCCGGGTTCGGTAGTCTTCATCACTCCGTGCTCCTTTTGCTTATCTGCCCAGACCTGCACAGGTTAAGACTCATGGAGGAGAAATGGATTCCAACCACAGCAGCTGTTCTGATGCTACCTGGCGGCTCTCCAGCCAACATGTCATGTAATGGGCTCTGACGATGATGCCCCGATATTATTTCGTTCTGAAACTACAGAAACAGAAGGAGATACACTAAAAAGCTCTGTTTGGGATGTTGTGATTTGACTCATTTTTTGGAAGCACTGATGGGACTTCAAAATGCAAGGAAGGTGAGGCTTGGGCATACTGGCTACTCAGAATGCTGTCACCATCCCACCAGTTCACACAGATACGGCCGGATGCCTGCCTTTGATAATTCATTGTGGATGGAAGCCATTGGCCAATAGAAAAGAACGGGCCTCTAGCAGCACCCTAACCAGTGAGGGTAGGAATCTCCAAAAAGGGTGAAGTACAAAATACATGACAACTACAGCTAAGTGTCCAGGATCGAAGTTCAAGGATCATATGGACGTTACGATGAGGTTCTCACTTGAAAGCCCATACTACGATAAATAGAGCAGACTACTATGGCACACATCTGGCCCGCTAATGGCGTGACAGGCTCATGGAGTAGCAGGGTGCAGGCTGGCCTATTGATTTGTGAAGTCTCGTTCTCTCAGCCTCACCCTCTTTGTCTTTCACTCGATGACTGTCTGCTTCTAATCAGCAGGCCTCATTTTTCAGAGTTGCTCTTTAACCCTTTATGGAGCAACATACAGCTTTCCAGGCCTACTGGCTGTGCAATAACAGGTGACCCCTAGTGGATCTCGCCATCGTTTCAGTGCCAGAGAAGGCAGTAATTCATCTGCTCTGTTCTGGGGTCTTGAAGGGACTGCCTCCATGCTGGCCAGCTATAACAGATTCTGCTGGAATAGGAGCAGATCCCCAAAAATATGAACTGGATTTGAAAAGGAACGGTTAGTTTTTCAGAATTGTGAATGGAATTTTGTAAATTATAAAGAAAAGTACAAATTAAACGTGGGAGCACCTATGACGTAAACAATGTAAAATTGAACTCTTACTCCTCATTCCAATATACGGCAGTTAACTGATCACTAAGTCTCGGGCCAGAAGAGGTAATTGCGATGAATCAGAAATATTTATTATTGTTTTTTATCGGACATCCAAGTCAACTCATAAAAATACGACATAATGATGAGCACCACTAGGGGGCATTCCAACCTGAGATATAAAAGAGCAAAGGTGTTTTAAAAGATCACAACTGATGTTTTGTATTTTCAACAAAAGACATAAAGGAGAGATGAGAAACATTAGAAGACAAACTGAAAACCACAACCTGCTGCCCAAGTCCGAGGTTCCGCCAGTGGAATGGTTTCTCTACTGTATCCCACCTTTCCAATAGCACAATGTATTTTTCTCACTGTGTACCTCCATGCCAGTGGGCCTTCGCCCAATTTGCTGTTCCACTCTCCCCTCAGAGTCCCACAGTCATATAGAGAGCTTTAAACTCTTTGGGTTACTTTGAAGCTTTCCCAAGTCGGGGATGTCTGCAGGCCTCTGGTCGCTGACTGCTAGTGGTCGTTGGCTGAATCACACTACTGAGACGACAATCGACAGATCCAACAAGCGTCCTCGCTTCTGTTTGGAGCAGCAGAATCAAAATGGGGACTCTGCTGGATCTGGAGGAGCTACCCACTGGCCTCCAGCCACAATTCCAGGGCCTCTCATTGTGTCAGTCAGAAAAACAGGCGTCCACAGTAGGTGCCTGGACTCTCTACCCTCTCTGTGGAAAGCCACCAATCCCTGGTTGGGAATAGTGCTGCCACCTAGTGTCCGGGCACAGGTGGTGGTGGAGTAGGACTGGCATGGGGGTTAACCCTTAAACTGCCGTAACCAGCTATAGTCGCTTCCCAATGCAATTTGCCAGCACGCCGGAGCTGATCAGTCCGTGCCGTACATTCGTTGAGCAGCCATCTCATGACCACTGGCAACCCTTAGCGAATCAGCATCACTGTCCCTGGGATTCAGCCGCTGCACTAGACAGGCCTGCGAGTGTCAGCATTGGCCTCTGTGTGCTTGTTCAGGCGCAGTTGGCTCGGTGATTTACTGAATTTCATCAATGGCGTCAGTTGCACCTTCGACTTATAATAACTGATTTTTTTTACAGTTCATTTGCAGTGTGTAAAATGATCAGCGTTGCAGTAACTGTGATGCTCTTTGCCTGAAAAATATATGAGTTCCATTAAAATTTCACTTTTTCTTGGTGAATTGGTGACGTTTCCTTAAAAAGTGCAGCAAAAAAATTATTTGGCGTCTGGGGGTACATTAACCCCCCCCCCCCCCAAGTACGTGGCGGTTTAAGGATTAATACTTGTTGGAAGTATAAGCACTCACTGAGGAATTCAATCTAAAAGAAATAAAATATGAGTTGAAAGAATGCATTGAATTACGTTTAACGGATTTTAAAAATCTGATTACAGATTGACCAGCCAAATGGGCTCTGGGCACTTACACCCCTCTTCCTAGTATGTGCCCCTGTTAGGGTATACATTTTATATCCATTATCCAACCTGCTATATCCTAACTACAGGGTCACGGGGGGTCTGCTGGAGCCAATCCCAACCAACACAGGGCACAAGGCAGGAAACAAACCCCGGGCAGGGCGCCATCCCACACACCAAGCACACAATTTAGGATCGCCAATGCACCTAACCTGCATGTCTTTGGACTGTGGGAGGAAACCCACACAGACACGGGGAGAACAGGCAAACTCCACGTAGGGAGGACCCTAACTGTGCTACCCACTGTGCCGCCCTATACATTTTATAATGTTTATATTATTGTGTTCATGACAAATATTGAAATGAATACACACACACCCCAAAGCACACACACACTGTCAGCCCCTCCCATCAACGACCCATCATCTACCCCTACTTTCTTAATGTAGAATACCATAAGCCCCCTCACCCGTAGCGATTTGTCCAATTAGACACTCGGATGTGGGGCCTGGCAACTGGTGGCTGACCCAGAGAGTGAGGCCACCAAAGGCTCGTAGCTGTGGAACTTAAGGAGCAATCCGGTAGCTGCTGAATGTCCACACTCTGTTCTTTGGCGCCATTTTCCGCTCGTTCCCTTTGTCGTCATGCTTTAGGTTGGCATTCTCCATGGCAGGCCTCTAACATTTGGTCTTCTGAGGTGAGCTGCGGATTGGATTTAAATGGTCCACTCACTCACTCACTCACTCTCCGCACAAACCTGTACACGGTGTGCTGCACCTTTGAGGTGCTTTGTGAAAATATTTCAACAAACTGTAGGCTCAACGTGGTGGACACTTGAGGAACTTTTTCAAAATTTAAATGTTCTTCATGGTGCCTCATAGCATTTTTACCCATAATTCAGTGTGCTTCCTGCCCCTCAGCCTACTTTCTTCGAAGGAGATTCATACACGTAATGTGCGTTCACATGGAAGGAAGCAAGGCAAGAGGGAATCCTGTAGCGGGGCTGTCCTAACGTGTGGGCACTGGACGGGGGGCTCCAGGAGCATAGGGGTCCACGATGTATGTTTCTGTCTTGCTATCAAAACAGGGGCCCCAGTACACTATGTTGATGCTGTTAAGATGGCCGGGCCACTCTGACATACAAAGTGACACACGCTGACCAGTCACTGTCACATGCATGTCATTGAATCTTGGAAAGAAACGACTCACTGGGTAAGAAGGAAAATGTGCAAACTTCACACATTCAGTGACCAGGCCTGCATTCAAAGTATCTTTGAGAAGTACGAGGCATTGGGGCAGCTTAGCTGTTGATGGACTGAATGGTCTCCTCTCGTTTGTCCGATTTCTTATCTTCTTACGGAGCTGTGAGGCAGCTGTGTTAGCCACTTTGGCAGTAGAATTTGAAAGAGTCTAAATGAAAGTGGATGGATGTTCTTGGAGCAGTGGGCTCACTGACGGGGCGATGGTGAGTCTGGCGGATTAAAGATGGGAGAATATTTTGACAATTGTATAGTCAGAAGTGCTGTGGGTCACCTGTCCATAGGTGTACCAGTAAGATGATGGCCACCCCAGTTTGTATAAATCCTTCTACCCCAACACAAATAACCCGGAGAGCTCAGAAAGTGGCTACCTCATTCCTACCGAGTCAACCATCAGGCGTCGTTTGGCTTGGTTGACGCTTACCTGGGGTTGTGGCCTTTAAAAATCATCAGTTTCCAGCATCTAGAGGGAGACGTAAAGAGAGCAAAGTCTAGTGTTTGTGTCCTCATGTCACTCTCCCGAAAAAGGGATAAGATCTTCCATATGTTTTACATTTTCTAAACATAATTTGCATTCCCATCTGGTACCATTTTCCACATTCCCAATTAGTTCCTGTAGGTCATATTTAAAGAGCTAAACAGGGCTGGCTGCTGTATTTAATCAAGGGAAAAAGAAGGGGGCAGAAGAAAAACAGACGCTATGGAGGTGTGCAGCAGGCCATGGATGCGTTGGAAGGCTGGAGCCATCGCAGAAATAGTATAATATACATAAAATGTTATATTGGGGAATGAAGAGTTCAGTATCAGGTAGCAGGGGGGGGTCATGTGGTTGGCACTGATGCCTCATGGCGTCCGAGTTCAAATGCCATGCTTACTGTTTCTCTGTGCAGAGTTCCTTAAGCCTCCACAGCATTTCTTCCCAAATCCCCAAAAATGTTCGTTGGGCAGTGCCAGTGCTAGTTACTTTGCCCTTATTAGTGTGCCAACCAACTGTTTGGTACTGCCAACCCCACACCGACTATGATCTGTACCCCAGGTGAATGCCTAACTCGCCTTAATGGTGGTTCCGTCCCTGGCGTGAGTTCTGTCCTGCCTTGTGCCCAGCGTTGCCAGGATAGGCTCCTCGCCTCCAATTGGATTTCAGCTTAGCTTGAGCACTTTGTGAGATTTCTTAAAGTGGTGCCAGGTGTGGAAGTTAAAGAGCTCTTACTTTACAATCTCTCCTGCACTGCTCCGTCTGCCTTATCCTGTCTCCTTTGACTTCAAATGGAACATGAAAATGAAAGTTCCGTGCCCACAACGCCCACCAGTACATTATAATTTTATAAACCTCTATTCTATACGCCTGCACGTTAGAAAACTATCGCACACGTGCCAAATTCTGCCGCTTAACGTTGCAGCTTGTAAAACATCCTGACAGGCACAACGTGGTGTCACAGACGTTATGAATAATGGAATATTCATATTGACAAAGTAAACAAAACTATACGCACACTAGTTTGCTTTGTTTACAATGGATGTCTTTGCAGCGCACCCCGGCCCGTGAGCACCATACCCCATCCCGATTCATTTCCGAACAATAGATCTTCTATCTTCTGTGCGACTTTCCCATTTGATTTTCTTTCCCGGGTTTGGACAAACACTGCCGGCGCTGTGGGCCCGCCCACTGGAGAATTCTAACCCCGCCCACTGCACGCCGGATGGAATTTCATCTTGGCGGAGTTGGCGGGAGTCACTGGTAAGCTGTCAATCACTGCCCGCTGCGCGTCGCCCGGCCGCCTTAAAGGGACACGCGGCGTCAAGCGGAAGGGAGAAATCCTTCAGATCTGTGCGATCTTCCGTCCCGTTTCTTCTGTGTTAACATATGTTTCTCGTATCATACTGGTAAAACATTGCATTCAATTTGCATATGAAAGCGTCTTTGTTTTGTTACAGCTTTTCCTCTTTTCTGTAAACTCTACACGTTTAACAATCATAATCTGTTTCATACATCATCTGTTCATTTGCCGAGCTCTCTTTCTTCTAGGTCGGCTGAAAGACAGGGGCCAGCCTTGGATGGCACGCCAGTGGTCCTCGAAGGGCTTTGGACAGAGGACCACCTATGACCAACAGCTGCTCATTACCGTAAATTTCATTTTACAATTATCACTTTCTTTTTTTGACACCTACTCTTGTGAAAAATGTTATATAAAGCCAAGGTGCAAAGAAGAAGTGTTGGCACACAAACGGAGAGGCTGACTTAGTAAGCCTGAACAGGGCAGTTGATCAGAAAGCACCTCTTTGTTGGTAACTGCTGCTGTGCCCTTGGAAGGTGCCCTAAAGAAAGAAAACCAAATACCCAGCATGCACAGGGCTTGCTCTGCAGTGCTGCCTGGTCATTCTTGTACTGCCACTCTGTGACCTGCCATGCTGGATCAGGGTGTGAAGAAGTGGCGTGGAAGTAAAAGATGTGATCTCAGAGTGTGGCCTTTATCAGTTAAAAATGCTCTTCTAAGAAAGATGACTCGGTCAGCCCAGGGACCACCTGGCTCATGCACATGGACCCCCAGTGGCCCACGGACCACTTTTTGAAAATCACTGATGTACAGGACAGAACCATTCACACAGTCCTACTGGGAAAGTTTCGGATCACTGCCTCTGTCTTCTTGGGTCAGGGCTGTTTCTAGGAATTCTGGGGGTGAAATGCCCATTTCCTCTTTGGTGGTTGGGGGCTTCTGCTATGCTTAGCTCGCTTTTATCAGCAAAAGGCTCTGCGCTGGGCCCTCAGAAAGCATACTGACTAGGTCAGCGGGCAGCTCTGAAGTTCCTCAGTGTTAACGTGAGTGGCGATGGACCCTAAGATGGACTGCCGCCTGGCTGATTCCTGCCTCTTACCTGAGATGGGCTGCAGCTGCCCTCTGTGAGATTAAAACGTTTTGCGACTGTTATGTTATGTTTTGCCTTAAGTTAAATAGCCAGAAAGTAGTGAGTGCACGTAAAAAGCGGAGAATGAACAGGACAGCTGAAACATCTGGGCATCTTTTCTGGAAAAAAAAATTGTAGGCCGTGCCTGACATTCAAAAGGGGTCGCTGATATTTAGAGTCGTTGCGACTGCACAAGTGAATTTTTACTTTCAGTTTTAGTCATAATAAGTGCTGAAGTAACAATGAATACTCACTACTAAAATGTGGCATTACAGTATAACATTTTTTAAAATTGAGACTGAAATTTATAAAATTTAGATTCATTTTTTTAATTCATTGATATTTCAGCCTCTTCTCAAGGAAAAAGGACAATGGTTGTGTCTTTCACCTTCCCTCCGAGATCCATAGACGTCCAAGACATCTTATTTATGTGTTAATCAAAATAAATGTGGTATACATGGAACGTTTACAACTGTTATAATTAGGAACCTTAACTGATACGCAATCAAGTATGAAAGCTGCACTGGTAGTGATGTCAAAGTCAGCGGACAGATGAGCAGACATGCTGCCTTTGGTGTGAGTTAGGTCTTAGGGTGATTATCTGACCACATTAAATGAGAGAAAACGTTTAAAAATCCTGTTGACAAAACCTGGGGGGTACTGCCACCTTTTGTCAACCGTGGCACTGGACCTTGTCCTAAAGGCAAGCATTTAAGTCAACTTTTAGCATTTTTTATGGTCATAACAACCTTAGTTGTAGAGAGTATAATTTGATGAACAGCTCACAATTAAACAATTAAAAAAATACACTTAGATATATGCATTACATGTGTCATTCCAACAGATGGTGCATCACAAACATTAACACTGTTTTAACAATTTCCATACCAAATAATATACAGCATAACATATACATTACATGTGTCATTCAAACAAATGGTGCATCACAAACATCAGCACTGCTTTTATGAATTCCATACCAAATGACACATAGCAGAGATATATGCATTACATGTGTCATTCCAACAGATGATGCATAACACACATTAACACTGTTTTTACAATTTCCATACCAAATAACATACGGCAGAGACATATTCATTACATGTGTCATTCCAACAAATGGTGCATCACAAACATTAGCACTGCTTTTACGAATTCCATACCAAATGACACATAGCAGAGATATATGCATTACATGTCTCATTCCAACAGATGGTGCATAACACACATTAACACTGTTTTTAGAATTTCCATACCAAATAACATATAGCAGGCGGCACGGTGGCGCAGTGGGTAGCGCTGCTGCCTCGCAGTTGGGACACCTGGGGACCTGGGTTTGCTTCCCGGGTCCTCCCTGCGTGGAGTTTGCATGTTCTCCCCGTGTCTGCGTGGGTTTCCTCCGGGCGCTCCCGGTTTCCTCCCACAGTCCAACGACATGCAGGTTAGGTGGATTGGCGATTCTAAATTGGCCCTAGTGTGTGCTTGGTGTGTGGGTGTGTTTGTGTGTGTCCTGCGGTTGGTTGGCACCCTGCCCGGGATTGGTTCCCTGCCTTGTGCCCTGTGTTGGCTGGGATTGGCTCCAGCAGACCCCCGTGACCCTGTGTTCGGATTCAGCGGGTTGGATAATGGATGGATAACATATAGCAGAGACATATGCATTACATGTGTCATTCCAACAGATGGTGCATAACACACATTAACACTGTTTTAACAATTTCCATACCAAATGGCACATAGCAGAGACATATACATGTGTCATTCCAACAGATGGTGCATCACAAACATCAGCACTGCTTTTACGAATTCCATACCAAATGACACATAGCAGATATATATGCATTACATGTGTCATTCCAACAGATGGTGCATAACACACATTAACACTGTTTTTACAATTTCCATACCAAATAGCATACAGCAGAGACATATCCATTACATGTGTCATTCCAACAGATGGTGCGTCACAAAAATCAGCACTGCTGATTAATGGTAGTTAGGATATAGCGGGTTGGATAATGGAAGGATGGATATACAGTGTGACCGGTGGCAAGGAGACAGGCGAAAATTAGGGGTACCACCCCAGTAACCCCATTTACTTCTGAACTCAAAAAGGATAACAGCCCAGAAAGTAAAGCAACTCAGCATCAAAAGAACGGAACTGAAAACAAATTAATTTCAAACAAAATCAAGTAACGTTCACCAGAGTTTCTCTTTTTTCCGTGCTCCTCTCAAGAATGCGGCCACCTTCCTGGGGTTCTCGTTTTTATGGCCCTGGAACTGGAAGGGGGGGCGGGGCTTCTGTCTCACCTTTCTGCCGAGGTTACTTGCCCTCACTGGGCGTGTCCTCTGGACAGTGGATAGAGGAGATGAGAGCGTTAGCTACAGCGCCCTCTCACACCCGGGAGTGGTACTGCAGCTGAGCTTGTCGGGTAGCATGCAGGTTCTTCCTCTTCTTTCGGCTGCTCCCGTTAGGGGTTGCCACAGTGGATCATGTTCTTCCATATCTTTCTGTCCTCTGCATGCACGTTAATCCTTTAAAAAAACGTGAAGTTTTCATAATGGTAAGATAAACATCTAGCAGCAGTTCAGAGACTGTCACTCACAAGATGTAAAGAGGTGAAATGAGTACAACAATTTACCTCATGGGGAGGCTGGCTGGCTGATCTGATCGAATAAAAGTCTTGTTGCCCAAACTCCAGTGGAGTGGAGAGCCAGTCGAGTAGTGCGACATAATTTTAGAAAGAGAGTCAGGAAACACTCGGCGCTGTCTAAGGCAAGACCGACAAACATGTGTGAATGATCTGTTCAGGGTAGAAGAAAAGGCTTTAGTACGTTAAACAAATAAATAAGATCAAATCTCAACAGGCCCTCTGCTCCTCTGAATTACGTATTTGTGACAGAGGCTGGGCAGCCACTCTCTAGAAAGATGGTGATGGCTTCTCACATCGTAGATATTTATGACTCTGGAGTTTCAACGTAACAGGGAGGATTGAATGCTGTTAACAAAATTAAAAAATGCGCCGCACATTTTATGTGATCATTTACCGAGTAATCTCCATCAGGTCATGCGCTACCTGCAAGTGTGTCAAACTGATCACCATTTGTAATTAGACGGACCGTGACACTGGAATTCATTTTCTGGATCAACCCTGATAGCTGGCTTCTGGAGATCTTGTGAATTTGTGGGGCTCACCAGACAGTTTGCTGGGGCCAGGTCCTCTGAACGACTGACTCATAACTCATGCCAGGCAAGCCATTTAAACACATTATAAAGAAAATGCAATACGAAATGCTAAACGTTAGCTAGAAATATGTAAAGCATATGCGCTGCGATGAAAAAATGGTTGCATGCAGAAGTAGTCATCTACTTTGCCATTGCAGAGAATTTGTGAATAGATATTCCAACAGATGGCGCACCACAAACATTTACACTTCTTTTAGAGAATTGAAACGATTCTAAAACTAGTAACTTAGTGGCGCCCGCTGTGACGACATCACCGAGTAGACGCGCCGTCAGTGCAGGATTTACGTATAAGCTACACAAGCTATAGCTTAGGGCCCCCGCCTTCTTGGGGGCCCCCAAAACAAATTGTCCGAGTGAGCAATTGTCATATATACTTAAATATACTACAGCATTATTTGTCCCAATCAGGCCCGGCCTTAGGCGTAGGCGAAGTAGGCGACCGCCTAGGGCCCCGGATCGACTCCTTGGTCTAATTTTCATGCATTTCACAGAGCTTCCAGGGGGGCTCCGCCCCCGTCAGCAGGCCCCTGGACCCCCCTTTCGCCTAGGGCCCCATAATACCTAAGACCGGGCCTGCGCGCCGTGGTTGGCAATACGGTTGGTAATGGCGGAGTAGCATGGAGCCATGCAGATTCTGAGTTCAGCTAAACAGCTTGCTCTTCCAGTGGGCCATTGATGGGATCTCAGAATCTCCCATACATCCTCGGCAGGAGATGAGGAAAGTGGCTGATGTTCGAAACCACGAGGATAAGAATAAAGGCCAGGATGTGAGACAAAATCATAAATCGAGAAATGTAGTTAGAGAGACAAACACCTGAATATTTCACGTGGCCAACGCTCAAACAAAAGACAGAAATCAAAGACAATTTGCAGTCCCACAGATCTTTAACAGCAAGGCCACTAGAGTGTGAAGTTTTGAATTAGTCCAAAACTCGCACCGTAAAGGAATGTATGCTGCTGATCATTATATACCGCCGCTGTAATTATGTCACCATCGCACACTCCCGGACAGACAAACAGCAAACAATGGCGGCACAGACACTAAAACAAAATGGCGCCTCGGGTAGATGTGTCTCAAACTTAACGACTTCCAAAAACATCCCTGAATCAAAAAAAAAAAAAAACAGACCACACCATTCAATTCCTAAATTTAAATCTAAATAAAGGCCGTGAAAAGAATAAAAAAAAAAAAACGTCTTGACCATCAAGGTAGCGGCGGCCAGATCCGATCTAACAAGTGGGTGGGCAAAGGGACCAACAGTTTCAGGTAATGGTGCTCTTTAAACTGGCCCTTGCTGTTTTTACCAGAACTGATCGGTGTCGAGCTTTACATGTTGAAAATAAAACACTGGGTTTCCAAAACTGAAACGTTCTGCTTGGTCAAAGTGAGCCACCTAATGTAATAGAATACCTTACTGATGAATTAAAAAAGACACTAGAAAACACAAGATGTAGTTATAGTTGCTAGGATCATCCTACTTCCACATCTGTATGACCAATGACTGACCACTGGGTTTCTCCAAACTGTTTCAGTCCATTCCCGCACTTGTACACATACAGTACACAAAGCTGGGCTTCCAGCATACATTACATGCCGCCATTAAAAAGTTTGTTTTTTGTGTGTTCTGTTCGTCTGTGCCCATCAGATCCGTGCACGGGGGCTGCCAGTCCTCAGTTAGAAGCGCGCGCATCATGAATACGATCGAGGAATGAGCAGCGACAGCCTCCCGTTTCTCGAGAGCGGCGCTGAAATGAGGCCCTTTCTTCTTTAAATTGCACGGCTCCTCCTCTCGTGATGACACGGAGATGTCAGCAGGCCCCCTTTTAATTGGGACTGTCAGCCTGCGCTCGCAGGAAATGACAAGCTGGAGGAGGGAGCGCTGGCAGGCAGCAGCAGCACGCTGAAATCACGATGCACACTCCTCGGCAGCTCGGGCTCTAGAGCCGCGCAGTTTCCGGAGCTCAGTGCGCGTGGGGCTCCACGGAGGATGAGCATGCTCTCGTCCGCCTGAAGATCTTGCTTTTTCTTTTTGTTTCTTTCTTTCTTTCTTTTTTTTTTTATTCTTTTGCACATCTTGGATTTGGAGGAGTTGCATTACTTTTCCTTTCGGAGGGGGTGCCTCTTTTCTCGCATCTCGCTTTAGTGCCCCCCCCCCCCCCCCCCCTTCTCCTTCACCGCCTCCTTTATTTTCTTACTACTAAAAGTAAGCTCCCTCTCTCTATTTTTCCTCATGAAAAATAATCTTTGGAGCGGTTCCGCAATGATGCCGAACAAAAGCGTAGAGTGGCTGCAGGAAGAGCTGCAGTCCGGCGGAGGAGCGCTGCTGCTACTGGACTGTCGGACTCACGAGCTCTACGAGTCATCGCACATCGAGACGGCCATCAACCTGGCCATCCCGGGGCTTATGCTGCGCCGCTTCAAAAAGGGCAATCTGCCCATCCGCTCCATCATTCCCAACAACGAGGATAAGGAGAAGTTCGTCAAGCGCTGCAAGACGGATACGGTGCTGCTGTACGACGAGGCCACGTCGGAGTGGCCGGAGAGCGGAGCCAACAGCTCGGTACTGGGGCTGTTGCTACAGCGCCTACGGGATGACGGCTGCAAGGCATACTACCTGCAAGGTAACCCTCCGCGGGGGTGGCAGTGCACTTCTCTGGTGGGACCCGAGCGCTGCGGTGCTGACGCTGGTTCGTGATTGTAGCTATCGATTTGATTTCCATTGTGAATCTCTTCATACTTCGCGCTGGTGCGTTCGTTCAGGCCGCTGTTGCGCTGCGTGAAGAAGTTGGAGGCGCAACAAAGTTTGGAGTGGCAAGTCGCCGGTTTCTCTGGAGGTGTCGCTGAGCGCTGCTGGAACCTTACCTCACGTGTCCGCGGAGTTTGGCAGCTCATCTTGGATGTTCAAGGGGCTTTGTAACTGTCCCGCCGAAGATCCTGTTGATTTACAGTCCTGGAATTGGGCGGTGGGCTCGAAGCAGCGCACGTTCCTCACTGGCCCTGAAGTCGATCGTGCACGTACCGATATCAGCCGGTGCCTGGCCCGAGCGGGAATCGAGAAGCAAGCCTTGGAGGCTCAACAAGTGTGTGTGTGTGTGGTTTGGGGGGGTACACGAGGTGCCAACATTTACATGGGTGTGATGATCCCAGACCGGCCGCGCAGTTTGTGGACCCCCGCATTTGTAGAAAACGCCAGAAGAGCCAATCTTGGCAAGACAGTAGGCCACTCGCCGTTCATAGTTGACATTCAAGTATTAGAATTATGTGAATCATTGAGAACGATGGGGCAGAACATTAAAACTCACACTAAAAACGCGTCAGCTGTGGAGGGCACTGTGGTCCAAGCAGTATGACAGCCTTCTGTTGCGCCGCCAGGCCTCCCCAGACGGGAATGGACGGCCAGTTAGTCTGAACAACAGATAGGAACAATTACTGGAATTCGGCTGGACAAATATTTGGAATATCGCGTGTTTCTTTCTAAGAGTGGAGAGTTTGTTTCGTTGAGGGCTGAAGGGGTTCCCTGACTTGCCTTACTGATTATCTTTCTATGCATAAACTACTTACAAATTAAAATCTACATCTCGGCAAAAGAGGGGAAAGTCAAGTTTATAAACCCTTTGTTTTTTCTTTTTCAAGTTAAAAGCTTTGTTCCTTCACATGGGATGGGGGGTTTGGCCGCTATAGAAACTTCATTTGTACTTTTTTTGTAGTACTGCTTCCATAATGGCATCTTCCTGAGTCGGATGTTTCTTCATGGAACAATTGCTGGGTAAAGATCCACTTCATTTTGTGGAGGGTTCTTTGCATATCAAATTATTATTATTTTTTTTTTCTGGGCTTTGAAAAGGTTCCTAATATAAGTGGACACAACTGAAATCTTGAATGTCTAGCAGACAGTCAAGAAAACCTGAATTTGGCCTGTGTGACTGTATGCAGCGGGAGGCTTCTTAAAAGTAGCAACCAATTCATTCTTTATGTATTTAGAAATGTATTAATGGCTGTAACAGATCTAAATAAATGAAGGATCCCTGTAGAACCTTCACGTGGTGGGTTCTTTATAAAGGTTCCCCCTTGGCATCTCTCTGAAGAAGAACTTTGGCACCTTTTGAAGAGTGTATGTAGCTTTGTCGCTGTTAGCCAGGGGGTACATCTGACATTTTAACTGTCGCCGTCTACCAGTGCATCGATTTTGTAATTTCCTTTTTTTCCAAACTGTTAACCTGTTCAGACACTCGGAAACAAACCGGTTGCCACAGACTGTCCGATTCGGTTAATGAGACAGTAGGCGCTGAACTTTAAAACACAAGGCCCGTCCTGGGAGGGTCACCACTGAGCCAGACCCTTCACCTGCCTGGGCTCCCAGCGTCATAAACTCATCTTGTAAGTCCCCTTGGATTATGGTGTATAATAAAAGCAATACTATTTTATTTATATAGCACCTTTCCCATGCTCGGAGCAGCAGACAGATGCAGATGGTCAGGTTGTGTTAAGTGTTTAGGTGAGCATTCAGTTAAACTGCAACATTCATCTCCGGTGGTGGTCAGACACCATATCTTTTTTTTATTATCCTTCACACAGATGGGATTGTTAATGACCAGAAGTGGACACCAAAACTTATGTGTAAACAATTACAATTTTTTTTTTTAATTGTAAATATGAATAATAATTAATATCCGTGTATTTTGTCTAAAAGGTTGACGTGAGAAGTAGTGCGGATACTGCCTGCCCACTGCTGCTTAAATAGAGCCCACTTTCTGGAGGGACAAGGGGTTTGGCAGCACAGGTAGATGAAAGCTCATTTCAAGTTTGCAGAATTCACAAGACTGTATAACCCCACGAGTGGATCATCTGTTCAGTTAGGTTAGGGTTCTGGGTACTGAAGTGAGTTACGTTTTATAGGTCTGGTGTACCCTTACAGATTCATTTTCCTTTTTTTTTTAATCTGATCTTGTCCAGCTAATGTGTATACACTGCCTGATTGAGGAAATATGGCAGATCCTTAAACCCTGCTACCCAAAACACACGTTGCCCATGTGCTGGGCAGCCACAGTACAAACCGCGCGTGCGTTTACGTGCGTTCACTAGCGGCGACTGTCCCAGAAGTAGGTCGCACGTGGACACCGAAGCCGCTCGGCCGACTGTTGACTCTTTTAATGACTGGGATGATCTTTGTGACTGCACAATTAAAAGAAAGAAAGACAGAAAAAAAAAATCTCCTGAGTGCCGGGACCGAGCAGCAAAATATGTTAAGATTTGGGCAAAAGTCCTGGAAATGGTGTCGCACGTGTATTGCTCCGTCCTGCCGTCTCTTTTTTTAAGTTTTGCTGGGAAGGGTCGCTTCCCTTTTTTCGGCCGAGACGTGGCCTCCCGTTAAAGCGCGTGGGGGAGACTCCCCCCAAAAAAACAGTAGTCGTTTCTGCTTTTTTATTTTAAAATCTAAATAAGGACTGGACGGATTCGTTGGCTTTACTTTCGAAATGTGTCGTCGGGATCGCTTAGAATTGTATCATTCAGTCAGCCGGCCAGCCGCTTTGAGACAGTTAAGAGATGTTAGTCGCCGCATTGACCTCAATTACATCTCCCAGTGCCCTTTTTTTTTTTTTTTGAACGGACAATTCTTCTGCATGCCCACCGATTTAAAATACATGCGTGTGTGCAATTTGGGGGAAGGTTGCGTAATGCGATGTCTCGAGACACGACGCCATAGTAAGATTACTTCAAGTGACAGTCTTGTCATTATTTAAACATGTCCGTATATGGCTAATTACGCCTTTTCTGTTGAATATAATTCCTCTCACCGTGTCCTCTAATAACCTCGCGTGTACCGGGGTATCGTTATATCTTACGTTGATCAGATAAGCTCCGAGGCTTTACAATGCAACTGTCAGATCGTTTGAAACTGCAATGATTGAAGCCCACCCCCTAACCCCCCCCCTCCCTTTTTTGTTGTTGTAATCGCGTGACCCTTGGGTGGCGGTGTCCATGGTGTCATTTGCTTTGCGTTACAAAGCGAGATCCCCCCCCCCCCCCCCAAGAGATTGTTGTCGCGATTTTGACATGTATTTGTTGTCACGTTTTCGTAAAAGCATTCCTGCAGTTAATGTTAATATTCGCAGGTTTTTTTTTAGTCGTCTGTTCTTTTTTGGTGTGAAGGCTGAAAGGCTTCGATCGAAAACGTAGTGCGCGTTTGTGTACGGAGCGGAACTTTTTGTGAAAGAATGCGACGCGCTGCTGCTTTCAATTAAAATTCCAAAATGGCTCCTCCATGTTGTCTTCCTCCAAGAAAATAACCCCCCCCCCCCCCCCCCCGTTCCCTTTTCATGAATGAACAGGAAGAGAAGTGAAATCAGACACCCCCCCCACACATACACACCGCCACCCCTGCCCCCACCCTTTCGAAAACGAAGGAAAACCCGAACTTGTCGCCTTTGCACGGTGCAAAAACCGCAGAAGTTGCACTGTTTTGTCAAAGCTGTCACTGTCATTCACAAATAGTGAGCTGGGATTCACAACTTAAAACTCGCAAGGTGCGATCGCTTGGGCGATATAGCGCCTTTCACGGAAGGCGCGTGCGCGTTTCGTAGGGTGGTGCTGCCAGATGTGCCCGTTTCATATTCAGTTGGGTCGGTTTTTTAATCTTGTTTTGGCTTCGTTTTTTATGGCCTCTTCTAATACATTTACGAGTTATTGTTGCTTTATTTATGAACGAAACTTTTAACTCGGTAGCCAGGGTGTGTTTTTCTCGCGTCCCCACCGCCTGAACTCAAATTCGGACGCTGCGTTCCCCGTGTAAAATCGAGCTAATGACACGCGGCTCGGCGAGCTCGCCACACGTGGCCAGTGGTGTGACTGTACTGCACTCGCGCAGGCGCACACGTAAGGACGGCCCACTGTTCGGGTCCGTGGAGCGCACCAGCCAGTCGCTTTGCTGCTTGCTGATCGGATGCCATTCATAACCAGGCGCCTCGGCACACCGGGGCTGTTGTAGGTGCCTACTTACCACTCGAACCCATCTCCATCGACAAACCCCTCCGCCGTCATGTTAAACTGAAGCTGATAAGGCGGTTAGTGTCACACGGGCTTACATGACAGGAAGCGAATGGCATCCCCCGGCCTTTATGAATGGCGAGGGGGTTAACAATGTATGCTTAAAATTAGGATCCTGTCACTAAGGGGAATGTTTGCAAATCTGTATAAAGGAAAGCCTCTTTTTTTGTTTTAAATGCTGAAATTTCCAGGGGTTCTTCAAACTCCAGTTTATTATACCCTAGATGGTGCCCGGAGGAATGTGAAAACACTTTAATCAGAACCTGAGTGTAAGAGTCTTTATTCTTATTTTTAAAAGACTTTGGGTCGTTTGGACTAAAACCTGGCAGTCCTGAATACTGAAATGGCTGCAGTTGGTGTCTTGAGATTGCACTTTGTCTTAATAATTCCTTGCATTTATATAGCGCCTTTCTAACCTACTCAAAGCACTTTACGTAGACGGGGAGCCACTTCAGCCACTCATATGATGTGCCAGCAGCCGCTGTTGTGCCAGTACACGCACCACGCATTCGCTATTAGGAAGTGAGGGAGTGCGAGGCATGGAATGATTAGGGGGGCTATAACAGACAAGGTCCTGGTGGGCAGTTTTGCCAGGATATCATGGTACCTCCTACTCTCTGAAAGATGCCTATCCTTTATGACCACAGAGAGTCAGGACCTCGGTTTTATGTCTCCTCCGAAGGACGATGCCAGTTTGTACAGTGCAGTGTCCCCGATGCACACACCACAGGGTAGGCGCCGCCTGATGGCCACCCCAACACCAGCTGGGGTTCCATTTAAGGACGGGCCAGGTCCAAACATGCCTAACTTCAGGTCTTGTCTCTTGTGTTGTGGGACCCCTTGCTTAGCATTCCATCCCATGAGTGAATTAGTGGACGCCATTCTTTGAAGTAGCCCCCTACGGATTAGGCTAGCCAGGGTCCTGGTAGTCCATAGATTGAGCAACTGCAAATGTCTTTCAAGTAAAACGTGTAGGTGGTCACTCAGGACTCTTGATGGACGTCTGGTTGGTGGATGATCTTGTCATGGGTTGTGTGTGCGCTACTAGGAGCCTTATGACCATGTGGAGCAGCAGGAGAGTCAGGCTGAGCCGTACAAGGTGTGCGTCAGATGGCAGGCTAACACTTTGGACCAAAAAACCATAACGTAACCAGCTGGAAGTGTCAAATGTTGTCAGTCTCCTTGGATAAAGTAATAAGTAGTGATACTGTTCTCCATCGCACAAGCTCTGAGCATCAGCTAATTTATTTCACCTCTTCTCTCTCCCCTCTCTTTCTGTGTCATCTTGCCCCCATTCTTTTCCCTGGTGTCTTCATCCCCTCCTTTCCTGACCCTTCTCCCTCCATCCTCTGTTCCTCCCCCCCCCCCCCCCACACACTTTTCAGGTGTGTTTCAACAAGTTTCAGACTGAGTATCCAGAGCACTGCGAGACCAACCTGGACAGCTCGTGTCCAGCAGTTCACCTCCCTGCCTCTGTCCTGGGATTGGGTGGCCTCCGAATCAGCTCCGACTGCTCCGATGGGGAGTCCGACCGAGAGCCCAGTAGTGCCACTGAATCGGAAGGCAGCCCTCTGCCCAACAACCAGCCCGCCTTCCCTGTCCAGATTCTGCCATACCTGTACCTGGGCTGTGCCAAAGACTCTACCAACCGGGACGTGCTGGGCAAGTACAACATCAAGTACATCCTGAATGTGACACCAAACCTCCCCAACATGTTTGAGCACGGCGGCGAGTTCAAGTACAAGCAGATCCCCATTTCCGACCACTGGAGCCAGAAACTGTCCCAGTTCTTCCCAGAAGCCATCTCTTTCATTGGTAAGTGTCCTCTGAGAACTGGGGGAGTCACTAAGCTCCAGGGTGCTTCACAGCCAGCAGGGATGAGCAGGCATTGGAGACTTTAAGGAAAACTTCTGATCAGGACCTTGGTTGATTTTCTGTAGGTGTACCAAAACCTAAAGGGTGAGATCTTTGTGCTGCCTGCGATTAAAGGGTTAAGCACCAGTGAGTGGGTAATTCAAGCACCGCCCGGTCACCCACATATACCCAGTGGGTAGGAAAATATGAATTACGTGCTTGCACCCACAACATCTTTTCAAGGTTCTGACCATACATTTTTCAGTTTAAGGAGATTGTCCATGTCCTGCTGCCTCAAGGTCTCACTGACTGGTGGGCTTCTCTCGGTGTCCTTTAATCTCACTTGGTGGGTGGTTTGCATTCTTCAATGCCAAGCTTGTTAACACTGAGGAATAGGTAAAGGATGAGCCTAGCTGCATGGTGCCAGTCTTCTGGGTGAATGTGCCAATGGGTATGGCACATTAAGGAGATTGTCCATGTCCTGCTGCCTCAAGGTCTCACTGACTGGTGGGCTTCTCTCGGTGTCCTTTAATCTCACTTGGTGGGTGGTTTGCATTCTTTAGTGCCAAGCTTGTTAACACTGAGGAATAGGTAAAGGATGAGCCTAGCTGCATGGTGCCAGTCTTCTGGGTGATGTGCCACTGGGTATGTCACATTTTCTGTGAGTATGTAGTGACGTGATGAGCGTGTTCTCTTAGGTGGGTACACCTGAGCTGGACACGTGCCATGGGCTCATGCTGGTGCTCCTTTGTGACTGAATGACAGCAGCGACTGGATTGTGAATTGTGATTTATTAGTGCCAGTGCCAAGTTGAGGAGCCTGTGCCCTCTTCCATCCTTGAAGGTCCACCAGAACTGTGCGACTTTTTAAAAGCTGCTGTCAATAAGGGTTGGGTTGTCCCTCATCAACGCCGTGTTCTTAGTCTTTTTGAAGAAGCAAATCCTCGGTCGAGCACAAACCGATCAGCAGGGTACATTTAATTCCGAATCTCGTATTCTGCCATTCAGAAGTGGGTAGCGCAGTTGCGTCCGTGTGCACAGATTGAACTTGTGTCACTGCTGTGATTTCAACTGAGACCCCCTCTGCCTCTCCATCCAGCACCTTCACCCCTAGGGCAGGGGCCGTCTTTAACGAATGGGCACAATGGGCACTAGCCGGGGGCCCACAAAGTTTCTGATGCCTCTGTATGTTTGTGTTTAGTTATCAAAGCAGGGTGCCCAGCGCACTACTTTGCCCGGGGGCCCAGTACGCTGTTGAGACGGCCCTGCACCAGGCAATGCCAGGTTACTAGTTTGTGTCTCACGTTTCCACATCGTTGGCACTTTGTGTGTTCATTCGTGCTGCACCTCGTGTCACAGTTGGGTCCCCAGTGACTAATTTGTGTCATTTTTTTTGTCTCACATGGTTGTTGTGGCTCCTTTTATTATTTTTTCCATGGTAATTGCCCCCCGTGCCACACTGTGGCTGCCAGTCATTACTTTGTGATCTTAACTTGCTAGTTTGTTTTGGGATTTGGTTTCTTGGCACCCCTGTTTCTCCCGCTCACTACTTTTGTGTCATATTGTGTCACTCTTCTTGTTTTTTTTTTTCCTTTGTGCCTTTTTGCGTATCCAAGGTGACAAGTTTGTGTCACACTGTGGTCCCTTTGCTTGAGACATCCTTTGATTGTCATCCCTTTGTTCCTGTTTGGTGTGTTCCATCATCTCAGGTTACTAAGTGTGTCACTTTGTGGCTTCCAGTTTGTACTTTTTGGTGTCCTGAAGCGGATTTCTCTTCTTCGTGTTATGTGATGCCACCTGGCTTTTATTGTGACTCTTTGGTTGATCGGGTCCCATGTTAGTTACATATGGCAGTGGGAGAATTTGTGTTGATCCGCCTTACTAATTTGTGTCCCATTTTTATGTATGTGGTGCCCCCCCAAGTTTCTATTTCGTGTGGCCTGGCACCTTGTTTCCGCCATCTTGTGCTCCTGTCTTGTATCCCCACTCCTCTCAGGCACTTTGTGGCTTCTGGGCTGTCATGTCTGAACTCGAGTAACACCTCATCTTGTATCTTCGGCCCCTGTGCTCTGTTTCAGTCCCGCTTTGTCACTTTCTGGCAAGCCGTTCTCCATTTTTGGTGTCTGTTAAGTCCTTTGCGTCACTCTGTGGCTCTCGATGTGTGTGACAGTGTGGCCCCTCGGTCGATCCTTTGGCTTAGTTGGCATCGCTCTTTGCTAATTTGTCTTGCGCTGTTGGCCACTCCTGTTATTTTGTCACTTCCGGTTGCCACAGTGTGACTTCCGCTTCTACATTTGTGTGACTCGGTGGCTCCCGGTTTCTACTTTGTGATGCCCACTGACTAATCTGTGCTTTGTCTTTGTGCTTTATCCCTGTAATCTGCCCGTGTGGCATGCTGTGGTCCCACGTTGCTAATTTCTGCCCACTTAAGACACCACCGACCAGAAATGACAAGTCTGCTTTGCTTTGGGTCACTTTGGCAATCACTTTGGTGGCATTTAGTTCCCGATCTCTGTCAAATGGTCACCTCCTTTTTTTTTGCCAATGTGTCTTCATTCTTATTTGTCATGTTGTTGTCCCAGTTTAGTATTTGTGTCACGTTGTGGCTCCTAGTTAGACTTACCTGTGACTTTGGTGGCTCTGATACTTTTCCTTTTTTAGCAGTCCTTTGTGGGTTTCTATTTGGACCCTTCGGCCTGCTCGGCTGCATTTGATACTCCATTGTAGCAGGTTCTTGTTCCAATTTCTTATTTGTGTCACTTTGTGACACCCTGGCGCCATAAAGTGACAAATCGATGTCACCTTGTGCTCTCTTTCTCACATTTATTTGATTTTTCAACCCCGCACTCTACCTGTGTCTTCTTGGGGTCCTTGCCTACTAATATGTGTCACTTTGTGGCTCCTGGTCATTCACACGGCCTTACGCTTTTTTTCCTTCCTGATTGCTAATCGTGTCATGTTGTGGTTTCCTGTTTCTGACATGTCGCTGTGTACCTCCGCTTTCTGCATTGTCATTTTGTGGCTCTCAGTTTCCACTTTGTGGTGCCTCATTACTAATCTGGCTCACTTTGCCTCTTCATTCCTGTTCTCGGTCACCTTGCTTTGCTCATCTCTGTCTCGTTCAGTTCCTCTTTGTTTCAGTTATGTCGCGTCACGTCGTGCCTCCAGATTACTACTTTGTTTTTTGCACGGGTGGCTGCACCTCCTTCTGCAGCTCCATTGTTACTAATGGGCACCGGACCCCGTCCTGCCTTTATTCTCGTGGGACGTCTCAACCTTCACTCACACAACTGCATTTTTTATTTTCTTGATGAGTTCGTCTTTGTCACATGAGTGACAAGTCTGAAAGAAGTCAAATCTGAACGTGCCACTAGCGTCTGAAGTGGTGGCTGCTTCTGGATTGCCCTCATTTCCTTTTATTGCGCTGGGTGAGCCAGCTCTGTGCAAGCCGTTCAAGGCGCTTTGATCAGCTGCTTTGAGCTTTGGGTGCTCCCCACTCTGCCTTAGTACCCCCCTGGTACAACGTCCACCACTATGACAGGTGAGAGCTGTGTGCGTGGGGGGCAATGGAAGAGAAAGTGGAGGCACCATCTTTGTCTACAGTACGTCGACAGACAGTGTGGTGGAGTAACTGAGCCACCACTTCAAGGCTGCCAGGTCAATCCCACCCACCGCTGGCCACTGGGTGCACGGTAACACTTGTGCTGTTGGCTGATCCTGGGTTGTAAAAATATCAGCAAGTGTACCCTTGTTGGAATGTGTTTAGCCGACGCTTTTATCCAAAGTGTGCAGTACACTGACTTCCATCATTTGTACAGGTTTTGAAGTGCAATCTGTTCGTCATTAGGCTGTGCCCTCCCAATCGCACAGTCTGACCCCCTCTGCACAGCAGCACCACATCTTTCATGCCCGTCTCCAGTTTTGGCCCCCGTCGCCATGTGTCTTGACCCCTCCCTCGCCTCCCTTCACAGCATCCGTCTGTCGCTGCTTTCTCTTCACGGTTTCCTGTGTTGACTGCAGAGCGCCACACAGAACTTTGCAAGGATTTCCGGTTTGGTGGCAGCTGACGCCATCACCTCCTTTGTTGTTTTCAAGCCTGTAAAAGGACAGAACGCCAGGTCAAGCATCAGGAACGTGCCAGTCGTCGTCGTGGGACAATGTTGGCTTGATAGGGCACATGAGCTTAATAATAACGCTTCTTATTAGTAGAAGCTGCCAAGTGTTGTGATGGGGAGGGTGGAGGTGCCCTAAGATTCTGCATGGTACAGAAGGGCAGTGTATGTTTCTGTCCTGTCTTGTCTCTGCTTCTTCTTCTGCTGCTCCTTCTTCTTCTGTTGCTGTTTCTTCTTCTTCTCCTACCGCTTTTTCTTCTTCTTCTGCTTCTCATTCTTCTTCTGCTCCTTCTTCTTCTTCTGCTGTTCCTTTTTCTTCTTTTTCTGCTTTTTTTCTGCTGCTCCTCCTTCTTCTTCTTTTTCTGATGCTGATGTTCCTTCTTCTTCTGTTGCTGCTGCCTTCTTCGTCTGCTGCTTTTTCTGCTTCTTTTGATGCTTCATCTCTTGCTTCTCCTTATGATGCTGATGGTGCTTCTTCTTTTTCCTCTTTCTTCTGATGCCTGCTGCTTCTTTGTCTGCTTCTTCTTCTTCTTCTGCTGCTCCTTATTCTTCTGTTGCTGTTTCTTCTTCTCCTACTGCTTTTTCTTCTTCTTCTTCTTCTTCTCCTACCGCTTTTTTCTTCTTCTTCTTTTGCTTCTTCTTCTGCTCCTTCTTCTGCTTCTCCTTCTTCTTCTTCTGCTCTTCTTTTGCTTCTTCTTCTTCTTCTGCTGCTGCTCCTTCTTTTTCTTTTTCTTCTTCTTTTTCTGCTGCTCCTTCTTTTTCTTCTTCTTCTTCTGCTCCTTCTTTTTCTGCTTTTTTTTCTGCCGCTCCTTCTTCTTCTTCTTTTTCTGATAATGATGTTCCTTCTTCTGTTACTTCTGCTTCTTCTTCTGCTGCTCCTTCTTCTTCTTCGTCTTCTTATGATGCTGCTGCTTCCTCGTCTGTTGCTTCTGCTTCTTCTGATGCTACTGCTTCTTCGTCTGCTGCTTTTTCTGCTTCTTCTTTTGATGCTTCATCTTCTGCTTCTCCTTATGATGCTGATGGTGCTTCTTCTTTTTCCTCTTCTTCTGATGCTGCTGCTTCTTTGTCTGCTTCTTCTTCTTCGGATAATTCTTCTGCTGCTGCTCCTTCTCCTTCTGATGCTGATGCTTCTTCGTTTGCTTTTTCTTCTTCTTCTGATGCTTCATCTTCTTCTTCGTCTGCTAAGAGTTTGCTGTTTGGATCTTGGAACGCCACTTTGCGTGGTCACATGTATCTTCGGGACGTATCACGATTATTTTCATATCCATATCGAGTGTATCTGCCACCCGTTATTTTGGTCTACTGCAACGACATGTGTCATCAGTTTCAAGGTGGTAGGTGAGGCTGACAGTGTTGTTGGGTGCTGCATGTATACATGATTGCACCACTGGAGGCACCTTTCCTGCGTTTTCTTGTTGATAGGCTCAATGCCCATCTATCGCCATATATACGTTTTTGCATGGATGGTGAAGCAGGGGGATGCCCAGCGTCCTGTGGGCTATATGCTTCTCCATTGCACAGAGGTGATGCTCAGGCTGATTTGGTGGCTGTCCAGTATGTGTCTGGCTCCATCTAGTGTTACTGGGTGAATGATGGTTAGGTAAATCTTTTGACTTGATCACTGGTCACTTACCCAGATATATTTTTTTTTTTATTACAAATCATCACATCAGTCAGTTAAGTTCTGCATGTGTTCCTGTAGCTGGGGTCCTGGCAGATGTACTGACACCCTCAGGACTGGTGGTGCAGTTTTGAATCTGCAGCATTGAGCTACACAGAGCATATCAGTGGCCGGTGAAACCCATCTGATTGTACTTGTTTTGTAATTTTCATTTTAAGATGGCTGGTTGCGAAGGTGGCACAGTGATGCCTTTCTGACAATGCCACTTGGGCACAGGTCCCCGGCCTGGCCACTGTCTGTGTGGAGTTTCCATGTTCTGCTCGTGTCTTTGCATGGCTTTTCTCAGGGTATTTCTGGACTTTCCTAAAGGTTAACTAGAAAACTCTAAATTGGTCTGTTATGAATGTGTGCAGGGGCATCCCTTCAGGTCTGGTTCAGCGTCCCAAAGTAGATGGATGGATGACTAGTTGTGTGGCACCAGAGACATAATGTAAGGAAGGCCCACCTCCCAGCCTTATGGGTAAGATGGAGTACGACATGTCAGTAACCTGTCATATAGTGGGAAGCAGTTAGGTTAAGGAATTCGACTGGGTTCTGTCACCTTGTTTTAAGAGACACACCCAGTACCCTAAACCCATGAGGTGTTGGCACCATCCTTCACACATAATACGGTGTTTTCACAGAACGGAGTGCTGGCCAGCCACTCCAGCACATGCAGCTCTGAATGGAGGCCACCATTTTGGACAGGCAGTTCTCACAGACGGCTGTCTGTTGGTGCATATGTGTCCGAACTTGGACTCCCCATGTTGACGACTACCCACCTACCATGTTCAAATGCCCGAGGCGACCCTTAGCTCTGTCCAAGGCTTGAAGTCTCTTTGGGTTTCACCTGTTGAGAATTTTGGGTTAATCAGAAGCACTTCTGATGTTGAGAAAACAGCAGCGATTCAGATTAGGCTGAGGGTCCCAGTAGTCCAAGTGTGGGCGTTGATTCTGATGATGATGAGGAGACCTCCTGTAAATGTGTTAAATGCTTGGCAGGTGCAGACATTGAAGAATGGGCTGTCTAGGCTTGGTCACTCAAAGTGACATTTAAAGAAGCTGACCAGCCTAGACTTGGCTTGCACTTAAGTGTATGCAAGTGGTGGGCGGTGTGGCGTTGTGCTCAAGGCTTTGGACTTTAGAACTTCAAATCCTGAAGCTGTGGGTTCAAATCCCATTGCTGACACTGTGTGACCATAAGCAAGTCACGTGACCTGCCTGTGCTCCAACTGGAAAACCAAAAGTAAATGACGTACGTCACCTTGGATAAAGGCGTCAGCCCAATAATAAGCCATAATAATAATAGAGCTGTATGTGGTAGGGTGGCCTTTAACCATGAAAGGCACTATATACGTAAAGTGAGCATTCTCATCTATGCCCCTTGCTTTGGACTAGCAGTCGGTGAAATGAAGACGAGCACCACAATGCAAAACCGTGCAGGGTGCTGGAGTTTGGCTAACGCTCTTCCACCCTCTGTCTGCTTTGGTGAATGACGTTTCCCACTGATTGCCCGCGCGTCGACCCTTTTATAGCGCCGCTAAGCCGCAAGTTCTCCTCTGTAACTGGCTGTCCTGTTCATCAGTGTGGATTGGGATGTGTCGGCGGCTGCGGACCTCCAAATCGTTATAATCTTATATTAAAGCCCCCTTTTCTTTCTGCTCCTTTACAGATGAGGCTCGTTCCCAGAAGTGTGGAATTCTGGTCCACTGCCTGGCCGGCATTAGTCGGTCGGTGACTGTCACAGTCGCCTACTTGATGCAGAAGCTCAACCTGTCTCTGAACGACGCCTATGACTTTGTCAAGAGGAAAAAATCCAACATTTCACCCAACTTCAATTTCATGGGGGCAGCTGCTGGACTTTGAAAGGACTTTGGGGCTCAACAGCCCCCTGTGACAAACCGGCCACCCAGCGACCCAGCTGTATTTCACCACTCGACCAACCACAACGTGTTCCAGCTTGACACCCTGGAGTCGACATGAAGGCGCGCCAGGTGCTGACCACATGGTCCGGTGGATTGTCTCTTTTGTCTCTTTAAGCATTTCGGAGGAAGGGGGACCCTGAAACTCCCAACAGGCGCACTGGCCTGACGGCTCTGCCTGCTGCTGCTGCTGCTGCTGCTGCTGTTGCTGCGATGGGTTTTACTTGGCGTCTCGCAAAGGCACCACTGGGGGACGTGGCTGCTTCAGCCTTGTTAACGGGGGCCACTGCTAGAAGAAGCATAGGATTGCATCCGATGCCGTCCAGATCTTCTCCGCAGGCTCGCTGGTGGGAATGGCAGCGACTGTTAAACTCGAACGAAAGCGAGAGCAAGTGAGCGAGTAAAGGAGGGAGGCTTGTGTACTTGACCAACTCCAAGCGGAACGAAGAACATTTAATGGAAACCTGTAGATTGTAACTAAAGAAAAAAACAAAAAACAAACACAAAGCTTTGTGAAATCTGATTGTTCTATTTTTTAATTTTTATTTGTATGCAGTTTGCACAGTTGTGAAGCCCTTTCACATCTTGGCACTTAAACTTGGTACTCCGCAAAGTCAAAGAGAGATGCCGAGTTGCACGCCCAGCCTGCCAGTTTGAGGCCGGAATTTTGTCCAGGAATTTTGGTTGGGGTGGGTGGGGTTGTTGTTGGCAAAGAAAAAAGGACATGGAAGAGATCAAGAGAGAGGCACTTACATACTTAAAAGCGCTTGGTTCCTTTTTTTATTTTTTTATATATATATATATTTTTTTTTTCTCAGTGTTTTACAACCTCGCCTCCGGCAAAAGCAGGCCGTGAGCTTTGCCGTGTCCCATTCATAAGGTGCATTTGCACGGGCCTTGCAAGGCACCAGTGTGGAGGAGAAACAGGCGGCTCACCTCATCTGAACAGCTTGGATTGATGAGCAAGATTATTTAAAAGTTAATCTTTAAAAGAAAAAAAAAAAACACGTTTTATGGCTTGCTACTTGGACTTCACACAATGGAAAACTGAGAGCTGTATCAAACCGCCAAGGGGATCATTGGAACCAGATGCAACGGTTGCTTTAGATAGCCTTACAAAAAAAAAAAGGAGCATTTTTTTTTATGCTACTTACATGACACTATATTTGTACTGAAATTGACTTTTCAATATTTTGCAAGAAAAAAAAAAAATTGACAAAAAGAAGAGCAGACAAGCCGAAGTTGGCGCACTTATTTCTAATGGTGCACAGTTCCTTTTTTTTAAGTCTCGGCCATACGGATATATTGCAGTATTTCAAAAAAAAAAAAAAAATGACACCAGAATTAAAAGGGTATAACACTTTTTGTTGCAGGGTGGGGGGAGGGGGAGGGGGTGGGGGGTGAGTGGGAGGTAGGGGGGGCAATTTTTTTTTTTTTTGTATTCCGCCCATTTTTTTTTTTATTGTATAAAATGGACACGGTGGATGGCTCATTTTTTTTTTTTAAACCCTTGGCTGGCTAAAAGTCCATCGATGTTACGGCCTCTTGAGGATCAGTATTTGACTTGTGCAGAAGCTCAGGCTTGTCGGTTTGCCCTCGGCTTCTGCAAGTGGATGTTCATGATCAGCTGTTTGATGCGTCAAAACTCTTTTTGTCACGTTTGTGCACACGTATCTCTATGCGAGTGTTGTGGAGAATTTCATACTGTACTCGTGTAAAGATATCTCCTTGGGCCTCCAGCACCCTTAGTACTGTATGAGCAAGTTGGCGTAACTGGATAATAAACGACAGTAAAGCTTCCGTGAGCCCGGCCACGACACACTGATCACCAGCTGACAATAAAGCGATTATTGCATCCACCATAAAACGTCATGGAGTCCTCTCCTCACAGGACCCCCATTCACAATAAAACCGACCATGCTACACCTCACAGGACCTCCCCTACAACAGTAATTGTGCTAAGACCTGCTTACAGATCTCAATGACCAAGCTACTGATTGTACGACACGCACGCAACAAATGATTGCACTATATGTCATAGACCCTCCTTCACAACAAACCGTCGAAGAGCCAATGAGCATGCTCCCAAAACACATCAGACCGTCACGTAGCCAGGAATTGGGTCACATGTCTGCATTAGCCAGAGCCAATGACTGTACTGCATGTTTCGGGACCCACCTCCACTGAAACAGGACCATCATCCATATCAAAGATCCAATGATTCATCGTACATATCCCAGAACCTGCCCAGCATTCAACCGATCCATAGAGCTCATGATTGTTCAGGCCCAGCAACTGGACCCTCAATTCACAGAACTATTGATTGCATTCTGTGTGAAAGGACCCTCACTTTGGCCACTAAGGTGATAAACCGAGACCCCCCCCAAATTGTCTGTTCAGTGTCTTTGCCCTGCAGAAGAAGATACTTTTTGTTCCAACCGGTTGTTTAGTCCCTGCTGTTGACTAAATGTCTCCTTGAATCAAACGTTTCTCAAGACAGGGAAAGATGGAGGCAGACTGTCCACAGCAGGGATAAAGAGGATTACCCAACTAACTTTAACTTGAACTAAATGACCTGCCACATTTCCCTGCCTTCAGTGCCATACGTGACCAAGAGCTTGTCCGTGCCAGTCTTTATGGAGGTGCTTGTTGTCATAGCCCACTCTGTATGCTTTGTTCTCCCCCTAGGAGAAAGGTGTAAATGCCACCTAGTCCTTTTTAAGGATTGGTTTATGGAAAATATTTAGAAGAAGGATCGAGGGGACTGATGCATTCTGGGCCGCACTAATGAAATGAAACAATCGATTACACACTTGGAGGGATTTCTCCAAGTGTCCGAATGTGGCTAAGTGGCATTGTTATATTGAGAACAATTAAGGATCTCTCCAAGAATGAGACTAAAAACCGTTGTGTATGCTGCATGAGGGCCAACGTGTTCAGGACAGCGCCAGTCCCTTGGTGGCACCCTCTTGTACCCGCCTGATAATTGTGGATGTGTGGTGTCATTGGAATTGGAGGTGTGTGTGTGTGTGTGTGTGTGTGGGGGTCTCCTTCCAGGTCCAAAGTGAAGCGACTGATCGCACACATGCCATACAGCTTGTCACACCGTACTTCCAGTCACGGTTACGAGGTCATGCTAAGGCGTTCTGGTGCTAGCCTGGTGAAGTGTGTCCATGTTTCATAGGAGCTGGATGAACAAACTTGAGCCCTTTTCGCTTGACAGAATTGCTCCCAGGGCTTGACCCTTAGGTATCTCCAAATCTGGGAAAGACAGAATGGTAGAAAAGGCCCGTTCCCACCGGAGGGGCCTCTCGGGTAGTTCCAAGCGGCAGCATTGTCAGCGATTTCGATTTGAATGTCTTACTCGAGTCGGACAGCTGCTGTCTGTTGGCTTGTACACGAGGACTTTCCGCTCTTCTTCTGGCTTCAGCGATTGGCCAGCGTTTCACTTCTTTGTGCACCGTGACTTGCAACACTCCTTGCGTTCCTCAGATGCTGGTAGGTTCCACATTTCTGGAGGCCACTGCCTTCTGTCAGCCAAATGGAATTACCGAAATACAATATACATACTTTTTTTTTTTTTGGCCTCTTGGGATTGTTTTTCAGAATTTCCCCAACTCCCTGCGCTTTGTTAAAACACAAACGGGAGCGCTTGGCTCAAAGATAAGCCCTGATAGGACGGAGACAGCCTTGGATTTGCTGCACTTTCTTTGGCTGTTTTGACTAAGTCACAGTCGTTATGATCAACAGGGGATTGTGGGTTGGGTGGGGGGGGGATCATGTGGTTGCAGTACCTTACGGCCTCCTGGACACCCATCTAGGACATGATGATGGCAAGGTCTGCAGACGGTGGGCTAGCTGATTTCACAGAGGCTTTGGGTGTTGGAGCGGAGGCGGTGGAGGAGGAACAGTTGGCGTCTTTGTATTAATCTTTAAGAGAAAATTGAACCTGTTTTTCTCTGTTTTATGCCAGACTGCAGGAACGTCTGTTTCTGTGATTTGCTTTTTTTTTTTTCCTTTACAAAGAATGGAGTGTGTGAGATGTCGAGAGTGAGAGCGAAAGAGAGTGAGAGGAATTGCGCATTAAATGTATTTACCTCACTGAGGATATTTTCAGGGATTTTTGAACAACGCCTCAGCGTTGTGTTAACAGCTTCAACTGTAAAAAAGCTGTTTCTATGTGCTGTACACCTTGTTCTCACCTTTTGTAATAACATCTATCTATCTATCTATCTATCTATCTATCTATCTATCTATCTATCTATCTATCTATCTATCTATCTATCTGTATATAAATGTGTAAATATCTGCTTTGTAGTCGAGCAGTCAGTCCTACTTTGATTCATGAAGGAAATTGTAAAAAGATGCCCCTCTTTACTGTATAGTATACATTGTCAACAGGAGACTTGTTTATACTGCAAATAAATATTGAATTATTTTTTCTTTAAAGTTTGCTCCAGTGTGTGCCTCTTTGCACCATCGGTGACTTTCTCAAGCGGTTTGGCTCCCTCATCTGTCCAGCCCTCTGTTCTCTGCACCCACCTTTACCTCTTCTTACGTCAGGTTAGATTAGGTAACACTTAGTGTTAGTCCTACAAGGACATTCAAAATCGGGGTTCAAGATGGGTGACCAGTCTTAAAGCGGATGCCAGCACACAATGACATTTATTTATAATTGCTCGTTTTCAGTGATGAAATTAGCTCAAAGTGCTTTACAGTAATAATGGCTTACACTAGAGAGCAGTCTTCTTATTCTTCTTCTTCTTCTCGAGTGTTTCCACCCTTCACGTCTGGATGCTATAGTGAGCCAGCCTCCTCCACTCTTATCTGTTGCACACTTTTGGTTCCACTTCACACGGTCCGTTCACTTTTTCACGTTGCTTGTGCTCTTCTCTGTTCCGATACCTCAACATCCATGATTCTTCTCCCTGCATCATTTCAAATAATGCCCACCTTAATAACAAAAAACAAAATATTCAGTCCGATGGCCAAGGAGGACAGGAAAGTAAAAACTCCGTTGAGCAGAATTTTTGGGAAAATTAAGTCTGAGGGGACTGCCACGGCCAAAAGACCGGTCAGTCCCCTCTGGGCATTCTGCAGTTCATGAATGGGTCTCCATTAACCAAAGGCCATTGAGGTCACCACAGGGCCTGCTGAAGCCTTCAGCCTAATAATGTTATCAGTCAGCATAACTGCATGCATCTTGTATGTTGGGGGACCCCTCATCGTTATGTAGCTCTTGGTGGTGGAGCTGTGCAGTGGGCATTAATATCTCATCGTATCTCATGGTGCCACCATTAAAGTGTGTTTAATACATTTGGTACTACCCAGTAGGAGCTGGTGACCTAGATGAGGAGGATTAAACTTCATGTTAATAGAATCGCTGGTGTTGGAGGTGGATAGCCAGAACCAGATAGCCAGATCTTTTTCTACTCCTTCATTTCCAACATCGCTTTTCAGTTAGAAGGCAAAATGCACATTGATGAGAATAGGGCGTTCTTGATGGAAACACACCAAAAGCTGAAGCACCTTCACTTCCAAACAGGTAATTCACCTGAAGCTGAGTGTGTTTGATAACATGCCAGTACTTGGATGGGAGACCGACTGGGGAAAGTTTGGGTTGGTGCTGCTGAGGCCACCAGGAGGCAATTAACCTGTGGTCTGTGTGTTGATCTTAACGCCTCAGTGCAGTAACGGGGACACTGTGCTGTAAAAATGGTGCCATCATTTTCATGAGACGGAAAAGTGAGGTTCCGACTCTCTGTGGTTGTAATAGATCCCTGGATGTCTTTCGAAAAAGTAGGTTGCACTCTGATGCTCTGGTAAATTGTTTACTGTGACTGTCCTTTCTGAGCCCCTAATAGGCTAACTATCTCTCTGATCCCTTTACCTCCTAATAGCCTATGTGTGATGAGCATTCTGTCACAAAAATAGTCGCCGTCACAGGATCCAGATGGATGTTGAACATTGGTGACAACTAAAGTGGCTCCACTTACTTGTTGTACTTACTTAATGCAATTTAAATGCTGGGAAAAGCTCTCAGTGCACTACTTCTATCTATCTATCTCTCTATCGTGAAATATGACCTGGACACAGACAGGCGGACACCGTAGGTACAAAACCCAAAACACGTTAATTCATATTATTTACAGTGAAACAGCACACAACCCAGTACTCCCCCAAAGTCCAGGCCTCACTACAATGCCTCTCTCTCTCTCTCTCTCTCTCTAGGTCCACCTCCACTCCTCTCCTCCTGAGCTCTGTCTTTCTTCCTCCAGACTCCAGCCATCGAATGGAGGGAGACGGCCCCTTTTATATCCACCTGGATGTGCTCCAGGTGCCTCCCAATGTGCTCCTGCTGGCACTCCCTGGTGTGGCGGAAGTGCCGGCTGTGCACCCGGAAGCTCTCCGGGTGTCCCTGGTCTTCTTCCCTCCAGCACCTCCGAGTGTGGCAGAAGTGCTGAGGACCAGGCATTTGGGCGCCCCCTGGTGGTGACCACGGACCCTCCAAGCTCCTTTCCCGTGGTCCCCATAGCCACCAGGGCGGTTGCCCCCTCGTGGTCTGGAAGAGGCGTGATCCTTCCTCTGGTCCTTCCGGGTGTCTAGGCTGGGTACCACCCCCAGTCGCTCGCCACACTATCTATCTATCTATCTATCTATCTATCTATCTATCTATCTATCTTATATAGTGTCTTTTCTATCTATCTATCTATCTATCTATCTATCTATCTATCTATCTATCTATCTATCTATCTATCTATCTATCCTTAAGGAATTGGAAGGAGTGTTGCGGATAAATGTTCTTGCCATATTTAGTTCAAACAAATTCTTACTTGCATGTGCTAATCGGCGTGCAACACATCACAATTTTCTCGTGCCATGATGAGTGTGTATAACTGGCTCTCCTTCAAACATCTGTCTTTCTCATCTGAAAATATTTATCATTAACAGACCAACGGAGTACGGTAGAAGAAAGAAGGACTTTCGTTTCAGTGCATGTGCAGCTCCCCTGTCCTCCTTTTCTGTCCTTCTTCAGCAGTAAAGGCTTCGAGTTGAAACTGAACCTTTGAAAGGTAATCTCGAATGTGGAGGGGGGTGGGCAGTTGACAGGACATAAAGAATCGCAGTGCTCCAACGTGTTCTACCAGTACTCGAAGTTAATACTGTAGGAGCAAAACTATCAGGCGTTTCAAAGGTTGGAGATGAAATCCGAGAGGTTCCATTGCCCCTGCCCCCGTGCTGCTCCACTCATATAATTCAATTGTTACCCTGATAATTGTTTATGAAATTTAAGCCCATGCCTTAAGGGATCAAGAAAAACGATCTCTTTGAAAATTTCTCACTCTGTTCTCCACAGGCAGGCCCCGCCACATGATATGGTTTCTTGTATTTTCCAACCTGGACCTGCCTTCACCCTCACAGCTTCATGTGCCAGGGCCTGTAGAAGAACGAGGTAAAGACTGTCAGAATAAGACGCCAATGTCCTTGGCTGGTGAGAGAGTGGTATTAGTGTTGAAAGGAAAACACCTAGATGGCACCAGATGCCGATTTGTTGACAAAGAATAACAAAGCTGGGGCCGCATTTACCAGATCTTTGCCTGAATTTATCAGGCATCTCAGAATTATTCCTTAGAATTGCATTAAAGGTCAGACTACGATAAGAATTTGTCCAACCTCAGAGTAGGACATGAGAAGTAGTTATGAAGCATCTGATACCTACTGCCAGCCAGGAGTAGGAGTTCGTGTTTGAGAATGAATGACGTCATGATTCTACAACCCTCCAACCTGCAAAATGGCACTCATGAAGGTGTATTGTAGGAAATCATGAAAACATGTTTTAGTTTTCTGATACTAACACTAAGGGTTCACTTCAAAGATAATAATAATATTCAAAGTAGTCGGAGTAGAAGAAGAATAATGAAAACCTAATACGGAAGGACATTGTGCTATGCTACTCTTGCCACTTTGAAACAACATCAAGAATAATGCTGTAACACGCACCGAGATGGAAAGGCCAAGACACACACACACAGTTAAGCCCCATGACAGGCGTGTTTGCTTAAAAATGAAAGATTTATAGCCATACTTCCCAAAAAATCACCTTCCTACTTGTTGTGGCCACGGTGAAACACCTTGGAAATTTACAGTTACTGAAACAAATCATCTGCGGTGGGTTGGCACCCTGCCCGGGATTGGTTCCTGCCTTGTGCCCTGTGTTAGCTGGGATTGGCTCCAGCAGACCCCCGTGACCCTGTGTTCGGATTCAGCAGGTTGGAAAATGGATGGATGGATGAAACAAATCATGCCAAATCCCATGCTGTTTCTGAAGTTATGTTCGCTCTTCCAGTGTTCTCGATCGTCTCCCAGAGTCTTGTGACGTGTCTCTCTGTCCCCGTCATCCTCACTTATCTTCTACAAGGCTCTGTTTATCCGGTCCCTCTGTCAGCCTTCTTGAAATGTATAAAGTGAATGAATGTTCCAGAGGTTTGTAGAATGTGGAGCTCTGCTGTCAATCACCCGTTCAGCCCCACCTACCTTCAGGGTGATACGCTGGCTACTACTGCGCAGGTTTGTACCCATGAGCCTCTGTGTGCTGATGCTGTGAGATCGCTTGCTATTCACATACTGTATGTGCGCGCTCACCCACACTTGGGGCAATGATCTTTATGTGCCTGCCATCAGTCACACCAACAACTCCAGCAAAACCAACGATTGGTATGAATGCAGCTTGCTTTAACATTACCTCACCTGGAGTGCTGGGGAATTGTAGAACTCTGCATTATTACCTCATACGTTATAAAGTTTAGTTCAAAATTCGAGAAATAGTTGGTTGTGACCTAAAAGCTGCAGTCTCTCTGTAATGTTACCAACAGTTGCATTTCAGCTGACAGTCCTTGGCTTCTTCGTGTAGATGGAGTGATCACACGATGTACAAGATTTATTGTGTATAATATTCTACATCGGTCAAATTGATATCTTTTTACAAGTTCATTGTTGTCTGGATCATCAGACGCAAGACAGGAACTAACTCTGGATAATAATATTAATAATAATAATCTTCTTCTTCTTCATCTTTTGGCTGCTCCTGTTAGGGGTCGCCACAGCAGATCATCTTCTTCCATATCTTTCTGTCCTCTGCATCTTGTTCTGTTACACCCATCACCTGCATGTCCTCTCTCACCACATCCATAAACCTTCTCTTAGGCCTTCCCCTTCTCCTCTTATCTGGCAGCTCTATCCTTAGCACCCTTCTCTCATTATACTCATACACATGTCCAAACCAACGCAATCTCGCCTCTCTGACTTTGTCTCCAAACTTGAGCTGACCCTCTAATGTTCTCATTTCTAAACCTGTCCATCCTCGTCACACCCAATGCAAATCTTAGAGCTGGAGGTGGCAGAGTTAAAGATGCTGTCTCCTGCTTTCTGGTCAGTGCCACCGTCTCCAACCCATATAACATAGCTGGTCTCACTACCATCCTGTAGACCTTCCCTTTCACTCTTGCTGATACCCGTCTGTCACAAATCACTCCTGACACTCTTCTCCACCCATTCCACGCTGCCTGTACTACCTTTTTCACCTCTCTTCCACAATCCCCATTACTCTGTACTGTTGATCCCAAGTATTTAAACTCCTCCACCTTCGCCAACTCTACTCCCTGCACCCTCACCATTCCACTGATCTCCCTCTCATTCACACACATGTATTCTGTCTTGTTCCTGCTGACCTTCATTCTTCTCCTCTCTAGAGCAGGGGTGTCGAACTCCAGTCCTGGAGGGCCGCAGTGGCTGCAGGTTTTCATTCTAACCATCTTCTTAATTAGTGACCAGCTTTTGCTGCTAATTAATTCTTTTAATTAGCTTGACTCTGGCCCCTTAGTTGTTTCTTTTTCCTTAATTAGCAGCAAAACAATAATGAGACACGAAACAGGCGGCCACATGACCTGCTCACCTGTGCCCATCACACAGAATCTGAAAACAGAGAAAGGTGGAAGTCTCAGTAAGGCTGATCTCTCAGGTCATCAAAACATCTTGATGGTGTTCTTAGGAAAAAACATAAAATCATCGGTTTTGGAAATGTCTGCTGTGGCAAAATTAATAATTAAATAACAGGTTTAATTAACAGCAAGCATTGGCTTCTCATTAAGAAACTGGTTGGAGTTTGAAGCCCCAGGTTAAGCTGGTCATCTGTTGGCTCGTTTCACATCTCTTTTCTGTTTGGCTGTCATTTAATGAGGAAACGGATCAATTCAGAGGACTGAATCTTTCTAACAGGGCTATTAAAATGAAGGGAAAAAGTGAATTAGCAGTGAAAACTGGTCGCTGATTAGGAAAAGGGTTAGAATGAAAACCTGCAGCCACTGCGGCCCTCCAGGCCTGGAGTTCGACACCTGTGCTCTAGAGCAGGGGCAATCCTCGAGCAATCCTCGTCCTGGAGGGCCACAGTAGCTACAGGTTTTCATTCTAACCCTTTTCCTAATCAGTGAGTAGTTTTCACTGCTAATTAACTCATTTTCCCTTCATTTTAATAGCCCTGTTTTTAAGGATTCGGTTCTCTGAATTGATTTGTTTCTTCATTAAATGACAGCCAAACAGAAAAGAGATGTGAAACGAGCCAACTGTGAATTTCCCCTTGGGATTAATAAAGTATCTCTATCTATCTATCTATCTATCTATCTATCTATCTATCTATCTATCTATCTATCTATCTATCTATCTATCTAACAGATGACCAGCTAAACTGGGATTTCAAACTCCAACCAATTTCACTCCAATCAATCTCTTAATGAGAAGCTGATTCTTGCTGTTAATTAAGCCCGTTATTTAATTCAATGGCTTGTTGCTGCTCTTATTCTGCCACACCAGACATTTCCAAATCTGTTGATTTTTCTATTTTTTCTGTCATGTGGTGGCTTGTTTGATGTCTCACTATTGTTTGGCTACTAATTATGGAAAAAGAGACAAGGGGCCCGAGTCAAGTTAATTAAAACTAAAGAAAAAGAAGTTAATTTGCAGTAAAAACGGCTCACTAATGAAGATGGTTAAAATGAAAACATGCAGCCACTGCGGCCCTCGAGGCCTGGAGTTCGACACCTGTGCTCTAGAGCATATCTCCACCTCTCCAGGGTCTCCTCAACCTGCTCCCTACTATCGCTACAGATCACAATGTCATCAGCAAACATTATAGTCCATGGGGACTCCTGTCTAATAATAATAATAATAATAATAATTCTTTACATTTATGTAGTGCTTTTCTCGCTGCTCAAAGCGATAGTGAGTGGGGGGCCACTTCAATCACCACTAATGTGTAGAATCTGCCTGGATGATGCAATGGCAGCCATTGTTGTACCAGTATGCTCACCACATATTAGCTGTTAGGTGGTGAAGTGGTGAGAAAGAAAGCCAATTAGAGACAGGGGATGATTAGGGGGCCAGAATGATTAGGCTATGGTGGACAGTTTAGCCAGAATATCAGGACACGCCCTGCTCTTTATGAAGGATGCCCAGGGACCACAGAGAATCAAGACCTCGATGTTACATCTCATCCGAAGGACTGCGCCATTTTTACAGCACAGTGTCCCCATCATACATTCAAACCACAGGGTAAGCGCCCCCTGCTGGCCTCAGCAGCATCCCCAGCTTTTCCTAGATGGTCTCCTGTCCAAGTACTGGCCGGGCCTGCACATGCTTAACTTAAGGTGGAGGACCTGTTCTGAAGTGCCTGTGCTATGGCTGCAGGCTGGTGTGTCTGTGAAAGGTACCATCTGAAATAAACACAGAAATATTGATTAAAATGCTCTAGGCACTGCTCTGGTGTGATACCAGATATCTTGATAGCGTTCCTTTTCCACTCTTCAGACTGGAGTAGTGCAGAGACAGACAAGTCTACTCTGAGACCTTTCTTATAAAATCAATACCAGCAGGGTGGATTTAAAATGCCTATGGGGGGGGGGGCTGTCAAGTGAAAAGAAGCTAACATCAGCAAAGCAAAGGATTCAAACCTTGAAAGCATCCTCAGGAATGTTAACAGATGTCTGGCTTACCCCTCTTTCAGCCCACACGCAAATGCGACAAGCGTCCCCCGGTTGCGACTGGCCAAAGCGGTTTTCCTCCGGGGCCTATCAAGAGCATTTAAGGAAGTTGGCAACGGTTGCTATTTTTCGTTTTCAAACTGCTGTGTATTAAAGAGACTTTCATGTTGTGTGCCGACAGCCAGTAATAAAACTCGGTGAGGTGGAAATCCCCGGCTGACCTTGTGTACCAAATCTTGTGGCAAAATAAAAGGCACAATGGAGGGGCAAGTGGATGAGGAATGGAAGGATAATGCTTGCATCAGCAGTTTGTGGCTCTCCGCCTAAGCACATTTGTGGGTAATGATTTCTTCTCTAAGCCATGCACAAATGTCATCGCAACACACTTGAACAGATTGGTTTCTGATAGAATGGACTGCACTTTCAAAAGAGAGACGGGAATAATACTTCTTGTGAACTCCTTCATCCACCTTTCTCATTAGTGGCATAAACTCAAGGGGTTTTCATCAGCCAAATGCAGCCTTTCTGCTCTCGACAGTCTCTTGAATCAAATGGAATCTTTATCCTGAGAGTGGCAAATGTCAGCCGCCGTTCAAGCTTCTCGCCAACTAACAAAGATCCTTCTTCTCGATCAGAATCCAAAATGAATCATCTACTCAGGATTTTTCTGCGCCATTCTAACATTCCATTGTTTGGGAAATGATCCCAGGTTTAAATGGTTGTTTCTGTGAGTGCCTTATTTAGCATGCGAAATGTTTGCTGAAAACTACATCTATAATCGTTTTATTTTTCACCCATTGCACTACTTCTGTTTCTGGCCTCTAACTTCAATCCAAGTTTAGCCTTTACATTTTTGGATTTCTCCGCATCATCTCTCGAATGGGAGCCATCACAGATCTTCAGTTTTTTCTTCTCGTTTTCCAGTTTTTAAAATTCTTTCGAGTCCAAATGAATGAATCATATGGAATCTGATGTAATCGTGTTCTGTTTAAGAATATTCCCTGATTCTATTGCTCCAGAGTGGATTTGTCGGAATAAATTGTCTAATTCCAGCATCACTCCAGTTTCAGTTTCTAATTGATCATTTGCAATCTTTGTCCAAAAAGGCAGACTTTCATTTTCATATATTCCTTGCGCCTTCTATATATATAAAATCCCTATGTGCGTCCAGGTGTCCGTGTGTGTGTGTCTTCTGGTGAAGTGCGCATGCGCGGGGCACGGTGCTATGCGCGATATTACTGTCAGAGAAAGTTAGATGCATTTTACGGAAGTACAAACCAGTATTACTGCGAGAGGAAATTAAAGGTACACAATACAGTGACGCATATTACAGCCACATACAAGCCAGTATTACTGTCAGAGGAGATTAAAGGCATATTACCGACGCGCACGCCTGTATTACCGCCAGAGAAAATTAAAGGTATATTACGGACGCATATTACGGACGTACAAGCCAGTGGACGTACAAGATGGTATCCTTCAATAAGGGCGCACACAAAAAGGCGATTGAGGTCGCCCTTTTGAGGCTCGCCTTTTTGTGCGTGCCCTTATTGAATAGAGCCGTACAAGACAGTATTACTGTCACAGAAAATTAGACACACAATACACGGCGGCAGCCCACGAAGAACGGTCAGCTCAGCAAGTAAACATCAACAAAAGAAAGGCTGAAAGAAAGAAAAATACGACCAACAAAAAGAATGAGGCCAAAGTCCCTTGCCATTTAATATCGACTGTTCCTACTAATGTTTATGCACTACTGTTCTAGCGCCCGTTATTGTAACGGGCTAAATGACTAGTCATTAATAAAAGCAAAACCTTCTACATTTAAAAAAAATCTAAACTGAATGAAAACTTTGACATGAAAGGAGTTTGTATGGAATCTTTCACTTCTAACCCACTCCTCTAATCCGGATGTGCGCGAATGTTCTGCAGCACTGAGGACATGCGATCTGAGGACTGAGATCTCTGATTCAATCTCATCAAATGGAATCTTCTACTTTTGATCGATTCATCTATTCCAGCGCCAAACCGATTCCATTCCAGTTGTGAAAGACTAGGAGCATTCTCCACAAATGTCTCCCCTTCTCCTTCTGACCCGTTTTCACTTCTCTACATAGGAAAACCAGACGAAAAAGAGGCAAAAACACACCAAAGCTGTAACTCTCCTTGTGAAGGTTAATGCTAATATTAATAATAGCGGACGCCCGTCGTATCATACGGCGGTGTAAGAATAGGAACGGAAAACTGTGAGAAAGGAATTCAGAAATCAAGAAGAAATAAATAGTTCTTGAAAGACGCAGTTGTGAATACAGTAGGTGTTTTGGTGGAGACGACAGATAATGAGTTGAAAGATCTAACCCTAGAAAACAATAAGATGTTGTTGTAGAATGTCTCTAAGTAATTCCTTAAGCTTAATCCAAAAGACTTGTACTACAATATCAGGTCTGTGCTCCGGTCTTTGGGTATCTGACAGTGCATGTAGAATTTCCGGCTAAGCAGTGATAAATAAAAGGCTTTCTGAATTTACGTACTATGTTCCATGGCATCCTGATAGTTTTGTTGCATGTATCTTGTACTACCTGGAAATGTGGACGGTAATATAATCATTTTGTTATTTTCAGCATTTGCTTGCAGTGCATCTGATAGTTCGACGCGCAGATCTTTTTGATGTAATCTGAGATAGTTGAGACGCGCGCCCTCTGTTTTAACGTACGCATCTACGACGTACTGTTGGAATAGTTTGCTGCTGGAATGCAAAATACTAAATGTATTCCTCATTGCTAATTTGTACGCGTAAAATTGGCATTGAGTAAGCCTTATTCACTTGGCGATTCTTTTATCGGGAACATGTTGTAAATCTTTGTGCCAGCCAATGTCTCCATAAGGGAATGAAAGTGGGGTAAACCATAGGATCGCAATTCATATTGCGCGTGGAAATCTGTTTACAGGAGTTGCCTATGGGATAGATGCAAATGTCTCTTTCGGCAGGTGATTCGCCATCTTCTCAGACGAATATCGCTGCAACATCAGTGTGACATGTATCGTCGTAAATCCTGCCTAGGGGTTTCCTTGAAAACCATTCGTACAGATGCTGTTGGATTGGACTGAGCGATTTCATGCCTGTGTTTGTATGATTTAGCGAAGGGGTTGATGGTTCTGAGCATGGAATCTAGCTGGAGAAGTACATTTTCGCTGCATGCAGAGTTTGCTTTATTTTGTAAGTGTGCTTCAGTAACTTGCGCTGTGTCAAAAACATACAACTGTCCAGGCGGCACGGGGAAGGGTTTGGAAGAGGACGAATAGGAATCAAGAAATGCCGTGTCGGCTGTGTGTGGGTGGGACCGGTTTTGAAGTGGAAGCAGGACGAACCAGAAGAGAAATATATATATAAGAGATAATTCATCACATTTATACAGCACATTTTTAGGACTTTACATAGACAGTGGGGGGGCCACTTCAACCCACCACCAATGTAAAGCATCCACCTGCATAATCATGTGATGGTGGCCATTTTGTGCTAGAGTGCCCAACATACACTAACCATTAGATGGTGAAGGCCTGAGAAAAATAATTAGCCAATAAAAGACAGAGGATGATTAGGGGGGTCAGAATAACCAGGCTGTGGTGGGCAATTTAGCTGGGATGTCCGGGAACACCCTACTCTTTTCAAAAGATGTCCAGGGATGTTTTATGACCGCAGAGAGTCAGAACCTTGGTATTACGTCTCTTACGATGGATGCCACCATTTTACAGTTTATACGTGGGGACACTGGGATCAAGACAACAGTGTAAGAGCCTGCTAATGACCTCACCAACATCCCAAGATTTTCCCTAGTTGGTGTCCCACCCAAGTAATGGATGGCTCCAGCATGTTGGATCACCTGTTCTGAAATGCAGGTGGTATGGCTGCTGTGCCATGGGCCAGTGCCCATTGTGCCAGTACGTCAAGATGGCCCAAACAAAATGATGATTTCCAGCTGGAAGGGTTGAAGCAAGAGTTGAAGAGGAAAGGTCGTATCGAGTCTTCTTTATGGTTGTCCTTCTCCAAGGACAGTAATGGAAATGGAGTCAAAGATTGAGTATGAGAAAGGTGTTATATAAATAAAATGTATTATTATCATTGTGATTTATTGTGCAGCCTTCTCCATCGTCCCGCCCCGTGCTCCATTAAGCAGGCCCTGTAAGGTACACACCATACTTGCAGGCTTGACACTCTGAAGAAGTGTTTTTGAATTGCGGCCCCTCGAGTCTGTGTAAATGAGCTGAATTAAATCGAAAGAACAGCAAACCTCCTTGGTATTCTTACAATTCTTACAATTTCTGTTTTTTGAAGTGTAACAGCAAGGGCCCCTGAAATTAAGCAAAAAGTGACAGGGAGTGCAGTAATAGCAGAAGCTTTGGCGTGTTTGGCTTGTACCACTTTGCCCCTTTTCAGTCCCACAGTAAATGTTTGCTATATTGCATCAAGAGCACCTCTTCAACATTGCAAACAAGCACAGACAGATTCTAAATATTTGCCTGACTTGAGTCGAATTCCCCCAACCCCCCCCCCCCCCCCCTCCATTTGAGTGGAGAGGTCTCTTATCAGTTGGTAAGTTAGATAACAACTCCCACCCATACACAGCTCCCCCCCCACCCCATTCTTTTGGGTTTCCTGGTGCAGACCATGTGATTGAACTACATCCGATCTGTGAAACCACCGCGCCTCTTCCTTCTGCATCGCTAAAACCTTGTGAAGGTTGGTGGGGTTGTGGTGCGGGGTGATGAGGGGCACAGCGGATATAACTCGACAATGCCTGAGAGTACGTGCCAATCTTAATTCTGAGTTCCCCACGCTCACTTCCTCCTCTGCTTTCATCTCTTACCCTCAGCCCATTAACTTCGTTTTAGGCCGAGAGATTGCAGATTCATTCTCTGGTGAATGAAAGCTTGTCAGCTCTTGCCTTTCTGGAATGAGATGCAGGAGAAGGACAACCTGCTCACCCTGGGGCTGATTGAATGAAAGAGCCAGGGACTAAGGGATAGTGACCGCACAAATTGCTTTTACTTGGTCACACCTTTTCCAAGACACGACAATTTGTTGATACATAGATAGAAAAGACACTATATAAGAGATAGATAGATAGATAGAAAAGACACTATATAAGAGATAGACAGATAGATAGAAAAGACACTATATAAGAGGTAGATAGAAAAGACACTATATAAGAGATAGATAGATAGATAGATAGATAGATAGATAGATAGACAGATAGATAGATAGATAGATAGATAGATAGATAGATAGATAATAGGAAATGCGATAGATAGATAGATAGATAGATAGATAGATAGATAGATAGATAGATAGATAGGAAACATCTATCTATCTATCTATCTATCTATCTATCTATCTATCTATCTATCTATCTATCTATCTATCTATCTATCTATCTATCTATCACATTCTACCTTTCATGTTTACAGTATCTGTCTACTGATCTATTATAGTGTTGTTTACTGTATATCTAACTACTATAAAGACACTATATTAGATAGATAGATAGATAGATAAATAGATAGATAGAAATGACACTATATAAGAGATAGATAGATAGATAGATAGATAGATAGATAGATAGATAGATAGAAAAGACACTATATAAGAGATAGATAGATAGATAGAAAAGACAATATATAAGAGATAGATAGAAAAGACACTATATAAGAGATAGATAGATAGATAGATAGATAGATAGATAGATAGATAGATAGATAGATAGATAGATAGATAGAAAAGACACTATATAAGAGATAGATAGATAGATAGATAGATAGATAGATAGATAGAAAAGACACTATATAAGAGATAGATAGATAGATAGATAGATAGATAGATAGATAGATAGATAGATAGATAGATAGATAGATAGAAAAGACACTATATAAGAGATAGATAGATAGATAGATAGATAGAAAAGACACTATATAAGAGATAGATAGATAGATAGATAGATAGAAAAGACACTATATAAGAGATAGATAGATAGATAGATAGATAGATAGAAATGACACTGTATAAAAGATAGATAGATAATTTTATTAATCCCAATGGAGATTTCAGGGTTACAGCAGCAGACATAAAAATGTACAAAGATACAGAGAGCAGAGTTATGTTACACATATATCAAGAATTATTTGTATAATAATATTTACTTATGAAAGTGTAGGTATTTTACTAAGTGTACAGCGAGTAGAATTGCACATGTATCAGTTACAGTTTCACAGTACAGGATGCCCCTCATTGACACAGTCTATTGCACGTACCGTCATTGTCTATTAGGATGTCTGCCAGACCAGCTCAGCACACAGGGAACAAGACCACCTTGTCCAAAACTGACTTATTATATAGCCTGCTGGATGAGTGAAGAAATGAACTTGCATAGCTCTCCTTGGAGTAAAGCAGTTGTCTCAGTCTGTTACTAAGTATGCTTTCCTGTTTAGTCAAGATCTCATTCAGGGAATGGAAGTCATTGCCTTGGACAGTAAGCAGCCCCCTGTGTGACTTCTGTTTTATTATTTTCTTCAGTGAGTCCAGCTTGACTCCCAAGATTGAACCAGCCTTTCCAATCGGTTTATTTTGACTGTTGGCATCACCTGCACTAATGTATTTTCCCAGCACATTACCACATAGATATGTAGGTTGATCTCTCAGTGCCCCGAGCACATTATTACTGACGTTATCAGGTGTTTCAGGTCTTTCGGCATCAGACACTCTCGCCTAGGTGAACCAGCCATGGTTGATCAGGCCATGACTTGTGTGTTGGTGGCAACCATTGGCATCCTTCTCTATTCCAGAGCCTAAACAAAGCCCTTTCTGCTGCTTCAGCTATCTTCTTCATGGCTCTTCTCCTCCTACGTCCAGTGCTGCCAAGTTTGCTGAAGGTTGTATAGAGGGGATTGCCCTGCAAAACCCCTGCAATGATGAGCATATACCTTACCTTCCATTCCTGTTTACAGAAGATTTTTGTTTACAGCGGAAGATCTTCATATTTGGCCCTCTTCCTCTCGTAGGTCTCCTCCAGTTCATCACCCTATGGGTCTGTCATCTCTTTTCCGAGACAAGGAGGATGTCTGGCCTCAAGCAAGTTGAGGCAACGTACTCTGGAAGTTCCATTCGCTTCTCCAAATCCACAGAGAGTTACAAATCCTGAGCAGTTGCCAGGACTCCCACTGGGTTCTTGTTTCTTCCTTGAGTTTGCTGTCCAGTGTTAATGAAGTCGTATGTATTCATTATTTATTCTTGTTATTTCTTACTTGGCTGACACCTTTATCCAAGGTGACTTTCAACATTTGGTTACATTTCTTTTGTTATTCCATTTGGAGCCCAGGCAGGTGGTGTGACTTGCTCTTGGCCGCATAGAGTCAGTAGCAAGATCTGAACCCACCATGTCCAAAGTCTTAGCTATTATGTAACACTGTCTGCCAATGGTTACAATTACACTGCCCACAACAGACTGGTAGAAAACGTGCAAGAGTGGCCTGCATAGTCCAAACAACCTCAGCCTCCTCGGAGACCCTCTGTGTTGGTACTCAATTCTGGCCTGTCCTTCAGATGCACCCAGAGGTACGTATATGTCCTCAGCACCTCCACATTTACACTAGTATTGAGAACTGGGGGGTTCGGGTCAAGTGGGCTTAACCAAGCAGAAGTCTGCGATTATTTACTTTGTCTTATTGATGGTACCCTGAAGCTGATTGAAACAAAGTCCTACACTAGCACCCTGTATCCTTTCTCCTGCCCACCAGTTTTGACTGTTTCCATTGGAAAATGTCTGCAGGTGACATGATTCAGTATCTAAATTCCTGAGCCGTACTAGGTAAACAAGATTGGAGCCAGTATAGTTCCCTGTAGAGATCCTGTGCTATGTCCAATACACAAGTCTTAAGCTGCACAAACTAAGATCTACCAGTAAGGTGGTCCATTATGCAGGACATGGTGGTAGCATCAACCCACAGTGACCAGGGATTACCCTCAGCAGTTTTGGCTGTATGGTGTTGAATGCACTGGTGAAGTCAGAAAGTAATATCCTCACCCTGCTTCCTTGCTTCTCCTGATGGGACTAGGATCTGTTTAGCTGATAGATGACAGCGTTGTCAACCACCATGTAGTCCTTGTAGGAAAACTGCAGATGGTCCAGTGCCATTCTGACCAGGGGATGCAAGTGAGTCAATATTAACCATTCAAAGGGTTTCATAGTATGTGAGGTCCAAGCTGTTAGTCATTTAAGAGATTCAGCTTCACCATCTTGGACCACACAACTGTGAAACTAAACACAGTTGCCCAAGCGCAGTCTTTCGGCCCCTTAGGGTTAACGCCATCGGGTCTGGCAGCTTTGTCTTGTCAGGGTTTTCTTAGTTCTTTGTTCACCCAGTCTGCTGTGAAGGTCATTGCTTGGTAGCCGAGAGGTTGGTGAAATGTCGGGCGTGAGTCGTTGTAGCTGGTGAAAGATGACAGAAACACTGGTAGTTGGCATGTGATTGGAAAGTGAGGGGGTGGAAGGGTGTGTGGACAGTGGTACATGATCTTGAAGAGTAACATGGACTGGAAGGGGGCACAAGGGGAGCGAAACCACTCTGACTTCCCAGGCCCCTGGGAGGGTAAACTGTCAATAGAAAGGCCACAGTCAAACCTGTTAAAGAACTGGCGTAACTTATTTGCCCTCTCTGTACATCCCACCTCTGATCTGCAGTTGGACTGTTTAAATTCTGCAATGTTTTTCATTCCTGTCCACACCTCCAGTGTGTTATTTCACTCCAGTTCCCTCTTGTAATTCTTTTTGGTGTTCTTGATCGTTCGTCATTCTTTTGTCGTTTTTTTGTTTGGCTTTTAATTCCAAATCCCTTCATTTCTCTACCCATTCACCAATTCTTTAAGCCCTGTCAAGGATTTGTTCCCATCTGGTACATGAGGATGCCAGTAGAGACCTTAGCTCCCATAACAAGCCTGGTGTGGGTTTAAAAAAGGAATGGAAATGGCCTGATGGTGTAGCAGTTACACTTACAGCTTCAGAGTCCAAGGTTCAAATCCCAGCTTGGTCGCTGCCTGTCTGGAATTTGCACAGATCTGTGTGGGTTTCCACCAGTTTACCCAGTGATGTGCCGGTCTGATTTACTGGCTGCTCCAAACTGGTCATGTGTGTCTGTGAAAATGCCCTGCAGTGGACTGATGGCCTAACCAGCTTTGGTTTCCTACTCTGTGCCCAGGGCTACTGGGATGGGCACTGACTCGCCAAGACCTTGTGCTGGATAAGTGGGTCCATTAATGTACGTATAGACATGGACTTCAAGTAAATCTCTTTTGTAGTGTTTGCTTTTGGTCAAGCATTTTTCAAAATGAAAATTCAACTTGTTCATCGGTCTATTAGCACCTGATGACCCCGACTCTCATGATTCACTGACACGATGTCTTACTTGTGTTTCTGAATGGATGAGTAGTAATTTTCTCAAACTAAATAAGGAGAAAACAGAAATTTTAGTGATTGGCAAAAATGGATATAGTGAGGGTATTAGAAATAAATTTGATGCATTAGGATTAAAAGTCAAGATGGAGGTAAAGATTTTGGGGGTAACTATTGACTCTGACCTAAATTTTAAATCACATACTAATCAGATTACTAGGACAGCGTTTTTTCACTTAAGAAATATAGCAAAAGTTAGATCTCTTCTAACATTTCAAGATGCTGAGAAATTAGTTCATGCTTTTGTTTTCAGTTGGCTAGATTACTGTAGCGCACTCCTCTCAGGACTACCCAAAAAAGACATCAATCGACTGCAACTAGTGCAGAATGGAGCTGCTAGAATCTTAATTGGAAAAGAAAATCCGAGCACATCACACCAATTCTGATGTCACTACACTGGTTACCTGTGCCATTTAGAATTGACTTTAAAATACTGCTTATGGTCTACAAAGCTTTAAATAATCTCGTTCTATCCTATATTTCGGAATGTCTTACACCTTACACTCCAAATCGTAACCTTAGATCTTCAAATGAGTGTCTTCTTAGAATTCCAAGAGCTAAACTTAAAAGAAGTGGTGAGGCGGCCTTCTGCTGTTATACACCTAACATCTGGAATAGCCTGCCAATAGGAATTCGCCAGGCTAATACAGTGGAGCACGTTAAAACACTGCTGAAAACACATTATTTTAACATGGCTTTCTCATAGCTTCATTTTAGTTTAACCCTGATACTCTGTATATTCAATTAATTACAATTAATTATCAATATCATTCACGGTGGTTCTGTAATCTGTACTAACCCCTACTTTCTCTGCTGTTCTTTTTCTGGTTTTCTGTGCACCATACTGTCCCTACATTGATGGATTGGAAGCCAGATGTCCACTTGACTGTCATCTTCAAGTTCTTCCATGTGAACCCTGAATACCATGAGCACTGACTGAGGTCATTTATGTTAGGTAGAATGCCCAGAGGGGGCTGGCTTGGAACCCCTGTAGATTTAGTTTTTTTTCTCCAGCCGTCTGGATTTTTTTAATGTTTTTTCTGTCCTCCTTGGCCATCGGACCTTACTTTTATTCTATGTTAATTAGTATTGCCTAATTATATTTTTTATATTTAATCTTTTGTCTCTTTCTTCGTCCTGTAAAGCACTTTGAGCTACATCATTTGTATGAAAATGTGCTATAAAAATAAATGTTGTTGTTGTTATTACACAATTAAGAGTCATTTGTCAAAAAAAAAAAGTTTGTCTTCCTCTAAGTAAATCATTCTCAGTTTTGTTCCCTCTCCAGTACCCTTTATCACCGTGTTTCTCTTTTATTGCTTTTCTTTGACTCGTCCTTCCTGCTTCATGTCTTTTCCGTTCAGCCCTTACTGTCCTTCCCCTTCCTTTTCTCACTATGGCTCTGCTCTTCTCCTTCTCATTCATTTACTTTTTCATCTCAACCCGTCACTAGTCACACTAACAAATAACCAGAGCAGGGCCGACAGTGACCCCAGCAGCACTGTGTGTTCTCCCACGTGGGAGACTGAGACCATCTTCTGGTTGACTTTTTTGATAAACATGAGTGAACCATCCATTCCTTCATCTTATAACCTCATTTTTTCTTCCAGATTGCGTCCTGGCATCACCAGGTTGAGAGGTGCTGGAGTCGGCCGAAAAACAAACCCCAGCTTTGGAGGGGTGACAAGGCCAAGAACCGATCTGTGTAATAATTAAAACTCTGAAAATGAGGGACTTATTAATTAGAATTAATTAATTGGAATTAGGCCAACACCTAAACCCAACTGCATTTTTCCACCCCACCAACCAAACTATCAGCACATCACACCCGGAAAATGTCTAAATAAACTGAATATATTACATACCCCCCTATTTACAAAGACGACAATGACAATCAACAGCAAACATGTAAGACATGCATGTCAGTGCCACTGCCCCAGACGATAACCATACAGTCCTTAAAGTCCTGACTGTTAATCTCAAAGTGCTTTGGACAGATTATCCGCTATAAAGATGTGATGCATAGTCCCCCTTTAATAAACTGTTTCAGAAAACAATCATTTAACTCCAGAGTCCTGCCACCAGTATCACCTTCTGACTTCCACCTCGTCCCAGCAGAGCATCATGGGTAGAAATGAAAATATCATGTACTTCATGAGATTTGAAATCATTATTAATCTCTACTTTTCTCTGCTTTCTTTTTCATTTTTTCAATGGTGTGCCACCCGCCTCAAACCGATCAAAGTACTGTGCAGCCGCCTGTTGGAATGAAAGTGGACACACCAGCTGTCAACGAGACTCACTACATTGGATCTTCTAGAGCAGGGGTGCCCAACTGCAATCCTCGAGGGCCGCAGTAGTTGAAGGTTTTCATTCTAACTCTTTTCTTAATTAGTGATCTGTTTTTGCTGCTAATTAACTTCTTTTGAATTAATTTTAATTGACTTGGTTTTTAAGAAATGTTCATTGAATTTCTTCATCATTCCTCTGAATTGTTTCATTTCTTTCCTTAAATGGCACCCAAACAGAAGTGAAATGTGAAGTGAGTGAGCCAACAGGAGACCAACTAAGTCAGGGCCTCAAACTCCAACCAATTTAACTCCAACCAGTTGCTTAATGAGGCTCTGATTCTTGTCATTAATTAAACCTGTTCTTTAATTCCATGGCTTGTTGCTCCTCTTATTGTGCAATAGCAGATATTTCCAAAATTGTGGATTTTCTCTTTTCTAAGAGCAGATCAGCATTCCTGAGACCTTCACCTTTCTTTATTTTCAGATATTGAATGTTGGTCACAGTTTGCTGGTCCTGTTTTGGCTCATTTTGTACCTCATTATTGTTTGGCTGCTAATTAAGGAAAAAGAAACAATTGAGGAGTCTGAGTCTTCAAAAGCAAGTCAATTAAAATGAATTCAAAAGAAGTTAATGAGCAGCAAAAGCAGGTCACTAATTAAGAAAAGAGTTAGAATGAAAACCTGCAGCCACTGTGGCCCTCCAGGACTGGAGTTGGGCACCCCTGTTCTAGAGCAAAGTTTAAAAAACAACTGGAACTATATAAGTACGTTTATGATCGACAGAATGCCTGCTGGGGACTGGGTGGTCTTTTCACCTTGTAACTCCTGCAGATTTTGTTATTTCTTCCAGCATCTTGCTAACTTGTTTTAATACAGGGGTCTCCAACTACTGTGCACTACCGTGCTGTGATATTTTCGTAACGAAAACGAGAACTACTACTAAAAATACTGTTTTTCGTTTTACAAGGACGAGAACTGAAATTAAGGCAAACAGAGAAACTAAGACCAAATAAAAATTAAAATTAGTGATATGTGAACGAACTAAAGCGAGAACGAAAATTGAGTTAAAACGAAAAAAACAGCAATAGCATTTTCGTTCAGTCCGGTTCAGTCGTGCAGAGCGGTTGTTTGTAGGTCGCCCCGATCGTTCAGTTACGTTGCGCTCTTCACTATGCGGTGGTCATGTGACTTGGGTTACCTGAGTCACGTGGCGCAACTTCCGTTTGTTTGTCTGTCAAGCGCATTTGACTTGTCTGGTTGAAGCAGTAAGCACGTGTGGTTGATGATGACAAGTTTTGCACAGATATTTGCAGGTAGAAAGCGAGGAAGTAACGTGTGGAAATACCATAATTACAGAGCGGATGATAATAAATACAAATATAGCGTGCGAGAAGAAGAAATGAGTCTCGGAGTTTCAGTGCAGGACCAACTGGATCAGTACTTGGTGGAAGTTAAGCACTTATCTAGCATCATGACTGCAAGTCAGGGGCCATCATGAAAAGTAAAAAAAAACTAATAATGATAACATAAAATAAATGTGCTATAATTTTGATCATTTTTATATTTTCGTTGAATTGGCGCATTTCCTGTTTAAATACAGGGGAGAAATGCGAGATGCGGCACCGAAGAGCCTCACCTCAACTGGACTGCGCTATCCCTCACTCACTGGGTTGATGCCTGTAATTGGCGCGTGCCTGTTGCTGTCTCTCTGTATGTCGCCAATATAATGTTTGCAGACATGTTTATTATACACCCTGACCACTGACTTTCCACAGTTTGTCCAATATCTTTAATGAATGTGTGGGACATATCTAGTCTTGCTGATCGGACGTAAAATCGCAGTGAGAAGGCACAAGGTGAAGCAGACAGTACCGTGCTGCACTGAAGCCTGCATGTGAGCCAAACAGATGCTTGCTGTTGCTGCTCGGCGCCGATAAGTTAACGATATCAGAAAGTCAAGTGCACTGCAGCGGTTCTTTTATTTTATTTTCTTGTTCCGACTGACTGTCAAAATGGAAGATTAAGACTTTTAAAACTAAAGGAAAACAAGGAGAACTTTTACAAAAAAAGTGACGGAGATTTTCATGGAGAAGGATAGGCTCATGGACTCCATTTACAAATAAAGGTAAGACCATAAACGGTTTTCAATTTTATAAAAAGTGGGATCAGACTAAGAAAAAAAAATTTAAAAACTAAATTTTGACTTTAAAATATTCTTTTGTTTTTCTTGTTATTATTTTGTTGAACAGTCTGGGTTAAAATTGATTAAAGCATCAGAATTAAAAGCTTTATTAAATATTTCAATTAAGGTCAAAATTGAAATCCGTGTTTTTTGTTCACCAATTTGTATTGAATGAGTATTAATTGAGGAATTGCAACAGCAAATTTAGAACACATGGAGGGTGCAGAACAAAGGCGCTCTCTATAAATGTAACGTTCTTTCTTAGCCAAATATGTACCTTACCTATCTGCGTGTAAAGAAAGCTGATGAGATAATGAAACATAACCAGTAGTCAATGTGCATGCTGGCCGACAATCGAATAGTGAATAAGCTACTCTTTGGGGTTCATATATTTGTAAATCTGATTCTGAAGGAGTCGCCAGCCGTGAACATCACCGCACGTCACTACTTAAGTCCTGGCAGCAGAAATCGTCACCATTGCAGTCTGCTGGCGCCAGTGGCCGAGGACCTCGTCTGTGTATCTGCATTACAGGCGATCGTAAAGCGAGTATTTTAACTGTGTGACTATCTGGGCAACGGACGTCGTTGCAACATTAAGAAATCTCTCGAAATGCGTGCTTGTTTAAAGCTTAACAGTAACGCGCTTGCACAGACTACTTTCTTGGGTTGAAACATTTGATCTTGCTGACTGTACTCATTAGGCCACTCGATCTGTTTGGGCATTGATAGTCATGTTGTGTTTAACTGCATTATGAACTGTGAGTGTATTTTGTTGACAGAAACATAACTTGCATTGAAATATGTGTAGCCATTTGTGGTCTTGCAATAGAAAAAAAAACTAAAATTGTACTAATATTATGTAAAATGACCAGAAATAAATAAAATACAAACTCAAATTTGACTCCATTGAAAACTAGAATGAAATAAAGATAAAAATTTTATAAAATGAAATAAAAACTAAAACTACAGTTAATATCAAGACTGAAATATCACAGCTGCCGTTGCTTTAGTCTTTCATTGTAGCCATTTTCTTAATTAATGACCAATTTTTTTTGTGGATTAACTCTTCTGCCTTAATTGGCTTGATATTTAAAACGCACACCCTGTCATTTTTTTCTTCTTTTTTTTTAATCAGCTGCCAAGCAATAAGGAGCTACAAAACGAGCCAACGTGCAACTAGGGTGAAGGTCTCAGTAAAACTGATCAGCTCAGGTCCACAAAACACTTTGACCGTGTTCTTAGAATAAAAGAAAATCAGCACTTTTGTAAACGTCTGCTGTGGCAGAATGAGAGCACCAACAATTTATGGAGTTAAATAACAGGATTAATTAACAACAAGAATCGGCTTCTGATTGAGAAACGGGTTGGAATGAAAACTGGTTGGAGTTTGAGGCCCGACTTAGCTGGTCATCTGTTGGCTCACTTCGGATGTCATTAAGGTCTGGGTGCGGTTTAAAGAAAAAGATGAAGCAATTCAGAAGACTAATTATTAAAAAACAAGTGAATAAAACTGAAGGGAAAAGTTAATTAGAAGAACAAATTGGTTGTTAAGAAAAGTGTTAGAAACCTGCAGCCACAGTAGCACTCCAGAGGCCTTATTGATAAAACTTTGTGCAGAATCGAGAGTGAAAATATGCGCCAACTAAAAAAACAACAATGCGTACACCAAAAAAAAAAATCAGATTTATAAAACTTGGTGTCCGCACATTTCCCTTTTATAAGTGTGAATCACCTTGTAAATATGCAAACGTAAACGCGCAGCAAATGCCGACCATATATGGAGCATGCTAATCAACCTCATACATATGCAATTACAAAGCTGTCAAACTTCATTGGCTCACAGATCAGCCTCTCCTGACACACCAAGTCCCCGCCACCTGCTTTCAAGTCTACAAGACTGTGCTCTGTCCTTAAGAAGGTTCCAATTGTGCCCCCCATGTTCTTGTTTCAGAAAGTATTTTTATATAATTTAAATTTAACAGACTTCATAATTTTAAACACTTCAATCATGTCACCTCTTAATCTCCATTTGCTAAAACTGACTCCTTCAATCCCATACCTCTCAATCCCAGAATTGGCCTATGAGAAGGACATACAAAACTTCCAAAAATGAGCTAAATCGATTCTAGACGAGTGCAAAACAAAGATTCACCCCATTCTGTGAATGTGGGCTCAGAGTGCTTGCACAATTCGCCAGCAATTTAACCATCCACCATTGACACACAATTTAATCTGAACACACCATAAAACAGAGCAGATATCAAAATGAATCGCATCACGAAATCGTGACAATACGAAGATCACTAACGTTGCAACTGGGATGTGGCGAGCTGAAAATGGAGGAGGTGAATCTGAAGGTAACAGCTTAACATTACCCGAGAAGGTGCACCTTACTGGGTCAATGGCTGGTCACCGATTAAGAGCATTTCTGATGAGCAGCTATACTTGAAAATATGTCTTCAGAAAAGAATAATATTTCTTCTGAAGGACTGAAAACACTTACAGTGCATCCGGAAAGTATTCGCAGCGCATCACCTTTTCCACATTTTGTTATGTTACAGCCTTATTCCAAAATGGATTCAATTCATTTTTTTCCTCAGAATTCTACACACAACACCCCATAATGACAATGTGAAAAAAGTTTACTTGAGATTTTTGCAAATTTATTAAAAATAAAAAAATTGAGAAAGCACATGTACATAAGTATTCACAGCCTTTGCCATGAAGCTCAAAATCGAGCTCAGGTGCATCCTGTTTCCCCTGATCATCCTTGAGATGTTTCTGCAGCTTAATTGGAGTCCACCTGTGGTAAATTCAGTTGACTGGACATGATTTGGAAAGGCACACACCTGTCTATATAAGGTCCCACAGTTGACAGTTCATGTCAGAGCACAAACCAAGCATGAAGTCAAAAAGGAATTGTTTGTAGACCTCCAAGACAGGATTGTCTCGAGGCACAAATCTGGGGAAGGTTACAGAAAAATTTCTGCTGCTTTGAAGATCCCAATGAGCACAGTGGCCTCCATCATCCGTAAGTGGAAGAAGTTCGAAACCACCAGGACTCTTCCTAGAGCTGGCTGACCACCTAAACTGAGCGATCAGGGGACAAGGGCCTTAGTCAGGGAGGTGACCAAGAACCCGATGGTCACTCTGTCAGAGCTCCAGAGGTCCTCTGTGGAGAGAGGAGAACCTTCCAGAAGGACAACCATCTCTGCAGCAATCCACCAATCAGGCCTGTATGGTAGAGTGGCCAGACGGAAGCCACTCCTTAGTAAAAGGCACATGGCAGCCCGCCTGGAGTTTTCCAAAAGGCACCTGAAGGACTCTCAGACCATGAGAAAGAAAATTCTCTGGTCTGATGAGACAAAGATTGAACTCTTTGGTGTGAATGCCAGGCGTCACGTTTGGAGGAAACCAGGCACCACTCATTACCAGGCCAATACCATCCCTACAGTGAAGCATGGTGGTGGCAGCACCATGCTGTGGGGATGTTTTTCAGCGGCAGGAACTGGGAGACTAGTCAGGATAAAGGGAAAGATGACTGCAGCAATGTACAGAGACATCCTGGATGAAATCTGCTCCAGAGCGCTCTTGACCTCAGACTGGGGCGACGGTTCATCTTTCAGCAGGACAACAACCGTAAGCACACAGCCAAGATATCAAAGGAGTGGCTTCAGGACAACTCTGTGAATGTCCTTGAGTGGCCCAGCCAGAGCCCAGAATTGAATCCGATTGAACATCTCTGGAGAGATCTTAAAATGGCTGTGCAACGACGCTTCCCATCCAACCTGATGGAGCTTTGGAGGTGCTGCAAAGACAAATGGGCCAAACTGGCCAAGGATAGGTGTGCCAAGCTTGTGGCATCATATTCAAAAAGACTTGAGGCTGGAATTGCTGCCAAAGGTGCATCCACAAAGTATTGAGCAAAGGCTGTGAATACTTATGTACATGGGATTTCTCAGTTTTTTTATTTTTAATAAATTTGCAAAAACCTCAAGTAAACTTTTTTCACGTTGTCATTATGGGGTGTTGTGTGTAGAATTGTGAGGAAAAAAATGAATTTATTCCATTTTGGAATAAGGCTGTAACATAACAAAATGTGGAAAAAGTGATGCGCTGTGAATACTTTCCGGATGCACTGTGTGTGTGTATATATAAAACATTTAAAAAATAATATCTTAAAAGTAGTGAATTTTAACACATATTAAGTGACCTACATAAGGTTTGGTTATTTTGAAACTAGAAAGTGACCCCCCGGTCTGCTCCTCCTTGCAGCTGCTAACAGGCTCTTCTCTCAGCAGTGCTTTTTTAAGTCAAAATGTTCTTGGAATTAGACTGAATATCTCAATCAGATAACTCACGAATGGTTATCTTGAACGAAGCAAAATAATCTTGCACGCACAAATGCTAGCTAGATGAGATATGTAATCTCGTGTGTGGAAATATGACATGTATTTCCTCAAAATAAGAAATTTCTGCTTGTTAAGATATCATTTTTTGCCGTGTAGGCAAACTAAGCAGGGGATGAATTTCAAATTGTTGACAAGACCCCCCTCCCTACTTCTACTTCCCAACCCCTTCTGCTGGCCAGGACTCACCTACCTATCGTCAACCAAATGTAGATGTCTACTTGTGTTTACAGGACATCAGACACAATCGTTATTAACTTTACAGTAGTCGAGTAGATACTGTAGCACATAACTACATACAGTGCATTCGCAAAGTATCGAGACCCCCTCACTTTCTGCACACTTTATTGGGTTGCACATCTAATTTTAAATGGATACGTTTGCCGTTTTGTCCATTTAATCTGAGCTCAATAACCCCTAATGTCAAAGTGACAATATGTTCTCAGAAAAGTTTGCAATTTTATTAAAAAAATTAACTGCTGAACCCTCTCTCTGTGTGATCAGAATGGGTCATGGATGGTTTGCTGTGGTTGCTGCAGGTTGATTAAGCAATGCGATATTGCTCCAATGATCATTCTTCATCACCTTCCCTGATCGGCGATGATTCTCTTAGGCAGGGACCCCAATGTTCTGAATCACCATCCACCATTCATCAAGGTGGATCCAAGCCCACTGATGATCTTAAAGACACTAAGACTGGGTGATGACAAAAGAAAGATTAAGAAACTGTGTCCTATGTGAACCCCTGGGCTACATTGTTCAGATGTATTCATTAGGCCATCTTTCTTATAATAAAAGGACCTCCCATTCCTGCTGGTAACTACGCCTCACTTATCTTGATGGTCTTCATGATTGGTCAGGCTGAGGTCACGTGACTTGTTTCTGTTTTGTGCCGTCTATGCACTGCCTCTCTTCTCATCCTTCTTCTCTTCTTTCACTCCATTCTTCAGTTACCCCCAACCTTTCCTTGTATCCCCCTCATCCTTTTCCATTCTTCTCTCACTCTAAGAAGACTCAGATTCCCAAAGAGAAGCACAGTAAAGGCGATCAGTCCCGTTCAAATGCCAAACGCAGACAGGGCCTCCAACGAGGTGATGGTGGGACGGGTCCGTCTGCACCAAAGCTTTTCAACTCTGCGTACATTCATAAAAGTCAACAGCACTTTGTGTTCCAGCTGCCGCTGATTTAATGACCATAGAGGGGCTGCAATGCTCATGAGTAAAAGCTCTGGAATGAGCGTCGAGGATTCTTGTCCAGATGCCCAGCTTTGGGAAGTCTCATTTTTCTGGCCTTAAACTGAAGTCCGCAGAACACCCTGCCTGTCTGTGACATAATGCTCAGCTCCCATGACAGCCGCTAAACGTCCAGCACGTTTTCAGATGTTTTTTGGATGTGTTTATTAATATGTATCTAGGCCTCTCACCCTCTGGGTGGCCCTAAAAGTAAAATGTTCTCTTCATGCTGGCTGATTGCCTCGCTAAGATTTAGGAAGTCATTTTTTTTTCCGGCCAGCGCAGCGTTCCATTCTTTTATTAAATGCTGCTGTTCATGCCAAAGCAATATGCTGTTTTGCCGGGGATGCAACATTATTTTAAACATGAAGTGAATAAGAGCTGTGTGCCGAGTGTGAGGACCGCTGTTTACATCCCTCCAACACAGAGCAAGGCCTCCCGAATCCTTCTGACTCTGCCGTCCGACAGAATTAGAAAAATACATCCAAAACAATGACCTTTTAAAGTAATGAATGAAACAAGAAGGCCATCATTGTTTGACAAGAAGAGTACAGCGTGGCCGGCACTTGTAGACAAATGCAAAGGTCAAGCGGGGGCCTCTGTTCATCCATCCTGCTGCCTGGAAGAAGGAGCAAAGCAGAGCGAAGACAAGCCCTCATTGTCACTCGAAGGATACTGGGAGCTCAGTGGCCAACCAGAAGGGTGTAGCGTGGCCCCCCGCCAATGAAGAAAGAGCCTCACTGGCTAACACCAGGGGGCACACTTGCGTTTGCATAGCCTTATAGAAAGTAGAGTGGTATTGGGGTCCTGAGTACTCAAAAAAGGGGGCAACAGAAAAAGTCTGGTAGAACAAGTGAGTGACTCCAGGGTCCTTCTAGCTACCAAAAGAGACACCCAGATGGAACATTCAGGAAAGGAAAATGTTTACTAGCCTTGCAGCATGGTGGAGTACAGCGTGTTTCCCTTTTAATTTTGACTTCATTATTAATGATTTTATTTAAATGGGTTTCTGCAACTGCTTTTGCTGGCTCCAGCTCGTGTCAAAGACTTTAAATTGCTTTGTCAGCCCATCCCCATCTGTAACAATTCAGGCGTTGGTAGCAATCTGGAAGTTAGAATCAACCCTACAAGTGATACTGATCATCACGGGGGGGCCACTCACTCACATACATACACCCACCCACCCACACCCATATATATATATATATATTGTTTGGAGTTTGTTTCATTTCTTTTCATCAATATACTGTATATATTCACTTTATTATTTTATATAGTGTTTGCTTTTGTTTGTTTTGATCGTTAATAAACGTTCCCTCAGGTTGCCAGGCTACGGGTCTTGGCAGTGTAGTTGCTGGTCCGGACGATTGGGTCGGTCATTACAACATAACATCGACACTTACAGTTAGGTCCATAAATATTTGGACAGAGACAACTTTTTTCTAATTTTGGCTCTGTACATTACCACAATGAATTTGAAATGAAACAACTCAGATGCAGTTGAAGTGCAGACTTTCAGCTTTAATTCAGTGGGGTGAGCAAAACGATTACATAAAAATGTGAGGCAACTAAAGCATTTTTTTCACACAATCCCTTCATTTCAGGGGATCAAAAGTAATTGGACGAATTAAATAACTGGAAATGAAATGTTCATTTCTAATACTTGGTTGAAAACCCTTTGCTGGCAATGACAGCCTGAAGTCTTGAACTCATGGACATCACCAGATGCTGGGTTTCCTCCTTTTTAATGCTCTGCCAGGCCTTTACTGCAGCGGCTTTCAGTTGCTGTTTGTTTGTGGGCCTTTCTGTCTGAAGTTTAGTCTTCAACAAGTGAAATGCATGCTGAATTGGGTTAAGATCAGGTGACTGACTTGGCCATTCAAGAATTTTCCACTTCTTTGCTTTAATAAACTCCTGGGTTGCTTTGGCTGTATGTTTTGGGTCATTGTCCATCTGTATCATGAAATGCTGCCCAATCAATTTGACTGCATTTAGTTGGATTTGAGCAGACAGTATGTCTCTGAACACCTCAGAATTCATTCGGCTGCTTCTGTCCAGTGTCACATCATCAATAGACACTAGTGTCCCAGTGCCACTGGCAGCCATGCACGCCCAAGCCATCACACTGCCTCCACCATGTTTTACAGATGATGTGCTATGCTTTGGATAATGAGCTGTTGCACGCCTTCTCCATACTTTTTTCTTGCCATCATTCTGGTAGAGGTTGATCTTGGTTTCATCTGTCCAAAGAATGTTTTTCCAGAACTGTGCTGGCTTTTTTAGATGTTCTTTAGCAAAGTCCAATGTAGCCTTTCTATTCTTGAGGCTTATGAGTGGCTTGCACCTTGCAGCGCACCCTCTGTATTTACTTTCATGCAGTCTTCTCTGTATGGTAGACTTGGATATCGATACGCCTACCCCCTGGAGAGTGTTGGTCACTTGGTTGGCTGTTGTGAAGGGGTTTCTCTTCACCATGGAAATGATTCTGCAATCATCCACCACTGTTGTCTTCCATGGATGTCCAGGTCTTTTTGCGTTGCTGAGTTCACCAGTGCTTGCTTTCTTTCTCAGGATGTACCAAACTGTAGATTTTGCCACTCGTAATATTGTAGCAATTTCTCGGGTGGGTTTTTTCTGTTCTCGCAGCTTAAGGATGGCTTCTTTCACCTGCATGGAGAGCTCCTTTGACCGCATGTTGTCTATTCACAGCAAAATCTTCCACATGCAAGCACCACACCTCAAATCAACTCCAGGCCTTGTATCTGCTTAATTGATAATGACATAATGACGGACTTGCCCACACCTGCTCATGAAATAGCCTTTGAGTCAATTGTCCAATTACTTTTGAGCCCCTGAAATGAAGGGATTGTGTTAAAAAAATGCTTTAGTTGCCTCACGTTTTTATGCAATCGTTTTGTTCACCCCACTGAATTAAAGCTGAAAGTCTGCACTTCAACTGCATCTGAGTTGTTTCATTTAAAATTTATTGTGGAAATGTACAGAACCAAAATTAGAAAAAAGTTGTCTCTGTCCAAATATTTATGGACCTAACTGTAAATCAGCTGGTGAAGAAATGTAACCCGACATCTGTAGTGTTTGTATTACACAGTCTAGATGTGGTCCGAGAGTTTATAGTGTCTACGTGTTCCGCTTATGTGAAATATATGAACTGTGCATGGTTCTCGACGTACAAAAGGCACAAAATGTCTGAAAAAAGGAAGGGGAAACTCTGGAACCCCAGCCCAAAACACAAAAATAGCTTTCATTATAATTAAAAATTTTATTACCAAAACATTCAAAACAAAAAAAGAAGTGTTGCCCTGAGAAGGCAAACCTAAGTCTTTAATGAGGAATGACGGCCAAAGATTCAAAATCCCTTAAAAGAATCCAAGGATTGAAGTGAAACAACACAAGCAAGTGAAAGCTAATGCCTCAGCAATTAAATAAATATAAAATATGAGAGATGATGCCCCCCAAAATAATGAGAAATACTGGACATAAACAGTGAATAGCGTGTTGTAATCATAAGCACATTTTAGAATCAAATTCAAAGCGCGTATCTGACAACAGCGAAGCAGAGCACTAGGGGTAATGTGCAAGGGGTGAAGTGAGAAAGAAGCAATCTTCGACAAGGATGTCTGAAGCAGAAGTGGGCCGCCATCTGCATTTGTTAGTTTTCGATTGGGATGGCAGCTGCAGGGCAGCATGCTGGCATAGCCTGCCTTCCTTGGCGCTAGTCGAGCCCTCCGTGACTTCTATGTCTTGCCATAAAATGATATCATCCTGCTTAGAATGAGACTTGTCTGTGTAAAAGTTCCCAGGAGACGTTCCGGGTCAATACCCCTCCTACCCCACTCCAGAGATTGCATTAGTCTGCACATTGGATGATTTGATGCCAGTGGGGGGCTTCAGGGCTCAGTTCTCATTTGGCGTCATGTGTCTTGTCTTCTTTGGGGTTCTCTCTTTCCACACCTTGTGCCCAATTTAAGCTTTGCTAAATCCTTTTTAGGCCATTTAATTGTCACAGACAGGTGGAGCACATCTTGCCATCATCTGGTCAGCCCCTGATCGGTCAGAAGTCCAGTTTCTTTCCTAAAATGCACATCTTTTGTAGAGTGCGGGAAGACAACTTGGAATTCTCCCAAACGGAGAACATGCAGACTCCACACAGACAGCGAGTGGGATGCAGCTTTATCCGAGTCTGAAACAGCACACTAACCACTATGCCTGTCTTTATTAGCTGATTGACAGCTGCTAAGATACCCATAAGGACTGACATATGGTTGGCATAGGAGAAGTTGTGCAATCTTGCAAGGGGCAAATACGGCATTGTGGAATCCTAGAGACCCTCACATGCTAGCAGAGAAGCTTTGTGTCTCCCATTGTGTAACCTGGTGATTTTTTTTTTTTTTACTAGCTGATGCTGTGCGTTGGTGGCACTGAGGACATTGGGGTGATGCCATCAAAATGTTAATGGCGCTCGAGCAGGCACAGCGTTTCACAGCTGTTGGAACAGCTGTGACTGATTAGAATAAAAGCGGCCGTTTCAGAAGGCAAGAAAGGAGATGGCGAGCGCTGAATTGCCGTTGCTGTAACAAAAACGTGGGGAGCAGAAAGCCAGAATGGAACAAGTTCAGCCCCATAAAAGCCAGTGGCCGATTTACGGCGAGTGGCACAGGCCATGCTGTTCCTAATTATCAGGCCTTCATCGCATGGGCTGCCTGTATTTTTCATTAAGGCTTCTTTGTTAAAGCTTCCTCTTTCAGTTTCATCTTGTTAAATTGAATTGCTTGGCCTTCATTAATACAAATGCAACAGGAACTGAATGTTTCCCAGTGTCCCTGCTGGATTCATCCTTGCTAATTTCGCACCATTTTTACATCTGTGCTTGGTGGTTTGAAGGCTTCACTGGGCTGTTAACATACAGTATGCTTGCTGGGGTCCAAGGATGTTCAACAGGAGCAGCCAAAAATGTCCCATCTGTCGCTCAATAGATCGGTCAACTGTTCTCACATGGCAAGCACCTTCACAATTCCAAAGTTAAGGACAAATTAAAAAATAATTATTAACAACCTATGTGGATTAAAAAACAATGAACTGGGAAATAATGAGGGTGGAGAAGACCTGGAAAGAGCTTCCCACAGTGGTGGCCACTGGATTAGTAATCATGGTGACGAGGCATGTAGTGGCAGCAGAGGTCCATGTACCTCATACTTTGCATCCTGAGACACTGAGGCTATGTTCACACTACTACATCTTCATTTAACTTTCTCCATCCACACTAATACGTGAAAATAAAGCTCTTCATCCACACTGGCATTTTCACATCATTTACACGGGTATCCCTGTCCACACTAAAACAACCGAAAACACATATGACAGGGACATTCACCAATACTGGGCAGGCGCATATCGGTGGAAGGGGGAAGAGGAAGTGTCCTCCTTGAAGGGATAGTTACAATGATAGCCATATTATTTATTGCCAAATACAGCGACTGGTACGTTTTGTGCATTGTATGCAGCATTCAAATTGTATGAAATGCATTTTAGATGCACACAGGGAAGCAACACAACAACCGCCATTAAAAGCAACTCCTCTATGTCCGCCATGTTGGAAAATGTTTTCTTCTGTGAAGGGCCACCAGTCAGAATTAGAGACATTGTTATGACCAGGTCCAAATAATAAGCACAAACAAATCGGAGCTCCTTTAGAGGCTGTGTTTTCAAAACTCTTCATTTTCACCCATCCACACTGCAACTTGAGTCAGCATTTTCAGAAGTATACAGCCCTGGAGAGCATTTTCAACAGTCTCCATTTTGTGGAGTTAAATACATTGGGGGTAGTGTGGACAACAGGTGGAAAAGAAGAATAATGTCTGCATTTTAAAAGGGAAATGTAGTAGTGTGGACATAGCCTGAGAGTTCAAGCTCTTGAGTCAGTGAATCTAGGCCTGTACTGTGATCAAGGATCTCAGACTTCTGATTTCTTGACCTGTTGTGGTCAGTGGGATGCTATGCACCATACTTGGTGGTTATGTGCCAGTATTTGGGTTTTCTCCAAGATGTTGTCTGTTCACTTGATTTTTTTGTCTGCTTCTACTTTTTCCATGGTTCATTCCTTGTAAGAATGTCTTGGAGAGGCTCTCAGATCTTGTGGCATGACCTCCTTTCTTATCTTTATCTTGAGGAAATCTTCATAGTTCCCTGATTGTTGCTGGATGATGCAATGGGTCTCATTGTTGATGACACAGTGGAAGTACAAAATCTCCAGTACAGTTCTTCAGCACCTCATCTCCACTACAGTTTTGCTGTCAAGGTCCAGGATTCACATGCATATAAAAAGATTGATAGGAAATGGGCTTAGAATAATCTGAACTTGACCTTTAGCCTGATCTGTTTGTCTTTTCAGATTCGCCTCAGTTTGACCAGGGATGCTATTGTATGCCCAACTGGTGATACATATGCCTTCTCTGCTGATCATAGAAGCCAGGTACTTGAACTGGCTAATGGTCTCCAACTCCTGCCAATGAGCTGTGATCTCTGTTGTGATTGTTATTCCATCATTTGTCATCAACTTAGCCTTTATGGCATTGATCTCCATGCGGTATTTCGAAGCTGTTTCCTCCAGACGTTTCCCAAGATGGGCAGGCTCAGTTTTAGTTCCTGCCAGCCCATCAATGTCATCTGAAAATCAGAGCTTTTTGATGGTGTGCCCTCCCTACGCTAATGGTACTCTGGTAAGTTTTGAGGGTCCTCAGTCATGATATATATTCAAGAACGATATTAAAAAGCATATGTGATATTAGAAATTCTGCTTCGATTGCTCAAGATTCACATGAGGCTAAAGACATTTGTACCTCAACCAGCAGGCCGCACTGCCAACAAAAATCAAAACACCTCTTTGGAAGAAACCATGCCAGCAAGTGTCTGTCAGTTCTTCTGCCAGCTTGGCCTCAGAGAGCCTGTTGACCATCTGGCTCATGGGTCTTTAAAGGCCAAGAAGAGGCAAGAGCAGATCGTTATGCTGGGAGAGACTTCCTGCCAGAAATGACAGATTGTCATCATTTCTCCAGCTCGCACTTCATCAGGCTATCATTTACTAAACTTCTCTCACATAAAGATTCAAGCTGATCTCAAACATGGTAGCCAGGCCAGTATCTGGGTGAATATGACACGCAGGTTTAGGTTGATCATAGGGATAATGCCCAAAGAACCAGACTCTTTATAGGATCAAGGGGAGTAATACAAAGTTTATGATACTATCATTTGTGTCCCTGCAGTTGTGGGGATGGTGGAGGGGGCTTCCAACGTATGATCCACTTGGTTCTAGTTCACAGCAATAATTTCAAGGGTGATTTGAACCACACACCAACAAACATCCTTACCCAGCAGCACTGTGACTCCCACCATCAACTCTATGCCTAAGTAAGCTCGTTGACTCCTTTACTTTTGGGACATCAGGTTGGTATCTCCATCATCTTCAGGTGGCTCAAGTGGATGGTGACACTTCATCATCCTTCAGCCATAACACAGGGGCTCCACAGGGCTGTGTGCTGAGATCTCTGCTGTACTCCCTCCTTCCATATGTATGACTGCATGGCTGCACATGACTTTAACATCACGGTCACATTTGTTGATGACAGAGCTCTAACAGCAATGAAGTGTCTTACTTGGATCGGAGAGTTGGTCACAATGGTGTCAGGACAACATTCTTCTCCTGAAAGTCACCAAGGCAAAGGAGTTAACTGTGGACTTTGGGAGAAAACAGCAGAAGTTCTTCCATCCCCTCAGTGTTAACAGCACTCAGGTGGAGAGGTTGGATAGTTTTAGATAAGTTGGTGTCCACATCACAGAGCAACTGACCTGCTCCAAGCACATGGACACCTTGGTAAAGAAAGCATGGCAATGTCTTTACCACCTCAGACGCCCTCTAAGTTATTGAAGAACTTCTATAATTCCACCATTGAAAGTGTTCTGACAGGACGTATTACTGCCTGGACTGGAAAGAGCATGCAGCAGGGACCACAAGGCCTTTTCAGAGAGTGGTGTTGTCAGCTGAACACTTTTTGATCTTCAACAAAACCTTGCTATAGAAAAGGGGGTGGGGGGGCAGTGTTGGTCCTGGAGGGCTGCCGTGGCTGCAGGTGTTTGTTCCAGCCCAGTTTCTTAATGAGAAGTCAATTACTGCTGATGACGCACTTATTGCTCAAATGACATTTTAAAGCTTCATTTTAGTGGTCTCGCTTCTTAAGGTTCTCCCCACCCAATTGCTTATTTCCATCTTAAACAGCAGCATTCACTATCTATATATTTAATTCACTAAGGCAGCCGACCATGGCAGGCAAGACGCAAGACAGAGCCATGCCCGCCAACTCACAGAGCCATGCCCACCAACAATTCACTAAGCAGCCGACCATGGCACGCAAGACAGAGACCATGGGATACGCACGACAGAGCCCCATCCGCCAACTCTAACCCTCCTTCCGCGTCCACCCTCGCTCTCGAGGCATGCACACTGCCTGCTCATGTGCCAGCACGCAAGACCTCATCAAACACCGCTTCAGTTGCTTTTGTCTCTGCTACAGTCCACATGCACCTCTGAACCACGTTGACTTTTCATTGTTCTTTTAGGTTCCGGCTGCTTTGCTATATATAATCCACCAAGTCGCCCGACCATGGGATACGCACGCATGCACACAAGACAGAGCCCCGCCCGCCAACTCTAACACTCCTCCCACGTCCATTACCTTCATATTGTTTTCCTTCTATTTCTGATCCCGTTCAACAAGTATATGGCAACATCGACTTCTCAACTGTGACTCTGGAACAACTCAGTATGCAAGCTATTGTAATAAAGGCACTATATAGCGTCCGACCCAGCACAGACTTACGCAGAGGCACGTATAAAATAAACAGGTTCTTTATTTTTCTTCAACTGGAGGGCACGTCTTCCCCGTAATCCCTCCAGCCACAACACAGTCCCACAAGCACTAATACAACACAAAACAACTGTTTTTCTCTCGACCTTGGCACCACCACTCCTCCCAGGCAACCTCGTCCTCTTCCTCCTAATTCTGGCTCCTGAGTGATGGATGCTGGCCCTTTTTATAGCCCACCTGGAAGTGCTCCAGGGGCTTGATCACCTGCGGCTAATTGCACTTCCAGGTGGGGCTGCAGGGATGTCCAGGTGGGTTCCTGGCTCCATGCAGCACCCCACAGGGTTGTGGAGAACTCCATCTCCCAGGAAACCCTGCGGGAAACTGAGGCACCATCGTCAGCCAGGGAGGCTGCCACCAAGCGTCCCGGGGGAGGTAGTGAGATGTCCATAGCTCCTCCCCCGGAACATATACAGAAGGGGCGTCCCGCCTGTCACACTATATTAAGTGTCCCCAACGAAGACTCGCTACACCTTAATGAACAGGTACTGAAACTTATCCCTACCGACGAAGTAACTTTAACTAGCGTTGACTCCATCGTCACAGACGATCCCGCAGATCAAGTTTCATTCCCCAAAGAATTTCTTAACAGTCTTATTCCCACTGACATGCCTCTGCATAAACTCAAAATTAAAATTGGTTCAGTTGTCATGCTTCTCAGAAACCTCATGCCAGCAAGAAGTCTCTGTGATGGCACCAGACGGACTGTTACCAGCATTCACCGCATTGTACTGACGTGTAAAACTATCGCAGCTCCTACCTCACAAACTGTCCTTATTCCCTGACCCCATCAGATTCAAATTTGCCTTTTACTTTTACACGTAGACAATTTCCTGTTAGATTGGCCTTTGCAATGATAATTAATAAGGTACAGGGACAAACTTTCAAAACGATATGCCTGTATCTGCCAAAACCAGTTTTCACTCAGTCGTATCCTCAAACCCACCCCATTTGGACAACTGTGTCGTTCAGGAAGTGTTCACCCATCAAGAAATAATTATGCTATGCCGAGGGTTGGCTAGTTTTTATTAATATAAAATAATAATAATTTAAGTATTATTAGCAATAAGATACAAAGGACACAGCAGTTCTGCATCTAACTTGTTTCCATTTACACCAGTGTGGATTCATCACGCACGATTTGATTTGTTAAAAAACTTAAGAGAAAAATGTGACAGTCTGAAAATGATCCGTTTTAGGCTTCAAATCATTTGGATGATATCCTCGGAAAGGAAATAAAACAACGATATACAGTAAGAACTTAACATAGCAGACTAACAAGCCATAAGATGAAATAAGGTCTGAGATTGGCAAGGACTGGTTTCTAATTAAGCAATTGGGTTGGAACGAAATCCTGCAGCCACTGTGGCCCTCCAAGACCGACGTTGCCCACCCCTGCTATAGAACTTGGTGAAGGTCTCAATGTGAGCACAATTTGTAACTTCTACCGCACTCTCCTTTGGTTTGATCCTGGAGGCCCACAGCGGCTGCAAATTTTTGCTATCACGCAAACGCTTAATTTAAAGCTAATCCTTCCTGACAACAATTCTTTTTAATTCTATGGCTTATTAGTGTTTTTAAATTAAATTAAATTTAATTGTATTTAAATTACAGATTTTTTTTTCAGACAATAATATCCAAATTATTCTTGGCATAGAGATGATTAGTAATTCTCAGTTTTTTTATTGCATGTTCATCCATTTTTTTCAATTTCTTATATTATGCAATGTTATCTTTTTCTGTGACACTGAGTTCAATATATTTGATTCAATATAACGCTATACTTCAGTCAAAATATAAATCTAAAATATGGTTTCCATATTTTTCAAATGGCATATTGTTGCTATTTTGTGTTTGTGACAGTCTGTCTCATGCACATGGCATTCATTTTGCTGCATTACCCACCATACTAAGTCTGTTAAACCTGCTCATGAGGTGGTCTAAATTGATACGCAACTTTGTTCCCCTTCTCTAAACCCAAGAAGCCCACTGCACCTGTGCTTTGTCTTAGTCCCGGTCTGCTGCTTTGAGTGCTTAGTGTACTGCTTTGAGGCAAAACCCTGAAGTTACCGTACTAAGACCAGATCAGCACGGGACCATCTCAAGATGATCACACACTGCACCTGACCCTCAGGATCTCCATGTTTTCCCTCATCTTCACATTGCTAGTAAGTGATCACAATTAAAGGTCCTCAGATGTCCAGATTGACTCCCTACAGGGTCCCAGGGCTGTGTGTGCACCACCAGAGTCTCAAGGGCCACCTGCAATCCTTCTGCTTACATGCTGTCCCACTGGGCTCCCAGTATGCATTCCTAAATGCCCATCTCCACATGTAGCTCATGTATGGCCACCTTGGCATCCTCTTCTCCTGTCCTCCGTTCATCCCCTGTCAGACATCCCCACCATTTCTTGAAAATGGGTTTTCTTGTGCTCCCTCCCGTCTCTAGTTTTGCCAGTACTTTAGTTTACAATACATTTACCATCAGCAGAGATTTATTTCCATTTTTTCCCTCTTTCTTTTAAATCAGTCTTCGTTTCCAAGACACAGCGATTGAGTCATTTTCTAAACATACTCCACGTGGACAGGCCCTGAAGCGTAACCACAACACACAAACACTTCCCTTTGTTTTATATTGGATTGGCTCAACCCACAGCAAACCTAATATGGCAAAGCCAGTAAAAAGAAGTGATAATAAAAGCAATTAGACACATATGGAAGTCAGACTGTAACTGCTTTCTAATCTTAGGAAATTAAATTGCATCTCACGCGAGCGCATACACTCGCACACACACATGTGCTTATGCATTCACAGAATTGCCTTGTGCGGGTCTGCAGAAGCTCTTGATGGAAACATCTCTGTGACCACAACATCCTGTGTACAAGCAGAGATCGAAACTTGAGCGTCGTCGAGTGTTCTGTCAGCAGGGGATCTCTCCACCGAGTTGGCAGCCGGCGAAAATGGAAATGTGCTCGTGTGGAGGAAGCAGTAATGACAGGCCGAGAAAGTAACCCTCTAGGGACTAGCATCAATGCTGCAAAACACACTCCCTCTGGGATAATAAATGTCCACCTATCCTAACTTGACCCCACGTCAATCCACTAAGGGGCACTCTCACCTAAAATTGATCTGTTAGTGTGCCATCACTTTATCTCTCTAACAAGATGATGACATGGGGATATGGGTAGGAGATTCAAGCCATCTGAGGCCACAGACAAAGCAGTGGGGTGCTGGGGCAGTAAACACAACTCCCTTTGCCGGTCTGACACTTTCCACAGGTTTAAATGAGTTTTCTGTGTATGCGTTAGTTTAATTACTGACTCCAAACCGGCCCAGTGGTGCATGAGTGTGGTCTGCCGTGAGCTACCATATTATACATGATTGCTTGCTGTCCTGCCCATGGGCACGGACTCGGCGTAAACAATGGGGGTTTAGACATAGGCTACAACAGAGGAAATACTTATAACAGCAATAACAACAATAATAACAAAGGGCAAGAAAAATATTGCTTTTTGGTAATCATCAGAGACTGCAACACACTTTTCTAAATCAGTTTTTCACCGTTTCCAGGTCCACTTTCAGTCTTTTCCAGTCACGTCAACTTTTTGTCTTATGAGTCACGTCAGTTTACAGTGTACCTGCAGGCACTTTTTAGTAAAACGTAAGCACCAGTGAACTAAATGTTTCAATATCTTCATTTTGAAGTCAAATTGGCACACACTGCGGCATAGATATACTGAATGGTGTCAGTCCGCTACCACTGTTTCTTCAAAAACGCTTAGAGCAGGATTTTCTGGTGTACACCGTGACCTGTCATTCCTGCACCCGGCTCCATTTCACATTCTGACTCCCTCAATGTGTTAACGAAGACTCTCTCATTCAATTGCATCTGGTTTTGTTACTGAGGGTTGTAACTCTCTTGTATTTTGTTCTGAGCTCTTCACTTGAGGTGATCTGTTGTGTAGCCTTGTCCTGTAATACTTGTTCCTAAACAGGCCCCCCAAACCGATGTTTCCTTCATTATGGTAACCACTTTTGTAAGTTGCTTTAGATAAAAACAAATAAATGTAAAATGTAAATATAAAAATCTATATATGTCTTTTTTGAAATAAGTGTGAGACTTCCCAGTTTTAATTATTACTAGCCAACCCGCGGCCTACGCCGCATAATTATGTATTGATGGGTGAACACTTCGTGAAAGACACAGTTGTCCAAATGGGGTGGGTTTGAGGATACGACTGTAAGTGAATGCAAAGTTGGAACTCTGGCGAGAGGGCAGGGAAGCGGGTCCGAGAGGTTTCGGGTCCTAACCGTCCAACAACGGGTCGGCACAACCGGTAACAATCCTTCCGCAGGTTCACCTACCAAACCCGTGTTAGGACATTTACATCCTCTAGATAGGCAAGTTTGATCGTCTGACGCCCATTCCACCCCCTGCCATTCTAGTCTGCCGATTTCTTAAGTCATCTCTTAGTCATTGTTCTGTACTCACTGCCTGCTCATGTGTACGCCCCCAACTCCTCACCTGAATTGCTTTTGTCTGTGTACAGTCCACATGCACTTGTGAGTCACGTTGACTGTTCATTTTCCACACACCGCCTCAGTCGCATGCACCTGTGAGTCACGTTCGGGCCGGGTGAGGTTTCCCGTGTTGAGTCCAATTAAGCCAAAGGCTCCACACCTGGTGGTGCCCTTCCGTCAATTCCTTTAAGTTTCAGCTTTGCAACCATACTCCCCCTGGAACCCAAAGACTTGGGTCATGGGAATAACACCGCCGGATCGCCAGTCGGCATAGTGTATGGTCGGAACTATGACGGCATCTGATCTTCTTCGAACCTCCAACTTTCGTTCTTGATTAATGAACACATTCTTGGCAAATGCTTTCGCTCTCGCGCCATGGTCGGCTGTTTAGTGAATTGTTGGTGGGCGGGGCTCTGTGAGTTGGTGGGTGTGGCTGTCTTGCGTGCGTCTTGCTTGCCATGGACTTAGTGAATTATATACAGTGATCCCTCGCTATATCGCGCTTCGCCTTTCGCGGCTTCACTCTATCGCGGATTTTATATGTAAGCATATTTAAATATATATCGCGGATTTTATGCTGGTTCGCGGATTTCTGAGGACAATGGGTCTTTTAATTTCTGGTACATGCTTCCTCAGTTGGTTTGCCCAGTTGATTTCATACAAAGGACGCTATTGGCAGATGGCTGAGAAGCTACCCAACTTACTTTTCTCTGTGTCTCTTGCGCTGACTTTCTCTGATCCTGACGTAGGGGGTGTGAGCAGGGGGGCTGTTCGCACACCTAGACGATACGGACGCTCGTCTAAAAATGCTGAAAGATTATCTTCACGTTGCTACCTTCTGTGTGCAGCTGCTTAGTGAAGCGACATGCTGCACGGTGCTTCACATACTTAAAAGCTCAAATGGCACGTATTGATTTTTCACTCTTTGTTTTTCTCTGTCTCTCTCTCTCTCTCCCTGCTCCTGACGGAGGGGGTGTGAGCTGCCGCCTTCAACAGCTTTGTGCCGCGGTGCTTCGCATACTTAAGCCAAACAGCCCTATTGATTTGTTTGCTTTTCTCTATCTATGTGACATTATCTGCTCCTGACGTGCACTCCTTTGAAGAGGAAGATATGTTTGCATTCTTTTAATTGTGAGACAGAACTGTCATCTCTGTCTTGTCATGGAGCACAGTTTAAACTTTTGAAAAAGAGACAAATGTTTGTTTGCAGTGTTTGAATAACGTTCCTGTCTCTCTACAACCTCCTGTGACCCAAGCATGACAATATAAAAATAACCATATAAACATATGGTTTCTACTTCGCGGATTTTCTTATTTCGCGGGTGGCTCTGGAACGCAACCCCCGCGATGGAGGAGGGATTACTGTATATAGATTATTTTTGTGTGTACTTTAGAAGTGCTTTAGCTTTGGCTGTCCAGAACTTCTTTGCTACAAGCTTTCTGTGTTTTGTGTTTTTAAGAAAAGAAAATAAGTGTCGGCTGTCTGTAACATAACATATCTTAAATGTAATCTAGTAATACATTTTTTCCGGTCAATTTTTTTACAGAATCAATCAGAACCCGCTTAATGCAGTTCATGGTTTTAGGGCCTGGCATCTATCCCAGGAGCACGGTACACAGCCCACTGCACTGCTAACTACAGGACCACCATTCTGCCCTTATTATTTACAAATATAAATATGTGAATGGATGAATGGGTGGATGGAAAAGTAATCGGCACAATCTCCTTCAGAGATTTCCAAGGAAGGAAAAAGAGAGGAAGCCCTTAGAAGTTGACTCTGTCTGTGCCAGGTGGCAACTGGTCAACTGAAGGGCACAGCTGTGTGCTGCCAACCTGTGCCACTGCTCTTTTGTTAAGTGTGTGTGTGTGTGTGTGTGAGAGGGGGGCTGGGCCTTTGATTATTGTGGGTAGCTTGCCAGTGATATTCCTCAGTAATTATCTTGTCGATTTTAAACGATGCCCACTTTGGGTCATAATCCACATGGCCTCCCAGCTCATTGTTGTTTTGTTTCGAGTTCTTAAAAGCTGTGCCTGGAGAATGTGTACTCCACTCTTGATTCATTTCATTTCTAATCAAAGAGCACTTGAAGTTTCCAAGAAGCAGTTCATGGCTTTAATACCAAAGAAAGGAAGGCCCAGGAGTCGATAAAGGTTTTCCCAGGTTTGAATTCTTGTTTTTCTCATCTTCCTTGAGGGTGTCTGTTGTACAAGGTGCCCCTTTCTCTAGTACAAGTAAGCCCGCGATTCGCTAGCGAATTGGAAATCCAAGAATGGCAATCAGTTTCTGTTCCATCCGATATGTGGATGGATGACATATCATGGAGGGTGGGTGCGTCTGGGGAAATGTAATTTAATTACATAAGCATATCTGTAGTAAAGCGGTCTCGTTTTGTGGAGACGTGATTCCGTTGCCTTTGCTGACACCGACTGCTGGCAGAGTGGAGCACAGCACATTCAGTGTACAGGTTGTGGTGTTCGTGTGCCAGCCACTGAGTCTGGGAAGCCGCTGGGTTAGAGTCTGTGACCGTTATGTGATCTATATTACTGGCACGGTGGATTAGAGCAAGGGTAGCTCACAGGTTGTGTTGTTTGGGCGCCACGTACTGACTCTGGGAAGCCGCTGCGTTTTGGGAAGCCGCTGTGTTTGACTCTGGGGCAAGCGCCACGGCGCACTACGTTGTGTTATTTGGGCGCCACCTACTGACTCTGGGAAGCCACCGTGTTTTGGGAAGTCGCTGCGTTTGACTCTGGACTCTGGGGCGGGCGCCAAACTGAATGACAGTTATGTGATCTACATTACTGGCACAGTGGATTAGAGCAAGTCTAGTTTACAGGTGGCGGGCTCGTTGCAGTGCGCGTGACATCCGGTTTACAACCTTCTCGTTTCTGTGTTTTCTGTGGCTGTGTCGTTAGCTATGGGCGGACTCGTTGCAGTGCGGCAGTGCGCGTGCGCTTCGATGTGCCCTGCGTCCATCTGGTTTACAACCTTCGGTTAGTAATATGGATCTCTGGCAGCCAGTGCAAGGTTGAATTTTCCTAAACTCTTTTGAGTCTCTTTGCCAACATAGACTAAGATGATGTGGTTTAAACCACAGGCTGGAGCTTCCATCCTATTTATGACTCAGCGTGTTAGGGCAAGTTAATCTGACAATTTTAACAAATAATCCATAACATGTAAAAAGTGCTTAGGGGTATGTTCAGAACCAAAAGGTTACTTAAATGAAAAATAATGGTGTGCCGGTTGTGAAAAGAGCTTGTAGACTAAGACTAAGTGACCTCCTGAGATATCCAATATGTCAGTTAACTCAAAGGCATTAATGACTGCACCCTATGAATGACTGGCGCCCTGTTCATCGCTGGTGAGGCTCTGCCCACTCCTGACCCCAAACTGGATTAACTGGAGTGGCCCAACTCCAGGGGGTCATTTAGCCAGATATCATGTCAAGCCCACTCGACCAGCATTGTGGAGAGAGGCAAAGAGTCAATTGCCTCAGGCAGCACTTTGGTCAGGGCAACATTGTCATATAACTTTTTAAATTTTTTTTTAAACATTGCAAAATGATGAAACAAAAAAAAAGTGGTGTGAACTTTAAGAATTACATACACAGCCAGTGTTTACCTTTAAAAATTGGGAGAAATATTTTCATTTTAAACATTTCAAATTTTGGGGAAACAACACCAGCATTGGAGAACCAAGATGGAGGATGAGATTGGTGGCATTTTAACAAAAGTTTTATTGTAACCCCATTTGAGAGATGCTTACAAAGTCAGTTCTTGTTATCCACGCGGCATATGGTCCTGAAACACCCTGTGGGTACAGAAAACGCAGATAATGAAGCATTGATCCTGTGGGAAAAATAGAGTTATGGGAGGACCAGCAGGGGGAATTGGGTCTGGTGATCATGCCGGCCCTTCACTCTCACTCTTTGAGGCTCAGTAATGATCCTTCCACAGATTCACCTTGTTACGAATTTTACTCCCTCCTGTCTGATTGACTGCAGCCAACCATAGCAGGCCTGATCCAAGGACCTCACTAAACCATCCAAATGGGCACAGGGCAGGGACTTAATCAGTGCGAGCTTATGACCCGCACTTACTGGCATTCCTTGTTAGTGGAGATCAACTGCAAGCCCCAGTCCCTGTCATGAACCCCTGTAGGGTTCAATGACTTACCCATGCCTCTTGGCGCCAGGTAGACACATGTTGATCCCTTCAGTGTGGCGAGCGTGCAGCCCGAGAAATCGTAAGGGCATCACAGAGCTCTTATTGCCCAATCTCACGTTTCACTGCTGCATGATAAGCCCCTCAGAATGTTTCTTCTGCTGCACATGGATGTGCATACAACTGCCTGAGGCCCATCCTGCGGCCTGCAGCAAGGACCTTATCTGAGAATAGGAGCGATTAGACTGCGAGGGTCTCGAAATGGGCTACACTTTTATAATAGTGGGAATGGAATCCGCAGTTAGTGAGGATTTACTGTACTTGGACTAAATCAGCTGTAGTCCTGTTAGTGTGTTGGTTATTTTATTTTACCATGTTGGTGTCTCTTTTGCTATACCACTTTGAAGATTATTATTATTATTTAGGTTTTAGCCTAAACTGATTGTGTGGCCTGCGTTAGACTTGGGCTCCCAGTCCGGCCCTGGTTCACCCTGTCCAGTTGTTGTTCCTTTCTTGCACCCAGTGATTGCTGGGATGGGCACCGGCTTTCCTGCAACCCTACCCTGGATAAGCAAGTTAAATAAAGAGATCTATTCAACTTTCTATTGTACATTTTCAAATTTGTGTTTTTATTATTTTAAAGCTATCTTTCTCACTGTTTTACATTTTTTACAAAAATATATTATTATTTTTTTAAGCAATGTTCAGAGAATGCACTGCTACTCAAAGCCTATACTGCAACATGAATTGCATGTGAATTAAGTGTATCATCTCCTGGCCCTGTAAGGATATATAGGGATTGGGGTGAAAGGACAGCAAAAATGTACCTGACTACAGGTGACATTAGCCCTACTGTCACATATACTTTTACATTTTGGGTTCTTTATCACACTAGACCCCAAGCATTTCAGATGCTCCCCTTACTATTTTGATCTGTACTGGAACCCTGATGGATGCCATAAAAGTCTGAATTAGGGTAAGCTGCCCTAATTGGGGGTGTTCTCAAGAAATGTAACGATTAACTTCATGAGGTAGAAGTACAAAATAAACAAGAATAGTTGCGTCAAACATTTTAAAACAATAAAACGTGTGCTTCCATTTGAACATTTGAAGCTTAAATATTCTTGATAGTAATAGAAATTTGCCATTTGCCACCCACTGATAGCAGTCCATAGAGGGCTAAATCCCTTGTAAAGGATCAAAAATAACCTGATTCATTAACACTGACCTTGAAAGAGTCTAAAATGGTACCCCACACACTTACGTTTGAGATTTGTCATTTTTAACCTTCTTAGGACCACCAGTGAAGAATCAGATATCAAAAATATTATTATATTCCTGATCAGCAACCTTGAAGTAGCATTAAACGCCACTCCATATGCCTATATTGCCTGCAAGAGACAAATTCTTCAAGTTAATACTAATGGACCTCAGTTTGCTTAGTGTTTGCAATTGAATGTAATGTAGCCTTAACATAGGGGGTTAAACTGAATATTCCATTGTCTATGTTAGCTCTGGGTGACAGCAGAGTAGCCCTTAGATTGAAGTTCGACAGCTAGAAAGAAACACAAAATGTTAGACAAACAGGCATTAAGGGCACAGAAGTTTCTGACCATTATATGCGTAGGTTCTAATTTGCTATATGTGATTACACATAGAAATCATAAGAAATGTAATCTAAAAACGCAGGTCTAAGCTGATTACCATAGACATTGTTTCCCATGTTCCCTTATTTTTTTTCACTTATTATCGACCGTTTTCCTTATTTTTTGTGTGAATTGTTTGCATTCAATTTCACTAAAATCCTTAAAATGAAGACACTTGGACTGTGTAGTTTTTTAGTTTCTCGTATACAAAGTATAGGGAAAGTATTGTAATCGTCCAAAGATTCCATGTTGAAATTTTGATGAATCTCGATGTTTTAGACCTCCCTGACTTTCTCGTATACGAAGTATAGGGAAAGTATTGGAATCGTTCAAAGGTTTGTTGTCGAGATTTTGATGAATCTCGATGTTTTAGACCTTCCTGAGTCTGAAAATACAGTTTTTGTAAATATGTCTGTGTTTTGGTGTGGGTGTGTGTGTATGTAAACACTGTAACAGTTGAGGCCTGGAGCCACCTCTAACACCCTCAGGTACCACTCTGAACACGAGGTAAAAGTATAATTATTATTTATTTTCTATTATACTGTGCACCAAGCACCCTCCACTCCACACTCATATAAATCACCAATATTCTCTCTCAATTACCGATGCCCATTTCTTTGACATTTTGTGAAAAAGAGTAACTTTGATTCCTTGTATCCAATTAAGGGGTACACCTCTAGGGTCAGTTGATGTGACCTGCACAACATCAAGTCCTTCTGTTCATCTTTGCTGACGACGCCTATTGGTTTGCTCTTGTGAGGGGCGACAGCCATGGGCTGGCATCCTGACCGGGACAGGGCATGATTCATTACCCAATGTAATTAAGGAACATTGGGGGAAGACATTGTATTTGGGGCAATGGTTTCCCCGATACGCTAGATGGCAGCACAACCAGACCAGAACTCGCACATGGGGCAGCCCGGTTGGGTTCCATGGGGGCCTCCAGAGGGAATTGTTGGGATTTGTAACCCCTATTATACAAGCCTTCTGATTGACCTGGATGTACTTCCATCGGGCTATGCCCTGGCACAGGAAATACTCCCAGGTCCAAGATAAAAGGAGCTGCTCTGCCACATCCAGGGAAGGGGAGAGAGGCAACACTTGCCTGAGAGGAGCGGCGGAGAAGTAAGAGAGGGAGAAGAGGAAGAATTTATAATTTTGGTAGTTTATATGGAAAAAGAAGCCTTTTGTAAGGTAGCTGTGAATAAGAAACCTTAGGTTTTCACTGAGGACTTGTGTTTGGGGTTCTGGGCTCTCTGGCACCCCTGTTGTTTACACTCTTTATTATTAGGGTGTGATTTTCTGCCCAAAATGTGGTCTATAAATGGCCTAAAAATGAGGGCCGTAAATAGGGTGGAACCCCACCAATCCTGATGTCTTGCATAACGCAAGACATCAGGATGAGTTAAACAGTTTATCATTTGTAGGGGTTATCTCATAAAAGACGGGACAGGAGACACCAGGCAAAAAAAAATGAAGTTATTTCAAAGTGTCCAGAAGTAATTCTTATGAATGCAATATTGAATAAACCAATGCAGAAAGAAAGTGCTACACCACAGTGGACCGCCAGGAAGTGAGCCACTGCAGCCCAGACGAGTCACCGTAAGAGTTAAAGTAGCAGCTTTCCCTCAAAGTATCACGTCTGGAGTTCTGCTTGAGCAAAACAGGTGTTAAATTGCAGTTTCTTGAGCCGTCCCGCATCAAGAGCGTCTCAGTCAAAACGAAGGAATTTGGCCTGAAGCCCTTGTTACCTGGCAGAGCCTAATTACCCGTACACTTATCAAATAAAAACTGTGCATATTCCAGCACGGTATAATTATAGGCCTCCCCTCGCGCTTAAAAACACAGTTATCCAGCGAGAAGTGTAATCCAGGGAAAATACACTCCCTCCCTAATTAAAGTGAATTAGATTCAGGAAGCTGTTTAGAGGAGACGCGCCAGTGGAAAACCAAGACACCCATGAAGGGAGTTGGGAAAAAAAAAAGAAAAATCAGAGGAAAACGTAATTATATCAGGGTTAGAAGTGAGATCTTAGAAACTCACCCTGCAGGTTCAGCCATGCACAGCTCGGCTCCTCGCCCAGCTTAGCTTTCTTTCAAAGAACATCAGAAATTTGAAAAATTTACCTCAAACGTTCTTTGTTTTATTTTGTGATGCTGCTTACAGGGAAGCTTGAGGCCTCCAGGAGGCATTGCCTTAAAGACGGATGGCAGCATCTTATATTCAAGGTGGCAACTACTGAAAAATACACTCTGCGTCTGTGCGCCAGGGATACCGAAGAGGGTAGTGGACTTGAGGCTGCAGTAGCGGGATGACCACCATTGAGGGCTCATGTGGAAAATACTGTCAGTTGTAAACGTGAAGCCTTACAACGCTTTCCATGTCACTGGCTTCATTTTCTACTAAATGCTTTTTAAACTTGCACAACAAGGAAAACGATTACCCTGCATAATTTTGAAAATAACTGTGTGGCTGCACAGCTTAAAGAGAACATTGGTATGTTGAAGACACTTGAGAAATGGCATGCTCCACAATAGAGGTGAAGACAAAGTTATAGTTGAGACTAGCTGGAAATATCAGAAGACTCGCTGAGAAAACAAAAGACAAAATCCAAAAAGCTAAAACAAAGTGAAAAACAAAGCAAAACGAGACACTAACGGTAAAGTCTTCTCAGAACTGGTGTTACAATTTTCCTGCCATATTGTGATATCCAGTTGCTATCACATGACATCATCAGTGCAGCTGTACGCTGACCACCCCCTTTATTATAAAATTTAACCGAATTCCCTTTCAGTCAAGTTTAAACTCCTCTCCTCAGGACGTAGTCCACTTGTCTCCGCGCTTCTTCCATTCCCGTTCACATTTCTTGTACTTTTTTTATCACCATTTCCACAGCCTCTGGTGTGTTTTTTTCCTGGATTTCTTCCACAGTAGCAAATCTTCTTTCCTTCAGTCTCATTATTAATTGTGAAAGAGAATACGGGATGGGGTGTGTGAAGTAACAACCGCATTGTTTTTGATCAAAAACCTTTTGACTGACCACGTGGTGTGTGCAGGTGCACTGTGATGGTGCAAAATCCAGTTCTGGGTGCGTCACTTCTGCAAGATGTTTTTTCCTGATGCGTTCCCATCGACTCCTCAGCACTTTGATGTAATGTCACTGATTAACAGTCTCTTTATGAATAAGTCTGTCAATGTCAAAAAATGTGATCATCACGGTCTCTTTAAAAAATGTGGTGACCTCACTTCCGGTTTCACATTACTTCCGGCTTTCCAAGATGACATCACCTCCGTCTGACAACAATGACGTCGTTTCCTGCCAACTCACTTCCGTCCACCATTTTGACTCTGTATAAATACGCCATATTTTCTGATCCATGTTGTTGAATGACTGTAAAGTAATTTTACCACATTCTGGCTTTTTTGCATTTCTTGTCCTTTGGACATTATATGGGGACGGTCCCCAACTCTTTATTGTTGTTGTAGAGTACTATTTTTATCACACCAAAAAGACTCAAAGCTGTAATTACTGTCATAGGGGTTTCTATTAAGTACTGAATTAAGGGTCTGAAAACTTATCTGAATGAAAGTTTTCAGTTTTGGATTTATTCATAAATCGGCGAACCTTTCCGAAAACACGTTTTCACTTTGTCAATGCGCGTTATTGAGTGTAGACTGGTGGATCGAAATGGCAATTTTAACAGTTTTAAAATAAAATCTGAAACACAGTAAAATATGAAGAAAGCGAAGAGTTCTGAATACTTTCTGAATCCAATTATGAGATAAACGAGGTGTCATGTTCTTTTTAGGGTCCTTGGTACTGTGGGTTGAAGGCACGTAAGATGTACAAGGGTCCCTGATGGCAACTCCTGAGAAACGGGTTGACTTGGTGGAGGTGCTTGTGCATTAGGGAAAGCAACAGGCCACCACCAAACTTAGATGACCTATTGATTAATAACACCCATTCTGCGGACCTGAAGTTTATTGTTGTGTTGTAATCTACCTTTATGACCATGAAAAGCTTCACTTTTAAACCTTTGTGATGTGTTCGACTGGAATTTGGGGGCTTCATTTCTCACCTTTTGCTGAAATAGGCTGCCTTTGCATGTTTCTTGAAGGAGCACTCACAAATAGGCCCAATCTCTTCCCCAGCCATGAAATCCATTGACTGTCCACCTTTGATTCTGCCGACTCCTTGGCATGCTTCTGGTTGAGGGATCAATGGTCTTATTTATTCCCTTTAGGATTTTGAACACTTTAATGAGGCATAGACGGGCATAATCTCTACTGTTGAATCAGCTCTGTGGTTAGGGTTAGGGTTAGGACAAATCCTATGAAGTGGGTCCTCCCCAGTTCATTATCAGCCTTAGCATTGCTGCTTGCACAGACACAGGCCGGCACCCAAGGAGCCTGAAGACTTGTCCACTCTGCTTAGCTGTTGAACAGTGTCACAAAAACAAGACATACTCAGATGAAGGTTTGGGGCAGCCACCCGTATAATATGGTATCCTGGCTGCAAAGTTGTTTTTTAGCAAATAAACAGCACTGATGTGCATACAACTGAGTCCAAAACAAGACTGAGGAATTAGGAAAAAGGGCAGGGTTTTAAAGGGGAAAAAACAGGAAGTGAGGTCATAAGGATCAGGCCCATGTTCTTTAGCCATTGGTTCGAGCCCAGACGTGATGTCAGAGTGGCCAGAGCCGGTAAGGTCTCCTTCCATTGGCTCGGTCCTGGAAGTGACGTCAAGAGAGCCAGATGGAATCTCCCGGGAATGGTCTACAGGAAAGAGAGAAAAACAGTCCATACACTCTGCCAGCTCCCGGCATGCCTCAGAGCTGCCGTCACTCAAGCCCTTTAGCTGCCTCCCATGCGCACGTGTGTGACAACAGAATGTGTCCATTATTACTCCCAGCTCCTTCTTTTCACTCGCTGGGGTTTGCCAAACTCCTGGAGCCGTTCTAGAGAGAAGCCATCTCCTCTCTTGTCCCCCCCAAGTCCAATACCGAGCAATTCGGACACTGGACATTTACTGCTCCATTCCCTTTGGTGGTGTCTGGTCACTTCTTAGAGTGTCCATCACTCCCCTTTACCCAATCATTTCCTTTTCAATTTTCAGGGGCTTTCTTTTCTTTTACCAGCCCCTCATTAAATAGGGGCCATCTGGATTTGGCCAGTTGCCCTCATTAACCTCAAGGTGTTAGGGTCTTTTTTTTTTTTTTTTTTGCACCTCTGGTCTTCATGTTACATCAGAGTGAACTTTTATGTCTCCAGCTTATTACATCCACCTGGTACCAAGGTACCCCTTGAAAATATCAGTTGTTCTGAAGGGCAGTGGGAGGTCCAGCTATGACTTAGCACTTCTTTGAACAGATAAAATAAAAGGAAACACACGTCTGAATGGTAGGAAGTAGATTATTATTTTTTTTTTTTTGCTCTACATATGTGAATGCCTTTCATCTCTTGCACAACAATCATTTGCACAATTTCCCTTTGACTCAGCACATGCACACAATCGCCACTGAAGAACAACTTCTCCATTCTATCCTTCTTTCAGGGAAGTAAAAAAAAAAAATGCAGACAAGGTTACCCGAGACATTGAGAACACAAGTAAAGCCGCAAAGGAAAGGAGGCCTGCTAATCCAAAGGACTTCTTCATTGAGCTGTTGGCCTTTTTCTGTGAGCGACTCATCTGTTTGATTTGGTTTACTTCACAGCAACCTCATAGCAATGCAAACCTGTAGAAAATGCCAACATCAATGAAATTAAAAATACTGTTGCATCATTAAGACAGCTAAGTGACTAAACATAAATGGTAACAATCGGTTGACCTTAAAAATGGTAAGGAAAATAAAATGAGTGGCAAATATAACAGAGCCAGCTGCAGGGTAGCCTATGAAAATGGCCTCTTTAACTCTATTGCGATAACAGTGATTTACCTAGAATATTGATGTAAAGAAAAAAATGCATTTTAAGCAAAAAAACACAAAACTTTACAGTTCATAACAATGGCAGCCGTCATGAAGGTTAAACACAAAATGGTATTGGCTAAGAAATTAAAGACCTTAAGAGGGTCTATGTCACGATGGTAAAAATGAAGAAATAATTAACAATGCAGAAATAAACATGTTAAAAAGGGAAAGCCACAGTACAGAATCATGACACTCACTCCCAACCATCTATCCACTCATTGTCTGATCCTATTTTTCTCAAAAGAATTATTTAAAATCTGTTCAGTGCAACATGGGTGTTATATCTCGAGAGTCACAGGCTCAGATTCTGAGCTGCTCACTGTCTGTCTGTCCCGTTTCTTCCCACACCTCAAGGATTTCCAGGTTAGTTTGATTGCTTCTGTCATGTGGGGTCGCTATATTGGACCAGCCTCCTCCACTCTTGTCGGTTGGACATTTCCTCACCTGCCACCCCATTCTCCCTTAGATCCCCCCTTCACGCAGTTCATCCACCTTCTCTTCGGTTGCCCTTTTCTCCTCCATCCTGTCACCTCCATTTCTATAATCCTTCTCTCCACATTGTTTAGCTCTCTTCTCATGACATGCCCATACCACTTTAACCTTCTCTCCTGTATTTTGCTTTAAAATTTCCCCAACTTCAACCATGGCTCTGATTCTGTCATTCCTGATCTTATCAAGCTTTTTTAATCCACTCGTCTATCTCAACATCCTAGTTTCTGTAGCTGCCAGTTTCCTTTCATGCCCCTTTTTAACTGCTCAGGTGTCTGATCCATCCAGCAATGCTGTTTTTACTCTTTCCTCTTCACTCTTGCACTGGTTCCTCAGTCACATACTGTAACACCCCGGTATCTTTTTCCAGTTTTTCCAACCTGATTGCATTCTATGTTATTTTGACTGGCATCTCCAAATTGGGTGTGGTTGAGTGAGTGAGTGTGTGGTATAGCGGGTCCGCGGCTCTGAAAAGGTGGCCGATATTTTTTAATAAATAAGTAATTAATTAGCCGGCTCGATCTCTGTGGGTGTGTGTACTCATGCAACTGCAGGAGGTTAGTGGAGTAATTTGGGAGAGACGCACCTACACATGAGAGTGTGGTCTGTCTACATCCCTTCATCAGTGTTCTGCAGTGTATGACTGAAGCGCTGCACCCACAGAGGCAGATAAAAGGGAGCCAGGACATTAAGAAAAGATTCAAAGGGAGCCAGTGCTTGTGGGCAGGTGGACAGAAGAGAAAGTACGAGAGAAGGCAAGCAGCGGGCAGGAAGTCTCTAGAGGAAGTGTGCGGCTGACACTCAGGGGCTGAGCGACCTGGAAGCTGGAGTGACTTGTTCAGTTGGAGCGACTCTGCATGAGTCTAGGAGAAAGGCAGAGGGAGCTGTGGGAGTAATGGCTCAGTGAGGCATCTTGCAGGTGGTGCGCATTCACTGCAGGGACGGGAGTCTGGCGTAGGCGCGGGGTGTTGCCCTGCCATGAGCCACAGATGGCTACGGGGGCCTAAGCTGGGAAGGAAGAGCGCAGAAGGTTGGCTGAACTGTCAGGTGTCTCTTCAGCTGTAAAACCTCATCTGGGTTTAAGCTGAGGAGACGAACGTTGTTAGGTGATGCACCGAGGACTGTATTTTTAAAGGATAGCTACCTGTCTGTGTTCTAACCTCATTTTAATGAATTATTTATGGAATTGTTTTTTAACCTCCACTATCAGTATTTTTTTTTTTTTTTTTATTGAATTGCTAACCGTCCTCCGTGGCTCCACGTAGTAGTGAAACAGGACAGTGAGGGGGGCCCCACCCGGCTCCCTACTCCTGACGTCATGCTTCCCCCTACCCTTGGGCCGCAGCCTCTGTCTCGGATTAGCATGAATATATTGCTCCTGCAAGCGAACTATGATACTTAGCGCGATGGGAGAAGTCGCAAAATCAACCCGAATGTTCAAGCAAATTATAGAAAAAAACCCGATCTAAATCCGTTAAGTAGTTCTCTCGTGAAAAGCGGACAGACGTACAGACAGACAGATGTTGGATTTTATATATATATATATATATATATATATATATATATATATATATATATATATATATATATATATATATATATATATACAGAGATTTTTTGGACACTTTTGCACTTTTATGCACTTACCCCTTGCTTTGTGTGAGTGTCCTCATCCACTGGCTTGGGTATATTATCGACAGTAGCGGTTTCAAAAGGCTCCCAGGATGCAACCACACCGCCACAGAGTGTGGCCTTTGGTGGTCTGGCACCCCATCTGAAATTGGCAACTGCTCCTAAGATTATCTCTTATTGCCATCCAGTCTCAGTACGGGTCAGCATATCACCATCAAGGTCCATAGGGATGTCAGTTCTGCCTTAACCACTAAATGAATAAAGACTTTCTGAATTAACAAAAAAATATGGCAGAACTGATTGCCATCCAGTCTTGGTATGGGTAGGCATATCACCATCAAGGTAGACATAATCTACTGTTTATAGAGATCTCATTTCTGTCTTAACCATTTAACAGAGAAAGAATGTATATTATTATTGGTTAATTTTATGACTTAACAAAAAATATGGTAGAACTGATTGCCATCCAATCCTGGTATGGGTCAAGGTAGACATTTAAAGCAAGTTCTTATTAAATGTGGGTATAATTGAGTTCATGGGTTTCTTTAAGTGAATTGAATACCCAAATTAATTTGACATGGATACCTACAACCGCTGACATGAAGTGATCTGACTCCATCTGAAGTATTGCCACTAACGTCTACATGAAGAAATGCTTTCTGTTTGCTGTTTTCATTTGAGTTGAGGCCACACAGGAGGTTGAGTCACATCAGACTCCATCCATTCATTTTCATAGGCCACCATTACTGATTCCAGGTTATAAAGCAACGTTCGGTGGGGTAACCAGTCTGTTACAGGCAACATTTGGGGGACTTTCTTGGGAATTTTCTGAAAATGTGCAGAATTTATAAGAAATATTTTGGATTAACTGATGTCCTGTGAAGTGCTGATCTATGATGCCAGGCTTTGGAGGAGAATGGCAGATTTTGTTTAACACAGTGACCTCCTATTTCTTTCATTGTGATGTCATTTCTCATGTGATTTTTGCTGTGATGAAGCATCCTCTGTGATTTCTTGCACTTGCACTCTTTCATTCATCTTCTTGCTATGAAGAATCACTCATGAAGGTGCTATGAAATCCAAAGACTGATCAACTTTAGAGAGGGAAGGACCCAATACGTTTGTATTCTTACACTGATGTGTGTGTTCCCTGTCATGGGCGACACCCATAAGCCCCTTCACTACTGACGCAGAACGTGAAGAGACATGTCACAGAGACACCTCCCATACAACGGAGGATGGGCCCAGGCAGCGAAACGCCATAGCAGAACTTGACAGGCCGCATACCTGGCAGGCTGACTGAGAAGTTGTATTCTTGCAAAGGCTTTAATTGCAGGTTGCAACGTAAGCAGCAAGGCAGAAAATTCTGCTCAGGCCCTGGAGGCACAGCAGGCTTTGCGTGCAAGATAAGCTGCTCGAGTGTGACTGGACTGACAGGTAAACTGTGGGTGAAATTGTAGAAGACATGAGGGAGGATCCAGTCTGGAAAATGGGACAGGATGTGTGGTGACTTCTGAACTGCGATTCCAAAAAACATCAATAATCAAACACTAATGGAGACGTATGCTTAGGAAACAAGACTGATACCATTATAACTCAACTGTGGTTGATAACAGTGTTATTACAAACAATTTTGTATAGAAATGTTCTCTTTTTGAAGTTCATATTTGAATTTGCATAATCCACGTTATCCTGCCCCTCTTCAAGGCTGTTCCTGAAGGTTTCCTCATAAAATCCTCCACCCTCCTCACATGGGTCCATGCTGAAGCATTCCTGCTTATCTAGGATCATGCTAAACTTGCATAGCTCACTCTGGTTCAAAGAGTCATCACCAAATATCAACTCTTTCTTTTCGTGTGGCCTCCAACCTTCAGGCACACTGGTTGATTTAATGGAGGCAATGGGGAAAGTACTGGCGATTGCTAGTCGCTCTTATTTTGAAATTATTGGAGTTGGGATGGTCATCATGACTTGTAATTGCTTTACCCCACTAATGGCCACTGTAGTGGTTTAGAACCAACCAGTCACTTTTCAGACAACTGGATGTCTGAGATATCAAAGCTGGCTGTGTGTTTGAAGGTTTGAGGGAAAGACTGAGGAGAATCTCATATTTAACTGACAACAACACATTCTGAAATCATGTCAGTCCAGTTAATGGTGGGGATGGGCTTGTGCCTGTCCTGGCAGCATCAGACACAATCCCTAAACCGGGTGAAGGGCTGTTGCTGGACCCACCTGTGGTCACACCTAAACACTCACACTGAAAAAGATCTCTCCTCTGCCTTGACGCGGCCAACCACCAGATCCTCCTTGCCAATCTCTCAGACTTTGGCATCACTAATACTGCTCTAAGGTGCTTTGGGTCCTACCTCTTGGGTGTGTCCTGGCATGGTTTCGTATCTGGCAGGGTATGCAGCACAACCTCTGGTCCAGGCTTTTGTCTTGTCACGTCTTGACTACTGCAGCTCCCTGCTGGAAGAAGTACCGGCAGGTTTCACCAAAATGCAAAATACAGCCACATGTGCTGTATTTAACCAGCTGAGGTGGACACATGTCTCTCATCTTCTCAGATCACTGTGTTGTCTCCCTGTTGCAGCTCATATCAAGTTCAAATCCTTGATGCTTGTCTACAGAGTGGTCAACGGGTTTATATTTGAGAGAGAGAGACCCTTGTGCGGTCCTGTGCTCCTTCTCACTTACCTAGTTCTGCTGACAAACGGCATCTGGTGATGCCACCTCCCCCGTCATCAAATGTCAGTCCAGGCTCGTTTCTTCTGTACATCATACCTGGTGGAATGAGCTGCTCACCTCCATTCGAAATTCGGACTCCCTCAATGTGTTTAAGAAGTATTTGAAGACTCTCTTGTTTGATGAATTTCTATCTAACTGATATAAGTTTGTAGCAGTGCTACCGTGGGGAGAACTTCACTTCCCAGCAGCCCAAGGGGGCTACCTGCATAGGATGATGGGAACGGAAGTAGGGGTTGCTGGGGACGAAAGAGGCCAGCGGAAAACTTGAAAAGCCTGACGGAGCAACGGGAGATTGGTATTTTTATGTTCCTGTCCAATATGTCATCTGAAACGTCAATTGAGCCCTGAATCGTTTCCCGTTAAGATGAATGGACTGTCTCGTGTCTGCCTGTCATGTGTATAGTGGTGGATTAATCGTTGTGCTTCTTCAAAAGGAGCGCTCCTGCGAATCTCACCCCTCGCCACTCAGGACTACCGGTAGGACTGTTTCACTCATTTACTACTGAAGCTGTTCTCGGGATTTTCATCTTCACACCAAACCATTTCACTTGTTTTTGCCGTATTGGACTGTATAAGGGCATTGCCGTGAGCGTTTATTGTGGTGGTTTGTTTCTGTTTATTATACATCACCGCAAGGGGACTGGGTGGGATTATTTATATTTCGTTTATTAATGGTTAATACATTCTTTAATTGTTTTATAACCTGTCGTTTTTTTGTCTCTGATTGTGAGTGCATGTGGGCCGGCCCAAGGCTGGGTACATCCCTGGAATCTCCACCAAAAAAATAAATAAATCGCCGTCTCATCAACGGTGTGAATCTTAGTGGCACCTGACCGCTGCAAGTTGTTAGTTTTTATCATCTAGGATGTGTAACTGTGATGGTCAATTTTGTGCCTTTGTCCTATAACACTTATTCCCAAAATGTCTCACAGACTCGATTATGTTGACCTTCTTTGTAAAGAGCTTTGGATAAAAGTGTCTACTAAGCAAACAAATAAAAATGTAAAAAGAACCAATTGAGAATCACCAGTTAACTGAGCCTGCACATCTTTGTAATATGGGAGGAGAGCCCAGGTGGACAGGGAGAGAACATGTAGACTCGTCACATATAGAAACTGGGAGCAGGCTGGAGGCCATTATGAAAACTGACAAAAAAAAAAAAATTCCCTCTGCTCCATAATTGCTGCCTGCTCTTTGACCTTCATCAGATTGACATTTACTGCTTTGTTTAACAAGGAAGCATGCAAAGGCCACAACTCTTCATACTTTCTGGAAAAAAAAAGAAAGAAATAAAACAAAAAGTCCCTGACTTCATCTGCTGCCTATTAAAATGTTTTGCTGGAGTCCCCCTTCTCTGTCTCTTGTGTGTTAATTAGAATTCTGCCGCTCATTCTCTTGTGTTTACTGACCGGGCTGAGTGATCTCCTGAAATCAGACCATTAGGAAACTTCACTGGGCGCCTGCTTAACCCGTGGCATGCCAGAGGACTGGGAGGCTCAGGTCAGCTCTTCTTTGCTGGCTTGTTATTCATTTGACTCAACAACTCATTCATTCATTCGTTTTTCTGTTGTTTCTTTCATTCATTGTCTGAATCACCTTTCAACAAAGGCCTCATCACTTTTTATAATCCACATTATTCTATCTGAAAGGTAACCATAACACCCTTATCCTCTGGCACGATGCTCCACAACTGGCTTCTGAATGAAATGCTTTGCTCGAAATGAAATGAATAAACAAATCGCAAAATAAACACCAATGTGCCTAAGAGCTGCAGGATTCCCGAGGCAAGCAAAGCGTCTGCTCGAAGTTGTGACTGTGCAGTTCTGCAGCAGACACAAACTTGAGAAACGTTTGCCCAGAATTACACGAAGCAGGTACTTTAATTGAAGGACTGCTGAATTCGTCATCAGGAATCTGGGTCTGAGGCGTCTGCTGTAAATGTAGTGTCACACACGTGCAAGTAGGAGGCAGCTAAAGGGCCTGAGTAATTGGAATAAAACATCTGACCGGGGTGGCGGGGGCAGAGTGCGCTGACTGTCTTTCTCAGTTCCCTGCAGACATTTCAAGGTTCCAGTGCCTCCGAAGACATCACTTCCGGTGCCAACCCCTTTGCTAAAGTAACTTCCGGTCCAGAAGACATCACTTCTGATTCCGGCCCTTTTGCTGACGTCACTTCCTTTACGGGCCTTTAAAGCCTCCATCTTTGTCTCAGATAATCAGTTGTGTTTTAGACTCTGTTCTACAGTATGCACATCGTGCTACTCAAATTAAACTTTTGCAGCCGGGAAAACAATATACGGGTGGCTGCCCCAAATCTTTATGATGTCTTTGACTCTTTATTGTGACAGTAGTAAAGACAATTCTTGTTGTCCGCGACGGTTACATTCCTGAGAAAACCGTGCAGAAACGGAAACCCTGGATACTGAAGCGTTAATCCTATCCGGAAGATGGGGGTCAGGTACTGATGCAACTCATTACCGTAAACATATAATTTCATGCATCAAAAATCAACTAAGCTCATCATGATGCTTCTGTTCTTAAAGCCATGTCAGATTATGTGACTTTTCCAGCGATTTTCAGTCGTACCTTCATTTACTTAATTTTAACGAGTCACCTGTGATCCCATGAAGCCACTCACCTAATGTGACATACCCGATGACTCACTTGAGCTAGTCTGCAACTGGCTCCGACCAGTTTGATTTTGTTTTTAGCCGTAGAGGTGGGCTCTGTGAGCATAAGAGCTGACAACCAATGAATGCTCATCCAGAAGTACAATGCATAGAATATGAGGCTTTGAGACCATGAGGCTTTGCACCTGACAAAAAGAATAGAAGAAGCTTGTCTGTCTAATGTCATATGAAGAATAAACTGAGGTTAAACACGCCATACCTGTTAACCCTTCGTACAACAGCGGCTTTGTCTAGAAGTTCTGGAAGTGTGACATGGGCAGCGATTTTCAGCTGTTTAAATTAACATGGTCTGGCGACAAGATAAATGACTGTAGGCAGCAAATCTGACATACCTCATGACTAGAAGTTGCGTAACATGATGTCGGCTTTAGGAGCACTTGGCAAAGCACTTTCATCAGTACTTAGCTCTACTATCACTGTTGACATGGAATACATTTATCTCAAGAACAGCATAAAACACTGAGAACAAGTGGAATATTATCAGAACACTGAGACTTGTTGACACCACAGAGACTGATAGAACAAGAGCACACCTTCTAGTGGTGGAGCTCGTGTCACTGCTGTCTGATTGGCTCTCCATATTTTTGTTCTTCTATGCATGGCAAGTAGACTGCAGGTGTCGCGAAATGGGTTACACTTTTATAGAAGAGGATAAGTTAATCTGTGGGGACAGAATTTGCGGATAGTAAGAATGGATGAAAATTTTCGTTAGCTCTATCATAGTTTCACCAATCAAAATGAAGTATTTGGTAGTGTTCACCCTCTCCATGACAGTTTTCATTTCATTGTGTATTTTGAGTCGTGAGTGTTATCACTGAAATAAAGAAAAATGAAGAAATAATGCAATCGATTCATAAACAAACTCACTCCATTCTTGCCTAGCGAGATCAGGGTCATGAGGAAGCTGAAGCCCATCCCAACAAGTGTCGGGAACAAGGTAGGAACAATCCCTGGATGGTGTGCCAGCCTACCGCTTGTTCACCACACACGCTCACACTAGAGGCAGACAGTGTGCGGTAGTAGGTAAGTCACTTTAACCGCTTGTTAAAAGACATGGTCTTGGATAAAGGCATCAGCCAAATAAATACATGCAAAGTTTAGCGTTGGCCAGTCTACCAAACCTACTTATCTGTGGGCTGGTGGACCCCCAGAGAAACTCGGGAAGGAGAACTCGCAATGTGAACGTGGCAGTCTACCTCTGCGCCACCGGGCATCAAGAGGTTGTTAACAAAAACATATTTCATGAAGCATTTTATATGAAATGCTCACATATTGTTGTGTTTTAATGTATTTCGTGCCACCTTTTTACAATACCTTTTTTGTGGATTCATTTATTTCATTTTATATTCCGCGATAAACGCCAAGCAGGTAGCTACCGCCACAGGTGGAGTTTGACATTTAGACTTGGGAGGGCCAGACGAACCATAAAAAATAATTGCATTTCTTTCAGTCTCAGCTGTACTGCCACATACTTACCTCACCTCCCATGTCACACAGGGGAAATTGCTTGTAATATACACTTACTGTACAATATGCACCTATATGAACACATTTAAAACTAAAAAATACCATTAGTGATTCTTAAATGACAGAAAAGGTTGCTTTTAAAAGTTTGCTTGTCTACATATTGTGAGCGTAACAAAATAAGCACTTTTTTATTTTAACAAGTTAGAAAATGGATGCTGTCACACACGTGCGATTGAGAGACAACTGAAAGGCCTTAAGAATAGTAGTACCACGCCAGACCAGGAGGTGGCGAGATGCACTAACTCTCTTTCTCAATCTTCTGCAAACCATCCACGGGAAATCTTGCCAGGTTCTGGTGCCATGGATGACGTCACTTCCGGTACCAGTCCTACGGACAAGGTCACTCCCGGTCCCGAATACGTAACTTCCGGTTCCAATGACGTCACTTCCTGTCTCAGACTTTAAAGCTGCCATCTTTTCATTTTACAATCACTTCTGTTTTGGACTCAAACCTGTGAACATTACAACCGATTCAACCCATTTTCAGCCAAGGCACGATATTTGGGTGGCTGCCTCAAACCTTTTTGATGTCCGTGGTCTGCTTTTGTGACAATGCCTAGTGTAACATTTGGGTACGACTTAGTTAACTGATTTAAAAGCTGAAGCGTTTTTAATTATGTACTTGCTTTGTTAAAGAGACAGATATCCCCCTTTTGTCGCAGTGGTTGGTGCGACGTGTAATGGCCACTCCACTGTTTGTTCTGTATAAACATCAGCCCCGGCACTACGCACACTGCCGTTTCAGTCACTTGTGCTGACACCTGAGTGTAAGTGCCAATCTTAGAAAGTTAATGCTTTAAGTTAAATTCATATTAGTGTTTGCTTAATTTGAATAGAATAGAATTTTCTTTCATTGCCATAGACAAAGGTACAGCCTTTTACCCCTTGTAAGTTAACAAGAGATAGAACTTTCTTGCTATAACTGAGATACAGCGTGTTAATTGAGTCAGTTGCTGTTTAGAACAGGTCCCAGTGCTAGGACGGACTGAAAAACCCATTTGCAATATGAAAATGGGATAAGCATACGGTTGTCTGAACGTTTAGAAATGGTTCAATAGTATAAGCAAACTTAAATAAGTGAAACAAGATTTATAAGCTTTAAACAGAACTTACCTTAAACAAGAACTTTTCTTTTCTTGCAATACCAATTTTTCCTCTGTTTTTTTCTGTTTTACTTTGAATTTACTCTGAAAACGCAGCTACACTGAGGATATGTCTGAGCGGCTATAAAAAAGGAATATGCAAGTGGCTGAAACAGTACACTAATCTGTCTTTGAAATTGTACAGAGTGCTTCTTGAACCGTTTTAAGTGTAGGCCAAGTGCAAGTGATAGTTGCTTAGGACAGCACAGACTATTAGTATTCGTTGATCCATGCACCCCCTAAACCCGCTTATCTGGTGGAGAGGGCTGGCAGCTGGAGCCTATCCCAGCAAGCAATGGGAATAGGCAGGTACCAATGCCGGACAGGGCGCCAGCCCCTCACAGGTCGAACACACACACAAACACAACAGGGGATGATTTAGCATCAGCAATTTACCTAACATGCATTTCTTAGGACTGTGAGATGTTGTCTCATTGAAGCCAGATGTGTAATATATATGCCGAACTTCAGCGAGACGTTCACTCATTTTGCTTAAAAGTGGGTGGGAACAAATAGGTCTAAACCAGGGGTGTCAAACTCCTGGAGGGCCGCAGTGGCTGCAGGTTTTCATTCGAACCCTTGTCCTAATCAGTGACCAGTTTTCACTGCTAATTAAATTCTTTTTCCCTTCATGTTAATTGCCCTGTTTTTAAGGATTCAGTGCTCTGAATTGATTCTTTTCTTCATTAAATGACTGCCAAACAGAAATGAGACGTGAAACGAGCCACAGTCTCACAGATTGTAATATGGGATTGCATTTCTGTTACATTCCAAGAGCAACACAAATGCCATCCTACTTTTATTCGACTTGTAAAGTAACTCATTCCTAGTGTCACGCATGCGCGTCAGAGGGTCACCCTTCGAGGTCCTTCCAGGTATGTGATACAACCCCGAGCCGAGAGGGGGCACTGCTGCTAAATGTCTTGTGTTCTTCCTTCGCAGTGCAGAGAAACTGCCCAGTCTGACTCTGCCCCTTCTGGTCCCTGGGCCATAAAAGCACAACCGCCCCGAATGAGGTTTCACTTCTTGTCCAAGTGACCTGAGCAAAGGAGCTCCACATCCTAACAATAACTGAAGAAGCCACTCGGATCCACTTAGCCACAGTGTTATGGTGGTGGCAGCGGTTTTGTTTCTTTTGAATGCCATCGTGCAGAGTTTATATTCAAACCTTTAAATGGGAATGGCCAGGTTGGTACCTTAAAAAAATGATCTGTGTATCAGCCTGTCATTCCCTGGGATGAGCGCACTATACATAAGTGACATTTATTTAAATGTAAGTTCATTCAAATTGAATTATTCATTTTTGTTTTTACAATTTGACTTCCTCAGATTCACAAAGCATTTATGCCATAAAACAAAGAGAAATGCTGTCAGCACAGGCAGTGTCTAGGTTTATGCATTGTCCTGTTCTAATCACTTTCTGATTGTATTTACTTTGAAGGGAGTCTACTGAAAAAAGAAAAGATTGTCAGGAGTCGACGTTAAAGAAAATTTCTGAATACTTATTATTTGGCTCTTTTAGTCATTCATTATTCATTCTGTGGGAAGTGCACATATGTCAGCTCTTATCATGTTGGCTGTGCCCATTCTTCAATATTTGCAGTAATAGGGGAGCTGTAGCCATCTTTCACTATTCGTTTGTCTTGGCTGTGTCCATGATTTAATATCCAAAAGGCGAGCTTGGGACATTTTCATTGTTCAGTGTTCTATATGTGGGCAATGACCATCCTTTAGTATTGGCAATGTCTGCTGTGGCCATTCTTCAACTAGGGCCATACTTCCATTTATATTTTGATGTCACTCATGTCATTACAGGAGTGCTTGGTGTCTGGACACTGTGCTCAAAGCTACACCAGCTTGAATTGCTAATGTACATCTGAAGCACGTATCCTTGGGATGTGAAAGGAAACACGAGTGCACTGTGAAAACTTAAAAGAACATGCGGAACAAGGAATGGAACCAATGCCCTTGAAGTTTGGCAGAACAGTCGTCACCATGCCACTGTGTGCCATCCTGCTCTTTCATCATTAAATTCGGTAACTTTATAATATTTACAATGTAGACCATGCCCATCTTGGAACACTGCACATGTGGAATGTTCCCATCTTGTAATGTTCCAAGTGTGAGCTGTGCCCGTTTTTGCTTTGCGTCCTCCCCCACCATAACCTATCATCTATGGGGGAGAAGTGATAGCTTTAGATTCATCAAAAATTTTAATCTTCAGTTTTTGACGGAGCTCGATGTTTTAGGATCCCCTGATACCGAAAACACTGATATCTCAATGATGGGTGTGCGTCTGCCTGTGTGTCAGCATCTAGAGCTAAAAACGCTGGATGGAAAAATACCAAACTCAAAACTTAAGCCTGTTATGAGATGACTGATTAGTTTTTGAACCAAATCGTACAAGAGAAAGAGGCACTCTAGAGGAACCCTCAAATACCATAATTCTGCAATTGATTATGAATTCTTCTCATCAATTGCTATCAAAAATTACTTAATTATGATCAGAAATATCAGCATGAGAATGCGGTAAATAATTACTGAAATGTTATAGAATAGTTTGGGTAACTTGGTTTCTAGGGCACAAAGCCTACTAATGCTCACGTCTGAATTTTTTGTTATTCAATTTATCAAGTTGTAACAAGGCTACATAGGTTAAAATCTGGTTTGCTTCCTTCTTTACTGTTGGCACTACATTACAAGAACTTGAGAATGCTGAAGGAGAATCCATTCAGGTTTAGTAGTGGATAGCTAATTTGTAAGACCCTCCAGGGTCTCCAGCTGCAGGCCTAATGTTACTATGACTACCGGGGCAGGAAATGGGATCTTTTAGCAAAATACTTTTTTTTTAAAAAGATGACTGTTAACCAAGAGTAGGGAGGAGAAAGAAAGGAGCAAAACAAAGGGAGACAGTGGAAGTGAACTTCACCATGGACGTCTGCTATTTGTGGGGTGACCACACAGATGATAGAAGTGGCGAGGTGAATACTCAAGAAGATGTGTGGGTTCCGGTGTACGGCCTGATGGTTCTCTGATTGATTCTGTTGGTGAGTTGGACTCGATCTCTGTTCTTCAGAATACCGTGTAATCAGCCATACCCATCTGCTGACTGTTTTCTTACATCTTTCAGGGAGAATCTTTAAGATAGGATATTCATTGTCATTTCATAATATCTCTATTTAATCATTCCCCTTCTTCTATTATGTACACTTTTGAATATTTGTATCCCTTATGTGTTTGTACATCGTACAGGGGATAATGTGTTTGGTCAGGGGGAAGGGCATCCATGGGAAATGTGATCACTCATCAAGCACCCTGTCACCTTTTTATGTCAGGTCAGGTCAGGTTGGGGAGCCTGCACTGGTACAGCGCGTTGCCACACTCACCACATGACGAAACAGCTCAGGATCCCGGTTGACAACTCTCCTTGCAGAGACGTAATCCAGTCTCACCCTCCAGAAATGATCATATATCTGCTGCAGCCAGGTGTTACGTGGGCGTCCTCTTGGCCTGGTCCAGTTGTTCGGGTCCTCAACAATGAGGATCCTGCAAAGCCGAGTCACCCTCGGGGAATCACATGGCTATAGTGCCGTAACTGATGCTTCCTCACAATGCAGGTAATGTGCCTCATTCGAGACTCCGTGAGCAACTGCTCATTCGACACAAAATCAAACCAGCAGTACCCAAGGGTTCTCTGAAAACGCACAGTACAGAAGGAGTCCTTTCTTCGTCTCAGGTCACTGAATAGCGTCCATGTCTCACAACCATTTTACCAGTGTGAGAATGTGAGAGAATAATTTAGAGGTAACAATAGTTAAGTATTTAGGTTTGCAGTGCCCACTGAAATATATAAGCATTTGTTTTAGAAATGTCGTGAAGAGAACTACTGAAATGGTTATGCAAGTAAAAGACAAGAATATACTAGTAGAATGGTTGATATCATACACAAAATGTACAAGAAGATGATTTAGAGATCAGCAAAAATCCTGTAAACAACAAGACTGGACAGTTGTCAGATACACAGAGATTTCAAGGGTAACAGCTGCAACCTAAGAGATACGAGAAGAACAAAAGTGTAGTAGAATGGACTTTTATTTAGTTATTTGGGTGTAAGCCAATAAACCAATCATAGTAAATGTATGCATTAGTCAACACTGTTATGTAAATTCAGTTGTTTATAAACTGGATCTCTGCCCTTATTTCTTTCATCATTCAGTAATAGGCTACTGCGATGAATTCTCCCTTTTTAGCATTTGCTGAGGAGTAAATAAAAGAAGCAATGGACAAGCTTCCTCCTGCCTGGTTCCTGACTCAAAGAGGTTTTATCAAACTTAACCTAGAAGAGGACATGTTTCTTTCTTTAAATAATACTAGGGGGCTCTGCCCCCTGCTCGCTTCGCTCGCCCACCCCAATGTTTGGTTTACAGGATATACAATTTAAAGAGATTGTTATTTTCATGTGAATTATTACTTATGCATTATTTTCACTTTTACTTTAAAAACTTTTGTAAAAACAATACTTGTCCTTTATTTCCGTGCGTGGTTACATCTTTTTCTCACAAGACATATAACGCTGCTCGTGTTGTGAAGGGGGGGGGAGGGCGGCTGAACGCACACTAAGGATATGCCGTCGGATCATTTGCTGTCTTTTTGCTGCTTGCGAGCTGCCTGTTCTGCTTCTCTCATGTCGCTGTTTTAAGAGCAGGGAGCACATGATGCGTGTCTGCCAAAAGCAATCCAACAACTGCTAGGTTAGATGTCTGTGGACTTGTTTTAAATGATGGCTCACTGCCTTGTCTCATGTGACGTTGTAAAAACAATAATTGGCCTTTTATTTCCGGACACGGACACAGGACGTATAAAGCTGCTTGCGTTGTGAGGGGGGGGGGGGGGGGGGGAAGCTGCTGTCATGCTGCCCATTGATCATTTTAAAGCCTGTACAGCCGTTGTCCTTTTTGCCACTTCGTGTCTCTGCTGCTCGTGTTGTGATTCCTTCTCCGTGATCATAAATATACACCTGACCAAATTGTGTTTCCTTTAAATTAAACTTGTCGTTGCTTTAACTGTTGCGGGACCACAGATTCTCATAGTGTATGTTCCATTATTATGTAAATCTACGTTTTGTGCATTGAATGATGCGAAGGCGCAAAGACTTTGTTTTCTGCTCTTTGCCTTTTATTTCTGACCTCGCTTTGTCCTGCTATTTTTTCAATTACACCTGGTCCTGATGATTAATTTCCTTTTGTTTGCGCTAATGCGATCTTTTAGTCGTCGACATTTCATTTATAACGTATTGTCCTTTATACGCTTTATATGCACTGAGACCCCTGGTGTACTGCGTGCCTTTGCACTACTGATTTTTTTGCTGGCTGTGCTCTGATATTGCTTGTAAGTAGGGCGTGTCTTGCAAGAATCTCATGTTCTCTATCCCCGCGAGACGCTCCGTGGCCATTCTCTTTCGTGTCACGGTCTTTTATTTGTCTTCCGTGATCTTAACGTGAAGATCATGTATCGTCTCCTAGTCATTCCCTCCCACAGGATTTTTTTTTATAATAGAGAGATGTTGATTTCTTCCACAGTATTAAAGTCTGAACAAGTTGGACTGCATTGACATGAATGACCATTTTACTGAAACAAACCCCTGGCAGGGCGCCAGCCCACCGCAGTGTGCACACACGCACACACAGACACACATCCACACACCAAACACACACTAGGGACAATTTAGAATTGCCAGTGCACATAACCTGCATGTCTTTGGACTGTGGGAGGAAACCAGAGTACCTGGAGGAAACCCACGCAGACATGGGGAGAACATGCAAATCCAGGTCTCCTAACTGCAAGGCAGCAGCACTACCACTGCACCACTGTGCCGCCCCTTTCCAGGTTTGTAAAGTTTAAAGCAAATGTGAATGACATTTCACTGTCAGTCACCCATCCAGACCCACTCATCTTGAGAATGGCTACTTTTATATGTCCCTCTTTGATTATTCCGTTAGTCAGTGGTACCCATTCTTCATGTTCATCCTTCATTATCATTCGCATTATTCACTATATGGGTGAAACATCTTTCTTTGTTCATTACATGGGTAATTTTCCATTATTAAATATCCAGAATGTGGGCAAGACACACCCCGCCATGTTTGGTATGTGCCAGGCTATCGCTATTTGTGCCCATTTCTTGATGTTTAATGGCTGAGCTGAGCCAAGCTGTTCATCATGTGGAGTACATCCACTTTGTAACATTCCACACTCGGGCTCTTTCCCTCTTTCATCGTTCAGTATGCTAATTGTGGCCATGTTTTAAAAAATTTCAGTATGACTCACATTGCCAAGTTTTTCAAAGTGACTATTTTCATGGGTCATCCATCCATCCATTCTCTTCCACTTATCTGAGATCTGGTCGCAGGACAACAGCTTGAGCAGAGATGCCCAGACTTCCCTCTCCCTGGCCACTTCTACTAGCTCTTCCGGGGGGAATCCTGAGGCGTTCCCAGGCCAGCCAAGAGACATAGTCCCACCAGCGTGTCCTGGGTCTCCCCCGGGGCCTCTTTCCTGTTAGACGTGCCCAGAATACCTCACCAGGGAGACGTCCAGGAGGCATCCTGATCAGATGCCCAAGGCACCTCATCTGACTCCTCTCTTTCCTTCAAATATTGCTTACAAAATCACATCCTAAAAGATGCTACATTGTTCACCACAAATTCTATTTTCTGGCCTTAGAGACTTGGCTCCTGGCAATAAATTCTCGTACATCAATTTGTTGGCATAGCCTGTTATACAGAGGAAGGTTGGCATTTTCAGTTAAACTGACAGATTTGTAACTTTCCTTCAAATTGAAATCCATGAACTATTAGGTGGCAGCAGAGGTTATCACGACCGCTATCTCGTACTATGAGACAAAACGGAATATGCATCATGGCTTGGAGACAACACCCCACATTTGGTGCTCTCTTAGTTCACCAGGCCTCTGGTACTGCCATTAACTGTTCTCTGAAAAAGCTAACATAGCTCAATGAAGGACAATTGTTCACATATCAAGATAAACACAGCCGAGAGCTGTTCCAGATACACACTGTACAGGCCTTGTGCTCTACATTTTTATCCAAAGGCATTTGCTTCTTTGCATTTACTAGTACAGCCCTCTAAACCATTGCATGAATAACATAACACCACATTCTCCATTATGTTTAATCCATTTTTGGGACTGTGTAGGCCAGAGCCTATCCTAGCAGGACTGTATGCAAGGCAGGAAACAGGTGGTAATCCACTGCTGTGCCCATTGGATTAATAATTTTATTAAAGTTCCACTTTCTCTTTTGACAGGTTAGCAGCTCTTTAAGCAAAGTGGACACAAACAGGGCCGCGTGACGCACAAACCTCTTCAAAGTCAGTAGCCATGTGTCAGCCCTGAGGGAGGGTGCGTCACACTCAGCGCTCAGGGGTCAGAGTGACACAGGGTTCTTCATTTCTTTCTCAGCGCATTATCAGACTTTTAAATTCAAGAACTTGTTGACACGCACAGAGCTACACCCCAGAGTAAGCAGGACAGTTCAGTTCACACAGGTAAGGCTAGGCTAGGTATTTAGTCTCCACTAACTCAAACAATCCCTCATTCATTCATGTATTCACTCACTCTCTGAATCTAGGAATCCCAATAAAGGACTGCAAGGCTATCTTGGTAGACAGAAAAAGGCGTCAGTTAGTCAAAGCTCAACAAATGAATCAAAAGTAATTTTTATAGCACCTTTCAGTGCTCCATCACAAAGATCAGTACAAAGTGGAAAATGAGGTAAAGCGTAGTGGAGCACAGTGACGCAGTTAGTGCTGCTACCTCATGGTCCAGCATCTTGGATTTGAATCCCATGGTGACTTGCTGTGGAGTTTTCACATTGCTCCTCTGATTAAGATTTCCTCAAGTTAGTGGTTAGATAATAATTATAACAATAACAACAACAATAATAATAATAATTCTTTACATTTATATAGCACTTTTTCTCACTACTCAAAGTGCTCCATACAGGGAAGACCGGGGATACAAACTCATGATCTCCTTACTGCAAGGCAGCAGATAGACAGGCAGTATATTATACGGTGCTTATAAAAAGTATTCATTCCCATGAAGTTTTCACATTTGACTGTTATGTAATAATGAATCACAGTGAATTTAATTTGGGATTTTTTGATGTTGATCGATAGAAGAAGATTCCTCAAAGTGAAAACAAATCTCTGCAATGTGGTCTAAAGTAATTATAAATATAAAAAACAAAAACAAAATGATCACATGACTATTCACCCCCTTTAATATGACATCCCTAAATCCTCACTGGAGCAGCCAATCGGATTTAGGAGTCTCACCATTAGTTCAATGGAGATCCCCTGTCTGGGGATTCAGTTGATTGTAGTATAAATGGTTCGGATCTGGAAGGTCCAACTTGTGGTTATTCAGTATGGTTATTATGGCTGTAACAATTCTCAGAAACAATGTCCAAGTATCTTGAGGATGAAAGAGATAGTGCTCAACCAGGACATAAGTGCGATTATTACTATATTAAAGGTGAATTTATTTTTATGCACTCCTTTATGCCTTAAGCAGGGCAATTACCTCTTGTAAAACAAGACAGACACGCATAAAGGGTTGGGGTTTTTAGCCCTGTATACTGAAACACAAAAATCAGGTCAATGGTTTCCAAAAACTCATAAGACATAGAAGGATAGGGAGACGGACAGTTTATAGGATCGGACCGGAAATTAGAATGTGGGATGCTGGGTAAAACGTGGTGGTGGATGGGAGGCTAACGTCATCAATTGGGGACCAGAGGGAAGAAAGGAACCCGGAAGTGTTGCGGCTCTTTGAGTCATCCGGGCAGTATTACGGTGGTGGTGCCTCGTTCTTTTTGAAATAAAAAGAAAGGTGTTAGTACGCTGCTGTTGTCCCCTGGCACGACTTGTCGCGGTGCGAATTGGGTCCTTAAGCTGCTACCCATGTGCTTGTGCGTGACATGACCCCCCTTCAGCCCAGACCTATCGGGTCGGGCGGCCCGAACTGAGAGGTTGTGAACCCGTGAGAGAGTGTCAGCATTGGCTTGCAGGTTACCTTGGCGATAAGTGACAGTGAACTTATACGGCTGCAGGTCTAAAAACCACCTGGTAACCCAAGGATTCGAGTCCCTGTGAAAGGCCATTCACTGGAGGGCGGCATGGTCCATCACCAGGGTGAACTCCCGGCCCAGCAGGTAGTACCGCAGGTGAGTTACTGCCCACTTGATGGCCAAGGCTTCCTGTTCCACCACGGCACACCTTGTCTCCCGGTCCAACAGTTTCCGGCTCAGGTAAATCACGGGGTGTTCGACACCGTCGATGCTCTGGCTCAGCATGGCACCAAGACCTGTGTCCGAAGCATCGATCTGGAGGAAAAAAGGAAGTGAAAAATTGGGTGTTCTCAACACAGGTGCCGTTGTGAGGGCCATTTTTAAGTCACTGAATGCCCGTTCCGTCACTTCATTCCATACCACATGCAAAGGGGCCCATTTTCTTTGTCAAGTCTGTCAAGGCGGCAGCCCTCTCAGAAAACTGAGGTACAAACCGGCGGTAGTAGTTCGCTAATCCTAAGAAGGCTTGCACCTGTTTCTTGACTATCGGACGGGGCCATTCCAGGATGTCTTTTATTTTAGAACACTGTGGCTTCACCAAACCTCCTCCTACCAGGTAGCCCAAATACTTGGCTTCATTCATCCCGAAGTAACACTTCCGGGGATTGATGCCAAGCCCGGCTTTCGCTAGCGTCAGGAGGACAGCATAAACCTGCAATACATGTTCCTCCCAGGTGCTGGAAAAGATGACCACGTCATCGAGGTAGGCGGCACAATAGGACTGGTGGGGGCCGTAACACTCTGTCTACCAGACATTGGAAAGCCGCTGGTGCCCCATGCAGCCCAAATGGGAGTATCTTGTACTGCCAATGTCCTCTAGGGGTGCTAAACGCAGTTTTCTCTTTTGCAGATGCCGTTAGTGGAATTTGCCAGTAGCCCTTCGTCATGTCAAGAGTAGTCAAATAACGGGCCATCCCCAATCTCTCAAGGACCTCATCCACTTGGGGCATGAGATAGACGTCAAATTTGGAGACCTGATTAAGACGCTTAAAGTCGTTACGGAATCTCCATGACCCGTCTGGCTTAGACACAAGGACGATAGGACTGGACCAGGGGCTATGGCTCTCCTCAATGATGTCCATGTCCAACATCCGTTGAACCTCTGCCTCCACCTCAGCACGTTTCGCCTCCGGGAGGCGATAGGGCCGTTCCCTGACAACCACCCCCAGGTCCGTCACGATGTCATGCTGAATCAACGCAGTCCGGCCTGTGGCTTCACTGACCACTTCCGGGTCAGACAGGATCGTACTTTCAAGCTCCTGTTGCTGGTGGGACGTCAAATTGTGGCCAAGGTTAAGCATGTTTTTTTCTGAGAAAAGGGAGAGGGTGGGGCCGGAAAGAGTGTGCTCTTCCCTGTCCTTCCACGGCTTCAATAAGTTAACATGATAGACCCTCTTGCTCGGCTGACGGTTTGTTGACTTACAAAATAGTCGACAAGCCCTTTTCTCTCTTTAACCTTGTATGGCCCTTGCCAATGGGCCAACAATTTTGAGTGGGAAGTGGGCACAAGCACCATTATGCGGTCTCCCTGCTGGAATTCGTGCAGGGAGGAGTTTTGGTTGTAATTCTGGACCTGCGCTACTTGAGCCCTGGACATATGTTCTTTAAGCAGTGGCCGAATTTTATCCAATCTATCGCATAACTGCACAATATATTCTAAGAGGTTAGTGGAGGGAAGCGCCTCCCCTTCCTAACCTTTCTTTTAGTACGTCTAATATGCCCCGGGGTTGGCGCCCATATATAGAGGAAAAACCCATGGAGGCTTGAGGCACCTCCCGGTAGGCAAAAAATACTAGGGGTAAAAGTTGGTCCCAGTTCCTACCGTCCACACTGACTACCTTGTGGAGCATCTGTTTGAGTGTTTGGTTAAATCGTTCTACCAGTCCATCCGTCTGTGGATGATAGACGGATACCTTGAGATGCTTAATCCGAATCAACTTGGCAACCTCCCCAAACGTATCCAATGTAAAGGGCGTACCTTGATCCATGAGGACTTCTTTAGGTATACCCACTTGGGGAAAAAAGCCCTACTAGTTCCCGTGCGATATTCTTTGTATTAGCAGCTTGCAGGGGAACCGCTTCCAGGTAATGAGTTGCATAATCAACCATGTCCAAAATGTACTTATGGCCTCGTACCAAAGGTTCTAGGGATCCTACCAGATCGACACCGATCCTCTCAAAGGGAACATCTATAAGGGGAATCGGGATTAGAGGAGCGTGGTCCCTCCAGAGTATCTGGCGTAGCTGACAGACTTGGCAAGACTGACAGAAACGCCGGACCTCCTCATTGATCCCGGGCAAATAGAACTGGAGTTTTACTGTCTCCAGTGTTTTCTTGGCCTCGAGATGGGCGCCTAAGAGGTGGGCATGAGCTAGTTCGCAAACCTCCTGCCGGTAGGTCCGCGGAACTAACAACAACTTCCACACCTCACACTCGTGTTCTGCAACTCGATACAACAGATCATTATCCAAAACAAAGTAGGGTCCCGGTGGTGTGGAATCTATTGATGATATGTTGTCTGCGGACACGATGGCATTCCGGGCAAACTTCAGGGAATCGTCGTTCCACTGTTCTCTTTTAAATGAGGCTGGTGTAGACCGAAACTGAAAGTCCATGCCGGCGAGCAGGTCAGGTGTCTGGTCCGAGGGTGCGCTCACCTGCCCTGGAACCTCACCCGGTTGCACTTCCAGGTCAAGGTCCGTCGCCGAAGAGCGCTCCCCTGGGCCTTCTACGTCATCATCAATGGTTGCCGAGGAACACGGCGTGGGAGCAGCTTGGAGGTCCCCTTGACCCTCCATAGTCAGACCCAACATAGGTGTACGAGTTGTGACAGCTCTAACGTGTTTACTTTCCGACCAGTCTTGTCGCAAGATAACTGTAAAGAGAGGCTCAGGCAGTACAGCAACGAGCAGTTGTTTAGGACTCCCTTCCCAGGTTATAAAGCACTTTGCAGACCTGTAAGATCTATTCTCCCTGTGTACACAAGTTACGCTCGTTCGTTGAGCGACCCACTGTCGCAGTAGAACATAACGGCGAGCAACAATAGTAATTTTACTCCCGAAGTCAAACAACGCCACCACCGAGTGCCCATTCAACAACACCACTCCCATATTTGTGACCGCCAGAGGGTTCAACAGAGCACAGTACCTCTCTTCCCTTGCCCAGCTGCAGTCCATCAGCTCTGTGTTGAGGGGACAGGTGGGAAGCATGTGCCCCACCTTGCCACACTTGAAATAGCGTGGCGGGGCAGGCACCTGATCTCTGGGTTTAGCTGGAGCCTCCGCGACATGATGGGTGGGCTCGGGGGTGGCGACACGTCCCTGTCGGATCCCGCGAGCCGGCTTCTCAGACCCCTCGAGTTGGGTTACAACCAGTTGTCGCTTCAGGACCTCCAGAAGGCAGTTCATGTCCTTGAACGGGTGTCTCCGGACCTGTTGGGTGAGGTAGTCCGGCATAGCGTGGATCAACCCCTCGCAGGCAACCTGCTCAACCACCTGGCGAGCCTGGTTAATATCTGGCCCGAGCTTGCCCCAGAACTCGAGCGCCTGGGCTCATGCCAGGAGTTCGGGGTCAAACCTTCACTGCCGCCATACCCTCGCCTGCTGGCTGGAGGTTACGCCATAGCATTTGTATATCTTGGCCCTCAGGAGGTTGTATTGAGTGGCTTCCTCCTCGGGAAGATTGTGATAGGCCCGCTGCGCAGGTCCCTTCAGGTATGGAGCCAGGATGGATGTCCACTCCGCCCGTGGCCACTGGTTTTGTGTCGCAGTCCTCTCAAAGATAGAGAGATATGACTCTATGTCATCTACCTCTGTGAGAGGGACAATCGGAGGTGGTGGAGGCCGTGCAGGCTCCAGCTTTACCGCTTCCACCGCCTCCAGCCGCCTCTTGGTTTTGGTGAGCTCCGTCTTCGTGGCCGCCTGATCCATTTTGACAGCCTGGAGCTCATTTGCCAATGTGGTGAGGACTATGTTTGACTACGCCACTGTAAAACAAGACAGACACGCATAAAGGGTTGGGATTTTTAGCCCCGTATAGTGAAACACAAAAACCAGGTCAATGGTTTCCAAAAACTCAAAAGACATAGAAGGATAGGGAGACGGACAGTTTATCGGATCGGACTGGAAATTACAATGTGGGATGCTGGGTAAAACGTGCTGATGGATATGAGGCTGATGTCATCAATTGGGGACCAGAGGGAAGAAAGGAACCCGGAAGTGTTGCAGCTCTTTGAGTCGTCCGAGCGGTATTACAGCGGCAGTGCCTCGTTCTTTCTGAGGAAATAAAATGAGAGAGGTTAGTACGCTGCCGTTGTCCCCTGGCATGACTTGTCGCGGTGCGAATCAGGTCCTTAAGCTGCTCCCCATGCGCTCTTGCGTGACACTCTATAAACTAAAATGCTATTGAGGGGCTCTAGCGCCTGAGGCAACCTTTCGCTTTGCACTCAGTAAAGTGATAGGAGGCAGAAGTGACGAATTGGAAATCTCCGCGTAGGCAGCAGTTGTGCCTTATCTGGTTACCTTTGTGTCGTCAGAAGTGCCCACTTGGCACAGACATAATGCAGCACTGAGGGCGACCTTGAAGACATGAGAGGTGGGCTGTTAACCACGTGATCAGCTTGTGATTCGCTGTGTGAACTCTTACACCGTAAGTACAGGTACCCGCGAAGAAGGGTAATACGATGTGATCTGGGCTTGGTACTGTGACTTGGTCGTCATAGCGTGCAGTGAGCCAGTGGTGGCACTCAAGCCCAGTTTGTTACCTGGTAGTTCGCACTGACTAATGTACAGTAAGTTGGTGATTCCGGTGGGGCCTCAATGAGATACTTGTAAAAGTGAAACTTTTATGGGAGAAAATCCCACTCTCTAATAATAATAAAAATATTATTTTAATAAAAGGTATCATTTTGCTCGGCTTTTCTCTAATAAAAGATTGAAAGACAATTCGGCCAGCACCTCATCACCCTCTACACTCCCCTGCACCCACCTGAAAGACTGCAAGGGCAGTAGAAGAACAGCAAAAGGGGCTGAGGGCTGCAGGCTGTTTGTTCTGCGTATTTAGTAGAGAAGGAGAAAGAGAGGGACTTTGATCTGCTCCCATCAGGAAAGAAAAACAACAGTGTGTGTGTGTGTGTGTGTGTGTGTGTGTGTGCGTGTGCTTTCCAGTCAGGCGGCCAGCAGGTTAAACATTGTTTTAACTCTTCAGCGGGTTTAGGCAGGTCTGCTGGGTGGCTTAGCAGCAAACCTGTTTGTCCAGACTTGTCTGTGATTTTCCTTCTGCACAAATACAAAACTTCAATGGAGAGCCTGTGGTTGAGGTGGGGAAAGTGGGAGAGAACACAACTGGGATATGAACAAACCAGCTGCAGCCTGGTGGGCACTTGAGGGGTTCGTGTTACAGCAAAGACAAGTAGGAAAGAAATGTTGCTGAATGCTGGAGTCCATTAAAATCAATTGTCTGGCTAATGGAGACTGTAAGTTGCTGCAATATTTCATCCAGATGTCTTAACAAGACACCAGAGTCTCCACTTTGGCTACATCAGCGAGTCATGTGTTTCACAGTCCCACAGGCCTTTGCAGGAAGATGTGCTTTCTGTATTTTTTTTTTTTTTGGTCTTTTTTGTACTTTGTCTTGAGTTCCAGTGGTGTCCTCAAGCAGCACATTATTGATGCCATATTTTACTGACTAACTTTTTACTGATTAACTTTATTGATGCCATAAACCTAGATTAGACCCCCATATAACGATGGATCAAGTATGAAATTTAAGAGCATTCCAGTTATATATCCTGCAATGCCTTCAGCTCTAGTTTAGGATAACATCTGCAGTCTGGATTTATTAGGTTAAGCAAGGACAACAACAAAAAAAGAAATGAATAAATACTACTTTCATTTAAATCAATTGTAACCGTTAGGGGGTACTCAGAAAACCAGGAGATGTTGCCTTCTAGGAATCCTTTCAATCCTTTAATATTTATTTAATGACCGATTATGGGTCATTTAAACCAAGGATTGATGAGCCCTCCTGGACGGTGTTCTATCTTGCGTTAAGAAGATGAGCAAACTCCCGTTGAGTTCAGTTTTTCCCCTTTCATAGGCTCTGAAATGGTCGTCAGTAGACAGGTTAGTCTTTGTCTGTCCTCCATGACCTGCATGGTGTCACATTAGTAGCTCATCCTCTGGGCTCCTCTGAGGTATGTACTACCACCCCAGGCTGAGATCTAGTGCCTAGAAGACACCCTGTGAGGACAACTGACTCTGCCCCTTCAGGTCCACCAGCTACATACCCCACAGATCCACCCGAAAGGAGAGCACGCCACACATTAGAGCTCCTTCACACAGTGACTTGAACAGGATGGCTTAGCTGAGAGAAATTCTTAGGCCAAGGAAAACCCTGATTTTCATTTATTTTGGTGTCATTGAGAGCAACTTTTGTTTATAAATCTTCACTTAATTAAATGGAGGGATGCCCCAGCATTTCAACTTGTTGGCCTGCAATCGTATCATCGACCACAATGGATGTTGTCATGCTCCTTTGAATTCTGGTGGCCGTGCTTAGGTGTGGTATGAGAACAGGAGACAATCGCACTTGAAGCTCCTGTTTCGGTGATGCACTTTGATGGCCAAGAAAGAAAATGGTGGGAAATGTGAAACAGTTGTGAGAGCAGTGAGGGAATTTACCCTTCAGCTCTCCTTAACATAATTGGTACATTTTATTAAACTTTGGCTAAAAACGTCCAAATCATTTAGATAGAGATGAACGTGCCAATTATACACTCACCTATTAGAAACGTGTCCTTTTCGTACCATGTGTAGTAGTGCATCATTTCCAAGTAGTCTTCTACTTGTTTGATAATAGGTGATTTTGCACATAGAACACCTATGCTGGGTAAATAAATAATTTCCATAATAGTAATATAATAATAATTATGGAAAATGTGGCATGCTATCTACAATGTTTTTACCCAATGAAATGTTTAGTTCACTTGAAAGACTGCAGTGTGAAATGCAACTAAATGAACTGGAGATTGAAATAAAGTTAGGAATCACCCTTCGATTGGGAACAAAGCAAACAGGCTAGGAGTGTGAAAATTCCTTTAGTTGGATCCATTTTATGATGATGTGGAGGAGAACCTTGGCTGAATTCAACCTGAGGGACAGGTGAATCACACATGGCACAATCACTGGAGTGAATCCTCTTCTTCTTCTTCTTCTTCTTGTTTTTTACTCTCCCATGTAGTCATCTCATACACTTCTCATCCTAAATTCAGAAGGGTCCACCTCAGTCTTCTGCATTCACAGATGGCTGTGATGAGATGCTACTCTTTATCCATTCATCCATTACTAAATTCATGCTTAATCCATTCCAGGGTCATGGGGTCAAAGTGGTATCAGACTTGGGATGTATTTCCAGTCAGTGACTGAGCAGACACCTGCCGTTTCTCATAGTGGACCAATTTAATATCGTAAGGTTAAGCAGAGGAGAACCCACAGATAAAGACACACATACAAACTTCCTCTCCACATGGGCAAGGATCAGGTTGAGATTTGAACCAGGACTCTACAGGTGTGAGTCCGCTCTGTGCAGACCACTGTTTCATTCATGTAACATTTTCAGAATGTGCATCTGTGCCAAATGTCATTGTTAATTCAGTTAATTAAGATACTGTAATAAAACTCACTAGGTCAAAACTGAAGACTTGATTCAAATTCTTTAGATGAGAGCGACTCCAGTGACTTTATATTTATGTGTCAGGTGGGCACAACTACTTCCTCTCCCACTCAAACCTGAACATGTTTTAGCTAACTTGGCTGTCAGGACCCTCACCCATACCAAGATGGATGAACACTGCAAAGCTTTGTTATGTCTTTGTTCATGGGGTTCCAGGTGGTGCTTGTACAGGTCCATTGTTATCTGTCATGCCATTCACAAAGGCAGCACGTCAACAGGTAGCAAAACATCAGGGCCAGAGGTCTTTTTTTGTGTGTCTGTACCAGGTGGGTTTGCATACATTAAACTGTAACTGTTCTTATTGAGAAGTCCATGTCAGTTATTTGCCAATAGTATGGAAGATCTTGGCCAACTTACCTTATTTTTTATGATGTCAAGAATGGATATTTAACTAAAAAAGTAGCGTGTAGAGATTTTTAATGTCATTTCCAGCCAGAGTGCAACCGGTATGCTGTCCTCTTGGTTGTTGGGTAAAGCAGTTGCTTTGCTGATGCCACTTATTCTTAAGCCACCTACAAACAGTAAGTCTTTCATGTTGACTTTTAGAGGCTTCTTCTGGAGTCTGAAATAATTTTGCTGCTGCTTACCTTGCTGCTGAGGTACCTCAACATCTTTTGCTTTGTGATTGTGCGTTCTTCTCAGTTGAGGCCATGTTTGCCTATCATCAGGCTGTCATTCTTGCCATTATGTCTGCTAAAGTCCAATTATCTTTGAATATTAAAGAGGAGGCGAAGATCGAGTGTGGGCTGGGCAGAGTGAGCAACAGGATTACATTCTCAACTTCTCATTCCTATGTCTTTAAAGAATAAGAAAAAAATATAATTTTAAAAATGTGCTGCCAAAATGAAACACAAATAACTTCTGGTGCTGCCACTCAAATCCTAATTGCTATGACTCTGCATGCACAGTACTGTCATGGTTTGCCAGGGCTCTGTCTCTGGATTTAGTTTTGTTTACTGTTTTTATTAATTTAATTGCTTTGCATTAAGGTTTCTTGTATCTGTTAATCCTTTTGTAATTCGCTTGTATTCTATTGTAGTTCTAAAGGTTTCCTTTGCCTCACTTTTGTCCTTTCCTTCCTTAAGTGGAACCTAAGGGGGTGGCGTCTCCTGGTGCTGCAGGTGCACAGCTAAGGCTGGGGATATACTTAACGCTATGTGATGTGTGAGTTTGAGGACGCTGTCTATACTTGCGCACGTTCTTTAAGTAAATCTGGAGGATCCCACCAGGTGGCAGTACGAGAAATCATCACGTTGAGAAAACATCACCCGTTTTCTCTGTGTTGTGAGTTGAGGGAAGAAGGATGCTAAAAATAAAAATTCTTTGCATTCTGATGCTGTTGCGAGGGTGCAAAAAAAAAAAAAAAGACGGCAACAGCGAAACAGAACACGGTATGTGAGACCTTTAAATGTAGATAGTGTGGCACCCGGCTGGGATTCCTACCTGGCCAGGACGCCCGGGGAGACAGGAGGAGGGCTCCAGACCACGAGGGGGCGACTGCCTTGGTTGTATTATGGGCCACGAGTACAGGGCTTAGAAGGTCAACCCTGTAGGGGCCCGTGGTCACCGCCAGGGGGCGTCCCCCTGCCTGAAGGACCCTGGACCCCAGTACTTCAGCCGCACCAGGAAGTGCTGGGGGGAAGAAGAGAGGGAACACCCGGAGTGCTTCCGGGAGGACAGCAGGCACTTCCGCCACACTGGGGCATGTCCGCGGGATTGCCGGTGCACACCTGGAGCACATCCGGGTATGGATAAAAGGGGCCGCCTCTCTTCATTCAATGCTGGAGTCGGGTGGAAGCAGGACGAGGTCGGAGAAAGAGAGAAGGAGGTGGTCCAAAGAGGCAGAGTGGCTGGCCTGGACTTTGGGGAAGATTGGAGGCTGTGGTGCACTTAAGGACAGTGTAAATAGTAGTTGTGTAAATAAACGTGTGGTGGTGCAAAAATAACATGTCTGCCTCTCTGTGTCCAGGGCTCGTTCCACAATAGATAGATACTTTATTAATCCGAAGGGGAAATTCACAAATTCTTGCTCTTGTATTGCCTATGTGAGAAATGGATGAAGAAAATCGCCATGAATACATTCAAATGTCAACATTTAAGTTTGATGATTTACTTCACCGCATAGAACCAAACTTCGAAAATCGAAGCACGCAGATTGATCTTGTTGGAGCTGCAAGCCTGCCATCACATGTTGATAGTAAAGAACGATGCTGACGCCACGTACCAAAACTTAGACACACATGCTACCCAAATTTTGGTACAGCAACTCACGTTAATTTCTGACGACATGCTCAGAGGACGTGTCAAAAAAAACTCTGGGAACGTGTGGCAGCCATGATGTATGCGCATTAGCATTCTGAGCGTGAAGTATAAACTGGCCCTAAAAGGGCTGCAATCCGAGCCCCTCTTAAATGGGTAAGCGGGCCACAGTCCAGTGGCTGGGGTATTAAGGCAGGTTCTCCCTTATTAGCTCAATTTTTGCTCTTTATTCATCAGATTGGTTTTGCCTTTTGGTACTTTTGGCCATTCCTGCCATCGGCTTTTGTATGTTGGCCTTAAGTCATTTTTAGGCCTTTGTATTTTGGAAATTCCAGTCCTTTAACATTTTACATTTTGTTTTCCCTGGTCTTTTAGGAAATTTTTGACCTTATCTTTTTATTGTATATTTAAACAGCTTGCCATTGTCATTGTTATTGTCATATATTAACATTACTCCTTGTGCATTAAGTTCTGTGTCTTAGTTTTTTTTTATTATGGATAATCCATTTATTGGGGTTTTAAGCATTTTTTAAAATTATTTGGACAAGGTTTAATTTTTATTTTGTCGTTACTATCATTGTTTTTGTGATATGTAGTTACATGTCCACAAACGGCACTTGAATGACATATGCAGAAGTACTGCTAGAATTACAACACCTCCTCAATGTAAAACCCTTCTAGAGTAGTTACTTCATTCATCAAGTTGGAGTAGCTCTAGGTTTCATTTCAGCTTTTGACTTCCTTTTTTGTTCCTGAATTCTCTTTTGGTTTGTCCGTTATTTACAATGTGAAAAAGAATAGTCTTGACACACAAAGATAGGTTTGGAACAGCCACCCGAATACTTGAAGCCTGGCTGCAAGAAGGCAAAATAAGTTGCACAGATGTGTACAGAGTTGACTCCAAAACAGAACAGAAGTTAAAGAGGAAGTTGTCTTGTATTTAAGGCAGGAAGGTGAAAACCAGAAATGACGTCTTCTGGGCCCGGAACTGGAAGTGATGTCCTCAGGCCGAAATCAGGCAGAATTTCCCGTGTCCGGGCTGCAAAGATTAAAGAGGAAGGTTTACTGAACCCCGCCACCCCCTGGCCAGGTGTGGAATTTCCTTCTTTTGGTCCTTTTAGCTGCCTCCCATGCTCACGTGTGTGACACGATCTAATCAGTTTTTAAACCTTTGCCCGTCCCTCATTAAAAGCTTGCCTGATGTGACATCTTCTGGTCTCCTTGCATCTCACAGTAATTTCTGGAGATGCTGTCTCAATGGTTCTGAGCTACTTGGCTGCCAAAACTCAACACTTTGACTTGACTTCCAAAACTAGTAATAATAATAATAATAATTCATTACATTTATATAGCATTTTTCTCAGGCTTCAAGGCTCCGATGAGATCTAGCAATGAAGTGAATCTTACCCCAAAATCAGGATGAACATACTTAACAAAAGAGGTTTAAGGATTCAATATGTAAGAAAACTGAGAAAAAGAGAAAAGAACCATTAGAAACCCCTGGCCCACAGTAATGAAACAATGTTCCTTTGTATTTGAAGAATTTATTTACAATAATTCAAAGAGTGAAAACATAGGCAAAAGCAAAATAGGGAACATCCATAAAAACTAACAAAACCAAATCCATAACCCATGGAGCAAAAATCCGAGACAAAAGCAAGAAATGAAAAGTAAAATAATAATAAAAAAAAAAACAAACACGCAAAAAGAAAACCATATTTACAAAGGTTGAAATTTAAAAACCCAGGAAAGAGCCAATAAAGAAAAGTAGAACCTTATGTCACTGCACTCCTACTGAGTTCTCTCCCAGGTTATATTTTGGGCCAAGAAGTACAACACACATCAACTAAATGGAAAGCCATACTAAATACATAAACATAAGAAAACAAAATAGTTACTGAAGAATAATAAAAAAAAATGGGAAAGATAAAAACATCCTTAGAAGCATAATTAGCATAATTATCACTAATCTGAAAAGTGAGCAATAAAAATGACTATTACATTATATCATTCAGAAAAGCTAGTCCAGCTTTCCACTGTTGTTCTGCTTTGTTGGTTGTGCTACAGTTATGCTGATTCGCAAGAGACGGTAAAAGAAAAATTAAAAATAATCAGAAGATGCGTAGTTAAGAAACAGGCCAAGGTCAAAACTAGGAGTGAATTACATCTTTTGTCCAAGACAATAATGCAATGAAAAACTCGGGGTCAAATTACACGAGCATACAATTTGTTAACCAGAAAATCAAAATAAAGTTTTATCAAACAGCAGTCAAACTGAGATACCCCTGAACTGTTGGGGATGACCTTTATGCCGCCACCCAGATGACATCATAAACAGGTGCCAGGGAGATGGCTAAAATAAGAACTTAAAATGGTGGCGTCCATCATAAATCGAAAATGGTGTTACGAGAAAGAATGAAACTAGATACAGTAGTGTCTCGTACTTCGAATGATTCTAACTTTGAAAGTTTCAGAGCTCTAACTCTAAATTTGAGAGAAATATGATCCAGGGTTTGAATGATGCTTCTAAATTCACTCAGTGTGCGCGATGAAAAAAGTGAAGCAACAGATGGCACTTACGCAGTGAGCATAATCATCATCTGTTGTGTACAGTGTTAGTGTCTGTACACCAGTACCACCCCTTGTTCTGCCGATGTACTGTGCGGCCTGCTAACTCGATAGCTGTATCCGAAATGAGTGAATGAAGCCAGGTCTCCGTAATTAGAAGATTGCAACTATCCTTAACGATCTTATTCGCTGCAACCTGTAGCTCCATACGAGGAAGAGGCGGCTTGTGTGGCATGCTCCGTAGACTCGCCAGCCCACCAGTCCTGCAGCCCTGCTTCTGCCTCCTGTCCCTGTGCTGCCTCTGTCTCCTACCTGTGGGGATGGTAACCCTGACACCTGGCTATGTCTGCAAGGATGTAGTGGAAGTGGAGAAACTCCGCTGTAACAGTCCGCTTGCCGCATAGCCCTATTGTTAGGAGCTTGTGCAGAATGTCATTATGATGAACAGCAACACATACGCAAAAGGACAAACAAAGCGCTTGTTTTATTATGCAGTGTTTACATGTTTTATTTATAGTTCTCATGTTTAATACTGCAAACAATACATATTCAAAAACTAGATATAAAAAAAAAATAAATGGGAGTTTTTTTAGCTTTTATTTAACAAAAATATCTGCCAGTGGGGTAAGCAAAATTTACTTGAGAAGATTCCTTAAAATAAGCTAAAAATTTGTAAATACAAATGTTTTGATAAGTCAATAATTCTTATAATAAGGAAAACAAGATTTAATGTTATGATATAAATACTTTCACTTGCTAAGATTTGTTTTTTTTTGCAGTGTAATTTATTATTTAGTGCATTTAATTGCTTTATTTTTAACTTAAATTGTGAATTTGCTGTTTAAATTTAAAATGGGGATTGTTTAGGGTCTGGGAATGGATTCATTCACTTTCCATTATTTCAAATGGGGAAAATCAGTTTGGACTTTGAACAATTCTGAGTTCAAACAGCCTCCTGAAACAAATTAAGTTAAAGTATGAAGTACCGCTGTGCCTCAAAACAAACTTTACATTCATATTTTGCTTGTGTCAAAACTCCATAATCTGTAAATTGTTTAACTGGCATTCCACTAGGAGCTGTGCAAAAATCTATAAACTTGAAAGATCATAATAACAGTATCTACATGTTTGCTGGTGACAGACATGCTGTATTCATTGGACCAGTGTACCTCGACTGTGGATCTGAATGCTTCTTCTAGATCACACGTAGAAAACAATACTCCATAGCAAGTTCTCCTTTGAAAGACATCATTCAACAACTGGTGAAAAGATGGTTTACTGGTTACTGGTGCTATGAACAACACACCGAAAACAAGAAAACCTCCAATCTGTACCTCAGAGTTTGTCACCAACATCGTGGATCGCAAGGAAAAAAGTCTTCATAAATTGAGGAGACGATCATCATAACAGATGAGCTAAGGTTTGTTTTGAACATGTTGTGGCACACAGAACTTTACATCGCTATTGGTGGAGAGCATATTCTTTACAGCTAATGAATGGTTAGAAACATTCTTTAATAAAAATAAAAGAATAAAATCACTCTTAAAGTGTAAAGCAGCATGTTATTCTTTTATTACTACTAATAAAACTCTTACAGTAATGTTATTGACAATAAGACAAGCCTATGTTTTGTGTGGCACCCAAATATTATATTATATTATATTATAAAACATTAAGGTCTGTGTGTTTCTGGTCCATCACAGCAATCTCATTGGACAGTTTGGCTTTGGTGACGCAATCAAAAGAAGAAGTGTGAGTGAAAGAAACATGTGGAGGAGTTAAGGTGTAGCAGGCGTGCTGAGAGTCGTCTTTAATGAAAGAAGACATGTAAGGCAACTTGCAATTACATATTCTGAGAACGCAGGTTTACAGGTACATGATTGAGGAAAGGAGCACCGGTCAGGAGAGGTTCAGACATTTGAGGATCCCGAGGAAATGCCCTGAAGGTACGCATAGACCAAAAGATATCGAATATTTTGACATTTATTCTTGTGTCTGACTTTGACAGCTCACATGGCTAGTTATTTTATATTATATACTGGCCGTCCTCCGCTGCTCCACTGGTGTAGTAGTGAAACAAGACAAACTTTAAAAACCAATAAACAAACAGGTATCGCTAGCTAAGCGGAGGCAAGTCACACTCCAGAACGTAGAGGTAGACCGACTCAAACGGAGGCTGGCGCATGAGTGAGGAGGGCCCTTGCCCGGCTCCCCAGTCCTGACGTCATGCTTCCCCCTTCCCTTGGCCTGCAGCCTCTGTCTCGGATTAGCGTGAATATATCGCTACTGCAAGCGAACTATGATTCGTAGCGCGATGAGAGAAGTCGCAAAATCAACTGGAATGTTCAAGCAAATCATAGAAGAAAGCCCAATCTAAATCTGTTAAGTAGTTCTCTCGTTCGCTAGCTAAGCAGAGGTAAGATGCACACCCCGAAGCTGGTGCGTGAGTGAGGAAGGCCCCGCCCCACTCCCCTCAGCCCACTGCATCTCTCTCGGATTTGCGCAAATAAATCTGTACTGCAATAAAATATGATACATAACGCAATGAGAGAAGTCACAAAATCAACCGGAATGTTCAAGCAAATTATAGTTCTCGCGTGAAAAGAGGACAGACAGACAGACAGACAGACAGACATTGGATTTTATATTCATAGAGATAGTGTTGTTGACCAAGGAAACACACACGTCCACCAAAGAAGTGGGGCGCCAACCAGGTTGTCCCTTTTAATAGCTAATAAAGCCAGAAAAATATACAAATGCTTGATGGCACAAGCAACAGAAATAAAGGCAGCATCTCCTGGAAGGCTTAGGATTTGGTTTTGAAAGCAAGTGGCCACATACGTCATTCTCCTGGTGTTAAAGTCGCTGGACAGGAAGGGGCGGAGTCTTTTGCCCTCACTGAATGGTTTCTCTGAACTGTGGGTGGAAAAAGAGACAATAAATACTCTTAGCAACAGCCCTCTCTCATGTCCTGTGGTAACGCTTACCTCTGATGAGCTCAGAAGTTGACCCTCTTACGCACATGCGTGACAACAGTAAATTGAAAATGACATGAAATGCACTTTTTAGGCTTAGGTACAAGCTGAATGCCTGTGAGGTGCTTCAAGTCTTATTTCTCAGCTGGGGTTCTTTTTAACATTTTTGTTAAGAGAGAAGGAAATGATGAAGAACACATCTTTTTTCGTGACGCATGGCTTCAGAGATAGTGCTCATGTACTGTATGTGAATATATTCTGAAAATAACAAATCATTACTGCTTAAACTTCTCCGCCCCATGACATTATCGAGACCCTTAAACATTCTAAACATGTGAATAGTGTTCACCCAGCAATCATTAGGTCTTTAGTTTTTCACGTTTTTTTTCATCATTATGCAGTGCAATTTGGGAAAAGTCAACAATGCTGACTGGTTCCAGTTTGTTATTATAATTCCTGGAGCATTTCCCACATTGGGAGCAGGTCAGTCAAAACAATGTATGTAATTAGCAAGAACACACTTCAGCATGCCTGGGAAACCTCAGGGCTGTAGTCTGGGGCATTAAGTCGTGCCATGAAGCATTATCATAAAATTGCATGATCCGTACATTGGGTTAAGGATAAGCAGGAAAGAAAACAACTCCACGAAATGGCAGAGCTTTACATTTGTGAGCACATTGGTATGGCAGTCTCGCTCTCTCTCTCTCTGTCTTTCTGCTGAGGGGTAGGAAGTGTTAAGAAGTTGGTGTCCTGCTTCTACAATCTTTGGTTTGCACTTCACAGAATTGATCATGGCACAGAGAGTAGTGGTGTGTGGCAAGTAAGCAAGAATTTCTTGGCATGGGTGGCACTACTACTACTAGTAGGAGTTTCTTGCATTTTGTGTAAAATCCAATAACAAATAGATAGATAATGAAAGGCACTATATTAGATAGATAGATAGATTGAGTCATGGAGCCCATAATAAATGTTGGGGAGTCAGTCTGGCAACTGCACTGGTACACCACATGACGAAACAGCTCGGGATCCTTGTTGGCAACCCCCTAGGCAGACTATCGGTCCAGTCCCACCCTCTGGAAATGACCATCTATCCGACACAGCCAGATGTTACATGGGCATCCCCTTGGCCTGGTCCAGCCGCTCGGGTCCTCAACAGTGAGGATCCTGTGAGCTGGATTACCCTTGGGGAATTGCGCCACATGGTCATAGTGCCGTAACTGACGCTCCCTCATAATGCGGTTAATGTGCCTCATTTGTGACTCCGAGAGGAACGGCTTTTTCTACACAAAGTCAAACATCCAAGGATTCTCCGAAGAGACCCAGTACTGAAGGAATCCAGACTTCATCTCACTTCACTGGATAGCGTCCATGTCTTGCAAATCTGGAAGCACCAGGACTCTTAAGACTGACTTCATAGGAAGAGTCACTGCTAAGGTAAGTAACCTCTCGATGAGGTCGACACTCTCTCTGCAGACAGACACACTGCTGATGGCTGTGCCTAAGAGGTCACTAAAAGCCTGGATCTTGGTTTTTATCCAGGACACTCAGACTCCTCCTCACTCAGTCTCTTGAGAGCCCCGAACAGAACCTCCATTGACTCCGTGACGATCACAGCATCGTCAGCCAAGTCAAGATCAGTGAATCTCTCTTCACCAACAGATGCCCCACAGCCACTGGACCCCACAACCCTACCCAACACCCAGTCCATGGAAGCATTGAACAGAACAGCAGCAGAACACACCTCTGATGAACCTCAGAATCAACTGGGAAAAACCCAGAGGTTCTGCCTCCACTCTGCACAGCACTCACAGTACCAGTATACAGGCCAGCCATGATGTCCAGCAACATTGAGGGGATCCCACAAAGTCTCAGGATGTCCCACAGGGCAGCTCAATCAAATTACTTGAACGCTTTACAAAAATTGACAAAGTAATGCAAAGAAACTCCCTCTTTGCATTTTGTGTAAGAAAGAGGATTTTGAAATTGGCCCTACACTTAAGGACACCAATGTAATAACTCCAGAATAAGGGTGGTTATACTTTCTAGTTTGTGTAATGATTCTTCCGGCAGGGTTTTGAATTATTTAAAAGCTGCATATACAAAAGTTGAAATAGCCAGTGAATTAAAAGTAAACACACTTGAGGCAGGAACGAGACCCTGCCTGTTACGTTACCGAAAGCACGTGCACTTTATTATTCTGACGAAGGAAATTACCTCTAGTCTGAGTAAATGAGTTTCTTTCCAAGGTGTTGTGCTTTGTTTGAATATTGTTGTGCTCCTTTTGCCTTGTTAGCTATCCCACCCTGCCTTTCTTTTATACTTTGCCTTCTCTTCATACTTTCTTTTCTCACTGCCTCACCCATTTCAAGTCAACAGCCCTCTTTGATCATTTCATTTATGGAAAGATGGCATTGGCTGCAACACTCATTCGAGGGTCTTTCTTGAGCTCAATCAAAGGGTGTTTGAGGTGTGCTACTATGTGTACGTAAAAAGAGCAGATTATGGCAGACACTGTATATTTAAAACTGAAAACTGATGTCTTGTCTTGCGGAAGAGAGAGGGAGCTCAAGTAGTCGGCGCCCAGGACATGTCATGCCTCACGTTTAACCACTTCAGCTTTTCTCCTACCCTTTTTCCTGCACACTCCCCCTACCCCTCCTCCATCTTTCCCTCTCAAATTTTTGAAACACTGCGGCCCCCGCAGTTTGAAACAGCTTGCTTTCTTGCTTGATTGGCAGCCAAATCTGCATCGTGACTCTCCGTTCCACCGAGTGTGGGTAGTTCTATTCAACAGAGGACCACCTACTCCTGGTGGAATTGACTGTGGCACTGAAATCATGCAATATGGCTCCTGAGAGGACTGAATGATGAGGGGTATGGATTTACTCTTATTACATTTAAAAAGAATAAAGAGCATTGACACACTGATAGCTGACAGTCCTCCTCTGCGCAGGATAAACCGGGAATTAATCAACTGCTGCCTATACCATTGAGTGGATGTGAGGGTGATTCATTTATAATAGCAAAAAAAAAAGAGAAAGGAGAACGGTAATTTATTTTATCCCTTTGATCCCTCAACTGCAAATCTAATAACTACTGAATCAGCAAAACCATCTCACTGGGAAACTCCTCTCATGCATTCATTTTAAAATGAAAGCAAATGCCAGGCTACCAAATTAAAAAAAAACACGGTTGTATGAGGAAATGTGCAACTGTTAAAGCATTTCGATATCATCCAGTGCAAAGAAGGGCCATGCTCATTTTAGGCAAGCCCCTAAGTGACGGTAATACAAATAGAAGGCAGAGGTACTGGCATGAAGTCAGCTAATGGGGCACTGAGTGAGCTCTTGACCAGATGTAGCCTGGGGCCAAACATCTGGAATTATGCAAGAAGAGCATGGAGCCATTCTTCCATCTACTCATACTTTGTTGATGGAGGTGGAGAGCACTTTCTCATTCCTATGTTCTTTCCCATTAGTCATTGATTAGGTTCAAACTGGGTTTCTGAAGAAGTTGACAGCCTATGAGCACATGTACTTAGCGGTTAGTCACCCTTGAAGAAGGACCAGAAAGAAATACTGCAGCACAGAAAAGAGGTGTTCTCACAATTGCTAAAGAACGATTTCAATTCATCTTACCTTCATTAAGGGGTGGATTTAGCCAAGTCTTTCCTGGAAAATACATTCTTGATATTCTCGGGCACTAGTGCTGGTAAAGTTAGATACAGGTCCATTTGTGGAGAAAACGATTGTCAGGTTATAATTAGAAATGAGACGACAACAATAAAGAGTCGGAGTACCAATCTACTAACCCTGTATGATTAAATTGCAAAGCAGTAAAAAAAAACATGCAAGTGTTTCAGATGCAAGTTCACGATCAAACTGACAAAGACAGTGGAGCTTCCGGCAGAAAGAGGTGGGTCCAGGTGGACTGACACTGGAAGTGATGTCAGAGGTGTCACAGCTCGTCAATCATCTGGTATGCAGAGGGAGGAAGAGAGAAAGGCATTAGTACACAGCACCAACCCCTGGTGTGGAGGTAAAATGACAGTCACTAGAGTCCTTCAGCACGTGTGTGACGCAGGTCTAAAGAACTGACAGAAGCAGGAGCAAACTTAACGCAATGGCATCACCTGAGCTGCAGGGATGCAGAGGAAGAAAGCCCCTGTGAAGCATAATGGGCATCGTGAACTAAAATTTAGGTGCAGATGTGGATGAGCAGGCCAGACAGAGGTGCTAACAAACGGGTGAAATGTAGTGTATTGTATTTATGTCTGCAATCCCAGAAGCAAGTTCAAAAAACAGGCAGAGGTCAAAACACAAAAAGATATCCAAAAAAAGGACAAGACAAAATTGTAATTGCAGAACAGGCAATGATCAAAAAAATAACAAAAAATTGGATCCATAATATACCTGAAAATGAAGGGGGCTGTGGCAGTATCTGGATGTACAGTACTAGAGTGAAAAACTTTTGCCAAATTGCCTTTTTTATTTGAAATGCTCTACTGATGAGCAAAATGATTTGCACAAAATGGAATTTGCAAAGCAAATTGCATTCCACTTCCAGCGAAATGAATGCCATTGACGCAAGAAGAAAGTTGTTTAAGTCCTATCTGGAAGGGTTTACATGCATTCATTTTGCATACATCTTCATGTCTTTTAGTACTTAAATTAAAATCTCTGCAGCAATCTCATTTTCTGTCGTGTGTAGACATTTTGTTGAGCTGCCCAAAGTGTTCTGGTAGTTTGATCCCCACTTTGCCAATTACAGTGACAATCTTTGTGATCGCAGCCCTAAAGTGGAAACAGAAAAGAAACCTGAAGCTCCACTGCGATAAGTGCATTTTGTCCACCTTGTCTGTAGGAATAAAAAAACTGGAATGGGTAACGGTAGGGTTTGGAGTGGAGTGTGGGGGGGTTAGGTGACGTCCTGTATAGTGTGATTTTGCTGTGGGGAAACGCAGAATTGTCCACGATGGTGCATTTCAGTGAGTCTTCTTTTGGAAAATATGCAGCCTGTTATCATTTCTAATAAGTGCACTGCACTCGTCTGCTGTGACATGAACAAGAGGCGTAAATAAAATTGATTTTATTGGTCTGGGATACAGATTGCATACATTATATATCTGCAGAAAAGAACACAGATAAGCATGAAATGGTGAGCCGGGCTTTAGGGAGCAGGATTCCTTGTTTTTCACACTATAAAACCTCCCAAAAAAACATTCTTAGTGAATTTTGTCTTTCACAATTGTGAAGTTACCAGCAAATTAAATTGTAGTGTCAGTTTAGCAAAACTACATGCAAAGCCAAACTTGCTGTTTCGCTCATCACTACCTTGCTCCTTGCATCCCATGACTGTTGGCTGATTAATGTCACTTAGCAACAGGCACTGGCAGTAGTGATCACAGCCAAAATGCAAATAAAACTAGTGGGCTAAGAGTGGAGCCCAAGCCCACTCCTTGATACTGATGAAGGGTGGTTCATCTGACTACATCACATTTCTCCACTCCAGTTGATTCAAAACTCGTCTGCATGAGTCCTTACACAAACTAGTAACAACGAGCACATAACACCCATCCTGCTTCGCCTCCACTGGCTCCCTGGGTCTTACAGGATTGAATATAAAATTCTATTAATAACTTACAAAGCTTTAAATGGCCTGCACCAGGCTACATCAGTGACCTTCTCTAACACTCTGCTCCTGTTCGCCTACTAAGGTCCTCTGATTCTGAACATCTTGGTGTGCCCCATCCTAACCTGCACTCTACGAGTGACAGCAGGGCCTTCAGCTGTATAGCGCCCAGACTTTGGAATGAACCCCCAAAATGAATGCACTCGGCTGACTCCATTCTTTTAAAAAACAACTTTCAACTCCTCTGTTCAGGAAGGCGTTTAACGTAACCTGACATTCTGCCTCCTATCTCAGTTTCAGATGCTCAGGAGAATTTGTGTGTGTGTGTTACATCATAACTTATGTGATTTGTTCAGGCATTTCTTTTAGTATTGAATTTAGAATTTTACTAGTTTATTGTCGTGCATTCTAGTTACTGCTTTTATACAGTATATCCTGTATCCGTTTTAGTGTTCTATTCAGGAAACATTTGCATCCAATGTTACATATTCCTGCTGTTTCTTTCTGAGACTCTGTGAAGCACCTTGAGCATGGGAAATAATAATAATAATAATAATAATAATTCTTTGCATTTATATAGCGCTTTCTCACTTCTCAAAGTGCTCAGCAATTGTAGGTGAAGGGCCCCACAGAGCAGAGTCCCTATTGGCATTTACAGGATTTGAACCGGCAACCTTCCAATTACTAGTGTCATTCAGAATTGACTTTAAAATTCTGCTTATGGTTTATAAAGCTTTAAATAATCTCGCCCCGTCTTATATATCGGAATGTCTGACACCTTATATTCCAAATCGCAACCTCAGATCCTCAACTGAGTGTCTCCTTAGAATTCCAAGAGCAAAACTTAAAAGAAGTGGTGAGGCGGCCTTCTGCTGTTATGCACCTAAAATCTGGAATAGCCTGCCAGTAGGAATTCGCCAGGCTAATACAGTGGAGCACTTTAAAAAACTGTTTAAAACAAATTACTTTAACATGGCCTTCTCATAACTTCACTGTAATTTAATCCTGACACTCTGTATATCCAATTCATTATAATAACTATTCATTCAAAATTTGTACTAACCCCTACTCTCTCTTCTGTTTCCTTTTCCGGTGTCCTATTGGTGGTGGCTTGTGCCACCACCATCTACCCAAAGCACCATGATGTTCCAACAATGATGGATGGATTAAAAGCCAGAAGTCTGTATAACCATCAGCATCAAGTGACTCCGTGAGAACCCTAACTACAAAGAGGACTATTTCATTTATGTTAGGTAGAATGCCCAAAGGGGACTGGGCGGTCTCGTGGCCTGGAACCCCTACAGATTTTATTTTTTTCTCCAGCCTTCTGGAGTTTTTTTTTGTTTTTTCTGTCCACCCTGGCCATCGGACCTTACTCCTTTTTATGTTAACTAAGGTTGTCTTATTTTAATTTCTTATTTGTCTTTTATTCTTCTTTTCTTCATTATGTAAAGCACTTTGAGCTACTTTTTGTATGAAAATGTGCTATATAAATAAATGTTGTTGTTGTTGTTGTAGTGCAGATCCCTAGCCTCAGAGCCACCACTCCACCTACGAAATGCACTATATAAATAAAATGTATTATTATTATTATTAGGGGGCTTTGTTCCCTGCTCGCTTTACTCACCGACCCCGGGCCTGCACTATTCACTAGCCTCTTTGCAGTTCTGCTGCTCTCGTACGGGGATGCGGATGTACAATTTAAACTGATTTTTATTTTCATGTAAATTGTTACATATACATCAACGCGATGTATAACTTTCTGTGACTGAATTTCATTTATTTCTCTTTATTTAATAAAACGACTTTTTTTGAATGTTTGGCTCTGTGATTTGTTAACTGTCTTTGCTAATGCTATTCTAATGGGAAACTGTAAACGTTTTAATATAAATGGCATATCAAGATCTCCTCTCGAATCAGAGTTCGCTTGCAGGAGCCATATATTTGCACTAATTGTGAATTTCCCCTTGGGATTAATAAAGTATCTATCTATCTATCTATCTATCTATCTATCTATCTATCTATCTATCTATCTGTCTGTCTGTCTGTCTGTCTGTCTGTCTGTCTGTCTGTCTGTCTGTCTGTCTGTCTGTCTGTCTGTCTGTCTGTCTGTCTGTCTGTCTATCTATCTATCTATCTATCTATCTATCTATCTATCTATCTATCTATCTATCTATCTATCTATCTATCTATCTATCTATCTATCTATCTATCTATCTATCTATCTATCTATCTATCTATCTAGTGTGACGTCAGAAGTGGGGTACCAGGGACGGCCCTCCTCACTGTCCTGTTTCACTACTATACGGGCGGTGCCACGGGGCACGGCTAGTAATAGATAGATAGATAGAAAAGGCACTATACGAGATAGATAGTGTGGATCATGGCCCGGACACAGACAGGCGGACAGCGATGGTTCACCCTACACACGTTTATTATACATTATGCATTTACACAGATGACACACACAACCCTAGTACTTCCCCAAAGTCCAGGCCTTGCAATGCCTCTCTCTTCAGGTCCGCCTCCACTCCTTCCTCCCGAGCTCTGTCCTTCTCTTTCTCCCGACTCCAGCCAACGAATGGAGGGAGGCGGCCCCTTTTATCCCCACCCGGACATGCTCCAGGTGCCTCCCGATAATCTTCTGCTGGCAATCCCAAGTGTGGTGGAAATACCGGCTGTGTACCCGGAAATACTCCAGGTGTCCCTGGTCATCTTCCCCCCAGCACTTCCGGGTGTGGCAGAAGTGCTGAGGACCAGGGCTCTCCAGGCATCGGGGCGCCCCCTAGCAGTGACTACGGGCCCCTATAGGGTTGAGCTTTAAAGCTCTGTTCCCGTGGTCCCCAAAACCACCAGGGCGGTCGCCCCCTCGTGGTCTGGAGGAGGTGTAAGCCCTCCTTCAGTCCTTCCGGGCATCCTGGCTGGGTGCCACCCCCAGCCCCTTGCCACAATAGATAGCATTCCAAACCTTGTACCCAGAAAGACATTAAGGCAGTCTGGATGAGCACTATTAAGGTTTTCTTTAACACTGATGATCTCATAGTTTATTAACCGAAGTAGGAGACCCACTACAATGAAAATGACAAAAGAATAGACTATGTGGGCCTTCTCTACTCTTCTGGTCTACCTGCCTAAGTCCAGGGGTCTTGGCCACTTGTGTTAGTAAGCATCAAACGAAAGAGCTTCTTCTTACCTCCCAGGCATGATGATGTTGATTGGAATTATCAAGAGGACCAAACAAACGAGCAAAATATAGAGGATGTGTTTTTAAGGAACAGAGGTTCATGTCAGTGACTCACTCCTCCTGGAGACTGGATTGAAACTCTAGTTGTGGTTGTTGTCTGTGTGGCGTTTTTCTTGGTGGTCTGTTTTCCCATACAGAGTACCAAATATGAGTATTAAATTATTTGGCAATTTTAAACTTGCCCATTGTGAGTGTGTGTCCAGGTGGTGTTGGTGATACACTGCTGTCCTGTTCATGACTGGTTCCTGCCTTGCGTCTGATGTTGCTGAGTTCATCTTTGGCCCTCTATGACTCTGAACTAAACAAAGCAGCTCCATGTAATGGCTGGATGGATAAACCTGATCAAAACGCCTGCATGTGAAACTTTTCAGATTTGGTAAGCGGCAGGATCTTTATGGGGCAGAGAAATGAAACGCAGTAATGATTTACAGGGAAGATCAGATTTAACGAGGAATACTTAGAATTTGTTCAATCATCTGTGGACTGGACCATGATAATTAAGACTCTGTGATTGTGACTTTGACAAAATGAGTGCAGAAAGACATTTCACGTGTTGAGCAGACCTATAGGTAGCAGAAGACAATAGAAGTATAACAGTGTGTACTTAGAGAAAATGTGAAAAAACAGGTGCTGACACCACAGTCCTTGGAAACGTTTAAATTGAAGGCCATAATGGGACAATTAATTTATTATTAAAATTCTGAGTCCCTCCTAACTGAGTTGCACACCTGCTATCATTTCTCATGGTTTTACCCTCTTTCACACCCCTCTTTGCCACCATAGCTTCTGATAGGCGACTTGTTATATGTGGCATGCGGGAGTTTGTTCGGAGATAACCTGCTCTTCTGGAAAAAGATTGTGTAAAGAGTGCAGCTGGGACGGAGATAAGAACTGGCATATCCGGTGATTGGTTACACAGTAACAAGTTATTACACAACTGCTGTCACCCCTGGCTAAAGTTTAACAGGGAGTTATGTGGAAACAAAGTCATTTTAAATGCAGATTAAGTCCGCCTGAGAAGAGCTGTTAACCTTAGAGAGACCAGAAACCGAACTAGGCCGCTCCTTAATACGCCTGATGGAGAGAAGGAGCTTAGGGCTGGGAACATTCCCATATCCTGAGAGCAGGAGAGTCTGTAAAGGAGCAGAAGGTCTGACCCCTGGGCAATTGTGGACACCCAGAAAGGAAAGAATGACTAGTGGAGGTATATTTAAGGAATGGTTTAGATAAGACCTGGCTGTGATCACCTGCATGCTTCCATTTGACAATGGTTTGGTAGACAAAGAACCAGCACAGAATACAGAGCTGGGAACTCTTCTAGGAAGAACACATCTTGTTGCCCGTCTTACATTATCAATTTCTTTAATGTTCTTGAGAATATATGACGGGGAACAAGATGGAGCAGAGGTTAACTCTGCTGCTTCACAGCTCCAGTGTCCTGGCTTCAACATTTAGAAGTCAAAGAAGTTTTCACATTTTCCATGTGTGAGTGTACAGTAGGCATTCACATTACTTCAAGTGAGGCCCACCGAATCAACAAACTAATTGAAAGGGCAACCTCATTTATGGGACGCACTCTGGTACCCCCTGGAGGTCGTAGTGAAGGACTTTCAGGCAATGAATTATTGTGCAGAAGTGTGTCAAGAAACACTATGGGGGCTCCTTTATACCAAATGCAATATGCCTGTATAGTGCCTCAATGGGACTGGGACTACCAAGTATTCTTTCTTTTTAATTTTCTTGCTTTTTAGTCATTCTGGTGTGTGTTCGGCCCATACTATGTGTGTATATTTATTTATTTATTTATCTACTTATTGATGTATTTATTTGTTTAAAGAGCTTATATAAAAACCCAAATGTGCTCCCTGGCACACAACACCCAGTTTATTTACAATCAGAGAGCATTTCACCCTGCTCTCCACAACACAATATCTAAGCAAACAAGGCTCACAGCCCAAAACAATCCCTTCTTGCCGCCAGTCCTTCCTTCTCCACTCCTCTTCAGCGTTTGTCCTCTTCCTCTCAACTCTGGCTGTTGAATGGTGGGGACTGGCCCCTTTTTAAAGGGCACCCAGAAGGACTCCAGGTGCCCAATGAGCTTCTTCCAGCCACACTTTCTTCAGAAATAGGGCCCTGAAAGTGTCCATGTGCCTCCTGGTGGTGGCCACGGGCCCAAGCAGGGTTGACCTGTAGCCCCACTGGAAACTAAGGGGGCTGCCCTCTGTCGGTCCAGGGGAGAAACTGTTCTGGGAATAGTCTCTCTCCGGGTCCTTCCATAATCAGGACTGCCCCGCCATCTGCCACAGCACGTAGTGCAATGAAGTTCATACCTGAATGTTTCTTCAGAACAGCTGACGCTAATACAATACAAAACACACACACAAATGAGCATACGGAGCATGCAACACGTACAGGTCTGTCAGGAAGTATTCAGACCCCGTGACTTTTTCACATTTTAGTTTGTTTCAGCCTTGTGGTAAAATCATTGAAATTCATTTTTTGACCTCATCAATCAACACTCAGTACTCCACAATGATAAAGCGACAACAAGAGATTGGAATTTTTTTCAAATTTATTAGAAATAAAGGACTCAAATGTCACATTGACACAAGCATTCATTCGCTTTGTTCAGTACTTAGTTGAAACTCCTTTAGCAGTGGTTTCGACCCGACTTCTCCTTGAGGTCTGACACACCTTGATTTAGGGATTTTCAGTCTACGTTCTCTTAAGCTTTGTTGGGTTGGATGGAGACTGTCGGTGGTCTAGGTGAGGTCTAGGCAGGGTTCAAGTCCAGCCTCTTGCTGTGTGTGCAACTTAAGCACATTCCTAGAGTTGTCCCTAAGCCACTCCTGTACTGTCCTTGTTTTGTGCTTTGGGTCATTGTCCTACTGAAGGTGAACCTTTGGCCCAGTCTGATGTCCAGAGTGCTCTGGAGCAGAATTTATTAAGAATATCTCTATACTTCACTCCATTCAGCCTTTCCTCAGCCATTACTAGTCTCCTAGTCTCTGCCACTGGTAAAACAGGCCCACGGCATGCTGCTGCTGCTTGCCACCAGGCATTGTGCAGGTGATGAGCAGTGCCTCCGCTCCTCTAGATGGGACACTTGGAATTGGAGCCAAATAGTTCAATCTTAGTTTTATCAAACCAGAGGAACGTGTTTCTCACAGTCAAAAGGTCCTTTAGGTTTCTTTTACAAACTCCATGCTGATTTTCAGGTGTCATCTGGTCACTCTGCCATAAAGCCCAGAATGGTGGATTGTTGAAGTGGTGGTTGTCGTTCGCTGGATGTTTCTTTTATCTCCACACAGGTTCTCTGGAGCTCAGCCAGAAGGACCATCGGGTTCTTGGTCATGTCTTTCAGTCCCCCAATTGTTCAGTTTGGTCCATTAGACAGTTCTAGAAAGAATTGTGGTTGTTCCAAACCTTTTCCATTTACGAATTATGCAGGCCACTGTGCTCTTATGAATCGTCAGTGCTATAAAAATGTTTTTTTGTAATCTCTTTGACTTCATGGCTGGCTTTTTGCTGTGATACACATTGTCAACCATGGCACCTTATACAGACATATTATATTGTAATCAACATAGATTTCAGCATTAATGTTTGCAGTGCATCATGCAATGCCACTGTCTCTCGAACAGTATATGCCATTTGGTATGGGATTTGTAAAAGCAGTGTTAATGTTGGTGAAGTACCATCTTTTGGAATAACAGAGATAACGCCACTGGCCCAGACAGACAGACTGACACCGTCCTATCCTTTTATGAATGTGGATTACAATTCCAAATGAACACTTAACGGTTGTTGGCCCTCATGCACACAGAGCCTAACCCTATGACTAAAGACACAATTAAACCAATTTGCATTGGGGGGCGTACGCCATTGACTGCCTCTGACTCGCTAAGGCTATGCAAATGAAATCTACAACTGGAAAAGCTGTGTAACAGGACACGCGCTTAAGTGAGAACCATCAAGAAAAGAATTTAGTAAAGGATGGGCAATGGGAAGCAGTAGAGGTGAAATGCCAGAACAGATACAATAAAGTTATGAGGGCAAAAGGCTGGGCATGGTGTTAGAATGGGACGCTGGGCAGTAATGCCAGCACTGTGGATAGAAGGCAACATAAGCTGTGGTGTACCATTACTAATCTCAGATGATTGGAGATGTGGAGCATTGAACTGTGAATGGCTTGGGCTCTCCTGCCTTCCCATCACAGGGAGGGTTTGATTTTAATGACTGGAGTATGAGAGACAGAATAACACGCGCCTTGGGCAAACAACCCCCATTTATATAGCAGATATCCATTTCCTCCCCCTTGTTAAATAAAAGCATTAAAGCCCCAGCGTTGCTACGTGACACTTACGGTAAGAGTGCAGTTCGCTCACAAACAGGAAGGGCGGCCTTTTCTATTTTCAGCTAATTAAATACACAGTTCCTGTAAGCTCTTGCTTGTCTCAGGTTTGATTTTTTTGTCTTCCCCAAGTTTACTTGTGATAGTGTCAATCAATCAATCAGTTCCTCCATCAAACAGACTTCTCAGAAAGCCTTTCGCTTTGCAGTTTTATAAGCTGTCTCTGGATCCAGGTAGTAACGAGGCTTTTCAGGTTTACTTTCTCTTTAGTGAACTCAGTCCCAATTTTCATATTTTTTCTACACCTGCACAGGCCATGGCCTATTATTGAGAGTCACCCTCATTTGGCCTAACATTTCATTATCCATGAGAGGCCATAGAATGGAAAAAGAAAAAAATACCCAATTGAACAGTGAAGAAGAAAAAGATGGACCGTTTAGCTACAGCTTGCACGTCTTAATTTCCCACTGCTTCGCTCTCTCAAGTTTGACTCTTCATGATAGTTTTCCTTTTACTCTCTCCACCAATCCTTTGAAGAATCCCTGGTGCCATTGTGAATGTTTCCATTCACCCCACCCCTGTGTTTCTTTATGTCTCTCAGCATCTTGGGGTACCAAATGATCTCCAACCACAATAATGCATTGTAATACATTGCACAACATAGGTAATATGATAGTTCTAATTTGTTACTAACCCTCACCTATTCTGTTTCTCTTCTCGGTACTCAAATGTGGCACTTTGTTTTGTGGCTAAGTTGTTTTGCCTGCCTAAGGTAAAGTCATCTCTGATGCAGGATCGCAGGAATTGTCAGGTAGAGGGGTCCTTTGATCAGATTGGCTGGCCCAGCGCTGACTCAGCTGTGGATTGTCCAATAGGGGGAGGCAGCTTGATGGCTGAGGTCTCCAGGACTTTGAACAAATCCAAATCTTATGATGTGATATCATCTACTGTTGAATTCTGCTCTGTAGCTGTAATATTTCTATTGCACTATTATATTGTGTTGAGGATTACTTGTGTTCTGTTCTGTGTATTACAGCGGTTCTCAAACTGTGGGGCGAAGTAACAAAAAAGGGGGCGCGAATGTTGCCATATGTGGTGTAATTTCACTATTTGTAGGGAAACTTTAAACTTGTAGCGGTGTATCGGCAGCAAAAAATATAGGAATACATTTTATTAGGGTTTCAAAAAACGTTAGGGGGGCGCGATTAAAGCTGTTATGAAAACTTGGGTCGCAAATACTTAAAGGTTGAGAAACGCTGGTGTATTGTATTGTATTTACCCCCTAACACCCAGTGCACTCCCAGCCTACCTTTAAAATTAGGACAGGAGTTAGTAGAGTGGATCTCAGTTGTTATGTTAACATGACTTCTGCATCGGGAACATTAGGACACGGTTTGTTAAGAGCTGATTTCACACAAGTGTTAAGAGGTTTTGTTTTGATATAGAGAACCATAGACATGTGGAATAAATCACCAAGAAGTATGGTAGAGAAGTAGGACTTTAGGGACCCTTAAAACATGACATGATGTTATTTTGGGATGCCAAAGGAAAAATGTATACTGTAAGGGTCTCTAGCCTTCAAGTCCCAGTGCTAAACCGGAAGATTGAGGCTGCATTTCTGCACACACCTGGGGTGAGCCTGGAACACTGCAGGGCCAATAGAGCAGGTCCCACCAGGCCTGCAACGGCCAGCATGAAGACCATCTTCAACATTTCAGACGTTTATAGATTAGAATTGAAATAACATTGAATGCATGGCGGAAAATGGATAGAAAATTGCTTAAGAAGACCAAGCTGAATAATCATTGAAATTATTGAGGGAAGCTTATTACTTATTTGGCACCACATCTGGTGTAAATGTGACCTTGCCCCCCACCCCAATGATTTGTTCTTCTCCACCTTTCTCCTGGCCTGTCAAAGACTGTAAGGTAATCGCCTCACACTGCAACTGCCAAACAAAAGACACCCTGGCATCTCAGCAGGGACACATGTCATCGGCCTTTTGTTCCTTGTGTGTTACAGCATGTACAGTACCCGACGGAAGCCCGATGAATGTGCTGGCGTTGGCCATCTCTATAATCTGACAGGCGTGGAAAAGGAACAGGAAACAATCAGGCCGAGAGCAGGTGTGTGTGTGTGTGTATGAAACCCCTTACACTCTGAAAGAGCACAGCCAGGCACCGGGAACAGCTCATTAATAAGAGTCTGCTTACTTCGAGATTCAGAAACACAGCACATCATGGGCAATAAAATCTTTTTCTTTGACAGTCATAGCTCCAAAGCAGCCCCACAACTCAAAATGAGAGGCAGCTCCTACTTTAATCACATTTTTAGGAAACAAAGGGTTAAATGCCCAGGTAGCTTTAGAAAATGTGTACTTTGTGCGCCCGGCTGGACTGCTGCCAGGCTAATAAACGTATCTCAAACTCCTGTCCATGTAAGCAGCAGCCACTTCTTCCCATTCAGCTTCTGGAAGATTCTTTTCAGCCAGACCTGTTGAACGTGTGTTCCTGTCTCTTAAGCTGAATCACATGGAGCAAAACTAAACATTACTTTTATTGAAGGCTGCAAACTCCTTAAAGAAATCAATGCCCTTAAACATATCTGTAGATGGTGTCTTTCATGGCGGGCACTGTTTGAAAATCTGCTTTTATGACACCTTTCATGGTGAGTGTCGTCTCAAGGTGCTTGAGCCAATCTTTGGTATTCAGATCAGAGATGAGAGGAGCGGGCAGGTACACCATAAGCAGTGGAAACAAGGTGGGGAGCCATCCCAGTATGCCATAGGACATCTCATAGACAGCAGGCTAACTTGGAGTCAGCAGTTCATTTTATGCGTCTTCTGGATGAGGGAGGTTATGCTGAAGCTTTATAACACACTAGAGCTGGAGCACCGTGTGCAGTTTTGATCTCCATATTACAAGAAAGACATAGCAGCACTGGAGAAAGTCCATAGCATCACTGTTTGAAAATGTTGTTTAACATCTGCTTTTATGGCACCTTTCATGGTGAGTGTCATCTCAAGGTGCTTGAGCCAATCTTTCTTTCTCACACTGTGTTGTGACACAGTCTTGTCACCATCTAGTTTATATAGCCCACCTTCATTGCCCCAATGTCTTTCATATAAGTTGTGTCGTCTCAGTTTATGTTCATTTTATATTCTGGTCACAACACACTTCACCAGAGAAACGTGAGCCACTCTTTACTTGATAAAGTGCCTCTCATGGGGACCGCACTCTCAATAGACTTTACATAGCGTGGTGTGAGTGCCATGGAGGACAGACAGGCATCCTGGCTGGACAATGGCATGACTTTGGGATAAAATGGAAGATGCCATGGGATGGAAAACAGAAACTAGAGGCCAGAAACAGTTCCATTCCCCATTTATTAGGTGGCAGTGGTCCGGTGGAGGCGTCTCAGCTTGGACACCCACAAGGCTTCATGGAAACTAGAGTCTGGAAGCCTTGTTAGGGTCCCTGGGTGTCACCAGGGGGCACTGTTGGGAGAGGACTACCCTGGCTCTGAAACAACCCGGAAGTACTCCCCACAAGTCAGGCCGGGTCACCAGAAGCTGTTCCGGGCCGAGCATAAAAGAGGCAACACTCAACTGGAAGCCAAAGGAGACAAGAAGGCTTTATTGTTTGTATGGTTATGGGCTGTATTACACTGTTTGTGTGTGTGTTGGATTAACAAAAATCCATTATTTGAACTCATGACTTGTAGGGTAGTACTGGGTCTGGGGACTGGGGCTCAGTGGTGCCCCCTTCTGGTTTCAGTGGATTCAGAATGTATTCAGACCCCTTCAGTTTTCACTTCACTCCTTCATTTTGTTAAGCTAAAATCATTTAAATTCATTTTCTCCCCATATCAAGTAACCCTCAATACTCCAGAATGACAAACTGAAAACAGGGTTTTACAAATTTTTGCACATTTATTTTTTTAAATTAAAAACTGTAATCTCCCAAAAGTATCCAGCACCTTTACTCAGTACTTAGTGGAAGCACTTTTGGCAGCAACTGCAGCCAGGAGTCTTCTAGGGTTTTGAACAAGGTTCCCATCCCTGGAGTCGGGTTAGGTATATTTAGTTTTGGGCAACGGTGGACTCCTGGAACTCGGTCTGTAGATATGCCTCTTGTCCCCACTGGCACTCAGGGAAGTCATAGCTCTCTCCAAGCCTGTAAACCATCTCCCATGGGCATGTGTGTGACAATGGGTGATAAAACATCAGTCAAGATTGAATTTATATTGAAGAGAGGTGAAAAAGAGAGTACAGGCTCGGTGGAATGGGTGGAGAAGAGTGTCAGGTGGATATCAGCAAGAGTGAAAGGGAAGGTCTACAGGATGGTAGTGAGACCAGCTATGTTATATGGGTTGGAGACGGTGGCACTGACCAGAAAGCAAGAGACAGAGCTGGAGGTGGCAGAGTTAAAGATGCCAAAATTTAAATTGGGTGTGACAAGGATGGACAGGATTAGAAATACGTACATTAGAGGGTCAGCTCAAGTTGGACAGTTGGGAGACAAAGTCAGAGAGGCGAAATTGGGTTGGTTTGGACATGTGCAGAGGAAAGATGCTAAGTATAATGAGAGAAGGATGTTAACGATAGAGCTGCCAGGGAAGAGGAAAAGAGGAAGGCCTAAGAGAAGCGGAGAGAGGACATCCAGGTGATGAGTGTGACAGAAAATGACGAGGACAGGAAGATATGGAGAAAGATGATCTGCTGTGGCAACCCTTAACAGGAGCAGCTGAAAGAAGAAGAAGATTGTGCCTTTCATAATCTCAGTGCACATCACATAAATATACAGGGCCAGTTCATATTTTATTTCGGTATTACCCTTCTTGGTAAGCCCCACTTTAAAGCCAACGTACAAGCTATTCAATCTCTGCTGGTGTTTGATTAATACAGGGCCTTTCAGAGTGAGGTCTACAGTGCCTTTCATGGTCTAGTGCACTTTACCCAGACCTTATTCTCTGGTGCCCTCTGTTCTTCCTCTTCCTTTTTCCGCTAATCTCCAAAGGCTGACTCAGCACCGTTTGTCCTCCAGTTACCCCGGCAGTCAGTAAATGATTAATCTTTGAGTTTAAACAGAGCTCAGTTAGAGCTGGCCATCTCTTATGACTGCTTTCAGTTGGAGTGGACAATGACCTTAGATGCGGTCAGGTTAGCCTTGCCTGTGGCAGTGAGAGGTGTGACATACACTTGTGTAGAGATGGAGTGGATAAGGCTGAGCAGTAGATCCTGTTCTTCACAGTCAATGGCTGGTGACATCATGTCACGCGCAGCTCTCGCGGATTCAGATTAATGCCCATAACAGTGATGGCATTAGCCCGGCTTTTCTTTACTGTCATTCCTCTACTCTTATCAACACTTCCTCTGGCAGGGACCTGAAAGCTGAACCAGTGGTTAGCTCTTTTAAACTGTAACTTGATCATCCTACTTCTGTAATTTGATCGTCCATCTTCACTTTACAGCTCTCCAGAGGAAAGGAATGGCTTTTTCTGGGGTTAGTTGAGATAAGTCAGTGTTTTTGACCTTTAGAGGGAACATTTCAAGTTAGTAGTCAGAGTGGCCTGACTGGAAGAACAGGAATGCTTGAGAATTTTTAAGACTTACAACAAAAAACGCAACGTTTGGTAACCTGTAATCTGTCTCTGCTCAACTTGTGATGGGAGGCCTTATGATTAACTGCTTAGAGGTTAGACTGTATTATATAAATGTCAGGATTTTTTCATTTTTGTTCTATTATTTGTTTGTAATGTAATTGTTATGACAATTATGTCCTCATTGGTTCCATTTTATCATAGGTGTCGTCATTTTCTGTATTGGTTTGTATGGGTGGAACAAGTTTGTGTTTCCAGTTTCTATGGGCCTCATCATTTTTGCGTGTCTGGTGGAAGTAATGTTATTTGGCTACTAGGCTCATCAGGCATATTATATATAAGAGTGATTATTTAAAATTATACTTTTTTTGGAAGATGAACGAAAGACGCAAAACATTTTCTGAAGAATAGTGGTCACTACTGATGAGTCAATTTGTACTAACAGAATTTGCAATGAAACTTAGATTGGTTCAGTACAAGTTAACTTGTATGTCATTAAGTCTGACAAGACGCGATGTATGAGATAATTCGTACCTTGGTATACAGCCACTGTAGACGTTGTCAGCATGCTGGCGATCTCTACTCCCACTTACCTATCACATCGTAGAATTTTTTTGGACACAACAGCCTGCAGAAAAGAGTTTTATAAATAGACAGTCCATAGTTACGTCATTGTGAACAGAGGCATAAAGCTGCTGATTTTTTGTAACATCCAGATTTGTTGCAAGATGATTGTTTTGATGATAATGGCGGTGATCGAGATAATGACAATCCTTCAGATTCTGTGGAACCTGTAGGCTCTGGTGGTGCTAATGCAGATAGCAGCCTCCAAAGACATTTCTTCATCATAAGGAGCCGGACTTGTCACGACAGACAGGACAACACTACACGGACATTCGGCCACCTGCTGAGTGCAAACAGTCACCAAGTACCAATAGGTATTGTGTGAAGCAAACATGGACAGCTCAAAGAAACGTGTTATATGTGCTTTGCGAGGTGCCATGCTACAAAGACTCTCATTCAAATGGAGACTCTTAGTCAGGTTGCTGGTGAAAATAATTAAGCTTCTTTACATTTTTGTCAGAGTTACTACTGATAGTAAATGGTTGCTTTCTATTTACATTTTTTTTTGAGTTTTAGAGTTCATTACTTATCATATACCAGTGTCCACTGGTATATGAAAGCAAAATAGACATTTGTGTTAAAGTAGAAATCGAAATTTGTGTAAAAATAGAGATAAAAGTGAAGGTTTCAAACTAATTTGAAACAGAAAATACTGTAACTATGAGAATAAAATATAAATAAAAAGTAACTCAAAAAACACCTAACCTAACCATGTCACACTATTGTTTTGTGCCTTGACACTGACACCACTGAGGGGGCTTTTGCCCCCTGCTGTCTACTTCATGTTTTCACACCTCATTGTGTCACATGTTTGAAATATTAAAATACCAGTAAAGGCGGACTGCACGATAACGTGCAGTGAATACACTTGACTTGAGCAGTCCTAGTTTTCATACTGTTTCTTTCTCTGTACGTTTATCATTTGTTTGCTCAGAGGTTGATGCGCTTGCTGCTTCCTGAGCTGCTCTTCTTTACTCCACCCTAGTGGCCCGCTTCTTCTCTTCTTTCGTTGGCATCTTTTCGCATTAAAACTGATTAAGTCAGTGTTTATGTTGCAATTACTTAGTATGTTTTCTTCAATTTTTCACTTCATCTGGCACTGAAGTCTTCAATCTGCCTCAAGAATGACTTAAGATATGAAGAGGTAGGGGAAGTGACAGCGAAGGTGGTAGGGATGAGAATGGTGCCTGTACGCATGTGCTGCACAGCCGCCCTGCTGGCATTGCCGAGAGTTGATTCAACAATTAAATAAAATAAGAATAAAAAGAGGAACCTTGGAGGTCAATCATCACCCTGAAAGTGGACAGTAGACATCACGTAGTATATGTGTACCAAATTTCAGATCAATAGTTCAAACGGTTCGTGAGCTACAGGTGTTTTAAAATCCTGGACAGACAAAAGGACAGCCATGGTAGTGTATATATAAGAAGATGCAAAGACCTGTAATCTACCACCCTGGTAATTAATGGTCAGGCAGTCAATGAGTTAATCCCCAAGATGATATTCAATTACACACCACAATAAAACAAAAAGCAGAAAAACATAAAACACAGAGATATCGACTCAAACTAAACTATAAGGCAACAGAAATATTATGGTGAAATAACTGAAGTAAACTGAAGTCCGTACCATTTTTCTTTTCTAGAAAAGAGACCCAGAGGTGCTTCTTATTACACCATGGAGGTACGAGCCTGTGGCTAAAAGTACTCCTAGAAAGTGTCCCCTGGAGGGGATGGCACAATTGTTTATGATGGCATCCAATTTTGCTGCCATCCTGTTTTCCATGACAGCCTCCAGAGTGTCCAGAGTGATCCCTGTGACAGAGCTGGCTTTATGGATAAGTTTGTTCAGGTATTTTGCACTGTCTGAACTGAAGTGGCCTCCCCATGTAGAAGAACACTATCATGGTTCAGCCAGCATTTTCCCCATGGCTGGTGTTCACAGTTGTGTTTCTTGCCTGTTTTGTTTAATTTTGTATTATTTATTTGTATTAATGTTTCATTTGTACAATTCACTGTGTGTGTGTGTTTTGGAACCCAGTGTTCTAACCCTTGTGTTATGTGGGTGGCTTCCCAAGGGGCGGGGCCATCTGCCAGGAACAGTCACTCACCCTATTTAAGGGAGGGCCACCCATAGTTCCTTGCAGTTCATCACACACACTACGGAGTAGAGAGTTTTAGTGAGTTTCTTTGCTATTGTATTGCAATTGCTTGTGTTTTGTGGATTTCTGACCCTGTGCTTTGTTTATCAATATTTGTCTCGGCCCTTTGGGTTCCTAGTTGTGGTATTTTGACGGTGCTTCTGTTCTCTAGAGGGCAACTTTGGAAAGTGTTTTTGCAGTTGTACTTTTCTGAACTCAAGTAAGATCACGATAAACACACTGGCTACGACGGATTGGTTAAACATTTCCAGCAGCGTCTCTTCTGGAAGTACAGTCTACTCTGGCCCTCCTTATGCAGTGCCATTGTGTTTTCATGCCATTCGAGTTTGCTGTTTATATGTGACCCCTGTGGTCATACAAGGTATGACAACTGGACTGGAGAAATGTTGGGGCGCCAACTGGGTCACCCCATTTAATAACAAACTTTAAACAAAACTGTTGCACAATGGCACAATAACAAACATAAACTGCCCATTGCATTGAATCGTAACTGGTCAGTTCTGGTTTGGAGCCTCATCACTTTTGAGCTTCTGTCCATAATGTTGACGCCACCTTCTGTGATTATCTCGCCTTTAAACTCCTCTGTCTGGAAGTGGTGGACTCATTTGTCCTCAGTGGATATCTTCTCCTGGCTGCGGGAGCAGAAAGAGATGATAATGTTAGTAACAGTGCTCCCCAACCCCGCTTACTTAAGATGAGTTAGGAGGGTGATCTACAGAAACACATTCATGACACCCCATTTTCTTGTAGCTCTGCACCACCTCGACTTCCTCCTCCAGGGTGGTGTCTGGCCTTAGGGGCTCTTTAAGACTCCAGAAGTCCACTACCAACTCATTTGTCGTGGTACTCTCTGCATCACAAGACAAAGTTCTCCACACACCACTCATTATCAATACAACCTATGATGGCAGAGTCATCTGAAAACATCTGTAGAAGGCAAGAGCTGGTATTATACTGTATGTCATTTGAGTATAGGGTAAACAAGAAGGAAGACAGGAAAGTTCCCTGAGATGACCCAGTGTTACACACTACCATTTCTGACAAACTACTGTCTGTTGTTCAAGTAGTACATGATTCAGGACACTGTGAGGGCGTCAAAATTCATAGTCCTTAGAGTTTCACTTTCCAAAGAAATTTGCAAAATACATTATAACTTGCTACATGAGAAATCTGTGCCATTGGCCCATATATTTTCATGTCATCTGCAGACGTTTTCTCCACAGTTCATTATGGTGCAGAGTATGAAATTGGGTGGGACGCGACTCGAGAGTGAATACCTACAAGCACATTGCAGCTGCTAAAATCCACTGGCTTGGGTATGGGGCTGCTGATGGTTGGTCTATGGAGTTAGAGAAACTGATTAGGGATGGTGTTACCTGCCCCTGTGTGAGGGGTGCAAGGCCGAACTGGCGGTGAGAGCCACGTAGAAGGAACCATGGAACTTCAGGGTTGCACTGAAAGACAACTGAGGAAAGTGAGAGTTGTTTCAGCTGCAGAATAACATTTAGGGAGCAATATTTCATACATTCCACCACAAAAAAAAAAAAAAAACAAAAACGAAAAACCCACCAAGATTTGTTTTTCACAATTGTGCAATCATATACAAAGCACATTTAAGGGTAATTTATGTGCAAAATGAAACTATAGTTTTGCTCTTCACTTATGGCTGCTGCTTAGTTTTGTTTAGGAATCAGCAGTAAGCATGCCCTCTTAAACACATGTGACCTTCTAACGAATTGACTTTTGGCTATGTCTAATAACACTGAATGATAAAATAGCCAATCTGAATCTTTTTGCCAAACGTTATCAACATGTATAACGATAAGGTAGGCTGCCTTTTTGTGTGACAACAATCAAAGCTCTGCAGTGACTGGTTAAGGGGAGACACTCTCTAATATAAGGAGCTCTTCGTACTCAGTAACATTGTCATGCTGGATGGCCACTACATTGATGTTTCTGAAGCAGGGTAACCTTTGACCTACCCATCAAAACACACTGTAACCTAACCTCATATTCTCAAAGCAGTTACCTGTTCAGACAGGACAGGAGAGCTGCTGCTGTGCAGTGTGTCAGTCAGTGTTCCACTCCCTGGTCCTCCTTTGTTCAATATTTTGACAAACAGAAAAATAACATTCTATGACCTCTGACCTTCATGAGAATATTTCACAGGTCTGTGTTAAAGGTGACTGGCCAAACCCTTGGCCACGCCCCCAACAGTATATCATGGCCACACCCCCTGCTTGTCCCCTCAGGCTGGTAAGTATATCAAGTTGTTTTGTCATTTAATGGCTCACTTTGATTTGTCATACGCACATTACTATGAGTCATAATTACATTTTATTTATCCAAAATATAATTTTAACCAGACGCAATTTAAATGTGAGATGTCAGTGACATATTTATGACTACTGGAAATACAAATTAGAGATATGTGAAAATGTAATTACAACCTACAAAATCTTTTTTCTTTTTTGACATATGTGGACATATCAAGATTTGATCTTCATTTAAAAGGTGTCTTTAGATAAAGGTGATACATTATCACTAAATTCACAACATATTTACACTTTGTACTCCATTGGGTGATTTAATTAAACATAAATGCATATAGAAAAAATAAGCCCACCCCTACGTTTATCAGTACCTCAAATACCTCAAATTAGGATCAGGTGCTCCAGATCAGAACATCGTTAGATAGGACCTTGGAGGAACCGGTCTTATACAAAACTCAGACGTAACGTTTGGTATGCTCTGTGTTGTTGAAGGGTGTGTTATCACCATGCCTAGACTGAAAGAGCTCTCTGAGGCCTTCAGATTAAGATGGTGTAAACAAGACAAAGGCAGAAAAAGTTTTGGGGGGGATCCACCCCATATTTTATGCAGGAAAACAACAAAAGTAGTCAGAGTAATCAATATAGACAGAGTCTCCAACAAAAGAGAAACCGAAAACAAAGGTTATGTGGGTGGTTTAAATAGCCCCCCAAAAAAGGAAGAGGTGGGATAATGAGGTAACTGCATGGGCGTGATGAGGAACAGGAAGAGAAAGATTAGGTCTTGCTATTCTGTTCAGAGGATCTGAAAAAGGGGGAAGAAGAAATGTTAGTCCACTCATTTAGTCCCTGTCCCGGCGATTTCATCTTTGTTAGACCCCCAAGCTGCCTCCGAAGCGCATGTGTGTGACAATGGTTATAGATGCCTTTGAACCTGTGAAGGGATTTTAAAAGACTGGAAATCAAGCATGCCATATTGATGATCATATTGTCACACCAACAAAGATAAAAAGAGGAGTTTAACAAGAAACTGTATTTCATACTGCAAAAATGGAAGTTTTATAGTAAGGCAGAGGAAGTGATGTCAACGGGGCTGGAACCGGAAGTGACGTCATTGAACTCCGGTAGAATTTCCCATAATCGGTCTGCAGAGAAAAAGGTAAAAGGGTTAGTGCACTTTACCACCCCCTGGTCTGGTGTGGTATTACCCTTCTTTGGGCCCTTTAGCTGTCTCCCATGTGCACGTGTGTGACAAGATAAGAGAAGTGAAGAAGATTTTGAGCAACTGGCTAGTTGTCCAGGCATGGCTGCTTCAGCACGTTCACCCTGACAGCAGAATGAAGAAGATACAGAAAGAAGTCTCTATGAATAATTTGTATGAGGCACAAAAAATTTGTCGTAAATTTCATGAAGGGCCTACAAGTAGTTCATAAAGTCTACCATTAGAAACAAATCTACATGAGAGGTGTGCTAGGAGAAAAACTTTGCTGTCCAGAAACAACATCTGGGCAAGAATAAAGTTGGCCCATGAACATGTAAGTAAAGGCCAGGACTTGTGGAACAATGTAGAGTATGAATTAGCACGAGACACTGAATGTTTAAACTCCTCGTTACGTCTTTGCACTCATCTAGCTGCTCTAGTTAAGCAGGCTCCTCACGCTTTCTTGGGAGTTGTTTATTTTTTTTAGGCCTCACTTTGCAACTTTCTTCAATTATTTTCACCTAGCCTCCATATTTCCGCGTTTTTGAATGGCATTCTAAATGTGTTAACATTTCTCTCTGTTCGCACTCCTTCAAACTGACCTAATTTTCATGTCTTCCAGCTCTTCTAACATTATCGAATCAATTTTTAGGTAAATCTTACTTCACTATCGCTCATCCACACTTAACGAGGTGTTCTGTTTTCAGATAGGGCTTCTTAGCCAATGGCCTAAGTCATTCCTTCTTAGTTTAGACAAATGAGCGAGGATCAAGACATGACAATAAAGTGTTCTGTTAATAAGAAGTGCATCCATAAATGAAAGTGGTTAACGACTTAGAGTAGAGCCATTATGATTTTGCAGAGCTCCTTAATAATATAATTCAAGCTTTGCTCTGTGAGACTGACTGTCCAGCTCAACGGCGATGGACAGCTGGGAGGCTGGAGTGTGTCCTCGGCAAGTATAACATTCAACATTTTGATTTTATAACATAATTAAACAATGTCCAAAACCAAGATTTGACCTCTTTTAAGGTGATATCTCTGTGTGTGTCTGTGTATCGGGATGAGAGTCTATGCACACAAAATGAAACTATGGACAGCTAAGTGCTCTGTAAAATGCTGGCAGTGTATAGGCTTGAAGGACTGTGCCAGCGTGTGACTGCAAAGGGTTAAACTTTAAAGGTTATTTCCACTGTGGAAAGGAAAGAAGGTTAAAGACACAACATTTTGGCTGTACTACCAAAAAGGAAAAAGCAGGTAACATATATAGGGGGGGGAAATAAGGGAACATAGCCTGGGCAGACAAAAGGTGAGAGTGGGTGAGATAAGCTGCCATTAGAGAAGATAAAGGGAGATTAAAAAGTTAGTTGGTCACTAAGACCTGGAGAACTATGTGATTCCAGGTTGAGAAAGGGCGTAGCTTCTTCTGATTTGCTTTGAAAAGTGTCTTTGAAGCCCTGTTAAAGAACACAGACAGAGAGCTTAGTGTGGCTACGATCAAGAGATGTCATGACAGCTCAAACATGCTCCTATAAATGGTCTGCTAACCGTCTCCATTTCACCTATATAAATAGCTGGACAGTACAAGATTGGTAAATAAGATTTTTAGACTGGCGTTGTTTTGTATTGAATTTATTACCAGAGGGACCATATACTTTGGATATAGTTGCAAGTGACACTGTGGCTCCTCAGAGTGCCTCATGAGGAATGTGGCTCTCCTCTGTGAAATCAGCTGTGGACGAGAAGTTTGCGGAGGTCAGGTGGTTGACAGAAGAAGATCACGGGACGGTTAGGACAAAGGACTCCAATGGAAGGATCAGTCTGCAAACTTGGGACATTTTGTTTGATGACCTGTGGGAGAGACAGAGTGTTTGGGTGGAATGGGAGGACCAGCAGGGTGCAGGTTTTATTATTGGGGTTCCTCTTAGAGTGGATGATATGAGGTCTTCTCCTGGCTTGATTGAGGGTCCTCCCCATAGTATGAGAAGGGTATCTTCTATCGAAAAAGAAACTCCACATTCTGGATGCTTCATTACAGAATTCAACCTCATCACTGCAGAGGTGGTGTAGCCTTGAGGAACAGTGAAAGAGGTCGAGAGTTTTTAGGATCTGTAGAGAAGGTAACTGTGCGAGTCAGTTGGCTTGTAATAGACGGACGATATAAATCTTGATAGAAACACTCAAAGTTTGCAAATGGCAGAGATATGATGGAAACGTTGACTGCAAACGAGAGAGATTGTTGGAAATTAGTAAAATGTATACAATCATTGATATAGCTTTTGGCCCGGTACAAAGACTAGGTGGGAAGAAAAGAAACGCACTTCCACACACCAGATAAAGATGTTGGCAGAGCTAGGTCTCATTCTAATACCCATTTCAAATTCACTGACCTGGTAAAACAACAAGCTGTTATCTAAAAGAAATCATTGTGGGTAAGAACCAGTTCTACCAGTCTGATGAGGGTATTCATGGGTGGATCCTGGACTGGACGCCTGTTTAATGCCTGTCTGAGGGCAACAACACCTTCATCAAGAGGTATGACTGTGTATAGATAGGTGATATCTATGGTAAAGATAAAGAAGTGTGGTTGAGTGAGGTATGACACAAGTCAAGAAAATGCTGGGGTGTGAGCCAAGTCACCCCTTTAAATAATGGTGCTGGCAAAACAAAACTGAATAGGCGCTCGATGATGCTAAATATCAAATAGAAATCCATTTCCTGCAGCGCCTTCAACATAAGCATGCTTTGATTGTGCAGTCATTCTTTTTCAGGTAGACCTCCTTTGTGGGGTCAGCCCAACTCCATAGTAATTGGTTTTATACTCCCTATGCCGGAAGAGACGGGGTCAGTTTCACTCATTGATTGGCCTCTCTAAGCTGTGGATGGAGATTATACTGTTAACGACAGCGCCCCCTCGTGTCCCCGGAGTATTATCGCTTTCCATAGGATGACCCTGAAAAGAGACCTTCTGACACACCTATGTGGCAGCGGTCAGGACCATGAAGCCTGAAGCTGCCAAATGACTTTAGAGCAAGATTAGTATCTTTTAAGTGTGAAGGGAGACCTTCAAGCAGTGGTCTCATAAGACGGTGGAGGAAAGCTGAAATATGACTCTCGGAACAGTTGCATGCACAAACAATTAGGCGTCCGGGATTGTCCGTTTTGCAGATTTTTGGGGAGAAGGTAAATCTGATTTCTGCACACGTCAACCTTCAATATTTAACTGGTAAAATCACAGGAAGGTCATGTGGAGGATAAATCAAAATTTTCTTTCCTTCTGTCCCTATGGTGGGGTAAGAATGATGAAGATGGCATGGGGCTCTATGCACCTTGCACTGTATCTTTTTCTGATCTTTGACCAGACTTGTTTTGGTCAGCTACAGTGTGACATTTTTGATACTCTGTTGTCTAGGCAGTGTAACGCAGGAGATTAGGCAGTGTCCGTGAATTGTGCAACCTTGAGCAAAGCATCTAAATTACTTGTGTTCCAAATGTTACAAAATAAATATGTATAATATGTTTGCTGGCTTTACTAAGGACAAGTGTGAAGAAAAAAATTATATATAAAATCTGTGACAGATTAAGGGTCCCTGTGACCCCTTGAACCCTCAGACCAGATGTCAGACACCAGATAAAAGTCCAAATACTTATTTTATTCAGACAGTACAGTGCACAAAGCACCCTCCACTCCACAATACTTAATAAACAATCAAACTATAATCACAATAATCCTCCACTCCCAGACGCTTAGCCACCCTGCCTCCCAACTCAGCTCATCTGTCTGGGATCTCCCACAGTCCTTTATAGTCTTCGACCCAGAAGTGGTTCTGAGCCCTCAGTCCATGTGATTATCCAGCACTTCCGGGTCAGGTAAAAACTTCTCTTTTTCTTCAGTCTGGAAGTATATCATTTCTTCCGTTTCCGTGACTTGGAAATACTTCCGGGCTATACGGAAAATATAAATCCCTGGGCCTCCCTGCAGTGACTCCTGGTGGCCCCCATGGTATCCAGCACGGCTGTGCATTATAACTCAACTGTCCATGATGCCCTGCTGGCATTCGGGGCACCTCCATGCTGCAAGGAGGGCTCCATCTGGTGGCCTGGGGGTATTGGCCAGGATGAATGGCTGGCCATATCTCACAAATCCAACATCTGTCTGTCTGTCTGTTTGTCTGTCCACCTGTCTGCTTTTCACGAGAGAACTACTTAATGGATTTAGATCTGGTTTTTTTTCTATAATTTGCTTGAACATTCCGGTTGATTTTGCGACTTCTCTCATTGCGCTAAGTATCATAGCTCGCTTGTGGTACCAATTTATTTGTGTGAATCCGAGAGATACGCAGCAGGCCGAGAGGAGGGGGGCAGTGCCCTCCTCACTCACACACCAGCCTCAGCGCGTTTACTTTACCTCCGCTTAGTTAGCGAATAAAAAAACTACTTAACAGATTTAGGTCAGGCTTTTTTCTAGAATTTGCTTCAACATTCCGGTTGATTTTACGACTTCTCTCATCGCGATAAAGAATCATAGTTCGCTTGCAGAAGTTATATATTCACGCTAATCTGAGGCAGAGGCTGTGAGCCGAGGGGAGGGGGAAGCGTGACGTCAGGAGTAGGGAGCTGGGCAGGGCCCTCCTCTTTGTCCTGTTTCACTAATACGCAGGTGGAGCCACGGGGGATGGCTAGTATATATACATAACATGCAAGATCCATGTACAACAATGCCTAATTAGCTAATCTTCAAAAGGACTTAATTTAAAGCTGAGGGCACTGCAAAACAAAGGCCACACTTAGTCTTTTGTAGACTTTCCATAATGGCTCAAATGTCACCAGAAGCAAAGGAGAGGGTGCTTGAGACAGGAATGCCATGATCTCGTATTGCCTGACACAATGGGTTAACTCACTCAAAACTGCAAGCAAGGCAGGCTGGAGAGATGACTCCTCAAGATCTAGTCACCCTTGAGTCACCACATCGGAGAACGACTGACACATCAGCCTGAGATCTCCGGCAGTCACAATACATGCATCAGCGACAGGACAGTCAAGGACAAGCTCCATGCTGCTTTCCTTAGAGTAAGGAGACCTGTCAGATAGATGCATTTGGCTCTCACCTCTTACATGACTTGGCTCTTCAGCAGGACACACAGACCACACACGTAGGAGTCATAGCTCCTTCTGCAGGAATTCAGCTGACTGGCTCAGTGTGCCACACATGGTCTTGCAGTTGTGATGACCACACAAAGAAATGAATAGCTGCAGGACAAATAGATTATGTTCAGAATTTCGTTCTTGTTTTTGTGTTTGTGCTGTTTTGTTTTTTGATAACTAACATTTGTTTATTGTTATTTCTAGTATCGAAGGTTGAAATTCTAGTCCAAAGCATATAAGTAAAAAACTGTGACTTGGAATTATGTTCACCACTTTTAGGCAGCTGTGACCTCTCCTGACACCATGGGTGTCAAACTCCGCAAAACCCCAAGATTCAAATACACTCCCTTTGAGCTGTGAGACAGCACCATGCTGCCCCTTTAGGAACGTGCCATATAAAATAAAGATGGGTTGATAGTTTTCTGTTGTGACAGATAGGGAGCGCTATCATCCCCTTGAACCCTCGGACACCACGCCAGACAGGTAAAAGTCCAAAATGGCTTTATTAATAATAATAAATGTGCACAAAGCACCCTCCTCTCCACAATACTCAATAATAAACAATACAATACTAGCAATAATCAATCCTCCACTCTCAGGTGCGTTGCCACCCTTCCACCCAGATCAGCTCATTTGTCTGGGATTTCCCAGAGTCCTTTATAGTCCGTGACCCGGAAGTGCTTCTGAACCCTCAGTCTATGTGACTAGGACGTACTTCCGGGGTGTAGGGAAAATAGTCCTTACTCCTCCCTGCAGCATCCTCTGGCGGCCCCCATGGTATCCAGCAGGGCTGTGAATTAAAAGTCCACTGTCCATAATTCCCTGCTGGCATTAGGGGCACTTCCACGCTACAGGGAGGGCTCCACCTGGCGGCCTGGGGGTATAGGCCGGGATGAATGGCCGGCCATATCCCACACTGTCTCATTTATCGTTCTTGTTCCCCTGCCTCATGTGCCAGTAGTTTACAGGCAGACATGGGTGACAGCGTGACAGAAACTATATCACCTGTTCGGTGAGCAGTCTCCATTATTTCCCCTATTTAGGCACTATCCAGAGATGTTTATTATTTGGGGCACCTTGCTGCCATCTTTCACACAAATACTTGAGACAAGGTACCAAGAAGTGCTTCGCATTCATTAGCTGTTCAGGCCTCCTTTGGCTGAGTCTCACCCAGCATGCTCCGACTTGAAAGACATGGCGACCCCTCTGAGCCGCACAAGTGCTCACTACTGCGCTCAATAATCATACAAAAGGGATTTCAAGTACCACCAACTCTAGGGACTGGGTGCCCTCAAAGTGCAATTGGCGCCTACGTCTGGTCACGTGGCTTCATTGTCACAGATACTGAATGAATGCCAGGCTTTCTTGAGAGTTCTGAGTTGTCTGTCTATCCTGTCATTTTTTGTACTTCCTTATTTCTCTTTGAGATAGCAGATCCAGAGACTCAGTGGTGCCACACTGAAGCCGAGACACAAACACACACCCAAACACTCTCTTTGAGCAGAACCTTGAACATGGAAACTGCACAAAGAAAGGTAGCCCTGAGATCCCAACAAACACAATAATAACACTTCCATCTGATGTGTGACAAATTGCCACTTCATCTCAGGTTAGCTCCTGCCTTGCTCTGTACCCCGGGCCCAAGACAGATGATGGCTCTGTGCAAAGGACCAAAATGAAATAAATCTCCTCATTCACTCAGCCTCATTCCTCTTCATAAACAAAAAAGCTATGGAGGACTGAGCTCAGTGAACACTGCCACCCCCCCTAAAGAATGACTCCAGCCATGACATCACCTACTCCCCCACCTCGCCAATCATACCAGCCTGTAATGGCACCAGAGTGGCATCACCCTCACAAGGCAGCTCAGCTCTCGGAACGACACAGAGCCATTGTCCGGCTCCTCGTTTCATTTCCTGTTGTTGAGGGATTACCGGCTAATCCCATGAAGCAATGCCGAAGCCTCTCTGTCTCCGTAATGGAGGGGGAGAGCCTGATAATACGGGATTAGCATTAATTCAGTGACACAGCTGGAGGAAGGAAGAGACGAGCAGAGGCTCCATTTGCTTTTCTTACTCTTTAATATTCTTTCCATTTTTTTCTTCTTTCAAATCACTAACCTCAGTGCTCCTTGCTGAACCTGTTTTGCGGTTCAAAGCCTGAAGGGAAATTTTGTATTTATGCAAAAGACTGCTGAATTATTTCCAGCCTCATTCCCTTGCCTCCCTCTTCCCCACTGTTAACATCTGAGCCCACCTACTGATCGGGTCTTCTGTTTTTTTGTCGTCGGTGCGGATTTTCATACATAGCCATTGATCGGCTGATATGGGGTGAGGTTCTGTGGTGCGCAGCATGTGAGGGGCCGTGGGATGACTGAGCGGGTCGTACTATGTGAGGGGTGGTGGTGGGTGACAATTGGAGTGCTGCTTGGTGATTATTCCACGTATTTTCTGCTATTTTTTTTCTTGTTAGCCATTTCTGAATATGTGTAATTTATTTTTGTAATGGTTTGGTTGTTTTGTGTTCATAAGAATTTGGAAATCTCTTCACCTTTTTTGTCAAGCACCTCCTGACTTACCAGTACAAGAAAACCCCCACATATGATATACCATTTAACTTGTCTTGGTATACACACGCCGACCTCAAAACCTTGATGCCCTCAAGGACGCTATTCACCACGAAATCGCCGCTGTTCCCCTTGAAATGGCCAAATGAGTCATGCGAGCGTTCAGAAATCGTCTTGAAGAGTGTATCGCAATTGATGGCCACCACCTTGAAGACATCATTTTTAAAACACAGTGAAAAAAAATCTTATTTTAAATACCCTTTCTTGTGTCGTAATGAAATTTATTTTATCTTGTAGGGTTTTTGTTGAATAAACATTTGAATTGTGGTACTTCTTTTTGGCTCACCCTGTATAAGCATGTGGAGTGTTGTTTCCTGCCATTTCATGCTAGATATGACAAAAGGTTTCTTGCAAAGGTTTTGTAGCGAGCACTTTCATTTGCAATGTACCTTAATACAATAATGCTAATCTGTGTAGCTGCGTCTTTTCCAGATTCCCGAAGTCGACCAGCTACTGAGTTGGCAAGGTAGGGTTCAGCATGAGTCAAATGCGTAACAAAAGAAATCGCTCAGTTTAATAAAGTTCATTTTAAAAAGGTTTAGTGAAAATATAAAAAGGAACAAATCACAAAAATTCAGAAAAACGTTATTACACACGCAGAATAAGAGGCAAAAATGGAAAAAAGGTTTCTTGTACAATCTTAGCTTTTATTAAACTTCAGTTATTTTCTATACTTAAAGGTTGTGTTATTTCTGTGTGACAAACTTAAACAGGGCTTCACTTAGTACGTTCTGTACATATGGTTTGAAACTGCCCTCCATGTCTTACCAACTGCAAGGCAGGTCATAAACTGGGACTAGTCTCTAGTCAGTGGGACAAGAAATAATTAGAATATTTCATTTATAATTGAGCTTGTGGGGGTTATAATAGAACCTCCCACTGACTATGCGTTAATGTAAAGGCAAACATTTTAACATAACTAAGAAAATGCTTCTATCAATTTAACATAACCTAACTAGCTAACAATTGACTCTTACAACAGGGATGGGTAATATAAGCATGCGTAGTGTTGTTTCGTTCTATTTTAAGATTGCTGATCATAAATTTGATAACATTTTACATATTTGATCCTTTAGTGGTGGTCCTAACTGCCTAAGAGCCATTCCCAAAAAGCTTTAAATGGCAAATTTCAAACACAAGCATGTGTGGTATAATTTTAAGGTCAGTGATTCTGAAAATTGTGTTATTTTTGATTTTTGATCCTTTACTAGAGATCTAGCACTCTATGAACCAGTCTCAGTTGGTGAAAAGGACATATTTTTATTATAATTGAGAACATTTACATTGAAGCTCGTCTTTATATATAATACGTTACCGTGGCTGTCCGTTTGTCTGTCCAGGATTTTAAATCTCCTGTAGCTCACAAGCCATTTTGAACTATTGACCTCAAATTTGGTACACATATACTACGTGACGTCTACTATCTGCTTTCGGGGTGATGGTTGACCTCCAAGGTTATTCCTCTTTTTATTCTATTGCAGAATCAACTCTCGGCAGATGCCAGCAGGGCAGCCATGCAGCACATGCGTACGGGCGCCGTTCTCATTCCCTACCACCTTCGCCGTCACTTCTTCATATCTTAAATCATTCTTGAGGCAGATTGAAGACTTAAGTGGCAGCTTAACTGAAAAATTAAGGAAAACGTACGATGTAATTGCAAAACAAACACTGACTTAATCAGTTTTAATGCGAAAAGATGCCGACGAAATTGGAGAAGAAGCGGGCCGCTAGGGTGGAGAAAAGAAGAGCTGCTCAGGAAGCAGCAAGCGCATCAACCTCTGAGCAAACGAATGGTAAACGTACAGAGAAAGAGGATGAAGACTAGGACTGCTCAAGTCAAGTGTATTCACTGCACGTTATCGTGCAGTCCGCCTTTACTGGTATTTTAATATTTCAAACATGTGACACAATGAGGTGTGGAAACATGAAGTAGACAGCAGGGGGCAAAAGCCCCCTCAGTGGTGTCAGGGTCAAGGCACAAAACAATAGTGTGACATGGTTAGGTTAGGTGTTTTTTGAGTTACTTTTTATTTATGTTTTATTCTCATAGTTACAGTATTTTCTGTTTCAAATTAGTTTGAAACCTTCACTTTTATCTCTATTTTTACACTATTTTCGATTTCTATTTTAACACAAATGTCTATTTTGTTTTCATTTGTAATGTAGATTCCAATGAACCACAGTTCTGCAACCAAGAGACTAATTGCATTTTCATATCCTTAAAAGCAGCATACGTGTAAACGGTCGTAATGAACACCTGTAAGGTGACGTGGATAAGGGTGTTAGCCAGCAGTATGACAACGTTAATTACCAGAGGGATGTTTATCAGGTGTTAGTAGCATTTAAATCTAGACAGATGGACCATTTTCAAGTAGCGGGGATATTAAAGGTGCATGGCATTTCTAAAGATAAGTGACGTAAGCTAAAGCTCCTCGAAGATAAATGTGAGACTCGAGCTTGCAGGTCCTGCCATGATCACTAGGACAGTGTCATCATTTGTCATCCTTTATATTATGGCTATTTGCTATAATCATGAGACACTGTTTTATTTACTCCTGTTATACCTTAGCAGGACTCACAGTGAGACGTGGTAATTACAAAGGGCCAGGAGATCCGAAGTGGGCTGAGGTTAAAACCTGAAAAGCAATCACACAAAACCCCAAAGCCCAATACACAAGCCAGGCAGACACGTCAAAGCCAAAATCTCTGGAAATACACTCTTTGTTTAGAAGTAGACCTGCTGGCCAACTTAAATGTTGTTGTGATGGTGATAATCACATGTGACCCTTTCTGCAAATGCTTGGCAGTAACTGAGCACTACCGCCAATGAATATGCAGCCATGGCAATGTGATGAAATCCCAGAAAGGACCAACAAAATGGTGACAAAGTGATGCCACAAACATTAAACTCCAGTGTCAAAATGATAAGATAAATGGATCGTGCAGTGTTCAGAATCCCAGAATCATAAAGGATCTGTGTCTGTGCTCCTCATCTCTGCTTTGGATTATCCCACATCTTCACAAATGTGGCTGGTGGGTTGATTAGAGATTAATGAATGAGGGAGTGTGTGCCCTGATGTGAGGACTGATGTGCTGTCCATGATTGTGTCCTACGTTGTGACTTTTTAAACTTCTTTAGCATGGTGGGGAATTAGAATGATGAAAGTAGCTATTTTATTAATTGATTGAATGAATTAATTTATGTGCGTCCCACGATTTTATTTAGTCACATATGAGCATGAAAATTGTGGTTAAAGAAAAATGTATTTTTTGATTTTTAGTGCATTTATAACTAAATGAAATAAAATCGTTTAACTTTTTTATATATTTTATTTTTTACTTTTTAGTTTTTGAGTATTTTGCAAATGATTTTTCTTTAATCATTTTTCATGAACGGGAAGCTTCTTTAAAGGTATTACATTATATATCTTCTTTGCAGAATTATTTGAATACTAAAAAGAATTATATTTTGGTCTCTATTTTTCTGATCAGGCTCTTATGGGATTAACGCTCGGTCGCTGCGAAAAAAACATATCGACGACAGAACGTCAGGCGTACGCCAATACTTCCTCACCGTGATCATCAAGGCTCCTCCTTCACAAGGATAGACAAGTAAAGTCGACCCGCGTATTCACCCACTCCACTCACTGGAAGAGGCAAGTGGGGGCGATCCGACGCGTCTCTCACTCGTATGTGCCTATGTTGCACTGTATTCTCTCTCCGTCATTGTTGTGTGTTCGCTAATTGGAAGTGCATAACCTTTGATTACGTCGAAATTTATTACGTAATTGCATCAGTTTTGACAGATTGTTGTATTGTCATTGATACTGAACACATACGCAAAACTGGAAGAAATTTGCTTTGTCAAAAGTGGGTTTAAAATCAGATTTGACCCGGACAAACAAACAGTCAGAAGAATCAAATTAAATAAAATCGTTTAAAAAGATGGCCACTTTTTCTTAAAAAAAGTTAAACTCCATCCACCTCCCTCATCAATCATTAACATTAAGTTGAAAATTTGCCTAAATTTAAAACGGCTCTGTGCACCTAATGCTGCCCTCCATCTACACGACTGTCTACTACCCCACATGGGAAGAGGAGCCCCTGACCTCATGTAGATAGAAATGAGTTAAATGAAAGTTGGCTAACAGCACTGACCATTCAGCTAGCATTTATCTATCATTGAAATACGTTATTTTAAACATTATAATAAACTCAATCAAACTTGAAAGATTTAAAGATAATTTAAAACAAATACTGTCTTCAATCACACCCACATTTGCTGCTGTGGTTTGAGTCCCAGTCTTATTTGCAATGAAAAGACTTATTTCACACAGACAGGCGTAGCCTTTGTGCAGTGTGTAGGCTGGCATTGGTATTGACGTCATTACCTCAAGATGTGAGGAATACAGAACAGCTGTAGAGTTTAGCACCATTTAAGAGTGGAAACGTTTAAATGTCTAGGATCAGGGTAACCCAAAATGGAGAATTAAATGCAGAGATAACCCATAGACTGTGGATGGAATAACTGGAAGAAGCTATCAGGAGTATCGTGAGATCAAAGAATTAAGGCAAAGGTTAAAGGTAAGACGGTGGTGAGAACAGCAATGATGTGTGGAGCTGAAACATGAGAAGTAAAGGAAGTGCAGGAGAAGAAGATGTGGCAGAAATGAGAATATTGAGATGGATGTGTGGAGTTACAAAAAAGGACAGAATAAGAAATGGGGCAATCAGAGGGACAACAAAAGTGGGAGAGATATCTAAGAAAGTGCTGGAAAGTAGGTTGATATGGTATGGATATGTGATGAGGAGAGACAATGAAGATGTGGGCAAAAGAGTGATGGGAATGGAAGTGCAGAGGAAGAGAAAGCAAGGATGGCCAAAGTGGAGGTGGATGGATAAAGTAAAAGAAGATCTGAAGGAAAAGAGCTTGACTGGCGAGGAGGTGCAGGCCTGAGCTGTATGGAGAAGGTTGATCAAGCACATTGACCCCACTTAGAAGTGGGAAAAGATACAGTGGAAGAAGAAGACAACGAAGAAGAAGAATGTCGTGGACGAGATCTTTCCCTGTATGTACACTGCAATTAGAAAGTACTCAGACCCCTCACTTTTGTTATGTTGCTGGCTTGTGTTAGAATTGTTTAAATTCATTTTACCTCTCATTAAACAACACTCAATACCTCGGAATGAGAATGCTAAAAAAAAATGTTTGCAATTTTATTTAAAATGAATTTCTGAAATATCACATTGACACAAGTATTCAGACCCTTTGCTATAACATTTGAATTATGGACAGTCCATTCATCCTCACTGAGATGCTTTGGAGTCCATTTGGGGTCAATTCAATGGATTGGACATGACTAAGAAAGGCACCCACCTGTCTAAAGAGGTTCTCACAGTTTGTTGATTGTTGAAGGAACTGAATGCCTAAATGCTGCAGTGCTGATAGACAGAATTGTGTCAAGGCTACAAAAAAAAAACAAACATCCTGCAGCATTTAAGGCTCACAAGTGCACAGTGGCCTCCATAATTCGTAAATGGCACAACTATAACTCCTCCTCAAGCTGATTACCCAACCAAACTGAGCAACCATGAGAGAAGGGCCTTGATAAGGGAGATAACCAAAAACTGGATTGTCGCTGTGAGTGAACTCGAGAGAACCTGCAGGGAGAGAGGAGAAACTTCCGGAAGGACAACAGCCACGGCAACACTTTATGACAAAGCGAAAAGATAGAACTAGAAAAGATATATGAAAGCCAACTTGGAGTTTGCACAAAGGCTCCTAAGGAACTCCCATGCTGTAAGAAATGAGATTGCTTAGTTTAACAAAACCATGGCTGAGCTGTTTGGCCTTAGTTGTATGCAATATTGCCTTTTAAGAAGGCTAACAGAATGTTAAGTTATATAGCAAAATGTGTGGAGTACAAGTCCATGGAGGTTAGGATTAGGGTTAGGGTTACTTATCTGGAGTACTGTGTGCAGTTCTGGTCTTTAGTTTTCAAAAAGGGCATAGCAGAGCACGAGAAAGTCCAGAGAAGAGCGACTAGGCTCATTCCAGGGCTACAGGAGTTGAATTATGAGGGAAGGGAAGGGAATTATGAAGGGAATTAGTCCAGTGGATCAGGACTGTTATTTTAAAATCAGTCCATCAAGAACATGTGGATACAGTTGGAAACTTGTTAAGGGTAAATTTCGCACAAACATTAGGACGTTTTTCTTTATACAAAGAATGATAGACATTTGCAATAAGTTACCAGTTTGGTAGACAGTAGAACTTTAGGGACTTTCAGAACTGGACTTGATGGTTTTTTTAGAAGAAATAAGTGGATAGGACTGGTGAGCTTTGTTGGGCTGAATGGCCTGCTCTCGTCTAGATTGTTCTAATGTTCTATAGCTTTACAATAGTGAAGCATAGTGGTGACAGCACTATGGGGACTGGAAGACCAGTCAGGGTCAAAGAAAAGCTGAGCAGAGCAAAGAACAGAGATATCCTTAACAAAAACCTGCTGCAGAGCACTCTGGACCTCAGACTGTACCAAAGCTTCAACGTTCCAGCAAGACAAGAAACAAAGCAAAAGCAACATGGGGTCGGGCATAGGGACAACTCTGTGAATGTCCTTAAGAGGCCCAGGCAGAGCCCGGTCTTGCACCCGGTCCAACATATCTGGAGGGACCTGAAAATAACAGTTCACTGTTGGTCTTCATCCAGCCTGACAGAACTTGAGAGGATTGGCATAGAAGAAAGGTAGAAAAAAAAAAACAAATCCAGGTGTGCAAAGTTGGTTGTGTGCAAAGCTGGTTGAGTTTACCCTTGAAGACTCCAGCCTGGTATCGCTGCCAAAGGAGCTTCAACTAAGTACTGAGTAAAGGGTCTGAATACTTGTGTCCGTGTGATATTTCAGTTTTTAATTTGTAATAAATTAGCAAAAGTTTTTAAAGCCCTGTGTTTGTGTTGTCATTCTGGGGTATTGAGTGTTGCCTGAGATGGGGAAAATGAACATAAAGGATTTTAGTATAAGGCTGTAACATAGCAAAATGTGTACAAAGTGAAGGGGTCTCTATGATTTCTGAAGGTATTGAATGACAAAATGATGGCAATATTGGATATAGCGTAGGAAACAGCCCTGAATGAACTGCCAGTCCATCGCAGGGCACACACACACATTTTTTGCCAATTAATCTTTGCTTGTACGTATCAATCCTGCACAGGCAGCAGCCTTACTGGGACTTGAATCCAGGTCTCTGGAGCTGTGACGAGGATGTGCTGAACAGTGAGTGGCTTCGGCTAATGTGGCAGGCTTTCTCATTCCGATGAAACCGGTGCTCAATAGTCAGAAGGCCTAGTGTGAGGTTATCCCTGCCCTCTGGCAGGCTGGCATTTGTCAACGGCTGAGCTGTCTCCTCCTTCTCTTTGGGGAGGGCTGCACTCATTCAGACTCTCCGAAGAAGCCCGGCTGTTAATAATTCATAAGCATCACAATGCGCCTTCACTTAGATGTCCCTCCAGGGTGGCGGGGCTTCCGGCGGTGGTGTGATTTTGGAGTGCTTGCACATGTGATGGCACACGTGCAGTCGGAGAGAGAAACATGCTGATGCAGCTGGATGTGACTGTTTTTCAGATTGCCTGATTTGTGCTCTTCATTTTTTCTTGTCTTAAATCTACTTTTTGTGATCTGTTTTTTCAGATTCTAAAAATTTAAGATTGCATCAGGATGAAATGAAATGTGAAAAAACAGATCTGGGAGGCAATGCATAGCCCCCAGGAACCCCCCCACCCCAACACTCTCTCACTGGCTCTGGAGTATGGCATAAGAAACGTGAGCAGCTGTGCAACATCAAATTACCTTTTCATCCCCCCTGGGAAGCACTTTGTGGTGGGATGGGAGCCATGAGGTAAGAACAGTCACAATAACCAGGTCCTAAAGGAACATGCAGGGACATCTTGAGGAATGGGTCAACTGTGCATTAGCCATCACTTGTACCTGTTATGTAGTATAAATGGCAGCTGTCAACGCAGTGATATTTTCATAACAAAAACGAGAACTAAACATATTGTTTTTCGTTTTGCAAGAACGAGAACTGAAATTTAAGCAAACAGAGAAGCTAAAACCAAATAAAAATTTGTTATGTGAATGAACTAAAGCGAGAACGAAAATTGAGTAAAAACAAAAAAAAAAACAGCAATAGCATTTTCATTCAGTCCGGTTCAGTCGTGCAGAGGGGTTGTTTGTAGGTCGCCCTGATCGTTCAGTTACGTTGCGCTCTTCACTATGCGGTGATCTTGTGACTTGGGCTTACTAGAGTCACATGGCACAACTTCCGTTTGTTTGTTGAGCACATTTGGCTTGTTGGGTTGATGCAGTAAGCAAGTGTTGTTGACTATGACAAGTTTTGCACAGATATTTGCAGTTAGAAAGCGAGGACGTAACGTGTGGAAATACTTTAATTACAGCACAGATAATAATAAATACAAATATAGCGTGCGAGAAAAAGAAATGAGTCTCGGAGTTTCAGTGTAGGACCAGCTGGATCAATACTTGGTGGAAGTTCAGCACTTCTCTGGCACCATGACTGCACGTCAGGGATGTGCGGTCAGGGGCCATCATTAAAAGTAAAACAAAAATCTAATAATGATAACATAAAATAAATGTGTCCACTGGTGTGTGCTATAATATTGATCATTTTTATAGTCAAAATCGCTGAATTGGCGCATTTCCTGTTCAAATACAGGGGAGAAATGCGAGATGCGGCACCGAAGAGCCTCACTTCAACTGGACTGCGCTATCCCTCACTCACTGGGTTGATGCCTGTAATTGGCGCGTGCCTGTTGCTGTCTCGTGTTTGCAGACACGTTTATTATACACCTTGACTTTCCACAGCCTGGCTAATATCTTTAATGAATGTGTGTGACATATTTAGTCTTGCTGATCGGACCTAAAACCGCAGTGAGAAGGCACAAGGTGAGGCAGACAGTACCGTGCTGCACTGAAGGGGGCGCATGTGAGCCAAACAGATGCTTGTTGCTGCTGCTCGGCGCCAATAAGTTAAGGATATCAGAAAGTCAAGTGCACTGCAGTGGTCCATTTATTTTAATTTTTTATTCCAACTGACTGTCAAAATGGAAGATTAAGACTTTTAAAACTAAACGAAAACAAGGAGGACTTTTACAAGAAAGTGACGGAGATTTTCATGGAGAAGGATAGACTCATGGACTCCATTTACAAATAAAGGTAAGACCATAAATGGTTTTCAATTTTATAAAAAGTGGGATCAGACTAAAAAAACCCCAAATATTTACAGACTAAAAAACCCCCAATATTTAAAAACTAAATTTTGACTTGAAAATATATATATATTTTTTTTTTGTTATCCTTTTGTTGAACAGTCTGTGTTAAAGTTGATTAAAGCATCAGAATTAAAAGCTTTTAAAAACAACTAAATATTTCAATTAAGGTCAAAATTGAAATCCATGTGTTTTGTTCACCACTCTATATTTTCATTTGTATTGAATGAGTATTAATTGAGGAATTGCAACATCAAATTTAGAACACATGGAGGGTGAGGAGCAAATGCGCCGCTATAAATGTAACGTTCTTTCTTAGTCATATTCTGTACCTTACCTATCTGTGTGTAAAGAATGCTGATGAGATTTGAAACATAACCAGTAGTCAATGTGCATGCTGCCAATCGAATAGTGAATAAGCTACTCTTTGGGGTTCATATATTTGTAAATCTGATTCTGAAGGAGTCCGTGCCTCACAAGCCTCACCGCACGTCACTACTTCAGTCCTGGCAGCAGAAATCATCACTATTATAGTCTGCTGGCGCCTGTGGCCGAGGACCTCGTCTGTGTACCTGCATTACAGGCGATCGTAAAGCGAGTATTTTAACTGTGTGACTATCTGGGCAATAGACGTCGTTGCAGTATATGAACAAATCTCTCGAAATGCGTGCTTGTTTAAAGCTTAACAGTAACGCGCTTGCACAGACTGCTTTCTTGAGTTGAAACATTTGATCTTACTGATTGTACTCATTATGCCACTTGATCTGTTTGATCATTGATAGTCAAGTTGTGTTTAACGGTATTATGAACTGTGAGTGTATTTTGTTGACTGAAACATAACTTGCATTGAAATATGTGTAGCCATTTGTGGTCTTGCAACAGAAAAAAAAACTAAAATTGTACTAACATTATGTAAAAGACCAGAACTAAATAAAATAAAAACTAAATTTGTTAACACAGAACTAAATAAAAATACAAATTGTTGACACCACTGAAAGCTAGAACGAAATAAAAATACAAATTAATTTTATACAATAAAACAAAAACTAAAACTACAATTAATAACAGAACTGAAATATCACTGCTGTCACTTCCACACTGGTGTGAGTGTAATTGAAATTCTGGCGGTGCATCAGTGCCCATGGGAAATGAAGACAGAGTGCCAAATCTCAGTGGAGAAATGGACCCACAGTGTGCAGTACCAGTAGGGAGGAGGTCATGAGGTGTGGGCCCTAGTTGTAAATCTCAGCTGAGAACTGGAGCACAAGTGTGAAGTCGCCATTTAGCTGTGAGACCTCAGTGCCCAATGTCAGTCATGAGGTGGGGCCCTGTGCCAACTCTGGGCTTGTGAACTCCCAGGAGGGGGAGGCAATGTGCCGGTGCCGGCATGAAATGACTGTGGCCGCAGTGCCAGGTCTCTAGCATGAAGTCACAGTTTATACATGTAATGCTCGTATTAAATATCACATATACGATGTGACCTCAGTGTCCAGTCTCACCAGATATGAGACCCCAGGGTTTGATTATCAGTTGAGGTGTGACCCTGTTGTCCAGCTCATAGAGAGTTAGGCTGAACTGTGTGCTTCAGGTTGAGCAGCTGGAATGGTAGATTTGGAATGGAGCTCATAGTATGGCCCATGCCAAATCATGAGTTGCGGTAGAGAAGTGATCCCTGGTGCCCCCCAGCTGAAGCACCAGTTGGAGCTTCCAGTTAAGACTTAACAACTCCAAGCCAAATCAAAGCTGAGGTGTTGAATCCTAGTAGAAGACTCAACTTAGTAGTCAGGTGTGAATGTCCAGTCTCAGGAGATCAGGTCCCCACTATCAATAGCAGGGTAACAGCTAAAAGGTGTGGGCTTCAGGGTCACATCCCACCCCAATTGTAAGTCTAGCTTAGAAAGCAGGTCCAAATGGCAAATCATAGCCAGGAGTTGATTCACTGACCACTGAAGTTGTCCATCATAACCTCCTCCTTGACCAAGAAAGCACAGTGGGTACTTCACTCTCTAATCCAGCTGAAGAGTGCAAGCCTTCCATGCCATATCCTCACCACATTCAATACTGGCACCATTGAAAGTATCTTGACGAGCTGCATCACTGTCTGGTATGGGAACCGTAATGCCTCTAATCGCATAGTGACTTCCCTCCCTTCTGTCATGGACATGTTCACAAAGTGTATCATCCGTAACGCCTCATCATTCCCATCATCTCTTTTGTCTGTTTCCATCTGACAGAGAGAATCAGAGTCTGTAGGCCGAGGCTACCACATTGAACAACAGCTTCTTCCCACAGGCAGTCAACAGCCCCCCCCCCATCCCTGTGTGTGCCCCCTTATCCTAGGCTCATAATTAGTTACTGTTCTGTCCTGCATTCCTTGTCCATTGTACATCACCTATCATCCTTGACTGATGTTTGTCAATATGATGCCCATTTGTACAGATGCTGTTCCTTGTTCTACATTCCCTTATCTAAGATTTCCCACCCCTCTGTATTGTTTATGTTTTCATATTCATTGTCTACACATTGCACTGTGTTTGATACCAGCGTACAATGTATCGAGGTATAGACGGCATGACAATAAAGCCCACTTGGCGTCACTGACTTGACCTGAATTCTCCTTGTTTTAGCACCAGGGTTAACTCTTAGTCAGCGATTCAGGCATCACTGCCAGTCTTTACTCACAGAGGTTCAAGCTAAGACGGGAGACCTCATGGTCATATTTAGACCGACTTGTCAGATGTTAGGCTAAGTTGAGAGTCGGGGTCCAAACTCCACTCGTGGGCAATCACTTAAAGACAGAGCACTCCTGTCGCTGCCTGAAGTCATTCTGATCTCTGCTAGGCTCGCAGGTTTTTAACTCTGAAAGCTCAGCTCAGGAAGAGTGTACGAAAATGGCCACATAGCCGGCCGCCCTACTTAATTGCTCACCAGCCCTTCACAGCGTCATATCCCAGCACTGATTGCACTGTAATTATCTGTCATCTCTGCCAGTTGAGGTCAAACGGGGATACAGATGTCAGGCACCTGGAGCCCACTTACTCACTGCAGTCCTTTAAATCTGGAATTACTTGTGCCAAATTGGGCGCCAGCCTACAGCTTAGTCCACTACTGCCTCTTGTTTATCTTTACAGAATATTTTTTTTCTTTTTCAGTTTCTTTATTCTTTTATTTTTCTCATCACACAATATAAGCAAACGCTTCCCGGAGGCATGGAGTGAGCATCTTGATTCTTCACTATGAAAACGTGTCACTCTCATCGTGATCAACCAGGAAGTTAACCTTTGCTTCTAATAAGCAGTTTGGTGGAGAGGTAAGGGTGCTGGGCTTGGAGGACTAAGGTTCAACCCTTTATTCCGAGTCATGGTGTAACCCTAAGCATCTGTCGGTGCTCTAATTGTAAAAAATACATGTGGAGAGAAGTTAAGCCAAATGATACCTTTTATGGCTAACTAGAAAGATGACAATACTGTATATAAGCTTTTGAGGCATTACATCTTGCCTTGCCTGAGGAAGGGGCCTGAGTTGCCTCGAAAGCTTGCATATTGTAATCTTTCTAGTTAGCCAATAAAAGGTGTCACTTGGCTTAACTTCTAACTACATCCATAATGGCTAACACGGTATAACACCCTAGTACTATAAAAAACATACATGGAAACAGTCGTAGTGTAGCACGGCGCTTGAAACTGAGCGGCACAGAGGTTAGCACAGATCCAGAATTGTGGGTTTGTACCCGGTGCCTGCTCTGGAGTCTGTGGGTTTTCCTCCCTGTTTAGCAGGCAGGGTAGAAAACAAAGGAAATCAATTAGGACTGAGCTGGCCTGGTTGAGCTTTTCGTAGTGGCAGTCACTCCTGGTGCATTGACTCTCTACTCCTAGATGTGGGCTCTTGAATGGATGCTGACTTCTGGCTCTGAGAGGTCTAATATATGGTCCGGGGTGGAATACGAAATGATTTCATAGTTCTTCCAGTTGGACGTCCTCTAGGAGTGCGGTTACCGACAGCACCACCTCATTTCATAGCAGCTCTGAAGATGCACCCTTGGTGTCTGACAACTTTAAGCTTAGCGCATTGATGGAGGAGGAGGAGGCGAATGGGTGCATGCGTTGATTATAGCATGTTTCCATACCCACCACACAACGAACCACCTGGACTGGGACCAGCCGAGTGCAGCTGTGCAATAGGTGACACGTCAGCACCACACTGGAACTACCAGGGGTGGCTGGACTACCAATCCTGTTCCCAAACCCCTGAGTGGCCAGGTGTAATTTTTAATCTTTTTCTTTTAATTCTTGTCCATTTATTTTATCGATCAATTCTCATTATGTCCACCTTTCATGTATGTGTATTTGTGATCTGCCTTGTGTTATCTTTAAAACAGTGCCACATAAAGTAAAGGTTGTTTCTGATTTCTGTGACATGACAGCTGTGTCTTATACTTTACAGCTCTTCTTTCTCACTCTTTACACTGTGCTGCTCTTTTCCCCAGGGTTTGGGACAATCTAAATGTGTCCATAAAGGCACCATAACATAAGAATAAGTTGACAGGGTGTAGTTGCTCCTTTTTCAATCCTTTATGTTCTGTTCTTTGAATTAGTAAACTTCCACATTGTCTGTAAAGTTTTAAATTATTGCACCATATGTTTAAGATGCTATTTACCCTTAATGTGTGTTTTAATAGTTTATTTTATGCAGTTTTATTTATAAAATTAATTTAACAGAACTTTGTTATGCCGATAGTTATCTAAATAATAATAGCAGCCTAAATGAGGTTGATGAGCAGGGCTGCTGGACGTATTTTCCGTGATAGGGTGAGGTGTCCAGCATTATAGGAAGACCTCAGAGCAGAACAGCTGCTTCTCCAGATCAAGATGAGCCAGGCGAGGTGATTTGAGCTTGAACTGGGAATGCCCCATGGATGACTACCATCGGCATGCTCAACTGGCCTGGGAGTATCTGGGAATTCCCCTATAACAGCTGACAAATGTTAGTGAAGACACACAATCCCAATCCATCCTGAATGGCATGTTGGCAAGCCATTTCTTTGTCATAATGTATTTTTAAAGAATTGTGTGGTAGGCTGGACTCATAAATGCAAGAGTGTTTATGAAGAATTATCTGCATTGAATGGAAGCTGAAGTGGAGTGTTTTGTTTGAAAGACACTATATAATGTGAAATGACACCACATTGAATAAATTACCAAGACGTGTGAAGACTATTGGCACCTTCAAATCTTGTTTTGTGATTTTGGGGAATCTAGGTGGGTCAGCTTGTTGGGCTGTATTGTCTGTTCTCGTCACGATTTTTCTAATTTTTATATATATATATATATATATATATATATATATATATATATATATACACACACACAGTACTGTGCAAAAGTTTTAGGTAGGTGTGAAAAAATGCTGTAAACAAAGAATGGTTTCAGAAATATAAATAAGGATTGTTTATTGTTATCAATTTACAAAATGCAAAGTGAGCGAACAAAAGAAAAATCTAAATCAAATCAATATTTGGTGTTACTACCTTTTGCCTTCAAACCAGCATCAATTCTTACAGGTATGCTTGCACAAATTCAGGGATTTTGTAGGATTCTAGTCAGGTGTCTGATCAACCAATTCTACCAAACAGGAGATAATGATCATCAATGTCACCCGTAGGTTGAAACACAGTCATTAACTGAAACAGAAACAGCTGTGTAGGAGGCTTAAAACTGGGTGAGGAACAGCCAAACTCTGCTACCAAGGTGAGGTTGTGGAAGACAGTTTCATGTCATGGCAAGATTGAGCACAGCAACAAGACACAAGATAGTTCTACTGCATCAGCAAAGTCTCTCCCAGACAAAGATTTCAAAGCAGACTGGGGTTTCAAGATGTGCTGTTCAAGCTCTTTTGAAGAAGCACAAAGAAACGGGCAACGCTGAGGATCGTAGACGCAATGGTCGGCCAAGGAAACTTAGTGCAGCAGATGAAAGACACATCAAGCTTATTACCCTTCGAAATCAGAAGATGTCCAGCAGTGCCATCAGTTCAGAACTGGCAGAAACCAGTGGGACCCAGGTACACCCATCTACTGTCCGGAGAAGTCTGGCCAGAAGTGGTCTTCATGGAAGAGTTGCAGCCAAAAAGCCATACCTCCGACGTTGAAACAAGGCCAAGCGACTCAAGTATGCAAGAAAACATAGGAACTGGGGTGCAGAAAAATGGCAGAAGGTGCTCTGGACTGAGGAGTCAAAATTTGAAATATTTGGCTGTAGCAGAAGGCAGTTTGTTCGTCGAAGGGCTGGAGAGCGGTACAATAATGAGTGTCTGCGGGCAACAGTGAAGCATAGTGGAGGTTCCTTGAACGTTTGGGGCTGCATTTCTGCAAATGGAGTTGGAGATTTGGTCAGGATTAATGGTGTTCTCAATGGTGAGAAATGCAGGCAGATACTTATCCATCATGCAATACCATCAGGGAGGTGTATGATTGGCCCCAAATTTATTCTGCAGCAGGACAACGACCCCAAACATACAGCCAAAGTCATTAAGAACTATCTTCAGCGTAAAGAAGAACAAGAAGTCCTGGAAGTGATGGTATGGCACCCACAGAGCCCTGATCTCAACATCATCGAGTGTGTCTGGGATTACATGAAGAGACAGAAGGATGTGAGGAAGCCTATATCCACAGAAGATCTGTGGTTAGTTCTCCAAGATGTTTGGAACAACCTACCAGCCGAGTTCCTTCGAAAACTGTGTGCAAGTGTACCTAGAAGAATTGAAGCTGTTTTGAAGGCAAAGGGTGGTCACACCAAATATTGATTTGATTTAGATTTCTCTTTTGTTCACTTCCATTTTTGAAAGCATTCTTTGTTTACAGCATTTTTTCACACCTGCCTAAAACTTTTGCACAGTACTGTGTGTGTATATATATATATATATATATATATATATATATATATATATATATATATATATATACATATATATATATATATACATATATACAGTGGTGTGAAAAACTATTTGCCCCCTTCCTGATTTCTTATTCTTTTGCATGTTTGTCACACAAAATGTTTCTGATCATCAAACACATTTAACCATTAGTCAAATATAACACAAGTAAACACAAAATGCAGTTTGTAAATGGTGGTTTTTATTATTTAGGGAGAAAAAAAAATCCAAACCTACATGGCCCTGTGTGAAAAAGTAATTGCCCCCTGAACCTAATAACTGGTTGGGCCACCCTTAGCAGCAATAACTGCAATCAAGCGTTTGCGATAACTTCCAATGAGTCTTTTACAGCGCTCTGGAGGAATTTTGGCCCACTCATCTTTGCAAAATTGTTGTAATTCAGCTTTATTTGAGGGTTTTCTAGCATGAACCGCCTTTTTAAGGTCATGCCATAGCATCTCAATTGGATTCAGGTCAGGACTTTGACTAGGCCACTCCAAAGTCTTCATTTTGTTTTTCTTCAGCCATTCAGAGGTGGATTTGCTGGTGTGTTTTGGGTCATTGTCCTGTTGCAGCACCCAAGATTGCTTCAGCTTGAGTTGACGAACAGATGGCCGGACATTCTCCTTCAGGATTTTTTGGTAGGCAGTAGAATTCATGGTTCCATCTATCACAGCAAGCCTTCCAGGTCCTGAAGCAGCAAAACAACCCCAGACCATCACACTACCATCACCATATTTTACTGTTGGTATGATGTTCTTTTTCTGAAATGCTGTGTTCCTTTTACGCCAGATGTAACGGGACATTTGCCTTCCAAAATGTTCAACTTTTGTCTCATCAGTCCACAAGGTATTTTCCCAAAAGTCTTGGCAATCATTGAGATGTTTCTTAGCAAAATTGAGACAAGCCCTAATGATCTTTTTGCTTAACAGTGGTTTGCGTCTTGGAAATCTGCCATGCAGGCCGTTTTTGCCCAGTCTCTTTCTTATAGTGGAGTCATGAACACTGACCTTAACTGAGGCAAGTGAGGCCTGCAGTTCTTTAGACGTTGTCCTGGGGTCTTTTGTGACCTCTCGGATGAGTCGTCTCTGCGCTCTTGGGGTAATTTTGGTCGGGCCGGCCACTCCTGGGAAGGTTCACCACTGTTCCATGTTTTTGCCATTTGTGGATAATGGCTCTCACTGTGGTTCGCTGGAGTCCCAAAGCTTTAGAAATGGCTTTATAACCTTTACCAGACTGATAGATCTCAATTACTTCTGTTCTCATTTGTTCCTGAATTTCTTTGGATCTTGGCATGATGTCTAGCTTTTGAGGTGCTTGTGGTCTACTTCTCTGTGTCAGGCAGCTCCTATTTAAGTGATTTCTTGATTGAAACAGGTGTGGCAGTAATCAGGCCTGGGGGTGGCTACGGAAGTTGAACTCAGGTGTTATACACCACAGTTAGGTTATTTTTTAACAAGGGGGCAATTACTTTTTCACACAGGGCCATGTAGGTTTGGATTTTTTTTCTCCCTAAATAATAAAAACCATCATTTAAAAACTGCATTTTGTGTTTACTTGTGTTATATTTGACTAATGGTTAAATGTGTTTGATGATCAGAAACATTTTGTGTGACAAACATGCAAAAGAATAAGAAATCAGGAAGGGGGCAAATAGTTTTTCACACCACTGTATATAATCCTCTGTCTGTCTGCTTTTCATGAGAGAATTACTTAACGGATTTAGATCAGGTTTTTTTCTATAATTTGCTTCAACATTCCTGTTGATTTTGCGACTTCTTTCATTGCACTATGTATCATAGTTCACTTGCGGTACTGATTTATTTGCGCGAGTCTAAGAGAGACACAGCAGGCCAAGGGGAGGGCCCTCATTCATGCGCCAGCCTCGGGGCGTGTACCTTACGTCCGCTTATCCTGCGGATGAGAGAACTACTTAATGGATTTAGAGCGGGTTTTTTTTCTAGAATTTGCTTGAACATTCTGGTTGATTTTATCATAGTTTGCTTGGCAGAGCGATATATTTGTGCTAATCCAAGAGAGAGGCTGAGGGTCGAGGGGATGGGGAAGCGTGACATAAGGAGTGGGGAGTTCGTCTCCTTCTGTGTTTTGGAGCGTACCTTGCCTCCGCTTAGCTAGTGATACCTGTTTGTTTATTGCTTTTTAAAGTTTGTCCTGTTTCACTACTACGCTGGTAGAGCCGAAGGGACGGCTAGTGTTCTGTAAAGTAAAGATTTATAAATTGAACATATGTTTATTTTGTTTAAATTATAAAAGTCACAGCTGCTTTGTAAAGCTCTTTTAGATAATGTTGGCTGTACCAGAACTAATCAAGCAGCTGATTACATGTATTAATTTCTGAGCATATTCATATCATATGTATGTATTGTCATGCATTTGTGTCTGTGGATCACAATTCAAGCTCATCTGAAGCAGGCATTACCACCCCAGCACTAATCTTCTCCTCTTCTTTTATCACTGCATGAGAAGACACCCAGTGAGGGCAATTAGCTCCACCCCTTACGGTCTCCCGCCTTTAAAGCCAAAAGGAGGCGGTCAGTTCTGAACCAACTGCACTAGGGAGCGGAGCTCCCCAAAACTTGACAAAGATCATCAGAAAAACGTCTATCTTTGCCTTGCTATTTTGTTGTTATTACTTATAATGGTGCACATAGAGGCCTCTTTCTGTTTCACTTGTGAGACGTAATGGAATAGGGAGTATTCCAGCATTTTCCAGTGGGAACCTGCAGTGCCTAATTCGACCACAATATATACAGTATATAACAATGGCAAGGATTTTTCTATAAATCCTGTAATGCAATTCTGGGGTTCTTGGAGACTTCCTCCAGCATCTTGCTTTCTTATTTTGGGGTGAACTTGATGGGCATTTGTTTGAAATCTTCTCCACTTGTAGGTGATCTTCAAGACAGTAGAAATTTCCAGTTTTTGAAGACCTTTTTAAAATTCCTTCCCAGATTCACCTCTCCCCTTCTTTCGGAAGTCTTCACAGAGCTCCTTTGGTTTGGATATGGTGATAAGACATAAATTAACAACAAAAAGCAAACCAAATTAAATGTCTGGATCTTGAATACAAGGACACTAATGGTGTTCTGGTGCACCTGATTCTAATCGGAGGTGTTTCAGGTAGTGATAAATCTAGGGGTGGACTTAAGTTTTAGACATGTAAGGTTTGTTGTTTATTTAAATTATACAATGCACTACAAGATGTAAATGTGTTATAATGTTTGTTGTATTATGGTATCTATAGATACTGGTTAAATGAAGATCAAATCCAACAGGTAACTGATTATAGTTTGAGATAAATCAGAGTTTATCAATGCATTCGACAGCTTGCAGTGCTGTTGCTGTTTTGATTGTTTAATTTCAGTTTGACGTGTTTTCGTGTCCTATGCTATTATCATGATCTGTGATGTAGTCTATGATTTTTTCCTACCCTTACCCCATGAGATTTGGAAGAACATCCATGGTGGGTTGTTAGATGTTAAGACCAAATATCATAATATAAAACAATTTCATCGGGTTAATGGTAGTTGGACATTTGTATCGAGTCAGAGTGTTTGCAAATCAGTCTGTAATGTTTAAAAAAAATGCCACCATCCCTAAGATTTTGCAGCTTAGTTCAACTAAATGGTTGGCCTTGATCTTCTGAGAAGTAGAGACAAAATGGCAGTACCCATAAAAAGCTCAGAATAAGGCTTATAGCACACGTCGCTCTGCCAGATAAGCCGCCTTTTCACTACTTAGAACAATGTCACATTGGGTGACTTTTCCAGAGATTTTCAGCTGTGGCCTTCATTTAGAACATTAGAACAATCTAGACAAGAACAGGCCATTCATCCCAACAAAGCTCGCCAGTCCTATCCACTTACTTCTTCCAAAAAAACATCAAGTCAAGTTTTGAAAGTCCCTAAAGTCCTACTGTTTACCGCACTACTTGGTAGCTTATTCCAAGTGTCTATCGTTCTTTGTGTAAAGAAAACCTTCCTTATGTTTGTGCGAAATTTAACCTTGACAAGTTTCCAGCTGTGTTCCTGTGTTCTTGATGAACTCATTTTAAAATAACAGTCTTGATCCACTGGACTAATTCCCTTCATAATGTTAAACACTTCACTCATGTTGTATGGGCCGCCTCAAATTGGGACCCAAGTGCTGCTGTGCAGCGGGCAACGCCTCAGCACCACACCAATTCTGATCCCCAACAGACCTGACCCTATTGGCTCTCCAACGGTTTCGACTCTTCCGGGGATGGACTGGATTCCTTTGGTACTGTGTCTCTCTGGAATATACTTGGGTACTGTTGGTTTGACTTTGTGTCGAATGAGGCACATTACCTGCATTGTGAGGGAGCGTCAGTTACGGCACTACGGCCATGTGGCACGTTTCCCCAAGGGTGATCCAGCTCGTAAGATCCTCATTGTTGGGGACCCGAGTGGCTGGACCAGACCAAGGGGTCGCCCACGTAACACCTGACTGCAGCAGATAGAGGGTCATTTCCGGACAGCGACAGGAGGAATGACGTGCTTCCGGGATGAAGAAAGGACTTTTTTATCTGACCCGGAAGTGATACGAGGTCACATGGACTGAAGGATTGAGAACACTTCCAGGTCAGGGATTATAAAAGGATGATGGGAGTGGAGGATTGATTGTTTATTTGTGATTATTGATTTATATTGGAGTATTGTGGAGTGGTGGTGCTTGGTGCACACTATTATTATAATAAATAATAATTATTTGGACTTTTATCCGGTGTCTGACGTCTGGTCTGAGGGTTCAAGGGGTTGACAGTGCCTCTATCTGTCACAGTTGGCGTAGTCGGCAGGATCACGTATGGCGAAGTTGTCCTCCGAGGTCAGGGGAGCAGTGGAGTTCTTTCTATTACGTTCCCACTAGATTCTCCGGGGAGGCTAGACAAAGTAGCCAAGGCCCGACTTACGGATCCTCCTGGAGGAAGATGTCCATTCGCGGGGCTGGACGCTCCGCCCCACTGGGCTTCACTGAGGGGAGGGAATTGTGGTATATGGCCGGCCAGTCATCCCGGCCAATACCCCCAGGCCGCCAGATGGAGCTCTCCCGGCAGCATGGAAGTTCCCCGAATTCCAGCAGGGCCTCATGGACCTTGTAGTTTTTATAACCAGCCCTGCTGGATACCATGGGGACCACCAAGGGACGCTGTAGGGAGGCTCAGGGAATACTACGTGCCCTATAACCTGGAAGTGCGTCCAGGTCACATGGACAAAAGGAACGACGTACTTCCGGGATGAAGAAGAAGATTTTTATCTGACCCGGAAGTGATAAGGAATCACAAGGACTGAGAAAGAGAGTTATAGTGCTGTGTGCATTGTGTGGTGTTTGGGACTGTATTTATTATGATTAATAAACGTGTGGATTTTATAAAGAAGTGGTTTCTGACTGGTGGTGTCCGGGTGAATCTCACAGTGTACTAATCATTAATTCTTATTCTTATCTATATTTAATTTGTTTTTGTTTTGCATGTAACGACTTCTTTAACATGTTGTAAAGCACATTGAGCTACCACATTTGTGTGAAAATTTGCTAGACAAATACAGTAAAGGTGGCTGTTTTCATGTTAGTCGGCTATACGCAGCAAAGCTGTGAACCAAAGCACCCAATGAATGCTCATCAGGAAGTACAACGCATACAATGTAGTGATGAGGAATGAGGAACACACGTGTTTTGCCTCTCACAAATAGAAGTGAAGTGCGTCTGCGTGCTGCCTTGTGTTTTACAAACCATGACAGAATGGTAGAAAGAATTAAAGGGCAGAGATTGCTGTCAAGCTCACTGCAGCTGGTAACCCTTCGTAAAGCGCTGCTCCATCAGGCAACACACTATTGATTGTCAGAAAATGGGGCGCTAGGAGATCAGTACCCAGTCAGTAAATGTGACATGGACTGCAATTTTGAGTCATGTAAGTGACATTGAATTTTGGCTAGGATATGAAGGGGCCCACGGATGGGGTGGTCACTTGAACGCTGTCCTTTCGAGTTTGGAGCTCTCCCTCTTATGGCAACATGTGTATGTGGCTTTGGTAAATTTGGCCGTGGCCAAACCCAAATCTTTTGTGTCACCTCTGACTTACCCATTGCACTTGCTTGCCCACTTGAAGTAAAAAATCAGAAACAATTTGACGCATCTCCACATGCCTCTCTCCTAAAGCAACGGTCTCTGATCTTTCATTCATAGGCAATCAAGCAAAATCAACTTACTGCTGTTTCATCGGCCGCTGATGATGCAACAGCATCAAACACGAGTGCGCTTTAAAGTGAGCAGCTGTCACGCTTTAGGGAGATCGGCTTGTGCGTTAAAATGCATCCTGCAATATACATGAAGTTTTCATTAATAATAAGTAGCATTTTTAAAATGTTATACAGAGAAAAAAAAGGCTGTTAAAGCAAATGATATTCAGTAATCCTGACCTGACATGCGCTTCTTATGTAAGCACGACTGTTTAACAGAGCCTTTCATTGTGAAAAAGGTTCATTGAGCGGGAAGGAAAAGAACAAAACCTGAGCTACAGGCAGATAACTGCACTTTTGTTCAGAGGAAGCCTTTCATATCTCTGTTGAACTTTACACTGCTGATTTATTATATCACAGCTGCTCTTTTCCGCTATATGGGCATCTATTTTCATTAAAAGGGCTTCAGCTCAGCACATGAAACGTAAGTCATTCTGATTATGGGTGTGAGCTCAGGCTCGCGGTACTGAAGGCTTTTTATATATAAATGGATATTGGGAACTCTTTGTACTGTGCAGTTTTGCGTCAAGGCTGGTGCATTTGCTCACGCTGCTCTCGTATAGCTCTGGTGACTGGGGGGCATATAGTCCGATCAAGCCCCCTTTCTTTATTGTCATGGGCACAAACAGTACAAAACCCACTTTAAAGGCTTAAGATGCATGATAGAGAGAAGGTGACGCTTGCTCCCAGACTCCTCACGTTTATCAGCTGACGTCAGCCACCATGTTTCTTCTTAACTAAGAGTTTTAGAACTCTTTAAATGAAATCTAAATCATGCTGCTAACCCTTTATTTGTTAAAAATAATGATGAATCAAAAATGATACTTGGTCCAACCCTAGAGCTGATAGAACGCTATGCAACTTTCCCAGAAATTTCCAGTAATAGCCTTCTTTTGTGTAATCTTAGCAAGTCATGCGTGATTTCCAGTCAAGTACTTTGACATTCTCAGTGACTCAGGCCTAGCGGTCTCTGAATCAACACCACAAAAGTCTTAAGTCCTAAGGATGGGCTCCTGTATGTGAGGCAGTTAACAACCAGAGTGTGCTGAACAACAAAGTACAAAGCATACAGTGAGACTGCAAGGAAAGAAGGAAACCGGGTGTTTTGGGCTTTCAAACCAAAGAGAGGCCTGGCTACCAGATATGTCATGTTTGTAGATCCAAGACAGGGAAAGGGTGATACAGCCACTGCACATGTGGGGTAGCACATATAGCATTTTAATCAAATATTTTTAATCAATACAGGGTAGTTTTTACAAATTAATAGAAGTAGTAACTTAAATGATGTTCTAAAAGTGGATTATTAAAAGCATAAGGAAATGGCTAAAGATAACTAAAGGATTAACAAAGGTCAGGTCAGGTTGGGGAGCATGCTGGTGTAGCATTTTGCCACACCCACCACACGACGAAACAGCTCGGGATCCTCGTTGGCAAACCCCCCAGGCAGACACACAGTCCAGTCCCACCCTTTGGAAATGATCATTCATCTGCTGCAGCCAGGTGTTACGTGGGTGTTCCCTTTGCCTGGTCCAGCCACTCAGGTCCTCAACAGTGAGGATCCTATGAGCCGGATCACCCTTGGGGAATCATGCCACATGGCTGCAGTGCCGTAACTGACACTCCCTCACAATGCAGGTAATATGCTTCATTCAGGACTCCGTGAGCAACTGCTCATTCAGCACAATACCCAAGGATTCTCCTTAGAGACACAGTACCGAAGGAGTCCAGTCTACGTCTCAGGTTACTGGATAGCATCCATGTCTCATAACCATCTAGCAAAACAGGACTAAACACTTGGACCTTCGTCCTTTTGCATAGATATCGGGAGCATCACACACCCCTTTCCAGCGACCTCATGACCTCCCTTGCTCTCCCAATCCATCTACTGACTTCATAGGAAGAGTCACCAGAGACATGAATGTCACTGCTGAGGTAAGTGAACCTAACTAAATAAAGCTTAAAGTTTGAGCACTTGAGGGTTGCCTCATCTTAAGAGGAATCATCAAGGTAATTAATAAGGTTAAAATGAAGCAAATGAGTAACAAACACCCCCTTAAAAAGCGAGAACAAACTAGTGAGAAAGCACAAACACCCCTATTATGAAGCGGTGATAACGGGAAAACCCATAGGACACAAAGTGAGAACAGAAATATAAAGGAACAAAAAAAATAAAACAAAGGTCATGACTTCTGACATCACTGGGTTAAAAGGCTGGTGGTAATGAATTTTTCCCTACGATCGATCGATAGATAGATAGATAGATAGATAGATAGATAGATAGATAGATAGATAGATAGATAGATAGATAGATAGATAGATAGATAGATAGATAGATAGATAGATAGATAGATAGATAGATACTTTATTAATCCCAAGGAGAAATTCACATACTCCAGCAGCAGCATTCTGATAAAGAACAATATTAAATTAAAGCGTGATAACAATACAGCCAGACAATAACTTTGTATAATGTTAACGTTTACCCCCCGGGTGGAATTGAAGAGTCGCATAGTGTGGGGGAGGAACGATCTCCTCAGTCTGTCAGTGGAGCGGGACGGTGACAGCAGTCTGTCGCTGAAGCTGCTCCTCTGTCTGGAGATGATCCTGTTCAGTGGATGCAGTGGATTCTCCATGATTGACAGGAGTCTGCTCAGCGCCCGTCACTCTGCCACGGATGTCAAGCTGTCCGGCTCCGTGCCTACAATAGAGCCTGCCTTCTTCACCAGTTTGCCCAGGCGTGAGGCGTCCCTCTTCTTTAGAGAGCTTTAGTGAGACTGCGTATAACACAACTGTTTATATTCTGAAAATCGTTTTTGGTTTTTGATCTTTTCGCTCTGAATTTTGACCTGTTTTACTTAACATTTTCAGACTTGATAATAATTATTTTGACTACAGTAGAACCCCTGATTATCTGAGTAAGTGGACTGATGCTACCTCAGAAAATTGAAAACCTGGATAAAGCGGATGGCCATTGCAGTGGCAACGCTGCGCAGAAAAGGTGGGCTCTGACACAGACAGAGGTCTGCTGATGCCACCAGGGATGCACGGCTGAAGGATGGAAGTCTCCATTTATCACACACCACAAAGCACTCACCTCTGAAAGCCCAATGCCTATGCCAAAATCAGTGTAGAAAATGTTCAAAAAAAGGCCTATCTTTGCAAAATGATTTTTAATAATTAATGTACAAATCTTTTACTACACAATCCAGAAACCTGGTCACCAGTGACAGTAAGCCACTATCTTGACATGACATCATGTGTCTCAGCTTCTGACTGCCATGTTGTAGAATGAGCAATGAACACATATGCTATAAGCAAATGATGTTAAAGGCAAAATGGCAGCATGATAACATTATTTAGCAACTGCTAACTAACATTTACAGAGACAGGAAAAATAAAAATATCACAAAATATGTGCATATTTGGATTTAGCATCTTTCAGAAGCCTAAAATTACTACAGTCCTAGCCTGCAAGGGCTTACTTCACCTTCTGGCTCTGGTAAATTACGCTGGGCAGCCGCCTACATAATCTGAACGCTCAATAATCCTACAAATGCCACTGTGCTGGGAGATTAAAACAGTAACAAACCTAAATAAACAGGAATGAGCTGCTGACAATATCTCCACCAACATATCAATGGCAAAAAGTGAGTAACAAAACAAAACAATAAATCAATAAAGAGCCCAGTTGTGAAACCTCTCAAAAAAAGAGTTCAAAGTTTAGCTTGTCACCTGTGCCACATATTATTGGTGTCACAGGGTAGGGCTGAAGCTGGCTGTCAGGACCTGTGGATTCAGTGAGCACACATCACTATTGCTTCAACAGCAAAGTAAAGTTCAAAGCTCATTCCAGAAATCCACACAAAACAAAAAACACAGTAAATTCAAGCAGAAGCTGAAACACTTGTACAATTTTTACAAATGATAAAAGTCTGACAAAAGCATTTTAAAAAATATAACTTAAGGCTATGGTGACTGTTAAACTTAGGAGTTCTTTGCAATGGACAATAACGCAGAAGTAGAATAAAAACCAGCATGGGATGAAAAAAACTGTGACAATCCGTCCATTTTCCTCATTCCCTTAATCCAGCTCTGTACACAGGATACTGGTGTTTATCTGTTGTGACTGCAGCAGACTGAAAAAGGTTTGGGGATGTCCACCCTGTATACTGGAAAAACAGCTAAGCAAAGAAAACACGTTTTACAAAGCAGAGTTGACAACTGAACTGACTGCTCTAGAAATATGGTGGGTAGGAGTCAGGACAGCTGGAACAGGGACTGATGTGGCAGGAAAGGGGGATTCTGGGTAGTGGAAATGATGTCATCAGGGTTGGATGATGTGATGTCAACAGTTGGTGGATCAATGGTGATGTCATTAAGAGTCAGGGTCTTTAGCTGGGCTGCAGTGGGATAAGAGGTGAGAGGATCAGGTGAGAGCGCCAACCCCTGGTCTGGCTGACAAATAACATCTGTAAACTGTCCCCCATGTGCACATGTGTGACACTGTACAGAAATGAGCACAGGCAGGAACTAAACTGACCCTGGATGGGACGCCAGTCTATCTCAGTGTACATTCACATACACACTATGGCATTGGTCAAACTAAAGCGTACGACTTGTATTACAAAAAGTGAAAGATGCACATTATATGCTGTTTGGCACGGGGACTGTAAAAGCACTGTTAATGTTTGTGGTGCACCATCTGTTGGAATGACAGAGACATAGCGACTGGATAGACACACTGACGCTGATCAAGTTTAATAAGATGGATGCCTGGGAAGTAACTATTCCAAAGGCACAGAATGGAGAGAAGTAAAAATAACAAAACCAGGTGATAACTGAGCAAAAATGAGGCTGATCTGAGGCCTATTAAATAATTAAAGTAGGACATATTTAAATTGATTATCCCAATATGCAAAAACAAGAATAATAAAGGAGTCAAGAAATGAATGGTCTTACTAATTAAAAAAAAAATGTAACCAAACTAATATCACAAATTTGTAGTTTTTGTCTTGTTATAAGACTCAAGCATAAAGTTTTGGGGAATTAGCAACCTTGTATACTTGAGAATAAGGCGAACTAAGAAAAATGACTTTACAGACACGAGTTCAAATCGGAACTGAGGTAAGAAAAGGGCATGGCGGACTTATATAATGGGGACAGGAAAAGGTGGGATCTTGAGTGAACCGGACGTGATGTCATCATTAGGAGGGATCTTTAGGGACGGAAGTGACGTTTTTAACAGGCGTGTTCTGATGAGGGTCTGCAGGGGGAGAAAAGGAGAGAGTGTTACTGGACAACGTTTTGGGCTGTGGGAGGAAACACCAGAGAAAATCAACAATGGAGATACAAAGGATACGGCGAAAACTCCACACAGGCAGCGCTGAGAGGCAGCAGGGCTAATCTCTGTGCCATCACACAGCCCTCTTTTTGGTTCAGTACAGTGTAATCATTTACGAAGATGTATGAAGAAGAAGAGCTTCAGAGAATTTTTTTTTCTTTCCATTCTGCCTTTTTATCAGCATTATGAATCTTGCAAAGCTGTGGTGCCTTAATTGCACAATCAAATGAATCACAGCCTGAAAGTGAGACAATGTCCAGATGTGGCAACATCTCAGCTTCCCTGTTTTTTTATATTTCAGTTTAATTTTACAATACGAACAGCAAACCGGCCTGTTTTTTTCCCAACAACTCTTCTTTCTTGCAACTCATGTGTGAGTGTCTGGGGAGTTGGCGTGCAGCATTGCAGAGAAGATGAGGGGGCAGAAACAGACATCAGTGTAAACAGGCACTTTCCGACCCTGTTCTGTACAAAACTCTTGCGTCTATTTTAAACAGTGCTGCGTGGGGTGGGGAGATACCAGTAAACAAAGGCTTCATGCAAAGTGCGGAAGAGGAATTTTCATTTTTAGCCCAAAATGCTATTCTGACCTGGTAAACAAACCGAGAACAGCAATAAGTGGTCAAGCTGGCCCGCTGCTTTCTTTGGGAAGACGTACATATGGAGGATTCTCTAAACGCTGTACACCTTCTCCACAAACCTAACACTAACCTCAAACTCTGCCCCTGTGGTTATGGCTAATTGCAGCCTTTAACTGATTTCCTGTATAAAGTCTTATTTTTTGCTCTTGTTTAGTGAAGGAAGCTTTAAACTACACGGGGAGAGCTGGTTTTGAAAAACTTTGCATAGCAAATATAAATACGCTACTGATTTCAGTTAGTGCTTACTTATGAGCTTCCAGAAACTGTGTGACCTCCTTAGCCTGACAAGCATACAGTGTAATGTCCTCAAAGGACAGGTTTCAGCTGCCCTAGAGTTTAAGTGTGCAGATGTCTGTCATTTTTGGGAGATATATATCTACTAATATTTAGGAATACAATCTGAATTACAGGATAAAAGTATATAAGAGTTTGTGAAATGAGAGGAGATCAGGAGTGCTCTCACATGAAGCTCTAGCAAGAAGAAAACAGTCTGGAAGCTGACACTGAGACAGTAACAGATCATTTTTAAATAAAAGACCAGAAGAAGAGATAGATAGATAGATAGATAGATAGATAGATAGATAGATAGATAGATAGATAGATAGATAGATAGATAGATAGATAGATAGATAGATAGATAGATAGATAGATAGATAGATAGATAGATAGATAGATACTTTATTAATCCCAATGGGAAATTCACAATGTGAATGAGATGTGAACCAGAAAAACAAGAAAAGACTTATAACCGGGGAGTCACGCAAACACTATCATCAAGCCTGTTCTGTTTCAACAAGGAATCTCCCCCCGGCTGGAATCGAAATGTTTAAGTTCTGAGTTTTGAGTTTTGTGGGTGGTCCCCCTTCAGTGCCAGGGGACTACTGTCCTCCCTATCAAGGCTGAAGAAAAGCCACAGTCCATTGCGGTTCATTGAATACGCTCAGAGCTTTGGTGAGTTCTCCTGTTTTTTTTTTCTCTTTTTGAATATTTACAATTTTCTGGATTTTTGTGCCTCTTTGCTCTGTTTGTGTACCATTTGTTTGGATTTCATATTGGAACTTTTATTAAGACTTTATTTTGAAGGCATTGCCTTCTGTGCTTTTGTGTTTCTTGGAGCTTTTTTGGAGCCACAGAACATTTTTGTAAAAATAAATCCTTTTTTTTTTTATGAAGATTCTACATTTGCCCTTTTCGTTACTAACCAGATTTTGATGATTTTACCCCATATAGTGGACATTTTCAGTCATTTTTGGGACTAGTTGTACTTAAAAAGCCCTAGCTCACAACAAAGCCAAAATCAAAAATACCTAAATTGTAGCCTAAATTACGTAGATCTGAAGTTGTTTACCAGAAGAACTAACTCAATAAACACACTTTTTTTGTTATTTGTATACAAACTTAGACAGAAAGTACAAGCTCTTCATGAACTTTATACCCCGGACAAACGACGGAGTCATTTCCCTAGTGTCACACACACGCACGATTAGGGGGCAGCCAGAAGGATCGACGGAGCGCAAAAACTCACCTGATGGGGATGTAAGATGGTGTACTAATGATTCTCTTGTTTTTTCTAATGAAAAAATGGAGATCAGATGAATCCTGGTACGTGAATCCTATGCCAAAACCCAATCCCGTCATAGGAAGAACTTCCGTATTCGGTCCTTCCTTGATGACTTGACCTCCGAATCCAAATCGAATCCAAAAGCTTGGAGACTTAGAGCTACACTCCAATATTATAAATAAAACTGGCAACAGACATAGCAACCTGAAACAACACATCGACAGCCATGAGACACAAGAATACAGTAGTAGCGCCCACAACAAGTAACCATACAAAGTGGCACCACGGTGACTCACCATCAGAACGATATAAAATGAGAAAACGTTCAAAGTCCAATAAATCTAAAAATGAATAATTCTCAATTACACAAGTCAAAAAAACAAAAATATAACAGATGTAATCTGGCAGTTGTCTCTTAATGGATTAAGCACAGCTGTCTTGGAGTACGTGCAGTTGAAAAAGAACAAAGATTTAAATGTTGATGGCAGGAGACTCTAAAAGATATGACGCTAGAGACAGATTTCATCCACAGACATTAATTAGATGTCACACAATTTCCATCCTTTCACAGAGACATGCTTGGGTAAAACCCATCGGAGGGTAAATTCCCAGTGCTGCACAAACTTGTGAAAGTCCGGCAATGTCTTTAAGAAACTCAGTCCATAAACTACTGTCAGTATTCTGCCAAGATGGAAAAAAGGCAGACTGTCCTGAAAAATGGACCAGGAGATGACCTGAGGGAGAAGCGCCAAAAGAATAGTCAAGGCTTCATTGTCAAAAGTCTCAAAAATCAAAATGGAAAGAAACTGTGACGTAGATATGCTAGAAAATATCCAAAAACTTGGATGACGTGTGACTCTGTTTTATATCAGAGCGTCATTATACCAGATGTCATGCAGGTGAAGGTCATATGCCCGAGAATTGCCATAGAAACTGTAAACACAGAATAACCAAAAGGCACAAAAATAATAAACGTTTAAAATATGAAATGAATAGGGTGTAACCCCGACAATGACTTCACACTATAGTAGCTGACCTGATGCACTGGTCTAGATCTCAGGATCTGAGAAACCAACATCGCCAATTCCTGAGGACTCCCAAACATCAGCTACATTTTTGTGAGACTTTATTCTCAACTTTTGTCTTTTACCCACATTATCTTACCATTTTTAACCTCTATTGAAAACACTCTCCAGAGGCGTATACTTCTGAAAATGCCATCTGACTTGTTTGTTCTCGTTAAGCAGCCCTGCACTTTATAACGTCCCATTCGTTGACAGGCTACCCTTGATGAAAGAAAAATATATTGGACATAGCAGACATAGGAGAGTTGCTTTTCATGGCGAACGTTATATTGCTTACCTGTATTCATCTAAATTGTGGCTTGAACAGTTTGAATGCTTCGCACGTGATAAAGGCAAATAATAATTTAGTGGTCTCTACACTTTTGTGATAAATCCCTTGGCGTTACCATTCCTTCAAGGATTCTTCTGCCGATGTGTGCATAGTCATTGTGGGCAACTGCCTACGCCACATGCTTTTTTGTTCTTTGTTGTGTGAACGAACATCATTTTAGTTTAAAAACGTAGTAGTGTCGATGTAGGCTAAGACTGTACGTGCCAAAGTGCCAAACAGTTTGTGTTATCACCTTAATCTTTATGCAGTTTTGTTGGCAAGAAGAACCTCTCCGGCTGTTCTCTTATCATTACAGATTGTAAGAAATGCACTTAAGGGAATTAAGGTATTAAAAAAGTGAGTATATTGGCCAGAGAGGGTCCTCCTTGATAGCTTCTGTTCTTCTCTAATAACTAGTATTCTGTTTGCCCATGGTGAGTGGTGTTCTATTACTGCCTAGCTTTTGGTATTCATTTCCTCACTGACCAATGTCATAGGATTAGAGTTCAAGCTGCCAGAGGAATGAGACAGTAGCTTTTGAAGATCAGAATAAGGGTCTTCACTGAGTATTCAACATCCAGTCGCGAAAGAAGATGTGTATGACATTGGTCAGTGAGGAAATGAATACCAAAAGCTAGGCAGTAATAGAACACCACTCACCATGGGCAAACAGAATACTAGTTATTAGAGAAGAACAGAAGCTATCAAGGAGGAATATTAAATATTAGATGGCTAAAGGGAAAGAACATTAGTCATCAGAAAGGAACAGAATACTAATCACAATACCAGTGGCTAAAAAGGAATAGAATATTAGTCAGCAGCAAAAAATAAAATGTGAGTTTTTATTAAGGACTAGACATTAAGCCCTATACAATAACGGGCGCTAGAACAGTAGTCCATAAACATTAGTAGGAACAGTCTATATTAAATGGCAAGGGACCTTTTACCTCATTACATTTTTTCCGTAAAATGCCTGTAATTTTCTCTGACAGTAATACTGGCTTTTCTGTCCGTAATATGTGTTTAATTTTCTGTGACAACAGTGGGCAATCAGCAGATTCTCCCCAGCAACTGATGTAATGTGCGCGAAAATAAATCTACTTTTACTTTACCGGGCCAAGCTTCTGAATCGCAAATCTGACATCCTCAGAGTGAACACAACAATGGGGAAGCTGGTCTCCGCGTCTCAGTACCCGATTGGATTTTTCGTGTTTTCTGTTTTAGGTCTTACCTCATTTACCGAAATCCGATTGGATCTGCCGCGCGATATTTTTATAGGTCCCGCCCTCTCTGTCTTGTGTGACGTGTCAGGCGGGCTTTGAAGCATCGCTCCGTGCCCCGCGCATGCGCACTTCACCAGAAGACATGGACACATGGACGCACACAGGGATTTTATTAAAGAGGATTAGGATTCCATGAAGCACAGAGCAATAAGATACTAATTACAACAGTCTAACAGTATACCAGCCATCTGCATTCAGTGGAGAGTGATAGAATATTAGTCTTCTATGAAGAAAAGAAACCTAACAATCAGAGGAAGGCAAAATGGCGGGTAGCACAGAGGAACAGAACACTAGTCAGTACAGAGGACTTGAGGAACAGAAACACAGCAACTACAGAGGAACTGTCACCAGTGAAATATCGTTCAGGGTCCTTCCCTCTCTGATTCACATCCTAACACGGAGGAGGCCAGCTACAAACCCGGGCCTCCGAGTCAGTAAGCAGCAACCTTGCGAGTTGTATTAAAGGAGACATCATTTGGTAAAATGGCAAGGAAGGACACCCTGTAACCACAAAGTTTAAGTCTTGTCACTCTTGATGTCTCGGGGAGGACAAGTGGCTGAGAGTGGAGTGTGGCTCTCAGTGAGTTCCTGACCAGAGATCGGAATCAAGTGCTAATCAATACACTGGACTGAAACACCAGACTTGTATTCTATTCTTCTTGGGCTTCTTCTATTCTATTCTACTATGTTGCTTGGTATTTTTTTCCTTTATGGTGAATAGAATTTGATTCCACTGGGATAGTCGAATAATTTGATTCCATTATCTTAGAATGGTTTTCTGTTCCTCTTTGTTGACTTATACTCTATTCCTTCATGTTAGCTGGTATTTTTGTTTTTCTCTCTTGACTAGCATTGTGCTCATCTCTGTACTATTCAAAAGACTTCAATAAAATACAACTCCACAAAGAGAACAATAACAAAGGAATATGACAGAAATCTATCATGGAGGAATACAACATAATTGAGAGGAATAGAATACATTTTACTATAAAATGAATCTTTCTTTACCATTCTGTCAATGACTATTAGGTTGATGTATTCTGAGTGGTCTCTTTTCTAGTATTCTATTCTATTCTTTCATGATTTCCTGCCATTTTATTTCATTATGCTAAATCCCAGTCTCTCCCACCCTGTTGACTAGTATTCTACACACGGGAGAGCAAAGATAAGAATAACAGGGTCGGAGAGTAGAGAGATGCAGTTGCTGGCTCTCAAAAACCCATGATGTCACTTCCTGCTTGGGCTCAAAAGTCCCACCCTTTCTGCTGCATCTCATATTCAAAGATAGATAGATAGATAGATAGATAGATAGATAGATAGATAGATAGATAGATAGATAGATAGATACTTTATTAATCCCAATGGGAAATTCACATTCTCCAGCAGCTGCATACTGATACAATAAATAATATTAAATTAAAGAATGATAATAATGCAGGTGAAAAACAGACAATAACTTTGTATAATGTTAAATGTTAACGTTTACCCCCCCGGGTGGAATTGAAGAGTCGCGTAGTTTGGGGGAGGAACGATCTCCTCAATCTGTCAGTGGAGCAGGACAGTGACAGCAGTCTGTCACTGAAGCTGCTCTTCTGTCTGGAGATGATACTATTTAGTGGACTATTGCAGTGGACTCTCCATAATTGATAGGAGCTTGCTGAGCGCCCTTCGCTCTGCCACAGATGTTAAACTGTCCAGCTCCATGCCAACAATAGAGCCTGCTTTCCTCACCAGTTTGTCCAGGCGTGAGGCGTCTTTCCTCTTAATGCTGCCTCCCCAGCACACCACTGCGTAGAAGAGGGCACTCGCCACAACTGTCTGATAGAACATCTGCAGCATCTTATTGCAGATGTTGAAGGACGCGAGCCTTCTAAGGAAGTATAGTCGGCTCTGTCCTTTCTTGCACAGCGCATCAGTATTGGCAGTCCAGTCTAATTTATCATCCAGCTGCACTCCCAGATATTTATAGGTCTGTACCATCTGCACACAGTCACCTTTGATGATCACAGGGTCTATGAGGGGTCTGGGCCTCCTAAAATCCACCACCAGCTCCTTGGTTTTGCTGGTGTTCAGGTGTAGGTGGTTTGAGTCACACCATTTAACAAAGTCATTGATTAGGTCCCTATACTCCTCCTCCAGCCCATTCCTGATGCAGCCCACGATAGCAGTGTCATCAGCGAACTTTTGCACATGGCAGGACTCCGAGTTGTATTGGAAGTCCGATGTATATAGGCTGAACAGGACCGGAGAAAGTACAGTCCCTTGTGGCGCTCCTGTGTTGCTGACCACAATGTCAGACGTGCAGTTCCCAAGATGCACATACTGAGGTCTGTCTTTAAGATAGTCCACGATCCATGCCACTAGGTATGAACCTAATCCCATCTCTATCAGCTTGTTCCTAAGGAGCAGAGGTTGGATTGTGTTGAAGGCGCTAGAGAAGTGTAGAAACATAATTCTTACAGCACCACTGCCTCTGTCCAAGTGAGAGAGGGATCGGTGTAGCATATAGATGATGGCATCCTCCGCTCCCACCTTCTCTTGATATGCAAACTGCAGAGGGTCAAGGGCATGTTGAACCTGTGGCCTAAGGTGGTGAAGCAGCAGCCTCTCCATGGTCTTCATCACATGTGATGTCAGAGCAACAGGCCGAAAGTCATTCAGCTCACTAGGACGTGATACCTTTGGGACTGGGGTGATACAAGATGTTTTCCAAAGTCTCGGGACTCTCCCCTGTTCCAGGCTCAGGTTGAAGATGCGCTATAGAGGACCCCCCAACTCCGATGCACAGACCTTCAGCAGTCATGGCGATACTCCATCTGGACCCGCTGCTTTGCTGGCACGAAGTCTCCTCAGCTCTCTGCTCACCTGCGCTGCTGTAATTGTGGGTGGGGATGTCTCTCCTGTGCTGGTATCAGCAGAAGGATGTGTGGAGGGTGCAGTACTCCGAGGTGAGAGTGGGTTAGGGTGGTCAAACCTGTTGAAGAAGTTGTTCATTTGGTTTGCTCTCTTCACGTCTCTCTCGATGGTGGTACCCCGCTTTGAGCTGCAGCCAGTGATGATCTTCATCCCATCCCACACTTCCTTCATGCTGTTATTCTGCAACTTCTGCTCCAGCTTTCTCCTGTACTGCTCCTTCGCCGCCCTGAGCTGGACTCGGAGTTCCTTCTGCACGCGCTTGAGCTCATGCTGATCACTGTCTTTAAAAGCCCTTTTCTTCTGGTTCAAAAGGCCCTTGATGTCACTTGTAATCCATGGCTTGTTGTTAGTAAAGCAGCGTACAGTTCTTACTGGAACTACAATGTCCATACAGAAGTTGATGTAGTCAGTAGTGCAGTCAACAACTTCCTCAATGTTCTCACTATGAGATCCCTGCAGGATATCCCAGTCTGTAGTTCCAAAACATTCTCTCAGAGTATTCTCAGCCTCCGGGGTCCACTTCCTGAATGATCGTGTGGTTACAGGTAGGACTCTCACTTTTGGTTTATAGTGAGGCTGAAGCTGGAGCAAAGATTGGAGGTCAACATTCCTTCTCAAACTGCAACTGAACTTCTCAAACTGCAACTTCAAAAACACTCCATTCCTTATAGGAGAACATATTACTGGATGGACCCAGTAATCGGAAGGTTGCCAGAAGTCATTCCACTCCATTGGGCCCTCGAGCAAGACCCTTAACCTGCACTTACTCCATCCTTGGTATGACGTTAACCGGAATCCAGCCTGACAAGCAGGTTCTCCAACTTGCAAGGGAAAACTTGGGAGTTGGTGGCAGGATTGGCACTCCAGCCACTGTAAAAAAACCTCATGCTGTTCCATTTCATTCAAACGAGTGTGGTCCTGAGGTGTTGCATGGCCGTTCTTGGGTCCTAATTTGAGATCCTGAGGTGGTTCATCATTAGGTGGGTGCAGCAAGGTGCTGTATCACTGCATGTTGCCAACCTCTAATCTAATTGCACAATGAGTGGTGAGGCTGCAAGTGTAGATATGAAGGCCACTGAAGAATCTGTTAAAAAGGCGGACAAACTTACTACTGAAGAAGGGTATTTGACTGCACTGTGTGGACCCACTTAATGACCAACCTGTCTGATCTGAACCATATGTGATAGTTAAGTGTTGCCTACCTGTATCCCACTCTGATGATTTTTCGTTGACTCGAATTCTATTATTCTTTTTCTCTTTGGCAATTAGCATTTTGTTCTTTAATCAATCAATTAATAATGCAAGAATAAGATACCTGCTATCATAGGGATCAGTGTACTAGTTAACAGAATACTAGTAAAAAAAGTCATCCATCATGGAGAAATGGAATCCTAGTCACCAGAGAGAAGAAGCACGCTGGTTATCAGAGAGGAACAGAATGCCAGTTACTAGAGACAAACTAGAAGGGCTAAAAGGAAAAGCATGCAATCTTCAGGGAGTAATAGAATATCACCGGCCATAGAGAAACTAAATACTGTCACCCGAGACAGAGAATCCTTGATGGCAGAGAGGAAAAGAACCCCAGTTACCCCAGAGGAATCAAACCTTTGGAGTTGCAGGAAAGCATTTGCATATCACAGCAACAATAAGTGACCTGAGAAATATGGGCAAGTTTTGCTTAATGGGATGGATTTCAACCCAGAGCTTCAGTGTTTTTAATCCCAGTCCTTGTCAAATCTGACATTATTTCGACTGTTGCCATGGTGCCAAAGGAGGAGGAGAGCAGAAGAATCTTTTCAATCACACACCACACACTTTGCTCCAAACAGTTTAACAGCAGCTTATTCATACCCAGGGTGTCGAAAAACAAACCGGAGGAGTTGTTCTTTGCCCGCATTCATTTTTCATTCTACCTTTACCATCTTTCATTCCTTCCTTCCTTCCTCCTTTTTATTCCTTCCTGCTGTCAAAATACATGAAGTTCCCCAAATCAAAATAGCAGTCTCATTAAAATGCAAAACATAGACAAGTCATTTCCTGGCGGTAGCACCCTTGAGTCTAAAGTCACAGTAAGAGATACACAGAGTACAGTGGGGTCCAAGGGGAACTGACTCGAGGAGCCAACAAATCTTTCTATTCCTGCAAGCTCATAACACAATATGAGGGCAGGATCACACACTGATCACATAGCCATCTCCACAGTTACGTTACAACACATTTGGTCATGTAATGGCATGCGTGTTGTTAGTCAAAGGGACTTCCTAAAGTGCAACACACCCCAATCTGAGGAGACCATCTGGCTATACATGTACATTCTTTTTGTAACCTGCTCATGCTATTAAGAGTCTATGGTGGTGGCAATCACAGCAAGGCCGGAATCCATCATGGATGGCATGCAACTCATTCGGAGGTCAATTTACATCTGGTATGTAACTTTAGTCTGAGGAAAGCTGGTGGAAGAAAACAACAAAACTACATGGAGAACATGCAAACTCCCCACTGATGTTACTGAGCTGGGCCTTTACAGAAGATTTAGGATTTTAATAGAAATTTTATTGAAATGTATCTAGTCAATAGGTCAGTGGACCTCGGAGCTCAAGGCGGAGTTCAGTTCCTATCTAAATCTCACTATGTAATCATGAGCAAGTCGCTAAACCTGCTCACCCTCCAACTATAAAAAAAAAAACGTGATTTATAAAAATATAAATCTACAGAAACAATAGGCTTCTACAAAGTCCAAGTGCTAACAAATGAGACAAATTTCATTTGGATTTTATGAATTATTGCCTCCAGAGATTTACATCCTGACACAAGCATGGAAGGGCACCACTCAGAACGTACTTAGACCTTAGTTCAATAATCCTTAAAACATAAATGTACCTTAACACGTCAAAACTAAAACATTGAAATTGGCATAAGTCATACCTGACTGTCCATCTGTCTATCTCTTGATATTTATATATAGGCCTCATTTTAAATTTTATGTATCTCATCTTCTTCTATAATACGCTACCGTGGGTGTTCGTTTGTCTGTCCAGGATTTTAAATCACCTGTAGCTCGCAAATTGTTTCACCGGTTGACTTGAAATTTGGTACACAGCAGTGGTAGTGCTGCTGCTTTGCAGTAAGGAGACTGTGGAAGATTGTGGGTTCGCTTCCCGGTTCCTCCCTGTGTGGATAGCGCTTTGAGTACTGAGAAAAGCGCTATATAAATGTAATGAATTATTATTATTATTATTATATACTATGTGACGTCTACTATCCGCTTTCAGGGTGATGATTTTATTACTCTTTTTCTTTTATTTTATTGTAGAATCAACTCTCGGCAGCACGCAGCAGGGCGGCTGTGCGGCGCATGCATACAGGCGCCGTTCTCATTCCCTACCACCTTCGCTAATCATTCTTGAGGCAGATTGAAGACTTAAGTGCCAGATTAAGTGAAAAATTAAAGAAAACGTACTAAGTAATTGCAACACAAAAACTGACTTAATCAGTTTTAACGCAAAAAGATGCCGATGAAAGGAGAAGCAGCGGGCCGCTACGATGGAGAAAAGAAGATCTGCTCAGGAAGGAGCAAGCGCATCAACCTCTGAGCAAACGAATGCTAAACGTACAGAGAAAGAAAGAGGATGAAAACTAGGAATGCTCAAGTCAAGTGTTTTCACTGCATGTTATCGTGCTGTGTGCCGTTACTGGTATATATATATTTATATTGTGAGCCCGAGGTCCGAACACCATCAGACAAACACCATGTCTTTATTAAACACACATTTATTCTTGCAAATAAAGTCCGCCCAACACACACTGCTCCCAGCACCAATCACCCTCCACACGGGCCTTTCTCTCAATGTCAGTTGGCCGCCTTTACTCTCCTCACGGGAGCTTCGTCCTGCTCCCTCTCCCGACTCTAGCTCTCTGATTGGAGTGAGGTGGCCCCTTTTATTTCCACCTGGATGTGCTCCAGGTGCCTGGTGACACTCTTCTGGCAGCACTTCCTGGTGTGGCGGAAGTGCTGCCCTTGCACCCGTTCCTGGAAGGTCCTTCCTCCACCTTCCGAGGTGTGGCAGAAGTGTCGATCTCCCAGGCTTCCATGACGCTCTGGGCGCCCCCTGGCGGTGGCCACAGGCCCCAATTTGTTTGAGCCTCCTCACTCCATCCCCGTGGTCCCCTCATCATCTAGGGCGGTTGCTCCCTCATGGCCCGGGGGACGTATAGACCACCTCCCGGTCCTTCTAGGCGTCCCGGCTGGGTCTGGCCCCCAGCCTCCTACCACAATATATATATATATATATATATATATATGTGTGTGATATATAGAAAGGTTTTTAATAGTTTCCTGTCCTTCCTTTTGAATATTTCTTGATGATTATTAAGGATTGTTTTGAGCCTGGGCTTATCTTATGGTTTAGTTTGGATAGACATCCATTTTGAATACTAGAACTCAGAGAAGTCTGAAGTCCAATTCGGGGGGTCAAGGCCTCATTTTGGCGTTTTTGATTTTGTTGCCTGAATGTAGGAAAGCCTGTGGCTCCATTTCAGATGTTTAGGCCTCGTTTTAAATTGTATATATGTTGTATTTTGAGCCAGAAAATCATAACAGTTATTGGGGTTTAAGTCAATTTTAATCCTTTAAATGTATACAGCAGCTTGAAGAGTAATATGAATCAATATAGCCGGCATGAATCAGACTGTCAAGTTCTGGTGGGCTGAACCTTGATGCTTAAAAGCTAACAACTTGAAATATTTATACAGAATTACCATGTAGATACTTGTGTACCTCCAACGCTTTATTTGAAAACGTGTTTAGATAAGGGCCTTTGTGAATAATGAACTTGGATCAAAACTGAAAGCTTTTGGTCTTCATGTTCCCTTACTGCTGAATACACGACACAAATCAGAGTTGTCCATCCTTGGACCATTGTAGACGTGGTGGAAACATGACATGTAGTCCAAGTCAAATAAGAGAGATGTGAACACAGACACACACACACTGTCCATTAGAATGAGAAGGGCAACATCCAGTGGGATTCAGAAAGCATTCAGACCCCTTCATTTTCTGCACACTTTATTGGGTTGTACATTTAATTTTTAATGGATACATTTGCCATTTTTTCCCAGCAATTTACATTCAATAATCCATAACAAAGTGAAACCATGTGTTCAGAAAAGGTTACAAATTTATTATAATCAAAAACTGAAATCTCTCGTTTCTATAAGTATTCGGATCCTTTGGCATGGCACTCCAAATTATGGTCAGGCATTTGCTTTAATTCTCGTTGAGAGGTGTCTAGAACGTGACTGGAGGCCACCTGTTGCAAACTGAAGGGATCGAGAACCTTGAAGTCCAAGGAACTCTCCGTAGACCATCACGACCAAACTGTGATGAGGCTTTGATCAGTGCCAGGGAAATAAACCATTCCTAAAACTTCAAATGATCCCAGCAGCATGGTGGTCTCAATAATTGTAAACTGAAAGAAGTTTAAAATCGGCAGGACCCATTGAGTAATCAGCCAAGAAGGGTCTTGTTCAGGGAGGTGACAAAGAACCTAACTGTTACTCTAAGAGAGCTTTATAAGTCCTCTACCGATCTGGGAGAACCTGTCAGAAGGACGAGAGCATCCCAGCAGCGCTCCATCAATCAGGTGTTTATGGTAGAGTGTCTCGATGAAAGTCCCTCTTGAGCTAAAGGCATATGACAATATTTAAAGGAATCTAAGAGCACGAGGATAAAGATTCTCTGGTCTGATGAAACAAAAGTTCAACTCTTTGGGCTGAACTTTAACCACTATGTCTAGGAGCTACTATGAGCTTTCATCATGTCAAGAGAATGCTGGAGTTACTTTGGGAAAGGTCTTTGAGTGAACTATGCATTTCCAGATATTTCACTGAGTGAATGTCTTTGATTGTCTAAATGGCCTCGCACTATGGTGGGCACTCATTACTGTGTGGGCAGGATGAGGTGGAATGGACTGTAGCAGCAGTTCTGCTTCCTGATCAGAGATGAGCCGCAGAGTCGGGTTCCCACTGACTAACCTGAAAATAGCGGTCACATTAAAATTTCACACCGTTAACAAGCCATTTCCTGCTGGCATGACCCCAGCTCTGGAATTACAGTAACAGATCCCGTGTCAAGGTTAAAGTGTTTTTTATGAGGCAGCTATCCATTACGAACACTTTTCACCCTCTAAGGTGTCATGTTGGAGTTTCCCTGGCTCATTAAAATATTTCTCTGTAAATATTGTATGCATATTGATTGAAAAAAAATAGATTTCTTTCTTTTTCTCTCTTCTTAACTTTAGTTAAATGCAGATTAAGCTCTTACAATTCAATTCTCTTTTCCTTATTTATGTGTACACCTGATAGGAGGTATAAAGTTCATAGCCTCCATTTTACAAACCCGAACACACAAACAAGCCCAAACCACAAGACTGCTAGTTCACTTTCTGCTTCCGATCCCCAGTGTAACCTTGAGCTTATCTGCTTGTCCTCCACAGTAGATGTAAACATCTGCACTTGTGCCCTTTTCTGAGTCCCTTTCTCCTCACAACAAGCCAGGGGCCACTCTGTCTGCTGCATCTCATAAAGCGCTAATGTGCATCTGTGTCCAGTCTGTCAACCTTGGATCCACCATCTCTCTGTTCTGGAAAACTACAGACCTGGCCAAATATTCTTTTTGAAAAAAACCCTCAATGTTCCATGAACCAAGCTGAGACTTACAAAAGGATTTGCCGTCCACCGTTCTTTATTTCGTATTTAATAGAATAGATAGATAGATAGATACTTTATTAATTCCCAAGGGGAAATTCACAACATAAACTTTGCTTTTGATTTATGAGCTAATATATTCATTTAAACTAGACAACACACAAATCTCTGGTCCTCAGGGTCATCTTAACAGCATCATAGGCCCCCGTGCAAAGTAGTGCACTGGGCCCCCTGTTTTGATAGCAAAACAGAAACATACATAGGCATTAGAAACACCATGGACCCCTATGCTCTTGGGACCCCCAGCTAGTGCCCATACATTAAGACGGCCCTGAAGTCCTCAAATAAAGGTGGTCCATATTGAGCATTTTGGCCACACTTTCTTTTATTTTCAGTATTTATGTTTAAATCCCACCCCACAGTGAGCACAACATCCAGGGGTGGACCTACCATCAGGACTCTCTGGTTGAATGTCTGGTTGACTACCAAAGCGTTTGATGTAACTATGTAGTATTGACATGCTGATATAACCAAGAGGGGTGATGAAGCGATCTAGTCTCGCACCAAAATCAAGCATGAGAAATACTGCGCTTCATGAAAGCACGCAGTGTCTGCGGACTGCATTATTTAAGGAGCCAAGTCACCCAGGGGTCTTAATCTGACCTTGACATCATCAGTCTAACCTTTGTAAGCAGAGCTCTTCAACCAAACATTGATGTAATGCTCTAAAAGCATGTTTCCATTTGGGTGGAAGTTGGGAGTATTGGACGATCTCCTCTACGGTTCTCTGTGGTCATCATTCTTGCATCCTGTATCATGGAATATTGGTACTTGTCTCTTTCTGTCACATGTGCATTCTATTTCCCATCCTTAGCAGTTGGTGCTGCCGTTCTGGTTCTTCTTGTTGTGAGTGGCCTTGATATCACAACGCTTTTCATGTTATCCACTTGACCAGTTTGCCATAACAAAGACGCGAGCCTTGATAACTTTGCTGAGGTTACCATAACTCCAATTTTTCCTTTCACCAGCATGTATCACGTCATAAGCTTTTGATTAAGGTCATGATCAAAGTTCTAGTTCCAGTGGTTCACGAGTTATCACATGACTGATGGATACAACCATTAGCTTTAGTATATATAGATAAATACACATAATGAAAATGGCATGGAGAAAAACATTGGTACCCTTATTCTAATATTCCATCACACAGCCTTTGAACATAGTGACTACTATAAACTACTTTCTTTAGCTCTGTTTGAGATTTCCACACTTTGCTCCAGGTCCCTCAGGTTTGATGGGTGTCTTCTCCCAACTGTAAGTTTCAGCCCTTTCCACTGATGTTCATGTAGATTCAAGTCAGCAGGCCTCAACGTAACAGTCGAGTGTCGTCTTCTCATTAATTCTTCTGTGCTTTTTGAGGTAAGTTGTAGGTCATCGTGCTGCTGGGTCACACATGACCTGTGACTGAGACACAGGACAGTGACTCAGGGCTGTGTGTTTTGTTTCAAAGTGATAGTGTTCTGATGTCCTTGAGTGAGGGAAAGTCACCCCAAAATTCTAAAATTCATACTAGGGGGGATCTTCTTGTCTTTAAAAGATTTGATTTGCTTTCTGTGAACACAGAGGGTTGGTGTCATTTACCACAATTCTCTTGGAAGAGGGGTCTTTCTGGGTTTTCTGTACAGAAACAGTTGAGGTGACTTGAGCTTAAAGGTCAGCTTGGATCTGTTTTGAAATTTTCCCTTGTTCTTTCTCCTTTATTTGGACAGATTTCTCAGGTTTGATGCGCACCCCATGATGTTCAATCAGATTCATAGCAGGCCTCTTCAGAATGGTCAATGTTGTCTTGATGTTCATTTATGGATGCTTTTTGAAGGATTTTTCAGGTCATTTTGTGGCTGGGGCACCCATCGCCTGTGACTAGGACACAGTTTTTGACACTGGGCTGTACAATTTGCTTCAAAATGATAGTGTCCTGATGTTCTTGAACAAATTCAAGGCACCCAGTGTTAGAATCAGCAAAGCAACCCCTAAACATTGCAGAGCCTCCTCCATATTTCAGCACAGGGATGGTGTTTGTTTGTTTAAAACCTTTGGTTTCTGTAAATGCAGAGTTAGTCTGATTTACCACAAAGCTCTTACTGTTTTGGTTATTTAAAAGATGTTCTCTGAGAAGGACTGTGGCTTTTCAAAATTGATGAGGGAAAATTAAATTTGAGACACTAGTGGCATTTCACGTCCGCACCATTGACACAAGAAAAGGGCATTTAGTTCCTGCCTGTTCACTTTGTAGATCTGATTCAATTACAGAGAAAACACCCTTTTAGTCAGACAGCACTTTAACAAATATGTGCAAGTCTCATATCTCACGGTAACAAAAACCTTTAAAGCTGGTTAATTATGGAATCCGTTCACTACCCTACCCGGCTCAATTTTCTGTTTTGCTGATTGTGCACAGAGCTTGACAGCACTGATGGAGAAGTATGTGAGTTCTTTTAATTTCCCTCGAAGAGACAACTCGAAACAAATGAGTGAAAAAGTTTATCGTGTTTAATGTGTGCCTTTAAAAGACTCCAATGTTTAGATTGGTCATTCTATACTATAGCTGGTAAACTTGTGAAATTCACAGATGACACAAAAATTACAGGAATGCTAGACACTGAGACCAGCTTATGGTTGGCACTGCTGACCTTAGTGTGGCATCTCATCTTGCTTTTGCAATAAGGAGAACACCATCAGGGGAAGATGTGAACAGTAACAATATGGAGTTCCATATAATGGGCAGTCTGTGTGGATAACCCATGGGTGGGCTTGGGGGGGTGGTTTACGCAGAAAAAGGATATGGCATCAGATGTGGCAAGCTTCAGAATTTGGTGCTAAAAGTGCTACAGTGTGGATAAAAGAGATGTAAGACCTTTTCCTCCAAGGAGCAACTTCTGAAAATAATTTGGGGTCTTATGTTGATGCAACCTTTTCATCATCTATGAAATGTGCAGAAGCGATTAAAAAGGCAAACAAACGTTACGTTATATTGTAAAAACTGTTGAATAAAAATCAGGAGATGTTTTGCTCAAACTATTTAAAGCACTAGTAAGTACTGTGTGTAGGTCTGGTCACCACGGTACAAAGACGACAAAGCAGCACTTGAAGCTGTGCAGAGGAGAGCAACAAAATGTACTTCAGGACAAGACGTATTCTGACAGACCCAAAGAATTAAACCAGCAGATTGTATGGGGAGCTAATCCAGGTCTTCAGAACTCTCATGACATTGATAAGGTAGATCCAGAAAAATTCTTTCAGCTTAAATATAAATTATATACTCAAGGGCCCCACTGATCTGCCCAGAGGGGGAGCGCACAGAGTCAGGCCAAGAACAACCAAGATGGGCTGACTTTGGCCTACACCAGGGCAACCATGTATTTCCAATTTAAAGTTCAAAAAAGATATATATTTTTAATTGTCCCAATTATATCAAGAATGAATAAGTACTACTACTACTAATAATAATTATAATAATTCATTACATTTATATAGCACTCTTCACTTCTCAAAGTACTACCACGCTGGGAAGCCCCAGGATGCAAACTCATGATCTCCTTACAGTGAGACAGTAGAGAACAGATGACTGCAAACACTTGCCTAGGAGACCAAAAAAATTCAAAGTATCGTTATTAATAAAAGATTTCTTTCAAAAATCGCTCTAGCAAAATAAAGCTTGAAGAGCAGTAAAGGACAAAAGGAGTTTCCTAAAAGAAGGCAATCTAGTCACAGTGTCCCAGCAGACAATCCAAAAAAAGAGATCAAAAAACAGGGCAGGAAGGTCAAAAATCCAGTCGAAAAACAAAGGGAATTAAATAGGAAAACAGAAATTCCCACCAAGCGCAGACAAAGGTACTGCAGACAGACTGCAATTCCCATGAGCCTTTATTGGAGTGGGAGTGGTCCCTCAATAGAGACTGACAGGTGGCTCTGCCTCTTGGGATCCACCTACAAAATATAAGAGTCATGGCAGGATAAGCCTCCACACATTGAAAACCAAGCAGTTAATAAAAGTGACACAAAAAATGCATAATTATATGAAGAATAAGCATAAATAACAAACTTATACATAACATAATAAATAAAGAAAAATAATTTTAGAATGAAAAAGAATTTAAACATAACATTTGGGCTTAAACCCGAAGCACTACTTTACACAGACTACCGAATCGTGTCATTGAATCAAACATCTTGACAACCTTTAAGCGGTATCTGGATGAGATTTAGGGACAGCTTAGTTATTAGCTAAACCAACGAGACTGATGTACTCAATGGTCTCCACTCATTTGCCAAATTTCTTATGTTCTTATATTGTTTCTTCAGGTTCAAGAATAAATTGTGCTTAAAATGAATGTTCTAATTGTTTTTGTGTGCAACTCTGAACCCGATATGCGACAAATGCTTATTATAGCTAAGAGAAATTTTTTGTGTATATAAACATTTCTTCCTATAGGTAGAAATTGTTTTTAGGGTTTCTAACCACAAAGAATGTAACTGTGCTATTAGTTATTTGAATTATTGCCTTATTCATGGCTTCATTTTAGGTGTTGGTCCATTTCATAAATGAATGTCAGCATGTTTGAGACTTTAGTGTGCTTTGTTGACAAGACAGTTTCCCATGATCCCTTGGGAAGTGTGCGATTGTTGCCATCATTCTGTGCTACGGTATAAAGGATCACTTTAGGACTTTATTCGCGATCTGAAATTGAATAAAAGCTTTGCGGTATGTGCAATTTACTTTCTTCTATTGTTATTGACCCCTGTAAGTCTTTTTTTTTTTCCGTTTGCATCTTGTTTTTGATGATCGGTTTTCTCTATCATCCAGTTTTGACATTACTTTGCTTTTCCTGACTATCATTATCTTCTATTCCTTTCATAAAAAAAATAATACAGACTGGTTGATCTTCAGTATATTTTGCCTCTTTTTTCTGTTCTGAGCAGTTTGTTATATTTTCAGATTTTCGTGAATAAATCTTTAACTTTCTAAGATTTTTGAGGACCTCTGCCAATAGCGAGAATTTTTGAAGTACTGCTCCTGGAAGAACATACCTTGAGTTTTTTTTGAGACTCTTTGCTGTTTCATTTTTTTACTTTACAACCCTGTTCTCCATTTTTGAGCCTAGTCTGAAGCCTCCTAGTTGCCTAGTTTCAGGTTTGTCTGGGTGAGGCCTATAATGGGACAGGCCAGACAGGTTTCTGGAATTTTTATCGCCAGTCTTTTTGAAGGCCTCACCTATTTTTGCTATTTTGTGGTGTGTGACACACATCAGCACCATGACTATGTTTATACTAGGAAATCCGCTGACGTCAAAGACGTGACAATCATAGTCATGTTACCTGTGAATTGTGGCACATATGTAATAAATTAAATGTAATAAAAATGAATCCCAAGTGATAAAAATTCAGAAAGGGGTATAGTCTCGAATCAGGTGGGAGTCAAATAAATACAAACATGTACCCCAACGTCAACTCACAAAACGTACCTTTTGTCGCTATCCATGGCAAATAACCTTTTATCAGTGTTATGAAGAAACAAGAGTTCATGTTTTTGTACTGAAAAAAGTAATCAAATTCAAAATGGATATTATTTGCCTGAAAGCAAGCTGCTTCAAATATACCATCTTGTAAGCTGATATTTTTGTTTCTCTTTGAATGATTTTATTGATAATATTTTTGAACATTGTTTTGTGTATTCAGTATTTATCATATATGTATTATGTGCATTTATAGATTAATATTTTCTGTTATGTCCTCTGTCCCCTGTATGCTAAGCCTCAGGTGGTGGGGCCACCAAGATGTAACAACTGGAAAAACACCCTCTGCCTAGAAATTTAGGGTGGACAGGGAAGTTCTCCAGAATGCCAATGAATCTGCTAACATAATCACCTCAGGACGATCTACCGTCAGGGCATTCTGGGTGTGCACCCAGAGACATGTGACAGCTCAGGGCCTTTTCATGATTCAACCCCCTACCCCCAAAGCCCCGGCACAGTGAAAGAATTAAGCACAAAGAAATGACCTGGGGAACCATCCCCTGCACTATGAAACAGTCTGCTGTAGTCTCTGAACACCAAAATGGCTAAGGGGAACCACACACCCGCTTGATGAAATGATCGAGCCACCGGACGAGATTTTAACATAGCAATCTTTGCAGCGTTCACCTATCCAGGGTTCCCGTGGTTCATTGTTAAAAGTATGACCGACTCGCCCTTGAGGAGCCAAGTCCCAAGAGTCTATGGGGGCGGGGGGTCTTAATCCAGACTTGAGTGATGTCCTTCGTAAGTATTATTTTTAGATCATTCTGCTCTACTTTTGTTGATTACCCTATTGCTTATTTTTGCAATAAGTTGTCAAAATTTTCAAAGAATGTTGATTATTTTTGCAACCAGAGGTTTTTAATAGATTCATCTACTTCCTTTTGAATATTTCTTGATGATTATTAAGGATTGTTTTGAGCCTGAGCTTGTCTTATGGTTCGACATGGAGAGACGTCCATTTTGAGTACTAGAACTTAGAGAAGTCTCAAGTCTGATTTTAGGCCTCATTTTGGCGTTTTCAGTTTGGAGCCTGCAGGTAGGAAAGCTTGCGGCTCCATTTCAGATGTTTAGGCCTCACTTTAAATTGTATATATGTTGTATTTTGAGCCAGAAAATCATAACAGGTATTGGTGCTGTGGTGGACGGCTGGGGCTTCTGCCCTCCTGGGATGCCTGGAGGATGGAAGGACCGGGAGAGGAACAATACTTTCCCCGGGACACAGGGGGACAGCTGCCCTGGTTTGCATCGGAGCATAGAAGCTTAACCTTGTTAGAGCCTGTGGTCACCGCCAGGGGGCTCCCGGATAGTTATGGAGCCATGGAGTGCAGCACTTCTGACACACCAGGAAGTGCTGCAGGAAGTTCATCAGGGCACACCTGGAGCACATCCGGGTGCAGCATTAAAGGGGCCGCCTCACTCCATTCTGGTAGCCGGAGTTGGGAGGCAAAGGACGGAGCTTGCGAGTAGAGCAGTGAGGATGGCAGAAGAATAGAGAAAAGGAAAAGAAAAGAAGAGACTGTGAGCAAGAGTGCTGGAGATTTGTGCATTAAACGTGTGTGTGTTTTGGGATTTCTGTGTGTCCTGTGTCTATCTGTGATCCAGGCATCTTCCACAGTGCTTAAGTCAGATTTAATCCTTTAAACGTGTACAATAGCTTGAGGAGTATTGTGAATCAATATAGCCGGCATAAATCAGACTGTCAAGTTTTGGTGGGCATCAGCCGGATGGTAAGGGTGCTTAAAACTAAAATGTTGAAATGTTCATACAGAATTACCTTGTAGATGCTTGAGCACCTCCAACGCTTTATTTGAAACGTGTTTAGATAAGTGCCTATATGAATAATGAATTTGGATCAAAATTGAAAGCTTTTGGCCTTCACATGCCCTTCCTGCTGAGTACACGACACAAATCCTTGGACCACTGTAGATGTGGTGGAAACATGACATGCAGTCACAGTCAAGTCTGAGAGATGTGAACACAGCTATGGTAGACACACACACACACACAGACACACATAGACACGCTGCCCGTTAACAGGTGAAGGGCAACATTCAGATTTACTGTTGAAAGTACACAGACTTTGTCACTTTCTGCACTCTTTATCATAGTGTAGATTTCATTTTAAATTGATAAATTTGCATTTTCTTGCTCATCAGTCTACATTTAATAACCCATCATGACAAAATCAAAACATGCTTTGAGAAAGGTTTGCAAATTTATTAACAATAAAAACTGAAATCTGTCACTCAGAGGCAGCCTTAGGGGTGTGTGGGACCTAGGGCTGAATAACCCCATGCAGGGCCGGTTACATCAAACGCTGTTACCGGTATATGTAGACTTTATAAACTTGTGTGTGAATTTAATAAAAATAATGTTAACATACACTGGATTTTCTCATTACAGTATTCAGCTAAATTTTTGCAAGATAGCATGTGGACTTTTTCAAAATATAACAATCTAATCTATTAAAAAAGTGTAATTCATAATTCATGACAATATCACGACAGTGTGAAATGCGATATGGAAATTAGCAGGGCCTCTTCTAGAAAAGCACCCAAATTGTAAGTATACTCTGAGTCTTGATATACAAGATGTCATAGTCATAACTCACATCGATGTCATGTCAGCCGGTTACCATTAGTGATACATGTTTTTTGTGCTTTAATATGTGGATATATTTATGGCCTACAAATAAAATTTGAGTTTCAGTGTTTTGACAGGAAATGTGAAATTAACGTGGAGGTATCATCATGAAATCTCTTATCGGTTTCCAGGTACAGAGATGAAAATCCACTTTTCTTGCCTTCCGATTGGAAAAGTCGTTGATGACATCTTCGTAGTCTTACCTGGATCTTTTTCTATAGATAGGATCGCCAGATCACAAAGCCTGTCTTGAGACATGGTTGATACACACTGGAGAATATAACTTGACAAATCTGCTCGAACAGAACACGTGAACCTCAAAAGCGGGGCCCCCTTAGGCACGGGGCCTGGGGTGGTCGCCCCACTTGCCACCCCCAAATGCCGCTCTTGCTGTCACTTATATACTGTAAGTAGTCAGACCTTTTGCTGTGGCTCTCTAAATTGTGGTCTTGCTTTACTTCCCCTTGAGATGTGTCCAGAACTGTGTCCACCTATGGCAATCTGAATTGATTGGGCATCACTGAGAAAGGCACACATCTGTGTATAGAAGGAACTGCAATACACACTGCAGGTCAGGAAAAACCTCAAGTCATGATGTCCAAAGAACTCAGCGTGGACCTCTGCTATCACGTAGGTGAGGCATAGATCTGGGCAAAGGTATGAACCATTTCTAAAACTTTGAGTGTTCTCAGGAGCACAGTGGCCTTCATAATTGTGAAATGGAAGAAGTTAGGGACCCCCAAAGTTCAGCCAAACTGAGTAACCAAACATGATGGGCAATGGTCAGGGAGGTGACCAAAAGCCCAATGGTCACTCTAACAGAGCTTCAGAAGTCCTCGGCTGTGATGAGAGGACCTGTTAGAAGGACAGCCATCTCAGATCAATTGGAGCTTATTGTAGAGTGGCTGATGCTTGCTTGGAGTTTGTGAAATGACATTTAAAGCATTCTGAGAGTGGGAGGAAAAACATTCAGTGGTCTGATGAGGCAAAAATTGAACTCTCTGGAACAGCTATATCTGGCTAAGGCCACTACTCATCCTCTCCCTAATACTGTATGTACAGTGAAGTATGTTGGTGGCAGCATCATGCCAATGGGCTGGTTCTCAGTGGCAGGAGATGGGTCAGAATTGAGGGGAAAAAAGAAGGTAGCTAATTGCAGAGAGGTCTTTGAAGAAAACAGTGTGGACACGACCTCAGACTGGCGTGATGGTTCACCTTTCAGCATGACAATGACCCACAGCAATGCTGGAGTAGTTTTGGGACGAGTCTCTGAGTGTCCTTAAGTGGCACAGCCCCAGTGTGAGGTTGCGTGCATGCTGGAGCAGGTTTTCTGTGGAGAGACCTACAATGTGCATAGGCTGTAGAAACTTACTCAAGAAGACTGCTTGCTAAGGAGATTCTGTAAAGTGCTGAATTCTTCTTCTTCTTCTTTCGGCTACTCCAGTTAAGGGTCGAAACAGCAGATCATCTTGTTCCATGTCTTCCTGTCCTCGTCATCTTGCTCTGTCACACCCATCACCTGCATGTCCATTCTCACCACATCCATAAGCCTCCTCTTAGGCCTTCCTCTTTTCCTCTTACCTAACAGCTCTGTCCTTGGCATCCTTTTCCTAACATACCCAGCATCTCTCCTCTGCACATGTCCAAACCAATGCCATCTCGCCTCTCTGACTTTGTCTCCAAACCACCCAACCTGAGCTGACCCTCTAATGTCCTCATTTCTAATCCTGTCCATCCTCGTCACACCCAATGCAAATCTTAGCATCTAAGGGACAGGATACAAAGTGCTGAATTATGGGTCTTAAAGCTTATGTAAATGAGGGATTTCAGTCTTTGAGTTTTCAAAAACTTGTAGACCTTTCTAAAAACGCATCTTCACTTTGTCATGATAGGTTTTTGAATGTCGATTGATGGGAAGAGATGGCAAATTTGTCTAATTAAAATGAAATCTAGAACACATTAAAGTGTGCAGACAGTGAAGGGGTCTGAATACTTTCTAAATCCACTCTAAGTTGCAGGTCGCTGGTTGGGTAAAAACACTTTGAGAAGGTGTTCACCCTAAGAGGCGTTATATCCTTGAAACACTCATGGATGACTAGGTGGATTACGGCCTGATGTAAGTGTAACTTACCGACCCTTGGTTGTTAGACTTACTGGGTGCTTTTGAGGGTGGCTCACCCTTTGCTCTTTCCCCCCTCAAGCCTCCACAACACTGAGATCAGCGAAGACAAGCTACACGTACGGCGATTGGCTTGTGATCCTAAGCTGACTGCAGCTGTGTACCTGCCCACAACGTCCAGGTGTGGCTGCCGTTTCTCAAAATAGAGTAAAACAGGTGCAGAAGGGTGCAGGCCTCTGCTACGAGGAAGTAGTGGTTTGAGCTGAAGTGAATGAAAATGGATGAGGGTGAACGGCAAGCCAATCGGATACGCAGACAAGCAATAAATAGGAGCTAAAAGTCGGCTCAGGCACTGACACTCCTACTAACACAAACAAAGAAAACAGCAACAGCCCCAGGGTACTAAGTTTAATAATGAAATCTGGAAAGCCCCGGAGAGTACTCATGAGCCAGCCACACCCTGAACGCACCAACAATCGTTAAGAGCTTGAATTCTTGCCAACGTATGCCACTCAAACCGGATTTGAAAAGAGGTGGGGTGGAAGACGCTGAAGCGAGCTGTGTGGAGCTAAAACATCCATTACTGTTGACTTTGGAAACGGACGTGTTTGATCATGGGCGTGTAGTTATATTGTTTTGTTTTATTTGGGCGTGAGGAGGTCAATAAGATGTGCCTCAAAGGAAAGAAGTAGAGCATCAAAGTCCATCTTGTTACATGTGACTGTCACCTGCTAGGGCCCAAACAAACTTGTGCAACCTTTCTGTACAGTCTCATGGCTTCTAGGTGTCATCATCTTTAATTGTCTTTCTGTTTTACCAAACTAACATTTCCTTCCCAGCTGCATTCAAATGTTAGGAAGTCACAAGATCAGCCAGTGGCAGTAATCCTACCACCCCAGACACTGGCATTGTGGGATTGCAGATTATTTGTTCAAATTCGATGGAATGAGACGTGTTCCTCCATATCGGTTGTCAATGGATTACTTCAGGTTTTTCTTTTTTGTTAAATGTTTTTATAGTGAGCAGTTCCAAAGCTCACAATTTGCAAAACAAACTTTAAAATCTATTAATGTATCTTCCATCCATCCATTCATTGTCCAACCCGCTAAATCCAAACACAGGGTCACGGGGGTCTGCTGGAGCCAATCCCAGCCAACACAGGGAACAAGGCAGGAACCAATCCCGGGCAGGGTGCCACACACAAACCAAACACGCACTAGGGCCAATTTAGAATCGCCAATCCACCTAATCGGCATGTCTTTGGACTGTGGGAGGAAACACATGCAGACACGGGGAGAACATGCAAACTCCACGTAAGGAGGACCCGGGAAGTGAACCCAGGTCTCCTAACTACGAGGCAGCAGCGCTACCACTGCGCCACCGTGCCGCCCATTAATATATCTTACTATTATATAAAAATATGAAGAGGTGGCTGGAGAGAGGGAAGTCTGGGCATCTCTCCTCAAGCTGCTGCCCCTGCGACCCGACCTTGGATAAGCGAAAGAGGATGGATGGATGGATGATATAAAAAAAATCCTTCGACGCGATCAGACTTTTTGGAAGAAAGATTTTTTCAAGTCCCGCGAGACGAGACTTTGGCCATGAGATTATTTCAAGTCACACCCTCCTATCAAACATTTTCAAACAAGACCATGATCCGCTCACCTCTCATTGGTGTGAATGCTTTTGTCTGACGCACTTCCTGCACTCTCAGCTCTTCTAAATTTTAACGTTTTCCTCATTTTAAGTTCCCAATTAAAGAAGACATATTATGTCCAAATCTTATTGAAGACTAACATCACGAAGGGTTATCAACAGAAGAACTGAGTACACGGGCAATCCTAGCATCAAGAAACAAGGAAGTCAAATGAATTAACACCAAAAATGTCGATCGGTTACACATCAAATTGGTTAAATGCATCCAAAAATATTGAACGGTTACACGGCAAATTGGCTAAATGTGTATCAATAGACTATGCTGAAACAGTTAGTGGGTATGGTGCAGAAGATGAAAACATCAACTTACAATATCCCGTAGAATATCTACAACTGTTTACACCGTCCAGTCTTCCACTGCACAAATTACTGTAGAAAAAAGGATGTATCCAAGAAAGGTAATGTGGTACATCTCCCGCTGATAACATTAGACAACACAGGAGATCTTGATATGCCATTCACATTAAAACGTTAACATTTTCCAGTTAGAATAACTTTTGCAAAGACAATTAACAAATCTCAGAGCCAAACTTTCGAAAAAGTTGTTTTATTTAATAGAGAGAAAGAAACGAAATTCACTCACAGGCAGTTATACGCCACGTTGATGCATATGTAACAATTCCCATGAAAATAAAAATGTGTTTAAATTGTACATCTGCATCCCCATGCACGGGTGGCAGAACTGCAAAGAGGCTAGTGCATAGCGCAGGCCCAGGGGGTTGGTGAGCGAAGCGAGCAGGGGGCAAAGCCCCCTAGTATATTGTAATGAGAGACAGAGTGACCGCTTCGGTAGACCAAGGGTTCTGTCTGTTAAGAAATGGCTGATCCCTCACTCGAGGATCTACCCTGTGATGAAGCAGAGTCCACAATGAACGCCGACTTCCGGTCTGCATGTTCATTACATAAAGGACGAGCTGGAGTGGCCGGATGTGGGGCAACTCATGTCAGGATTTTCCTCCTCCAATCTGAAGGGAAGTACATAAAGGCAGAGGCAGTGAGATGCTCCCCTGGACAAGGAGAGAGGCACCAACATACAATACAATACAATACAGTTTATTTTTGTATAGCCCAAAATCACACAGGAAGTGCTGCAATGGGCTTTAACAGGCCCTGCCCCTTGACAGCCCCCCAGCCTTGACTCTCTAAGAAGACAAGGAAAAACTCCCCAAAAAAAACCTAGTAGGGAAAATGGAAGAAACCTCGGGAAAGGCAGTTCAAAGAGAGACCCCTTTCCAGGTAGGTTGGGCATGCAGTGGGTGTCAAAAGAAGGGGGTCAATACAATACAATACAATACAATACACAGAACAGAACAAATCCTCAATACAGTATATAATAAAGTTTTTTTTTTTTTTTTTTTGAAGTAAAAAAAAATTTAAATTTTAGAAGTACGGAGCAGAATTTAACAGTAGATGATATCACATAATAAGATTTGGATATTTTAAGAGTCCTGGAGACCTCATCCATCAAGCTGCCTCCCCCATTTGGCCATTCCATTACTGTAACAGCGCTGGGCCAGCCAATCCGATGAAAGGACCCCTCTTTCTCATGATTCCTGCGATCCTCCATCAGGGATGACTTTACCCTAGGCAGGCAAAACAGCTTGGCAGGTGGGCCGTGGCACCAAGTGCCATATTTGAGTACCGAGAAGAGAAACAGAATAGGTGAGGGTTAGTATCCAATTATAACTATCATGTTACTTATGTTTTAGTGCTAATGACTAACAACAGAGATGCAGTCTGTACAGTTAATCAGCAGCTCTAGTCAGGATATGCTAAACTGAAGTAGTGAGTCTTCAGCCGGGATTTAAAAGCTGAGACCGAAGGGGCATCTCTTATAGAAGCAGGCAGACCATTCCACAGGTTAGGGGCCCTGTAACTAAAAGCTCGACCTCCCATTGTTATTTTATTAATCCTTGGAACCATAAGGAGACCGGCATCTTGAGATCTTAATGTGCGCTCTGGTTTGTAAGTCACGATAAGTTCAGACAAGTAAGCCGGACCTTGGCAATTAATGCTGTGTATGCTAAAAGGAGGATTTTGAAATCTGCCCTAAACTTAACCAGGAGCCAGTGTAAGGATTTAAGAACTGGGGTTATGTGTTCGTATTTTCTTGTTCTTGTAGTAATAATTCTTGCAGCCGCATTTTGGATTAACTGGAGGCTGTATAGAGAACAGTTTGAACATCCAGTGAACACCGCATTGCAGTAGTCAATCCTACTAGAGATAAATGCATGAATTAATTTGTGGGAACTAACGAATATTTGTGTGCATTATACAATAGACTGGCTACAAAAAGTATTCACCCCTTGGAAGTTTGCACTTTTTTTTGATATGCATATACGTGGCTCATTAGACACTGACCAGAACAGTGAAAAAGACTGTTCAGTGTCAAAGAGAAACCAGATCTCTGCACAGCGCTCTAAATGAGTTACAAATTTGAAACACAGAATAATTGATTGCATAAGTCCTTCAGGTCAGTATTTAGCAGATGGCATCCATGACAGTCTTGAGTCTGTGTGCACAGGTCTCTATCAGCTTTGCACATCTGGACTGTGCCATTTCTCCTCATTCTTCTTTGTAAAGCTGCTTAATCTCTCTCAGGTTTCATGGAGATCATGAGAGAACAGCCCTTGTCAAGTTCAGCCATGGATTGTCAATTGGGTGGAGAGTTCCACTCTGACTCGGCCTGTCCTGGACATTAACGTTGTTGTTTTAAGCCATTCCTGGGTAGCGTTGGCTTTACGCTTGGGTCCTTTGTCTTTCCTGCTAAACAAATCTTTTCACAAGGTGCGGGTTTCTTGCAGACACCGTCAGGTTTTCCTAATATTTTACAGCATTCATTTTACCCTCAGAAGTCTTCCAAGACCTGAAGCTGCCAGCAGCATGCTTTACGGTGGGATTGGTGTGTTCTTTGATAATGTGTGGTGTTCAAACATAGCATTTAGTCTGATGGCCAGAAGGCACCCATTTTAGTCTCATCAGACCATAGAAAATACTTCCAGCTGACGTCAGAGTCCCCCATGTGCCTTCTGGCAAACGCTAACTGAAATGCCATGTGATTGTTTTAACAGTGGTTTTTTACTTGCCACTCTCTCCTCTTCTAAAGCTGAAACTGGCTTGTAACTTTTCAGAGTTCTCAGAGGTCTCTTGGTTGTCCCCCTCACTTGTCTTTTCTTGCATGATCACTCAGTTTTAGGGGGTGGCCTGCTCTAGCAGAGTTACAGCTCCACCATACTCTTTGCATTTCTTAATGGTTGATTTCACTGGACTCCAAAGATTATTCACTGAAGGGTTTCTTGTCTCCATCCCCTGACTTGAGCTTTTCAGTCACCTTTTCATGGAGTTACTCGGGACTGTTCTTTTGTCTTCATTGTGCAAGTGAGACCACCATACTGACTCACCACAAATTGGACCTTCCAGCTAAGGAGCATTTAGACGACAATCGGTTGATCTCCATTGAACTAACGATGGGGGCAGCAGTGATGATTTGGGGATCTCGTATGAAAGGGGGGGAATACTCATGCGATCAATTTGTTTATGCTTTATATTTGTAATTAATTCAGACTGCTTTGCAGAGATCTGTTTTCACTTTAACATGAAGGAGTCTTTTGCTGTCGATCAGTGTTAAAAAAGCCAAATGAAATCCACTGTGATTCAATGTTGTATAATAGCAGAATGAGACAACTTCCAAGGGGATAAATTCTTTTTATAAGCCATGTAAAACGATAAAGGTTGTAAAATTTAGAGAAACGAATATGAAACAAAACGAATATAATAACAAATCATTTCCTGCTCATTTGGAACTGTGCCTTTCATAAACCACTGGGATAAAGAGCTTTGGAAAATAAAACATTTAAAGCAAAGCAACATGCAGAGAGACAGTGAAAATGAACAGTGCTCGTTATATATGAAACATTTCTGGAGAGATGTATGGCTCCTTTCAGAAATATCATTACATTTAAAAAAACATTCTTTAAAATAAATCAATATATAGACACAACTAAAATATAATAATAACGATCAGTTAGGCTACGCTCTTTACATGTAGCGCATTTTTAGGGTGAAGTAGAGTGTCTTCCATAAATATCGGCAATTTAAAAATCATTTTTTAAATGCATTCTGAAATGAATCAACATATAGAGATAAACAATTTATAATAAACATGCTCAATCAGACAGCCAGCTTTCATCAAGTATAACACACTTTTGGGAGAACTACAGGGCCTTTCATAAATACCACCAGATTAAAGTGCGTTTAAACTAAAATAAATATTTTAAAGGAAGCTATAATAGAGAGAGAACTGAAATATAATAAAAATAATCAATCATCCATCCAGTGTTCATTATGGCGCGACAGTTTCCTGTTGAATATTAAATCAAAGAGTTAGTAAAGTGAACTATCTTACATTTCAAAAGACGCCTTAGTTTAGGCATGGAGTTTGAGCAGCTGTTAAGTGTCTCGGTGTTGTAAAACACATTGCAAGCCTCATTTACGTGATATAAAACAACGGAACTTTACAAATCTAAAGAGTCTTATCATTTTATTGAGAATTTATTACCGTTAATAGCATAGTGTTAAGTGTGGTGTCAGTGCGTGCGTGCGTGCATGCACATAGGAGGCAGCCTAAAGACTCTGGTGATGGTGATTACCTGCCGAACCAGGGCTTGGCGCTGTGGACTCTTCCTCCCTCTGCCAAAATAAAAGATTGAGAGGCCGCTCCACCGCTGATGTCACTTCTGTTTTATGCCCTCCTGGACCCGGCCCTTCCTGCCAAGTCACCACATAACCTGGAAACAGCCATGTTGGTTTCAGTTTGTTTTGGAGCTCTCTGCAGCTTGTTGCGTGTATCTTTGTGTTTTCAGTTCTTCTAATTATACGGGTAGTCTGAGTGTCTGGGCTTGCGAGGGTCCTGATAAAAACCAAGATCCAGGCCTTTAATGACCTCTTAGGCACAGCCATCAGCAGTGTGTCTGTCTGCAGAGAGAGTGTCGACCTTGTAGAGTGGTTTACTTACCACTTATTCATGTCACTTCATCTTCCCTGTTCCCACGAGCCCACAACTCAGTCCAAACACAATCACTATATTCCTCTCTTCCTTCACTTTCTCTCTTTTCTCCTCCACTCCTCCTCGGCAAGCTTCATCCACCTTCTGTCCGACTCTGGCTCACCAAGTACTGTCTGCTGGCCCCTTATATAAGGTGCTCGTGCCCCACTTCCGGTAGCACTTCCGGGTGTGGCGGAAGAACCATCCACATGGGCTGAAGAACAGCTGCAGCGCCCCCGGATCCCAACAGGGCTGTGGACAACTCCATCTTCCATGAAGCCCTGCGGGAGTCCGAGGCACCGCTGCAACTTATTGGGGCTGCCATCTAGCATCCTGGGAGGAGGTAACGCTCTGACCAGGCTTGCTGCCCTGATCCTTCCAGCAAAGAGGTGTCCCGGCCAGGTAAGAATCCCAGCCATCTGTGACACTGTCTATGCTTTAAGTAGTACAACAAAATGGTGCATGATCGTTGATCAGTGAGCCTTCAAACATGTCATCTGTAACCCCTTCATGAAGGAAACTGCCAAGAGTTGATACTTAATGCACCTCATTGGTTATTATTATAAGTTTGAAACTTATAAAAGCACAAATAAAAATAGGCACTAATTTGCGTTCCGAACTAAACCATAACAAATTCTGTCTTGTAAAGTGCCCCTTCTCTCCTGTGTGAGCCACTGCCCACCAAAAGGTCTGTGCACGTCACTACGGGATTAGAGAGGACTGCTGGAAAGAGCACTTGCAATCAGCCTGGAGGTCTAACTTCATGACGTACTACTTTACAAAATGTCTCGAGACGGGGACAAACCAGGACAAGAAAAAAAACAAATACAATAGCGTAACGTAATAAGCTGGCAGAGGAACTGAAGAGGAACTTATTCATAATGTTAGGCGTCAGCTTCCTTTGCCTCCTCTGTGAATTCCTCTTGTGAGATAGTGTGATTAATGTAAACAGCAATGATGTGGCGTTGTCTGCTTTTGGTTGTCATTTGAACATGCAGGCCATGCTGTCTGGGTACATTTACCATATGTAGAAATGTTTGTCCTCTGAACTCATCTGTGGGTGATTGCAAATGCTGAAATAATTAGAAAGCGTTTGCAGAAGATAAACGAAACAGCATGGTGAAGAAGGAAGGAGAAATGAGAGCAGTCTGGGATGGTGTGAGTAAAAGTCAAAGTAAATGATGTATCAAGTTACAGGAATGTTGATCGCTCTGAGAGGATCCTACAAGGAAATGGACCTAACGATGGGTATGGCTTCAGTGTCCAGTTTTAGTGGCACGGTGGGGTGGTGATTAGCACTAGGGGCTCACAGCTCCAGAGGCCTGCCTGGTCAGTTTGTGCTTCCTCTCCATTTCCATGTTGGTTTTTGTACGCGCTCTCCGGTTTTCCACCCATGGTAGGATGACAGTTGATTACTGTAGAGGCCCCTCATGAGTGATGGTCGGTGTGGTGCTCTGGCCAGAAAGGCTTCTGAGTCCTGCAGCCCTGTTCTGGACTAATGGAGTGGAAAAATGGATGGAGTGATGACAAGCAAAGCTTATCAGTCTGAGGAGTAAATACTCTTTATGCCTCATTATCCCGACATTAAGGAAGACATCATTTCAGCTGCCAGGATGTAAATCTCGGTGACATTTTTGCATTCTTTTTTTGTGTAGATATTTCTGACAACCACCATTACCCAGCTATGTCTGCTGTTCTTATCTTACCACCTTTGAGCAGTGGACATGCTTGTTTTCCCATTGTTGTTGATTTTGTTCATCAGGTACTTCCGTGTGTGTGTGTATCCATGTCAGCCTGCCAATGTCTACATATGCTCCTTTTGAATTGCATCACTTTCCCTGGAGCTTCTATCCTCTCTTCTTTTAATTTAAGCAAAGTGTACAGATCAAAAGCTGGGAAGTGTCACACTAAAATAAATAACCATAAAATGAAAACAAATTGAAAAGGAACGACATTTAAAATTGACTCTCTATATATAAAATCCTAAGCCTAAAAGTGCAACGATTTTATGTGATGTTTTAATGTCACGTTTTTTGTCACACTTTAAATCGGCCATATTTCAAAACCTACATACATATGTTTGGTATCATTCTTTTCAGGATTTATCAAACTTTAATGTGATGTTGTTAGATTTTCAGATTCTTATTCCTTTTTTAAATTATAAACTAAAAAATATCAGGAACTGACGTCCCATGAGACGAGACTTTGTGCCAAGAGATTTAACCACGCCCGGGACCGGAAATAAAAGACAAAGAGTAGGACAGCTGCTGTACAGGCTTTTAAATGTTCAAAGCGCAGAAAGAGATGCAGATAACGCGGCACGGCAGCAGCAGCAAGCCAGCAGCTGATCAAGCAAAGAGGAGGTAAAAAAAAAACCAAACAAACTATTTGTTTCCCATTGTGTCACCGTTTAAGAGTGGGTTTTGGAGGAGCGACCACATCTCCTTGGTGTGCGTTCTGACCCCCTCTTCACAACATGAGCAGCAGAGACGCGAAGTGGCTGGCGCGTAGCACAGGCCGGGGGGTTGGCAAGCAAAGCGAGCAGCGGGGAATCCATCCATCCATCCATTTTCCAACCCGCTGAATCCGAACACAGGGTCACGGGGGTCTGCTGGAGCCAATCCCAGCCAACACAGGGCACAAGGCAGGGAACCAATCCTGGGCAGGGTGCCAACCCACCGCAGGAAACACACAAACACACCCACACACCAAGCACACACTAGGGCCAATTTAGAATCGCCAATCCACCTAATCTGCATGTCTTTGGACTGTGGGAGGAAACCGGAGCGCCCGGAGGAAACCCACGCAGACACGGGGAGAACATGCAAACTCCACGCAGGGCGGACCCGGGAAGCGAACCCGGGTCCCCAGATCTCCCAACTGCGAGGCAGCAGCGCTACCCACTGCGCCACCGTGCCGCCCCAGCGGGGAATCCCCTAGTATTAAATACAGTTGATCAGAAGGCCCGTTTTTATTGTATATAATGCCTTTCATATTGGCCATTGACTTCAAGTGTCAAAATAACGTAAAAGAAGTCATCAGTATGCTAAAACATACAAAAAATAAAATACTATATTTAATCAAGCCAAGGTCAGACTTTTCAAATGAATTGGGCCTGCATGATGGAGACGTGACCCTGACATTAAATTTGTAAACTTCAGTAAAGTGAAGTGAATGAGTGAATAGATGAATGACCATCTCTCTGTAGCTCGGTTCATAAAACTCCATCACTGGTCACTCTGTAATCACTAAAATGTATTAACTGCCCATTTCTCTCTTACATTTTATTTTGTTAACCTCGTCACTCATTCGTTCATCCTGACATTTATCAGTTTCTAGTGTCGCACCAGAGATTCCTGCATTCCCTCACTACAAAAGTGCACTAGAGAGGACCCCAGCATACCAGTGAGGCTACAACACATCAGCCCCTAACAGTATGGGGAACCTCAAACCTTGCAATAGGGCTTGCATTATGACTGACCAGTAATGGCGCATTGCATGAATACACTTGACTTGAGCATTCCTAGTTTTCCAACTCTTTCTCTGTACGTTTACCATTCGTTTGCTCAGAGGTTGATGCGCTTGCTGTTTCCTGAGCACCTCTTCTATTCTCCACCCTAGCGGCCCACTTCTTCTCTTCTTCCGTCGGCATCGTTTTGCATTAAAACTGATTAAGTCAGTGTTTGTGTTGCAATTACTTAGTACGTTTTCCTTAATTTTTCAGTTAAGCTGGCACTTAAGTTTTCAATCTGCCTCAAGAATGATTTAAGATATGAAAAGGTAGGGGAAGTGACTGCAAAGGTGGTAGGGAATGAGAACGGCGCCCGTACACATGCACCGCATGGCCGCCCTGCTGGCCACTGCCGAGAGTTGATTTTACAATAAAATAAAATAAAAATTAAAAGAGGAATAACCTTGGAGGTCAATCATCACCCCGAAAGCGGATAGTAGACATCACGTAGTATATTTGTACCACTGCGCTGTGTGGTCGGGCGGTGTAAAGACAGTCTCAAAAACAAAGAATTTTTGGGATCGACAACCGGGACACCCATTTTATTTGCTTCCAGACAAAACTAAAAAGACAGAAAAATGAAAAGAAAATGTGTGGTTTAGTGCTGTTCCCCAAACTGGGACTTCTCACAAATGATGAAAAGGGTTTTTCTTTGTTTTATACATCGTTAAGGTTGTGCCCTGTCCTGCTGCTAGCCTTCTTATGGGACGTCCGGGTTTTATGGCAGCTGGACCGGAAGGGGCAGGGACTAGGTGCCCTTACTGAGCAGTTTCTCAAAGCTGTGAGGGAAGAAGAGCAAGAAAACAAAGTTAGTGGTAGCCCCCCATCTTGTCTCGGCAAGTATTGCATATCTGAATTAAGCCTGTGGGGGAGTCCTCCGGCATGCGTGCATGACAATGTTTATAGTAAAAAGTGACAAGGTAAATAGAAGAAGAACTGGGTACCACTGGTACCCTGTATATTTGTCCAGGATTGGTTATTAATGAAATATTGGGAAATAAAACAAGATTTTGAAAACACCATCAGAATGACGTAAATTTGGCCTCAGTATCAGAGATGTCCTCTCTTCTTGAGCTTGTGGTCTGGTCTGACAGGGACAGTTGACTTTATATAGAGGAAGAAGAATATGGAAGAAGAAGGAGTGGAGTGTTGAGTAGCTCGGTTGGAAATGAGATAATGGTTCCTCCAAATTGTGCTCCTTCATTCTAGGGCAAAAAGAAAACAGGTTAGTGGCAGTGTTACTTCCAAATCCTTCCCCATAGAATAAGGTGACCCAAATCCTGTGTAACGCACCCACCCCAAGCCCAAGTGTTTGACAATATGTATAAATTCATGAGCATGTTCAAAGAATTGCTAATCAGTGATTGTATGACCTGTCGTCAGAAGCGCTCTCAATCTGCTTGTGAGAGTGTCAAAGCTCTTGTACTGCTAGCCAGAAGGGAGGACTGAGAAAGTCGACATTGCAGAACGTCTAAGGCCTTCAATTTTCCTATTTGCATTCCTAAGGCAGTGTGAGTTATACAGATGTAGACAAATTTGTTGGGACCCTTACAGCTCATTCTCCAAAGAGATACACATTCTTGGGTACCGCTGGTTTGACTTTGTGTTTCTCATGGAGTCCTGAATGAAGCACATTACCTGCATTGTGAGGGATTGTCAGTTACGGCACTATGGCCATGTGGCGCGATTACCCCGAAAGGTAATCCTGCTCACAGGATCCTCATTGTTGAGGACCCGAGTGGCTGGACCAGGCCAAGGGGATGCCCATGTAACACCTGGCTGTGACAGAGAGATAGTCATTTCCCAGGGTGACCGTGTATCTGCCTGTGGAGTTGTCAACCAGGATCCTAAGCTGTTTCGTCATGCAGTTGGTGCGCGACGTGCTGTATCAGTGCATGCTTCCCAACCTGACCTTATAGCTCACTGAAAAATGCTGTATGCCTCCTGAAAAGTGATGAAATGAAAAGCAATTGTCCTCTGAATACTTGCATGCCTTTGACATGTCATTGAGTGAAGCAAAGCAAGTGTGAAAACAGGGCACGTATTGCTTATTCTACAAAGATATTCTACCATGACCTGGACACATTTGTTGGTACCCCAGAAAAGATCATAAGTAATTCGATTTGAGAGATTTTTCAAACTAGTTTTTTCTTTAATTCGTATCACACATGTCTGCTATTGTACAGTCAGTTATTCGGCCTATTTAAATGGAGTAAAGTAGTCACCCTTCTGTTTAGTGTCATTGTGTGTCCCACACTGAACATGGACCATTAAAAGCAAAGGAGAGAGTTGTCTGTGGAGATCAGAAAGAAGAGATAGACAAGCAGGTTAAAGGCAAAGGCTAGAAGACCATCTCCAAGTTGCAAGTATTATTAAGAAGTCTGAGGTCCATGGGACTGTAGCCAACCTCTCTGGATGTGTTCGCAAGAGGAAAATCTACCCCATGATTGGCAAAAGAATATTAGGCAAAAAGCCATGGACAACTGCCAAAGAGGAGCAAACTAAACTCCAAGGTCAAGGTCCATCAGTATCTGATCATACCATCCATTGCTTTTTGAGTGACAGTGGGCTCAATGGAAGAAGACCCAGGAAGTCTGCACTGTTGAAAGAAAAACGTTCAAAGGCCAGACTCACATTTTCTAAAATGCACATTGACAAGCCATAATGCTCCCAAGAGAATATCCTTTAGACAGAAGAAACAAAACTAGAGGTTTTGGCAAGTCCGCAGATGAAAAAAATGAAGCTGTCAAAGAAAGGAACACCATACCTACTGTGAAACATGTTATGGAGCTGTTTTGCTGCATCGGGCATGGGATGCCTTGAGTATGTAGTGGGAACAATGAAATCTCAAGGTTATCAAGACATTCTGGAGCAGAATGTACTGCCCAATGTCAGAAAGCTCTGTCTCAGTTGCAGGCCATGGATCCTCCAACAGGATAATAAGCCAAAACACACAGCGAGAAGCACCGAAGAATGGCTAAGAACCGAACATTGGACTATTGTACCTTCTATGAGCCTTGATTTAAATCCCATTGAACATCTTTGGAAAAAACTGAAACCTGCAGTCTGGAGAAGGCCCCCTTCAAACCTGACACATAGCTGGAGCAGAGTGGCCAAGTGACATGTGGACAGGTGAAGATGTTTGACCGAGGGCTCCAGGAATCGCTTGTTTGCACTAAGTGCTTCTAAAGGTTGTGCAACAAAATACTGGGTTAAGGGTCCCATCATGTTTGTCCACCTCTTTTTCATTTGTGTGTTATTATTTGAAATATCGTATATACTCGTGTTTAAGTTCTCCCGCAGATAAGTCGGGGCTTGATTTCTGGCATTTTATAATGTCGGTTGTATAAGTCGAATGCAGAAAACTCCCGCTATTAGACCAAGAGATTATGATATGCTAACGCCCACCTGAGAGAGTAACCACAGAGCTCGCTGCCTTTTTTTCTATGTATTGTGCCTACGTGACCACACGGTAGGTTCTTCTTTTTTCATGGACGAGTACCAACATATTTCTCCACGTCAGTCCAAGACAGATGGCAACCGGGTGCCAGTAATGCGCTGCGCCTTCTTCACCACCTTCTGCAGTGCTTGACATTCTTGAGCTGAGCAGATGCCATAGCAAGGTGTGGTGCATCCAGTATGTGTGAGCTCCACCGTGCAGACGTCTGAGGAGGGAGAGGTGCTGGTGAACCTTTTTGACGAAAGGTGAAATGTGTTGTACCAGTGATGGTCATTACCAGGAATCTGAAGCTGTTCACCCTTCTGACAGCATCTCTTCTGGTGGAGATGGCAGTGTGCTTTATGAAGTCAATGACCAGCTCCTTGGTTTTTATGACATTTATGGTGAGATAATGGGTAGACCTCTTTGCTATTGTTGGTTAAGCCTATGATGGTGGTGTTGTGATGGAGTTGGAGCACTGTTCAGCTCCACAGTCACAGGTAAACAAGGAATGCAGCATGATACCTTGTTATAGTGTGCTCTGTGAAGGGCGCTGTATAAAATGAACATTAAGTGACATTAAATTCTTCAGTGTCTTAGAGGGAACATTCACAAGTGCCGTCTAAAACCCTGTTGTACATTCTCACTGTTGTATTAGACATGAACTGTCACCTGAAAGTGCTAGAGTGAGCAACTGAGGTTCCCATGAGTTACTAGGACAGCCTTCTGCTAATTCATAAATGCTCTTCACGTGAAGAAGGACACTCTGTCAGTCAGGTAAACACAGAGCTTGCTTGATGCTCAGAACAGTTTCTCATAAAAATGCATCTTAACTTTCATTTCGAAGTGTTCTAGTTAAACATATAAATAAACAAAAAACAGTCGGCCAAGTGAACCTGAAATGTTCCTGCGTCTGCCAGAAAACCAGAAGTTGCCCACGTACTGCATGGAACATGCTGTCTGTCTTCAGAACATAAGGGAAGTTAAAAATAAAGAAGAGGGGCCGCTCAGCCCAGCTGGCTTGGTCGGCCACTGGAGCCGATTTGAATATGGAAAAAGTGCTTCAGAAAATTGAAAATTCAAAAAATGAAGCCTGGAAATGCCGATCAGTCTGTGGAGGACTATAGTAGGTCTTCTCAGATTGTTTTACCAACCACTTAGCCTTTTCTATTTCTCCTGTTTCAGGGTCACCTGTATATTTTATGGAGCTTGAACTCACTATGGACCTCATTATTTATCAGATCTACTGAATATGAAGAATGTGCTCTGGAACATCTTTTCTTGGGTGAGAAACTGTAATTTAGTACAAACAAATGCTAGGAGTGCTCCTGTTTCACAAGCATCACACTTCAGCTTTACAGTTCACTCCATTAGAAACTGGGAAGTAAGCCCTTGAACACAACCTCCAAACATTTCACAGGACTTCCCATTTCCTAGATCAGTGACTCGGGATGTGGGGCCTGGCATCTGTACAATACAATGCAATACAATTTATTTCTGTATAGCCCAAAATTACACATGGAGTGCCGCAATGGGCTTTAACAGGCCCTGCCTTTTGACAGCCTCCCAGCCTTGAGTCTCTAAGAAGACAAGGAAAAACTCCCCCCCCAAAAAATGGAAGGAACCTTGGGAAAGGCAAAGAGAGACCCCTTTCCAGGTAGGTTGGGCATGCAGTGGGTGTCAAAAAAATGGGGTCAATACAATACAATACACAGAACAGAACACAAGTAATCCTCAATACAATACAATAGTGCAATAGAAATATTACAAATAATAATAATAATTCTTTGCATTTATATAGCACTTGTTCTCACTACTCACGGCGCTTAGCAACTGCAGGTTAAGGGTCTTGCTCAAGGGCCCAACAGAGCAGAGTCCCTTTTGGCATTTTACGGGATTCAAACCGGCAACCTTCCGATTGCCAGTGCAGATCCCTAGCCTCAGAGCCACACAGAGCAGAATTCAACAGTAGATGATATCCCATAATACGATTTGGATTGGTTCAGACTACTGGAGACCGCGGCCATCAAACTGCATGTCCCTATTGGCCAATCCACAGCTGAGTCAGCGCTGGGCCAGCCAATCCAATGAAAGGACCCTTCTGCTTGTCAATTCCTGTGATCCTCCATCAGAGATGAATTTACCTTCGGCAGGCAGAACAACTTGGCAGGTGGGCAGTGGCACCAAGTGCGAGGCAACACCAGCCTCTGACAGGATGCCAGTTCATATCTCTATTGACAACATGCTGCCTCCCACCCACAGCCAGCTTCCATAAACGTTGTGTGTCATGTCTTCCTCTGAACTCCAAAGCTTCCTTCCTGCGCCCTGCACAAGACTGGCTCTCATCCAAATCTGAATGAAACCCAAGATAAGAATATGGAAAGTTCCTCTGTGTGCTCCCTTTTCTGGTGTGTGTTTGGCACAGTATTGCAGGGTGTGGCACAACCGTCAGTGAGGTGGAATTCTGTAGAAAGCCATTGAGAACTCGACAAACGAACGCTGAGCCGTGGCCTTCCTTTGGATCACGATACACGTTGGCTCAATTTAGCAAACTTCTTTTTCTGTGGAGACGGTCTGACCATTTTCTGTCAATGAACTGAACTTGTTCTTGTGCTTATTAGCTTGTTGTTCACCATTTGGTGAAGAGTGAAAGATACAATTACATGAGATTTCTGTGGAACTACTTAGTTAGTGCCATGGTACTGACTGTCATCTCGGCTTTTCCCTTGTCTAGCCAGGAAACTAATACAATAGATGGTCAGTGAGTGAGGCAGCGGTGGGATTGACTTTGGTCTCAGTCCATGCCCAGGCCAATGCTGAAATCAAGAAAGATGGTCAAAAATGTTCATTCACAGTTTTCCACTTTTCTTGATATAAATTAAAAGTTCTGATTAGAATTCTGAAAAAAAATTCAACTTGTCTGTCCAGGAATCTGTATTGTTGATACCTTTTGAACTGGACGGACTGTATCTGATGCTAATGTGCTGAGCTGATTAGATTTTGGACATTTTCTGTTGCTTTCTTTCATGTGCTGATATGTAAACTCACTTAAACATAGATCAAAAATGAATTTTTCATATCAATCACATTGTAAAAAATTGATGATGACTTCTTATAGACACCAGGGATGGTTTAAAGGGTCCTTTCCTGGCCAGGAGGCCAGTTTAACGGAAAGACAGAGAGAGAGACTTAGCACATGGACTGTTTGCTCCCCTGGTACAATAGGTGGCAGACTTCCTGAGCCACAGTGCCTACATGGATACCTGCAGGGCAGGATGGGAATTGCAGTCCTGTGAGACAGCACTGTTGTGGTCCAAGGGTGCTACCAGGGAGAGCTGAAGGAACTGATTGTTCCTACTTTAAAGAACTTCTGTCTGACCTGGAAGTGCTTCCTGGATGCAAGAAGTTGGAAGAGAGTGGATGAGACTACGTGGGAGGTGTGGAAGGAGACAAGAAGATTTTGTATTGTGGAGAGGATTTGGAGGTGCTGTAAAGTAAAAAAAAAAAAATATCTTCTGTTGAACCCAGGACTGTGTTGTGGAGTTGTGTTTGGGGGTTTATGGTGCTACTACACCCCCTACTGGTCACATGGAGAAATCAACACAATTATACACAAATACAATTTAACCGTTTATTTTGCAACTTTCTCCAGCATGTTATCAGACTTAAAATATTTTAGTTAATTAGGATGAGATGGAAAGCAAGTACCGGAACGAGCACTATCATGAGGAACTGTTCATACCAAGATGGCTGAGATGGACCAGGGTGTTCCCCATTTCAGCGCGGGAGGCTGGCATGGGATGCCAGTGTGGCAAGAGAAACAGATGAACTCTTATCCCAAGTTTGGGGCGGAACTCCCTTACTTGGCCGGGAGGCCAGTATAATGGATGGACTGCATAAATGGTGGAACACCCTGACTTGGGAAAAGGAAGACCGAAACAAGTAAGGGCCATGTGCACGTTGTACCCCAGAGCGCTTTTGGAAAGCCTCATTTGGGTTTCCGCAGGGCTGCATGGGAGTTGTGGTTCCATAAAGCTACCCTGTTGGGTTCCATGGTTGCTGCCAGGGAGAGATGTTGGAAGGAAAATCCTCTGTCCTAGTGTGGTTCTGCCTGACCCAGGCGTGCTTCCTGGAGAGAATGGTTTGGCACTGGAAATACTCCTGGATCAGGTTTAAAACAGAGATGGAGCTGGGATATACATAGAGAGAGAGGGAGATAGTGTATGTGGACAGAAGGTTTAGTGTTTCTTTGACTAAATAAGATCAAAGTTACTTTGACTGAGATATAATTGTTGGTGCCAGATATGGCAAGTCTGGCATCTCAGAGACAGCTGTCCTCTGGGAATTTTCACATACTACGGCCTATAGAGTTTACAAAGAATGGTGCAATGAAGGGCAAAACATTCAGTAAGTGGAGGATTCTTATGAGAGAAATGGCAGGAGGTGAATGGTCAGAATTTAACAAAGTCCAGCAAAATAGGGAACGGCTCATTTCAGATGAATCACATAATAGCTCATGTCGACAGTAGTATTGGACATGGGCTATAGCAACAGATGACCACGAAGGGTTGATCTATCTATCTATCTATCTATCTATCTATCTATCTATCTATCTATCTATCTATCTATCTATCTATCTATCTATCTATCTATCTATCTATCTATCTATCTATCTATCTATCTATCTATCTATCTATCTATCTATCTATCTATCTATCTATCTATCTATCTATCTATCTATCTAATGCTGAAGTCTGTCCAGTTGAGTTTAACTGAAGATCCCCTGAGCTGGACTGCTGCAGATGTGCTGTCCCTTGCTCTTGTTTATGGCCTTGATCATCTCCCACATGCTAGCTTTAACAGCCCTTAATGATAGACCTGGATGTACATCAAAGTAGATGGACACCCTCAGTTTTCAAGTCAGTTGACCATTCTTAACTAAAATAATTTCAGTACAATTGAAATTTCTGTTACAGTTACTATTTGGGTGAAAAGCTTGTTAAAGTCTTGTTACAGTAAAGGGTCAGTGATAAGAACGACCATCAAGTTTTTCATCTCCCTTTGGCTTCACAGTCTGAGAGCTTTCCTGTATTTCTCAAGATTATTGCCACACGTATTGTTGGCAGTGACCACACCCCCGTGCCGTAAGTGTCAATGCTTGACTTATTTTAGAAGTGTAGGAAAATCAAGAGGAAGTAACAAAAAGCTCTTCAAAGGCATTATGCCCAACATATGTGGCATTTGTTTATGAGCCTGCTGATGTGAGTGGATGGCACTCAGATGAACTTGTAAAACTTGCTCTTTGAAACAACAGTCACAGGCCTGCTGCCTCAAGAAACCACTAACAAATTCGGCACATCACCGCATTCAGATCTAAGAGCACCAGGATTCCTTCTATCTGCTTGGTGGAGCCCATCGCTCTCATCGTCATTATCTTTGTAGAGGGGTTACCCCTTAGACAATGTAATAAAAGCCATGGTTTTTAAAAAGAAAACTACAGGTAACGTAAGGTGTGTCCAGATGGCTTTCTACATGGCCGGCACTGATCAGTCTCTAAGGCTTAACAGTACACTTCCTTAAAACCTCATTTCTTGTTTCTGTACAGATAAGTCCTCAAAATTGATGGCATGGTTTCACAATTCTCAGCTGACTAAGGCTTTTATGTTCATTCTGAAAGTACAAAAATATCTCAGCCGTTTTTTTTTAAATTCCCACTCTGACCTACGAATGACTCATCAGCACTTAGCAGGTAGGAAGAAGCCGAGGCTCCGTAAAGCAAACTGACAGCTCAAATCAGAGCAGCACATCCCTGTACCCAGAAGGGCCAGCGCTGAATCCCATTTGTCAGCACAGTGTCACCAGGTGAGACAGAACTATAAAAATGTTAAACGACAAGTGGATTGTCTACGTGATGACATGAAAAAGATGTTCATCCACTGTAGGATTTATTTCAGGTGGATCACAAAGTCCACTTTATAGGCAGACACCTCTGCATAGCTGTATGTTTGTATGGTCATCATTCAATAAATGTATGTCTATGCCAATGCTTGGTACACCGCTGCATTCACATACACAGTACATGTTATGGAGGCACACTAGCAAGGTGGTTGGCACTTCTGGAGGTGATCAAAGACATAATGGTTAGAACTTCAGAAATCCTGTGCTGAGAAGGCAGAACCTGCTGGATGAATCATATCTCAGCAGCACTCCATCAATCAGGTGTTTATGGTAAAGTAGCTACATGGAGGCCATTCTTGAGTAAAACACAGTTGTAGAACCCCGACCACTATGTCTGGTGAAGGCCAGGCACTGCTCATCACCCGTCTAATATCATCCATACGGTGAAGCATGGTGGTGACAAATCGTACTATGAGGTGCTAGTCTGTGACAGGGACAGGGAGAGCGGTCAAAATTCAGGGAAGGAAATTGTGAGCTGGCCGAACACAGGTTCAAACAAAGCCAGCACAAATCACAAATATTTGGGACACCAGCCGGGTAATTCTCCCAAATCTCTCGATAAACTTAAACAGGTGCCATCTGGTAACACTTAACATAAGGCAGCAGGGAACAAAACAGAAAATAGCTTCAGCGTTAATTCTAGCTGACAAAACAAAGGAAGGCTTTCCTGGAGCTTTCACTCGTCGGAACTGGTCTCATCAAAAGAGAAATTAGTGGAGGCCCCCGGTCTTTTTATAATGGGAGGACCGGAAGAGGTGGAGCTGATTTCCTTCATTGGGAGGTTTCCGGGAGCTGTGGGGTGGAAAGGAAACAGAGTTAGCGACATGTGCCCCCTCTCGCCCTGGTGGGTTACCGTTTACCTCAAAAGAGGTGAGATCCTCAGATGCACATGCATGACAGGAATACAGAGAGATCCTTGAAGCAAACCTGCTCCAGAGTGCACTCCACCTCATATTAGGTCGATGGCTCACCTTTCAGTATGACAATGACCTAAAGCAAACAGCCAAGACAATGTTGGAGTGGCTTTTGGACAGTCCATGCATGAGTGGCCCAGTCAAAACCCCAATTTAAACCCCATAGAACATCTGTGGATTGACCTGAAGATGGCAGTTTACAGACACTTCCCATCCAACCTACGGAGCTTGAGAGGATTTCCCAAGAAGAACAAACGTGCAAAGCTTGTAGAGACCTACCAAGACACTCTAATTGCTGCCAAAGGGGGCCTTCTGCAAATTACTGACTTGTGAGTCTGAATACATCTATGAAGGAGAGATTTCAGTTTTGGATTTTTAATACATTTACAAAGCTTTCTGAGGACACATTTTCACTTGTCATTATGGGGTATTGAGTGTAGACTGATTGGCAAATATGTCAAATTGAATCATTTAAAAGGAAATCTGCGACACAATAAAGTGTACAGAAAGTGAAGGAGTCGGAATACTTTCTGAATCTTCTGTATGTTTGTGTCTACACGTTCATGTGAATCAAGTTGCTTTAATTGGTAAGCTGTTTCCAGCCATGAGCATTCTGAGGGCTGCAATCCCATCCTCACTGACACACACACACCAGCAGGTCCCTCCAAGGTCACAGCAATATGCTTCCACCATATGGATGGGCTTGTTCACCAGTGAATGTTGGCCAACTGGAGGTTTAGCACAGACCGGCCACTTTGGAGGACTTAGCAGAGCAGATGCTGTTAGCTTGATTCGTTCAGTTTGTGAGAGGCAGAGAGACGGAGACACAGAGAGAGAACACACACAGTCAGAACTGGAACCGTCGTGGGATGCCTGCCACCCTGCCTTTGGCTAATGAAGTCAGGCACCAATCCAAGTGGTGATGCTCACTGGCAAGCTCCTTGGCTGAAGGGGTCAGAGACTGGAATGCATTTTCAGGTTCAAGGACGCTCCTGCCCTCACACTGCCTGGAGTCTTCTTGGCGCATGTTGATTTGAAATACAACGATTAGTCACATTTAAAAACTTTTTTATCATTTAATCTTGTTTCCTCTACTTTTTTTTTTCCTTACGGTTTTGCCTCCTCTGATGCCTGCTGGAGCTTCCCTTTTTTCTACATTCCTTTAACTCCAACATTGCCGGACCTTCAAGCCAATGGAACCTTTGGGCAATAATGGCAAGGCCAGCAGAGTACCTGGGGTTACATATACTTCAGGTGGTCTAGAAAATGGACAGGTGGCATTTGGTATGGCTTAGCTCTGCTGTAAGGCTGAACCTCATTTCAGTTGGTTTACACAGCTGTGAGGGCCGACTGGCAGCCCAACCCGGCCAAGAATGTAAGGATGGGGGAATGCAAATTCTTTAGGGCACTGCCTCCCCCAGAACGCTAGATGCCGCTCCCTTGGGTTGCATTGGTGTCCTGGATTCCCACAGGTGCATCATGGGACTTTTTTAGCTCAGCCCTCCTGGGTGCTGTGGGTGCTGCCAGGGGATGCTGCAAGGACCAAGGAGCCTTATGGCATGGGGTTTCCGCTTGACCTGGAAGTGCTGAAGATCGGAAGCACTTCTGGGGCAGATAGAGTAAAAGGCCAGAGTCGGGTGGAAGGTGGACAAAGCTTGCTGGGAGGAGAGGAGGAGGCATTGACCAAAAAAGAGAAAGTAAAAGAGTTGGGCTGTAATTGTGCATACTTGTACTTGTGGCAGTGTGTGAGGGAAACGCTTGTTATAAGAAGAGTTTCCCACAATAAAAGGCTCTTTATATTTTAAACTTGTGTCTGTCTGTGTTGGATTTGGGGAGCTGAAGCACCCCCTCGAGTCCACACGAGCGCTCCCTAGTAGTCTCAAACCGTGGTCTTGTTTAGTCCGCATTTTATTACTGAGTGTCCAGTATATGCGTAGCTTTCCATTTTAATGGACTGGGTTGTCTGACCCAGTTCTATGGCACTGAACTAACAACAGCCTTTAATTTATTTAACAATTTCATACTAAGACACCAAGCAGGGTGTGTACAGGTGCTGTACAGTTTTGTCCATTTATCCTCAACTGGAACTTTACTAAACTGTAGTGATTAAACTGACAATTTGATATTTAACAATCGTAGTCCTTAACCACAAAGCTGCACTGCTCCTCGGCCAGACCAGAATGGTTAATATGGGAGCACAACTATTTCTCCACAAGTATCTGTGAGACAGCAGAGCTGACATCTGGGCTTTGGCTAATCTGAATGCAGGGATTCAAAGGTGAGAAATAATCTCCTTAGCTGTGATCACATAAGCAGCGTCACAACGTAAGAGCCGTGCCACAGGCATCCACTGTTACGGCTCTGCATCTCATTAGCTACAGGAACAGACGCGGGTGACAAAGTGACGCCACCATCTCCTTCATTTATTTCTTAAACATGGGTCAGGCTGACATGTGCCAATCCCTGAGTGTGATGCCTACTTTGAAAATGCGATAGACTTCAGTATCATTAAGCATAGCAGGGACAGTATTATTCATAATACACAATCAGGGTAGATTTCAACATTAAAACATTAAAACAATTGAGAGGAGAACAGGTCATTCAACCTAAAAAGCTTGCCAGTCCTTTCCACTTGACTCTTCTAAAATAACAAAATCAAATTATGAAAGTCCCTAAGGTCCTACTGGTTACCACACTACTTGGTAGCTTATTCCAGGTGTCTGTGGTTCTCTGTGTGAAGAAAAACAGTCTCAATCCACTGGACTAATTCCCTTCATAATTTTAAACAATCTCCTTTTGCTTAAACTGTAAAGGCTCAGCTCTTTTAACCTTCCCTCATAATTCATCCCTTGTATCCCTGGAATCAGCCTAGTCATTCTTCTCTGGACCTTTTCTAGTGCTGCTCTGTCCTTTTTGCAGTCTGGAGACCAAAACTGCACACAGTACTCAAGATGAGGCCTCACCAGTGTGTTATAAAGCTTAAGCAGAACCTCCTTGGACTTGTACTCCACACATCAAGGCGCTATATAACCTAACATCCTGTTAACCTTCTTAATGGCTTTTGAACACTGTCGGGAAGTCGATAGCTTAGAGTCCACTATGACTCCTAAATCCTTCTCATAAGGTGTACTCTCAATTATCAGACCGCCCATTGTGTATTCAAACCTAACATTTTTACTTCCTATGTGTAATTCTTTACATTTACTGACATTAAATTTCATCTGCCACAAATCTGCCCAAGTCTGTATGCTGTCCAAGTCCTTCTGTGATGATCTGATGGATTCCAAATTTTCTGCTAATCCACCTATCTTGGTATCATCAGCAAACTTTAACCAGCTTGTTAGTTATATACAAAGACATCACACATGGGTTCTGTTTGTGACCCTCTAGATATTATTTTTGGTATTTATCTAAATAATAATAACAAGTTATTGAACAAGTCACCCAAAAAAAGAAATTCTGTCTGAACCATGACATGATGTTAAGTTTTCATGTTATTTAAAGATCACTCTTTGTTACTTTGGATTTATCTGAAATTGGATAAAAACCTGTGAACTCTTTGACGATTGGTTCCTTAAATGTTCTGGCTTCAAATACCCATTCCTGTCTGTTCTTTGAACAATGTTTTTGTTTTTTCCTCTTTTAGTTTTTTTTTTTTTTTTTACAAAAGCTGGAGCTGCCTTCTAGTTAATGAACTTTGCATGTCTCTGACTATGTTTTCTCTTCTGGTCCTTTTCAAACATATCTCTAATTCAGGCAATACAAAAACAAGGTGGTGGGCTCAAGTGTCCTTTCTATTAATTTTTTCTTTTGTCTTTCCAGTATTGTTTTGTGGATGTAGAGGTGGTCCACTCTTATTAGTACTTGGGGATCCACATTAATGACAGGTTGGACTGGTCTCGGAACACAGGGAGCTATAGAAGAAAGGGCAGAGCAGGTACTTTTTCCTTAGGGGATTGTGTTCCTTTAGTGTGGATTGTGACATCCTTCATATCTTCAATAACTCTCTCTATGGCCAGTGCCATTTTCTACATTGTGGTGTGCTGGGCTGGTAACATCACTTCAATAGAGGCCGACCGAAGCAACAAGCTAATTAAAAGGGCAAGCTCAGTTATAGGACACACTCTGGACCCCCTGGAGGTCATAGTGAAGGAGAGACCGAGTGCCATTGTGAACAATGCTGCACATCATCTCATTTACACACCAACACTGAGATCTTTCAGGCAGCTAATCATTCAGCAGAGGTGTGTCACTAGGGGGGCTCCATTAAACCAACAGCAATACGTCTGCACAATACTCACTAGGACTGGGACAGCCAAGTCAGATGTTTTCTTGTTTTGGAATTTTTGCTTTATAGTCATTCTGGTGTGTGTTCAGACGAAAGTGTGTGTGTTTATTTATTTATTTAAAGAACGTCTGTAAAAAGCCAAATATTCCCTAATAAGGTGCAGCTATTAGATAAACAGAACACTCATAGAGTAAAGACAAGAAGATTATCTATCTATCTATCTATCTATCTATCTATCTATCTATCTATCTATCTATCTATCTATCTATCTATCTATCTATCTATCTATCTATCTATCTATCTATCTATTATATAGTGCCTTTCATTATCTATCTATCTATCTATCTATCTATCTATCTATCTATCTATCTATCTATCTATCTATCTATCTATCTATCTATCTATCTATTTTTTTGTGCCTTTCATTATCTATCTATCTATCTATCTATCTATCTATCTATCTATCTATCTATCTATCTATCTATCTATCTATCTATCTATCTATCTGTTAATAACTATATTTTCTTTCTGTTTATATTATGCAATTTCTCAAAAAATACTGCTTTTTCACTAGTTACCTTTTATTGTATTCTGGTGTTTTTTATATTTAATTGTTCTCTTTCGTATGTTCCTTGTCTTGTACTGTGCATGTTGAGCCTAAGGGGCCAGGGCCCCTTGACATAGCAGCTGTGGGACTGCCTGACCTCCTGCAATCTTTTAAGATACCAAGCACCAGTGCTCAGGCATTGATCTCTACTAGTGATCTCTGTGTCACCCTTCACAGATTGTCTTTTATTTATTCCCTGGCTTATGTATATTTTCCATTTTATGTCAGTTTTGTTATTTTAGATTTATTTTTCATGTTTTGTGTAATTTCTGTTAATATTAGTGAAGTCAAGGGACATGTGAAAGAAGAAATGGCCTGGGGAAAATGAAGTATTTAAGGAGATGGTGGCACGGCAGCCCCACAATTAGCGATGTGATCTTTGGGGTCCCGGTTACAAATCCTTGCCCGTTCACAATCTGTATGAAGTCCCCCCCATGTATATTTTTTCGAGTGCTCAGGTTTCCTTCTACATCCTAAAGATGTCCATGTTAGGCTGATTTGTGTCTCTAAAATGGATGTGTTTGAGGGCACCCCATCCAAGGTGGGTTTATGGCCTGTGCCAAGTGGCTTCTTTCAATTTGGGAATGGAATGAACAAAGTCAGAAAATGGATGGAAGGATTAAAAATTCCAATTATGTTTATTTGTGACCAGAATAAACAGTCTACACTCAAGCAGTAGCGGGCAGCAAAATGCCTGTTAGTTTAATGGTTTATCTGGTCATTATTGACACATGGACAGCGTAATGTGAAACTCTTTCTTGCTTGTGCTAATCAACATGCAGCATGTCACCACTGTCTGTCTACTTTATTCATTTTTAGGTTTATTATTGTCCTGTGTACAGAATACAGTGAAGTTCTTACTTGGGGTCCCGATAAATATTATTTCACCGCCTTGGAGGTCTTCACATGTGATTCAATGCTGTACAACAATAACAATAGATTGAATTTGGTCTTTTTGATATTAATTAACAGTAAAAAAAAGAATCTTTAAGGTAAAAAGTGAACACAGATCTCTTTACAAAGTGGTCTAAATTAGTTACAAGTATAAAACCCAAAATAATTGATCACGTAAGTATTCACCTCTTTAATTTGACACACATAAATCCTTAGTGGTGCAGCCAATTGGTTTTAGACGTCACTGAATTATTTCAAAAGGGGTTTCCATTGATTGAAGTATAAAGGCACAGGTCAGGGGATCCAAGACCCTGAATATCCCTTGGAGTTCACTGCACACAGAAGAAGACGACAAGTGAAAGAGGCCACCAAGAGTCCTATGAGAACTCTGAAGGAGTTTCATGCTACTGCGCCTGAGAGCGCAGAAACTGGCCAGACAGCAAGTGTCGCCTGGGTGTTTCACCAGTTGTAGCTTTAGTGGAGTGTGGTAAAGAACACACACACACAACATCTTGCTTGGAGTTTGCCAGAAGACATGTGGGAGAAGTTGAAGTCAGCTGGAAAAAAGGTTTTATGGTATGCTGAGAGCAAAATTAAGCCTTTTGGCCATTGTTTGAACACAGCACAGTATCATCAGCACACCATCTCCACCATAAAGCCTCAGGCTGTGGAGATGCTTCTCTGCAGCAGGGTCTTGTGAGGGCGAAGGAAATAATTCATAGAAGCAAAACAAGTCTGCAAGAAATCTGTGGATTGGGAGAAGATTTACTTAGCAGTGTCATCTGCTTATGCACATATGGAGGGGCAGCTTAGGGGCTAGTGTTCTGTGATAACACATTTTCTTCTCCTACCTCAGCAGACCAGAAGATTGGCAAATTTTCCATCACTGATGTCACTTCCAGAATCCGTCCGCCAGGATCCGCCTCTTCCTGCCGGAAACGACCATAACATAACCAGAAGAGTTGCCATCTTGAGAAGTCAGAAGCAGACTCCCTTTTGAAAAGAGGTTATCTTTATCTGAAATAACAGTTATAAGGGGTTTGCCTTCGGGTACCCCAACGCTCCTTACTGTGTTTCTGTTTGGCTATGACAGCAGCAAGACAACGATCCTTAGCATAAAGTCAAACCTACAAAGGAATGGCTTCAAAACGACAATGGGAATTCGCTGGAGTGACCAAGTCAGAGTCCACATCTCAACCCAATTGAGAATGTGTGGGTAGATTTGACAAAGGCCATTCAAGGTGTTTCAAATAAAGAATCTGGGAAATGTGCAAAGCCGATAGAGAGAGAGACACCTGAGCACACAGACTTAAGGCTGCCATGGCACATCTATTAAATACTGAAAACACAAAAAGATCACGAACGTTTGGGGCACTGAAGTGAATCCCCATATATTGCACATGCAGAAAACAAGAAAAGATTCGACCTTACAGATGTGGAGCCAAGACTTGACTCCCTCAAAATGGTGGCTTAGAGGGGAGCTCAGTAGACCTGACACTGGAAGTGACATAATCAGAGACCAGTCTATCAACTGTCTTTGCTGCAGATGGAGGAATTAGGTGACAGTGCCAACGTCTGGTTCGGAGTGTAATTACAATTCAATGAACTCCGAGGTTGTCTCCCAAACGCACGTGTCTGCTAATACTTAATGTGGTCAATTATTTTGTTTTATATATTTGTAATTAATTTGGAGCACTTTGCAGAGATTTGTTGACATTAAAGAGTCTTTTTCTATTGATCGGTGTCAAAAAGTCATATTAAATCCACTGTGATTCAGTGTTGTAAAAATAATACAAGAAGTTGAATACTTTTATAAGTACTGTAAGGCACAGCTCTAAAGCCCTGAGGTTTCAAAAGTACCTTCAATTTGCGCAAACATTTAAATAAACTCTCCACTAAATGTGCAGTAAGGTTAGGCCATCAGTCATCTTGCCCACGGCGAAGGCTGAACACTGATAAACCAAAAGATTAGGCCTAATGTCAAAACTATTTCCAAAAAGAAAAGGGAAATAAACAACACACACACACAGAAAAAATGTGCCAGCAAGAACGCGCCATTGGACGTGTTCCAGAGTGAGTGACTCATGTGGCAGGTACAGCGAAATCCTGTGGTGTCAGGCAACCAATGGTGACTCACTCGGGACCACATGCCTTTGCCGTAATGCTTTTCCAAAAAGTGGAAGAAAATAAATTACCGTAAAATAAACACACACAAGGAAACAACATACAGTCTGGACACTTTGTAGGCTTGCCAGCACTTTGCCCAGCTGTCCAAATGTCTTGCGGTTCAGATCATCTAAAATGATGCACTGAAGGCTAGCATTATTTGCGTGTGTTCCTGTGACCAAAAATCAAACAAATAAGCAGAAAAAACTAAAAATGTACAGTTATGGTGTCTTTATGGTCACATGTAGACAGAGCACAGTTGAATTGCCACCTCACATCTTAGCTAATCAACATGCAACATGTTGACACTCGCTGAATAACTAGTGAGTATTAGAGCCTTAGCTTCCTCACCATATTTGTCATCCACAGATGAACAGAATAAGGCATTGTCTCTAGTTTTTGCTGTTTACTGATCTTTACATCTGTTTATTATAAAAGAAAAATTCTGAGACGAGACGAGACAAGACTATTTCCAAGACATTTTTTCAAGTCTCGTGAGACGAGACTTTGGCCATGAGATTTTTTCAACTCCTGACCTCCTCTCAACCATATTTAACCATGCCCATGGTCCTCTCACCTCTCATTTGTATGAATGCTTTTGTCAGACACAGTTCCTGCTTTCTCAGCTCTTACAAATTTTTATGTTTTCTTCACTTTAAGTTCCCAATTAAAGAAGACTTATTATGTCTAAATCCTATTGAAGAATTTCATCCCGAAGGGTTATCAACAGAAGAAATAAGTACACGGGCAATCCTAGCACCGAGAATCAATGAAGTCAAATGAATTTACACGAAAATTGTCAATTGGTTAGATGGCAAATTCATTAAATGCGTATCAATCGACTACGCTGAAACAGTTGGTGATGATCGTGCAGAAGATGGAAAAAGGCTCAGAGCCGACCCTGATGTAATCCCACTCTCACCTTGACCCAGGCTGTCATTCCCACCACATACCTGTCCTCATACATAACCTGTACCACCTTCACATACTTTTCTGCTACTCCAGACTTCCTCACACAGCACCATAACTCCTCTCTTAGCCTTCTCAGAGACCTCATTTTTACTCACAAACATCTTATTTAACACATCATACACCTTTCCTGAAGCTGAGATCCTGCTGACATCTTCTTCCACCCTTCTATTAAAGCTGAGATGTGAAGTAGATAAACAGTTTCACTTGTCCTTGGACTTGTCCTGCAGGCATAATTTTTTTTATATATATATATACTTTGCTAATCCCCGAGGGGGAATTGTCTTTTCGCCTGACCTTTTTGATGTTGACATTCCTCCCACTTCACAATCTTGGTTTAGTCCACGCTCAGCTTCATATTTGTTCATTCAGTTTCTCTTTCTCAAGTATTTAGATGTTGTTGCAGGTCTTTTTCTGACTTTGCCAACAGAGCCACATCATCAGTGAATGATCTACTTTTTGGATTGTGAAACCAGTTCTTCGCGAGTAGTTATGGTTTCATCTTTTGCTGACATGCCTTCATGATGCCACCTGTTAATATTATGAACAGCAGTGGACGTATTTAACGTGTGGCCCAATCAGGCGCCGATTGTTGTATTGGTTCGGATGATCTTGCATTACTGGTGTCTTGCTAGTGGTTATAGTTCTCCACAATGATCTGGTTTGCACCAATGTGCTTGTCTTTCTTTTTGTCTTCTTACCGTTCTTGTGTGATTCTTGGAGTTATCTAGCCAATCCATTGTTTTTCTGTATAGCTTCGTACGGGGTAAAAACTTTCAGAGAGTTCCACCTAAAGCTTAAAATGTGAGCAAAGGCATTCAGTCTGTAAGAACTGGAAGTCCTTTAAGAAGTGAGAGGTTAACAAGAGGAACATTTAGAATTAACCTTTAGGGAATTGAAAAAAGTCAAACCCTATATATTAGAATAAATAGCAAAAGAGCAAAGCCTGACATGCATGCACCCTGACCTTGTGACCGAAGACAGGAAGGAAGTGGGGCTCGGCCTCAGATCTAGGTAAGCCGTGTTTTGCTTCAGACTCAGTGACAAGGCGCCAGCAGAAGAGGATGTGGTGCCAGGTGAGGAGATCTGCAATAAACAGATGGGGGAGGCGGTTTGGGCATGCGACACGTTCAGGTCTCAGGCTGTCCTTCTGCTTCAAGAGGTTACACTGCCTATAAAAAGTATTCACACCCAATTTATTGTTGTTCAACATTGAACTACAGTGGATTTGGTTGACACTCATCAACAAAAAACAATCTTTATTGTCAAAGTGAAAACAGATCTCTACAAAGTGGCCTAAATTATTTCCAGATATAAAACACAAAATGATTGATCGCATACAGTAAATTAAAGCTAAATCATCACTGGCACAGCCAACTGGCTTTTAGAGTCGCACAATGAGTCCATTGGAGATTATCTGTCTGGGGTTTCGGTTCATTGCAGTCTAAATGCTCATTATCTGGAAGGGGCAACCTGTGGCGAGTCAGAATGGTGACCTGACCTACACAATGGCGACAAAAGGCCACGCCAAGCAACTCCATGAAAAGGGAATTGAAAAGTAAAAGTAAGGGAGGTGCTCAATAGATAGTGTGCCATAGTGGCTAAGAGTTTAGACACCAAGCCCTGGTGGTTGTGGGGTTCAAATCCCACTACTGACACCTGAGCAAGGTGCTTCACCTGCCTGGGCTCCAATTAGAAAAACAAGAGAAATATAATCAATTGCATCTCTCTGTTTTTCCAGGAGGATTTTTATTTTATATTTATTGATTATAATTAGTAGCAGGTAACATTCCATACAATCAAGTCAAACTTAACAGAGCAAAACATAGCAAAGTTGAACCCTCACACAAGAGAAAGGGAGGGGAGCCAGCAACCAAAGCTACTCTCTAAAAGGAACAAGAAATGAAGAGTATCCTTTTCCCCGAAGTGGAAGCTAATTTTAAAATCTTATTGATTAGAACCTACCATATTTTTAAAAAGTTTTGAACAGATCCTCTAAGTGATTATTTTCTAATTTCAAGTAACCAATTGTATCTCAAATGTTGAAAGTCCCCAAGTGTGTCGTCACACGCATAACAGATAGTACTTTATCTGTCCCAGAAGGGAAATTTAGCTCAATCAATATTATAACAAGATTATATCCATGTCACTGAATATCCCTTGGAATCCAGTTAAATCGATCGTTAAAAATATGGAAAGAGTACGGCACAACTGTGAATCTGCCTACAAAATCTGAATGATTGTGCAAGAAGGAGATGAGTGAGGAAGACCACCAAGAGACATCTGACAGCTCTGAAGGAGTGACAAGCTATACTGATTGGAGAGACTGTGCAGACAACTGTTGCTTCACCAGTCCCTTCATGGGAGGGTCTCTGGTATGAAAAGCACACATTAAACCTTGTCCCGAGTTTGCCAGCAGCCAGATGGGTGACTCCGAAGTTAGTTTGAAGAACATTATATTGTCTGATGAGACCTTCATTGGAGCATTTTGGCCAATGCAACACTTGAACACAGCGTAATACCAAATACACACCATCCCCTCCATGAAGTATGGAGGTGGCAACATCAGCAGGGCTGGGAATGCTTGTGAGGATGGAGGAAAAAACGGAATAAGGGAAATCCTGGAAGAAAGCCTGACGCAGTCTGCAAGAAACCCGCACCTTGGGAGAAGATTTGTTTTCTGCCAAGACCACAACCCCAAGCATGAAGACAAAGCTACAGAGGAATGGGTTGAAAAACAGCATTAATGTCCTGGAGGGGCTGAGTCAGAGTCCAGATCTCAATCCCACTGAGGACTTGTGGGTGGACTTGACAAAAGCTGTTCTCTCACAATCGCCTTGTAAGCTGACAGAGCTTGAGCAGCTTTGTAAAGAAGAATGTGGAGAAAGTGCAGAGTCCAGATGAGCAAAGCTGACAGAGACCTGAGCACACAGACTCAAGGCTGTCATGGGTGCCAAAGGCGCATTTACTAAATACTGACATGATCGGTGATTGATTATTTTGTGCTTTATCTTAATTAATTTCTGCTTGTTAATGTGAAAAAGTGAAATGAAATCCACTGAGATTCAATGTAGTATAATAATAAAAAGTGAAAACGTCCAAGGGGCCAAAACTTTTAGAGGCTAAGTTACAAAAAAAAACTCCAACTGCTTGTGTATGAAGTGGAAAAATGGCCAACAGCAGCAGCGGCCTCTTCACATGTGTGTGTTTACGGGTCAGCTTCTGAGACGTGCACACTTGCTGTATGTGTGTGGGTGTGTGTTTGTGTGTGCACACGATGGCATAAGGATAGTTTCACATACTGTATTTACTCTGTGCTCAGCAGCATAATGGCAGGTGTGTATAGTGAACATGTTATTGCATGTACGTTGTGAATGGAAGCGTTTCTTTGTGCCTAGGGTGTGGATCTCTGATCTTGATTTGGTATGGATTTATAGGGTCAGTACTACCACACGTAAAGAGAACAGTGCCAGTCAGCATGCACCACATTTGCTGCTCTCCATTGCCATCATTATGTACCATAGTGAGAAAAATGCTATATAAATGTAAAGAATTATTATTATGAAGTAGGGGGCTTTGCCCCCTGCTTGCTTCGCTCGCCAACCCCCCTGGCCTGCAGGATGCGCCAGCCAATTCACACCTCTGCTGCTTGTGTTGTAAAGATGGGGGCTGAACACACACCTAGAAGATGCGGTCACTCCTCCGAACCCCCCTCTTAAATGGTGATACAATGGGAAACCAATACAGTTTGTTTTTTACCTCGTCTTTGCTTGATCTGCTGCTGGCTTGCTGCTGCTGCCATGCCACATGATCTGTATCGTGTGCGGCGCTTCAAACATTTAAAAGCCTGTTGTCTCTCTTCTCCCCCAGACATCCTCTGCATACTTCTGTCATATCACCTATGTCCATATATTCGATCTCTTTTTCGCTTTTACTTTTTCATCAATATCGCATTGAATTTAGATTCCGTATTTAGAATTGCAACGTGACAACGCAACATATAACTGCCCGTGCGTGAATATCGTTTGTTTCTTTCTTGAAGAAAGAAAATTAAACGTGTGTGTTGTGTCCTGTGTCTGTCTCTGATCCAGGCATCTTCCACAAGGCCTTAATCATTGCGCTGATATTTCAAAATGAACTTAATAAGTACATGACATGGAAGCATTGAATTGCCAGATAGCAGTGGGTGGAAAAGACCCCCGTCAGAGGTGCTTCTAAGCCCCCTGTGGCGGAAAGTGCTCCATAGTGGCCTTATTTTGGGTATGGAACGAGTGCTGTGCTTATTACTGGTGCGTGCTTAGTTTTATTATGAAGCTTTCACTCAGATTCACATTTCTGGTCTTCTGTGGGAGCTCATCACCTCAATGTCAGATTTGGTCATGTTCTGGGACTAGAATGGCCAGCATACAAATCTCTGAGTATGAGTGTTTGGAGGAGCTTGCGACAGTGTCTGCATGCAAGTTCCTTACTCGGTGTATTCCCGGCAGTGCTCTGACGACATGTGTGTGATGTAATATGCCACACATCAGAGTCATGTCTAGCCCCTTCTCAATGGACCTGCTTACCTAAGTGTCGCTGGTCGCAGTTTTCTTCAATCCCGACAACTTGCTAGGATGTCCAAGTGCTATGCTGTTGAAAATTTTCTAGCTGAAGTAAACGTGCCGCCGAACCGCCAGACAGCCGGCGCACACGTCAGTGTGGGCCCGGGTGTCAATGAGATGTGCTGCAAAGGTCAGAGAGCGTTCATGTTCTAGGTGATAATGTGCTCATCGTCTTCAAGCAGAGTGTGACAGGCGCTTGCATATTTGGCACGGTGTAAGGAATGGGCACCTTCTCCTAGGCCACCTGCCAAGCAGGAGAGACTCCGGCTGCTGCTCATCGCAGTACACAGTGTACCCCATGCTTCAGCAGAACGAGGGAGCAAATGACATGTTCTTACATGGTGTCTTTTCTTTGCCCTTTTGGACTGGCGTCTCGTGGGCTTTATCACCTGTGCGCTTTGTTTTTCTGTACACCTGTGCTGCATTGTGTGCTGGATTAGCGTTCACTGGTATAAATAAAGAGAAGACACATGAACGGATTATGTGCACAATGCAGGAGTGCTGCACATTTTATGAGATATCAGGTGAGGCTGGCAATGTGGCCAACTAGGTACTACAAGACTGCAGATTCATATCCCTCTCTGTTTGTGACCTCATCCAGGTCACTTTAATCTACTCCAAAAAGAACCAAATCTTCTTGAAAAACATTACCCCAAAAGCTACTATAGAAAATAAAATGGGCCTAAAGATCAGAAAGCCTTCTGAGCAAACCAGTCAAAATATACAGTACGATAACAGAGGTAACAACCTGCTTGGCTTGCCACCTGGTTTATCAGAAAGCAAGTGGCAATGTGAATGTGTTTACGGTGTCCGATGATTGCCAGTTGTGTCAACACCATGCGCACAGGATGCTGGCTTCCCATTGGGATTAGTTAAAGCTGAGAGGATGGAAATGAAAAACTTCCTCCGTAACGGCTCTTGTCTGCTTACTTCTGAGAATCCCTGCTGCTCGGCTCGGCTTACTTCCTGACGCACTGTTTGCTCATCTAATTATAAGTTGCAGTAGCGCCCAGACTCTTCACCAGGCTTCCGTTTCGGCTCTCTTTTTGGTTTCCTTATTATCAGGTTTCCTCTGCCCACTGGCTCATCAGTGGAGTGTCAGTGAGAGGCTGTAGTCGTACTGTGCTTGTGTTTTGTGATCTTTGCACAGCCACAGCCGGGGAGGAGTGAGAGGGCAAAAATGAATATCTGGTTGCTGTGTGAATCTCGTCATCTCAGGAAATGCGAGTATGTTGACCAAAATTCTGAAACCAACTTCCATATTTCCATGTGAGTGCTCAGACCCATAGCCACAGTTACGCAATTGCAATTGGTCAGTACACATAAGACATTGTAATTACGTGTACAATACGTGAATAGACTTGCAAATCCATGCAGAAAAAAACTCTAAAACACAACAATCCCTAACGTATACTAGTAGAAAGTTATACGATTGTACCAACCTACCCTGAACAGACATGCCAAAAACCAGACAGATGGACCTCAAACTAGCAAAAGAAACCAACAGAACATAAACCCCTGGCTACCCAGACAAGAATTACCAAAGGGATCCTGTCTACCTGGTAGGGTGGTTGACTCATGAAGCCAACATCCAAAATACAGAACACAAGAAATTCACAAAAGAGCTTCTCCCAAATCGCCAACACTAACACTCCACACTCCAGAGCCAAAGTTCTCTGATCAAGGAATGACTTTTAAGCTCTGTCTCATTCTCACAATTTGAGAAATTACCAGAATAGCTTCTAAGGTTAGGAACCCATGGCCTGTCCTGCAGAGCTTCTTCTACTGGTCTTATTTCTTCATGCATCCTTAAGCCTCAACACAGAGCCATACTAAACGGCATTTTTAAATGAAAACAATTTCCATTCATGTTGGCATTTAGCACCTTGTTTCCGAAAATTGTGCATCATTCGAATTGTTCAAAACACAATTTAGATGCATAAAGTTAAGCAACACAACCAGCGTCATGGAAAGCAACTCATCTCTGTCCAATATGATGGAAAATGATGTTGTAAAGGGTGACCAATCAAGGAGTGAGATGTTGTGATTACAAGGATCCAATCACATCTACGTAATTAGCATGAACAAATCAGAGCACAATTAGAGTCTGCGTTTTCTGGGATTATAAATGACGGAGTAGTGTGAATGAAATGTATTAAATTTAATATCCGGTAGAGTGTCAGGATGAAGACAGGCCTCGATTAGCTACTGACCCACATTATACTCCGCAATGTTGACCAGCTGATTAAGATGAATCATTCTGAGCTGTTTAGTCCTCACATAGAGACATGACATATTACCATTACTGATGGTTTTCCTAACCCAATACGGACCATGCTAAATCGGTCAACATCTTCCCTTTTCCTCTGACTAACATCTAGCAAATCCAATCTCCCGTAACAGCCCAAAGCCAGCACGTGAACCGGTATAAGTATTTCGACAGACTTAAAACATGCCTTATACACATACTTACACTTATTGACGTGTGTATGTGGTCCCTGCCTGCTGCAGCTGAGCAATACTCTACATCGTGTCAATAAAAGAAATCAGACGGTCCCGCTGCTGTTCAATTGTCCTTTATTCAGAGGGGGCCAAATGGGTGATGAATAAGATAATAAAAAAACAATTACAACCTACCAGCATCCCATTAGTTTGTAGCTATCTGCTAAACTTGATGCGGACTGACTGAGACATCAATCAAACCGCATTACAACATACATTCGTATCACAATATTATACAAAAACAAGTAACTAAACATTATCATATATTAAACATAACAAAAAGAAATAGCAGAATAAGAAGAATATATATTTTTTCACAAAAAAGCCCACCTGAATAGGATGCCAAAAATAAAAAATTACAACGTGCCAGCCACCTATCAGTTTGCGCCTTCTGTCCGAAGCTAAACTTGACACGGACTGACTGATGTATACTGTAAATCAAACCACATTACAATATACATTAGTATCACCATACTCTATAAAAACATGTAACAAAACATTGTCATATATTAAGAAGAAGAACAAAGTATCCATTTTTACAATTCAGCCTACCGAAATAAGATGACAAAAACAAAAAAATACAACCAGGCAGTCTCCCATCAGTTTGCTCCCATTCTCCTCAGCCTGAGCTTGGTGCAGTGTGAGCAAAACATTAATCAAACCAAATTACGATATGCATTAATATCACAATAGGGTGGCACGGTGGCACAGTGGGTAGCACTGCTGCCTCGCAGTTAGGGGACCCGGGTTCGCTTCCTGTGTCCTCCCTGCGTGGAGTTTGCATGTTCTCCCCGTGTCTGCGTGGGTTTCCTCCCACAGTCCAAAGACATGCAGGTTAGGTGGATTGGTGATTCAAAATTGTCCCTAGTGTGTGTGTGTGTGTGTGGGTATGTGTGTGTGCGCGCCCTGTGGTGGGCTGGCGCCCTGCCCGGAGTTTGTTCCTGCCCTGTGCCCTGTGCTGGTTGGGATTGGCTCCAGCAGACCCCCGTGACCCTGTAGTTAGAATATAGCGGGTTGGATAATGGGTGGATGGATGGATTAACATCACAATATTATATGAGAACACATTTTACAAATTGTTATATATTAAACTCACAATTTACAATTTATTTTTGTATAGCCCAAAATCACACAAGAAGTGCCACAATGGGTTTTAACAGGCCCTACCTCTTGATAGCCCCCCAGCCTTGACTGAAAAATGGAAGAAACCTTGGGAAAGGCAGTTCAAAGAGAGACCCACATGCAGTGGGTGTGAAAGAGAACAGGGTCTATACAATACAATACACAGAAGAAAACACAATTAATCCTCAATACAACATAACAGTACAATAGAAATATTAGAAATATTAGTACAGAGCAGAATACAACAGTAGATGATATGATATCACATAATATGATTTGGATTTGTTCAGAGTCCAGGAGACCTCTGCCATCAAGCTGCCTCCCCCTATTGGCCATTCCACAGCTGAGTCAGTGCTGGGCCAGCCAATCCAATGGAAGGACCCCTCTACCTGACGATTCCTGCAATCCTCCATCAGAGATGACATAACCTTAGGCAGGCAAAACAACTTGGCAGGTGGGCAGTGGCACCAAGTGCCACATTTGAATACTGAGAAGAGGTAAGGGTTAGTAACAAATTATAACTATCATGTTATGTTTTTGTGCCAATGACTAAAAACAGTCTGTACAGTTTATCAGCAGCTCTAGTCAGGGTATGCTAAACAGAAGTAGTGAGTCTTCAGCCGGGATGTGAAAGCTGAGACCGAAGGGGCATCTCTTATAGTAGCAGGCAGACCATTCCACAGTTTAGGGGCCCTGTAACTAAGAGCTCGACCTCCCACTGTTATTTTATTAATCCTTGGAATCATAAGCAGTCTGGCATCTTAAGATATTAAAATGCATTCTGGTTTGTAAGTCATGATAAGTTTGGATTAACTGGAGGCTGTATAAAGAACAGTTTGAACATCCAGTGAACACAGCATTGCAGTAGTCAGTCCTACTAGAAATAAATGCATGAATTAATTTCTCAGAACCCTGTTTATTTAGAAAGCACCTTAAGAGGGTTACCATCCAGGTTTCTACCAGGCATGTAATACCACCGTGGGCCACTAAATGTGTCATCTTCCTTTGCCTCCACCATGCTGAGGAACAAACCAGTGAAGGCACTTGACTGCGCCCCTTCCAGTCTCAGCCCAGCTGCCCAGAAGGAGGCATCACTTGTCGACTAGAGAGAAGAAGAGACGGAACCAAGCCTTTAAAGGATCCTTGATAGGCAGCAATTTGTTTGTTAGAATGCCAGAGGGTGACATTTTTGATTGTCTTTGTGCAGTCGTGTGCTGTTTCATTTACAGTTTGCAAGTAAATGGAGAAAGCCGGGTTGGGGTCATAACATTTAACTTGGTTTTCAACCATTCATTGCTTGGGTTGATCACAAATAATGTATGTTTTAACATAAAAGTCTACCTGAATAGGATGGCAGAAAGAAAAAAGCAATTATAAACTGCCAATCTTCTGTTAGTTTGCACCCACCTATGCGTGCAGGATGCAGGAAACGCAAGGAAGGAGCAATTTTAATGGAAAGACTAAATATGGTAATCAAAAAAAGTATCAGTTTATTCATTCATTAAAATTACATACAAAATGTAACATTAGATTGATGGGGCACATTAACACAACTGTAAAATAATTCATCCAGAACTCTGTTTATATGTACATCTCCTCAAATAAACATGGTATGGACTGAGGAGAAGGCACGCAAAAGTCTCAAATAACCATACAACTGGGGCAAAGGTCAATGAAAGAAAAAAAAAAAGCAAAAAAAAATAGTTTTAAGTTATTTTATAACAATTTAAATTTAATTTAAAAAATTGGGATTGGGGTGAAATTAAACACATTAAATATATTTCCTGTTCCTGCACACATACAATATACAAGTAATTTTTTTTGCCACATACGCCCCTATTTGTTGTGACCACAATGGGGGTGTAGCAGCACCCCAAACCCAGACACAACCACAAAGACACAAGTCCCAGTTTATTCTGCACAAATACCTCAACAAGTCATTTTATATTGTTGCACAAACCACCTCTGAACTCTTCTTCCTTCTCTCTGTCTTTTTCTTCTCCTGTACTCCTCCGAGGTGAGCTTTGTCATCCTCCACTCCCAACTCCATCTCACCTGGGTGAGGCAGAGCAACTCCTTTTATCTAAGACCTTGTCAAGTACTTCTGGTGCCAGGTCACGGTCTGTTAGAAGCACTTGCGGAAAGTGCTATAAAGTAGGTATTACAAATCCCTGCACCACCCATGGAACCCAAGGCTCTGAAGCGTTTGTCGGTTGAGAGCAGTTCAATAGACAGCATGGCTGAGGCAGCTTGTGCTTGATGCTGTATACCGATAATTCTCTTTCCGATCAGCTGCTGTAGATCTGTGATTCCCCAATCAGATACAGTGATATAAATACTGCGAGTGGTGCAGTGAGAGTAATATGGAAAAAGATGATCCGCTGTGGCAACCCCTAACAGGAGCAGCTGAAAGAAGAAGAAGAAGGTGCAGTGAGAGTAACAACGCTAAAGCAGCTATGGTATTTGGAATAGTTTGACCATTCTGTAGACCATTATATTGTTACAGGTTAATTACAAACAGATGCCTTAAACTAATAAATAATATGCGGTTAATTTCAGTGTATTTATAAAGCCGCGTCAGGGATGTGGATCTAAAAAAGAAAGGGAAACCACACTGGAACAGTAGCACTGCTTTGACGCTGGGTGCCGCCAGTCTGCAAAACCGAGCGGAGAACTTGCGTACTCCAGGGTTTTAGCTAGCGTGAAAATGTGTGTGGCTTTACGCCAAGTTTAGGTTTTATACATCGCGATTTGAGCGTGGAAATGGGATGTTTTTTGTGCGTACGCACCGTTTATACATGAGGCCCCTGGTCATTTCTTTTCATTCTGATTGCCTTTCCTAGTGCTAGGAATATCACAGAGAAGCCTTTCTGAGTCCCTCTAGCTCCCACAGAAGCTCTGTGGCTACCTTATTTAGCACAGTCAGCCAGTGTTGCTGCCCACTTGCTTCCTGGGTTTTTACTTCCTCTTCTAAATGGCTGCCTGTCTTTGAAAAATCTTAACTTGGCACCCCCAGGTGGAGTGGTGGTGGCTCTGTGGCTAAGGATCTGCCCTGGTATCTGGAAGGTTGCCGGTTCAAATCTTGTTACTCCCTGAAGGGATCCTACCCTGTTGTGCCAAGGGTGCTGTACAATGTCTGACCCCCACAGGTCATGTGAAAAGACAATTTCCCCTTGGGGATTAACAGAGTGCATCCAAAAAAAAAATCAAGGTAATGGTGTCCTTTCCAGAATGTGAACTGTCTTGCCATAACTTTTATCTGCATTTTCCTACTCACACAGTACCTGCTACTGTTATGTCTGTCCGAGGATTTCTTCTTTTCTCCTTACATTATCTGCCAGTCCTTCCTTCTTCTCTGCCCCAACAGGAGTAGGACTGGCACCGACCTTGACTGTTACTGGGTAGTCAGAACTCTTGATGTTGCCCTGTGGCTTGTGGATACGTTTTGGTAAGTTATGGACAACCAGGGAGGAAGCGCATCAGTTTTAAAATTGTATTTACAAAAAATGCATCAGTAGATGAATACTCCGGGTCATATGGTACATCATGTCCTTTAGTCCTTCAGCCACGCTGCTTTATTGTGTGCTAAGACGTCAAGTAGGCAGGACAAGAGATGAACACATAGATGGCACAAAAATGACAGTTGTGACATTCTGCAAGCTAGGGTGTAGCTCTGTTTCGCCTCAAGGGAGGAAGAAGGACTTCAGACCATATAATTCCAAAATATATGTTGGCCATTTAAAAGACAACAAAATTACATGCTTTCTATGCTCGTGTCATTCTGAAAAATGAGAAAACAGCGCAGCTACAGTATAAGCAGCCCACATTAGGTTTTATGGGACTTTGAAGCCTCCCAAAAGAAGGCCTGACCTCAGGATTTCTGAAACTGCCACTTTATTTTCTTATCAAAAGCGATGCAGCAGTTGGAGGGATTACTGCCGCTGCTTCATGGATGCAGTCCCCTGTGTTTGAACCCTGCCTCCAGTTACTGTCTGTGTGGAACATGCACATTCTCTCCATGTCTGTATAGATTTTCTTTGAATATTCTGGTTTTCCTCCCACATCCCCAAAGACACGCAGGCTTGGTTAACGGGTGACTCTAAAATGGCCCTGTCTGAAGGCACACTCACTGAACAAATTCTGAGCCTTACCTGTCCATGCAGATGCCTAAGGTACAATGGCGGCTCCACACACTTCCTGGTACTTTGAGACTGGATGAAGACGGTGTTGGCAGGCGATTCTTGTGATTAACAGACTTGTTTATGGGATTTAGGTCTTAGAGTTTTGGTTAGCATAATTAAATCCTTGATGACAGATGAGTTGAACTTTTGGCTTGAGTTTTGAACTATGTTTCATCTCCTGGTGCTCTTTAGTAAAACTTCTCACCGTCAGTACAGCCTTATGAATGTCTTATAATTATGATTGTTAATGAATTAATTGGAGAAACTAGAGAAATTAAACCCTTAATAAATTGTGTCATAGCAGACACAAGTTGGCTGGCACCACGGCCGAGGTGGATGGTTATACCTTTCCTGGTCAGGAGGCCATTATGAGGGAAGGACAGAGTAAGACTGCCTCCCAGGGCTATGTGTTCCCCCTGTTCACTGGGCGGCAGTATCCCGGGAATTGTAGTTTTGCTGGGTATCCCTTGTGGCTGGGTACAGGAATGACAGGTCAAGCAACAATGAAAAGTTGGACACCAACCATATTGGCCTGTATAGTACAATCAACCAAACAAAAGATCACACCTTTAGGCGGCAAAGGGAATGGCCACTTGGGCATAATAACAAAAACAACAAACTCTCTTAAAGCTGTCAAAAGTAGGGGTCCTTCCATGGAGCTCCATCCAGCGGGTTGCTTTTAATGAGAAATGATACCTACGTCCGGAAAGGCGGGCATCTTATAGTACACACACCGGAAGGGGCGGGGCTAAGTGCCCTCACTCAGTGCCACAGGAAGTGTTAGCAACAGTGCCCCCTGTCACCCCACATACCTCGATCGAACCCATGAGGAGATCCTCCGACGCACATGTGTGACACCCTGCTGGGGTTCTCGGGTGCCACTAGGGGGAGCCCCTGTTAGGGAGAGGTTCTGCTGTACCCAGAAATGTTTTCAAGTGGCAATGTTGTTGCACCAGAAGGTTGAAAAGCAGCTACTCTGTCTATCTGGGAATCAGCGTCGGGAGAAGGTGGACAAGGCTTGCTTGGAAGAGAGTGGAGGTGAAAAAGGAAAAAAAAGGGAATTGTGACTGATTTATCAGGTGATAATAACCTATAAAAGGTATTTTATTTAAAAAGAAAATCTTTCTTTGAACCTATGATTATGTGGTTTGGTTGTGTCTGGGCCTACAGGTCACAATTGCCTGTAACAGTTTGCCAATATAAGACCACTTTACACCTGTTTTAAATTCTCTGGTGCTTTGCTATTAATTTCCAATTAATTACAGAAATTACTTTACGTGCATTTTCAAGCCATATTAAGAAATGTCATATCTGAGATGACACAGAACTTATGAAAGCCATATCTTTTAAGAACTTCTCTGCCATGTAGGATGTGCCGCTTCGCATTCTGAGAAAAAAATGAGGATGTCCTCAATATGAAGTAATATGTAAGCTCCATGAAGATCACAAAGAACGTCATTTATAAAGGCGATGCATTTTTGAACCCATAAGGCATTGCTAAATATTCATAGTGCCCACTAAATGATGTCTTCCACTAATCCCCCTGTTGTAAGCACAACACCGGTCTTACTTTGTGAATATTGTTGACCTGTCTGAGCAAGAAGTGTGCTAAGGGGAAGGGATCATCCTTCTTTATTATTACTCTGTTTCATCAATTCATGGATGTAGTAAGATATCTGTCATACCTTCGAAAAAGAACCGAGCACCGAAAGGACTGCCAGACAGGCTGATGAATCTGTCTTCAAAGTTTTCCTGAGTATTTTTTCTCCTTAGCCCCAGATCTGGGAAGTGCATAGATTTTTCCTTGAGGTAAGGGGGCTCCAGGTAGCAAATCAGCAGCACAAATTAAATTCACAATGCCAGAGACTTTTGCTTACAGGAGACTTTTACAAAATTGTGATACTGTAATGGCAGAATCTCAATCAAAAGACATGGCAGGATGGATGATTCATTACAAGCAATGCTGGAAATGCTGGTCTCCTAAACCTCTGTATCATGGGAGATCCAGGTTGAACTAGGGTTGTATTAAACAAGAAAGGGATAAAATAAAATCAGACATGGGTTATTATGAAAAAAGGACATTTCTTATAAATGCAGACAAACAATTTGCATAATTAAATTGGATCTTAAACTTTTCAAACTCCCACTTCTAATAGACTGCTCCCCCAATAGACAACAAATGTGGCTCAGATGTCACAGGCACCTTCCTAATATCACAAAATTCCAAAATGCCAATGCTAATATAATGCTCTGCCAGTCCCATATTGCATATTTCCCTAAAATGTGTTATTAAAAAGGTTCATTTGTTGCAATAATGAATTCTTACCCCTAAAAAATATTTTTTTTTGTTTAATTTGTAGCTTAGGGCAAGTGGTGAGCTAATGATCAGAAGGCGACAATAAAACCAGCGAATTTCCTTTAAAGTCCAAGTGCACTTTAAAGATTTACATTTTATTTTTTCAGGGGATTTTGAGTTTGGTGACCCTTTTTATACCCTATAACTTCTCTGTTTGTGAACTCGGGAAAGCAATTGCACAATAAATGCAATAAATAATTCACATTCCTAAATTAATTTGATATGTTCCTCCTGCTCAGCCTGAATTAATTGAGTCTTTTCATAGAAATGCTTCATTTCAGGGTCAATGGTTAAATGGTCCAAGAGTAAGTTCCACTATAAATGTTAAGCCGCATAAACAAATAATTAAAGATGAGCAAGGCAACGGCAGAGAAAAAAAAATGGTTGAGAAAGAAAAGCTGAAGTTAAAAAGATAAAAGTATAACTAAATGAAAGCAAAACTGGAATATTAACAAAGCAGGTAGTCAATAAAACACACAGAAGTCTTTTGCTCTGAGTAATGTTTTAGAAATATGACTTCCTCACACTGCAACACTTGTTTTTAAGTTATGAATCCAGAATATTGGACACCAGGATTTGAATACCCTAGCCTTACAGACTTCTTGGTTTTTAATGTCATAATGTGCAACCCCATGGCATTGCGTGATGTCAACAGAAATACGACAGTGAATCCACAAAACGATGTCAATTACATGAATCAAAGTCATGTCCAAAAATATAAGCAAATTAATAGACACAATAGCAAAAATAATCAACACAATATTTATTCAAAAACAGACCAAACAAAGGAAAAATACAGAAAGTCTTCAAAATTATTAAATCCTGGATGTTGTCATTCTGGGGCGAAATCTTTAAAAGAGGCCTGAATACTTAAAGTAGGCCTCAGGGCCTAAACCACCAAAGAGCCTACGAAAATCACAAAAGGTGAAAAGTAACAGTTTAATATACCGGAACCAAAATAAATAGAACTAATAATTACTTAATGTTTTTTATTTACTAGACAAAAAAGTCAAAAAAACACTCAAGATTACAAAAACATGTCAAAGGAGGAGAATTCAAAAATGCAATACTCCAAAAAAAAAAAAAGGAAGCCAAACCTACATACTCAAAAACTAAATCCACAAAAACAAAGACTAAAAAATAAAAAAGGCAGAAGATCCAAACAAAACTGACAAATAGAAAACAAGACTTATAACGTTCCAACAGGGATGGGGAGCCAAAGAACATGAGCTAATGTGTTAGGAGCCTGCTTGGGGCCTACTAGGCCCTTAAATTGGGAAAGATAGATAGATAGATAGATAGAATAAACAGAAGCCAGTAAACTTAATAAAAACAATTACATAACTATACTATGTATATTTACATAAATAATTACATAAATATATTGTGTATAATTACATTAATATATACACAATACTATATAACAAACTCAACTTTATTAACAAAACCAGGTGCTTTTTTATTCAGATATTTTTTGTATACTTTGTGTTCTTTCTGAATTTATTTTGTTAACTCTTTCAAATTCGTATTGTTAACTCTTTATCAAATTAAATAAGGGGACGCCTTCCTTACCGTGGCCTTTTTTCTTGATTTCTGTCCCATTTTGGGGTTCAGTAAGATCTCCATATTCGCAGGAACTGCATTTGAGTATTCACGGATTTGAGTTAACAAGCTGACATCACTTACTAAGCCCTTAGAGAGAACTTCCAAATCAAACAAAGCCACACAAACAAGCCACAAATGGGAAAACAGAACACAAATCCAGAAAAAAGCACATTTTATAGGGTAGTGCTAATTGTAATCCAAATGAACGGGGTTGGTACAGCTGTGCCAGTGATATAGTAACAGGTATACAAAACAATCACAGCTTCCTTTTTTCAATCCAGTGCCTCATCTTCTTTCTCCCAGCAGCTCCAAAGTGAACAACTGCAGCTGCTTAGTGGCGCACTGATCCTGAGGCTGCTGGGAATTGAAGTCCTTTTCATGTAGCACTGCTACAAAGTGAATTTAAAATAAAAGAAAAGCCAACTTCTTTTGATGATGCTTCCGCACAATAAAAACACACGAACCTACAGCCTCGGCTAATCCTTCTTCATCTACAGGAACAGAAACTCCTGCAGCAAGCAATTAACCACATGTGCTACACCATTTTTTGTCTGTTCATTTAATTTTATAGGCGTATTGTTGCATATTCTATTTTTTTTTGTTTTGTAAATTATACCCAAGTATGTAAACTTAAAAAAAAATAGTTATTTTAAGTTTATCTATTGATTACGGATCTAAATCTCTTACATAATATTAAAGATATCTTTTATACCTTTTAAAAACTGTACACTAGTTTTATTTGCTTACGTTAAAAACATTTAAAATTGCATATTAAATGCCAGCTATAATATTCACCAATCTCAATATTCCCGGGTGGTATTGACATGTAAATCACACAAATACAGAAACCCTTACCATATAATAGTAACAGGTAGCAAAAGAAGTGTTTTTGTGATTCTGGCATCAGAAAATAGCAAAAAAAAAAAGGATGAGGCCTTCCAAAAGACCCACAAAAAACATGCCAGTATAGGTCTCACCCAGGTAAGCCTGACTTTAGGCAACTGGGAGACTTCAGAACAGACAGCCCAAAAGCAGAGAAGAACTTTTTGAAGTTCAAAAACCACAGGAGAAACTCAGGTTTCTCAAAATACGTCTCACAAGATGGAAAGAGACCAGTTTAGAAGAATCTCAAGAAAGGTGAATATTTGGAAAAGCTCCAAAGAATAAAAAACAAGTTGCCCAAAAGACAATCCTGAGGCAAACCAGTCCCAAAAACACAATTCCAGGCTGGGCCGGCTTTAGCATTTTTGCTTCCCTAGGCATACTTTCCACTGCATGACCTTATGAGTAGATGCACAAATGCATTTCAAGTAGACTAAAGAGGTATTTTTAATCAATTTCACAATTCTTGGTAACTTTTGCCAAATAAAACTAGCACTTTTCTACATTTATCAGGGAAATGAATGTGAAATCAGTGCAATAATCTGTAAAGAACTCGCTCAAGTGAACCACAGGGACTTGCTGTTCTAGCCTGAATATAAAGACTGGAGGCAGTCCCCTGATGATGAGGTAAGGGTGGCCCCGCCTCCTGTGGACCCACCCACAAAATACAAGGAACAAAGCAGAATAAAAATATATATACGAGGGTTGTCTGGGTTCCGCGCGGAATTTTATCGTTTGTCGAGTGTCAGCCTGTTGAAACCTGTTCTGCTGTGTAGAGGGATTATTCAAGTGGTTGCATGTTTTTGTTCAGATGTTTTGCTCCCTCTCTTCCTTCAAAATGAACACAAGAAGCAAACGAACTAAGAGTGCGCAGCCGGCGCTAGCGGCGAAGCTCCCAACTCCGTGCGTGCGTGACTTTCGAGTGATGATTTTTTACGACTTTTCTGATGGTTTAATCCGCTCGGTGGAACGCACCATGTTTGCCATCTTTTTCAACATCGATGGCATTGTTGCGTCAATTCCGCTGATGGAGAGGACAACTGTGACCTCTGAGTGGTACAACACTCAGTGCCTGCCTGACATTTTTTCTGCGATGACTAGAGGCCGGTCCAAGAACTTGTGAAGGCACTTTTTGCATCATGACAATGCGCCAGCCCACACGGCTAATGCGACGAAGCATTTCATTGAAGACAGTGGTGTCAACGTTTTGAACCCGCCACCCTACTCGCCTGATCTTGCACCATGCGACTTTTGGCTCTTCCCGAAGGTGACAGAACCCCTGCGAGGCCACAACTTCGAAACTCGAGAGGAACTGATTGCAGCTGTCAAAGAACAGCTGGAAAACCTCCCAAAGACAGCCTTTCGCGAGTGTTTTGCGCCGTGGGTCAGAAGAGCCCAAAAGTGCATTGATGTTGGCGGTGAATACTTGGAAAAAGTTTAAAAAGGATCGAAGTACATAAGAAAAATAGAAAAAAAAATCCTTGGCTACTTATTTCGAGTGATTCCGCGCGGAACCCAGACAACCCTCATATGGAAGCAAAATAATCAAAAAATAAACTACAAGACAAATAATAAAAATACTTAACCATATTTACATAAACAGAAGGGCATGTTACACTTGTATCTGAGACCATTACTAAACCAAAGTTCAAGTCAGAACTGTAAGCCAAGATGAAACTAACAGCCATAACGATGAACCCCAACCATTTACTTAAGTGGTAGTCTCTTGTGAGTCTTCCTTAAGTTTTTATAGAAAACAATGTTATGGTTGACATTGTATTGCTGGTTACTTGGCACGTGTATCATTACATAAATGCAAGACTGGGTGTTTTTACGCCCAATTGAGCTATTTTTAAAATTGTCGTGTGTGAAAAAAATATCTTGGGCGTGACTCGTTATTTCGGGCTATTTGTCTTGAAATTGTGAAAGATTTTGTAAAGATGATTGTCAGCCTCCACATTGCTTTAGCTTATGAAACCAGCTCTTCTTCTTTCCAGCCTAGAACAGGGAAATGTCACACATCTCCTTTCATTTAAAGTTTATAACCTGTTCATTTCATAGATAGTTACAGTTCATTGAACCAATGACCAGGCAGTCATTATCAATACAATTGGGCGTTTCAGTAGGTATCAATCAATTAGGGCTGATAAAACAGTTTGCCAATAAAAGAAGAGCTACAGGATTGCAGAGGTGGGACAACAGTAACTCCACTCATGTCGGGCAATGTTTGCTAAACATGGGAAAAATATAAAAAATATTTTTTAAATATATAACAATGTATTAGAAGACATGGGAAGATAACCTTGAACAAAAATAATTGATTGCTTCTGCATTTTGAAGCAATATGAAGGCTAAAGCCTGTAGTGTAGTCATTGTGTAATCTTTTCTAATCTGAATGCAACATTTATAACAAAACATTAAATGGTTTTATATTTCGTAGTATATTTTTATTAAAAGAGGTGCACTGGAGTAGGGGTAGGGGTGGGCTTGTAGGCAGAAGGGCCTACAAACCCAAAGAGCTGGCTCATCAGAATGATTCAAAGCCAGCCACAAGTATATATTCATTTCAAAAAACAGAAATAAATATTTTATGTGTTTTTAGGCTAAACAAAACAAAGAGACACAAGTGTCTTGTGTTATGTGATGTTATAAATTACTTGCGAAAAAATATTGCAGTCGAGCACAGAGAGCTCTCTCCAGGCAAGACTGAAAGATGGTGGTCTGCAGGTGCTTCACAGTCTGAACAGGTGAGATGAGAGAATGGAAGCAGGCTGGGCGGGGCGACATGTTTGAGTGGCAGCAGCACACATCCTCTAAATCAACAGGCCTTGAGAAAAAGGGCGGAGACTTCCTTAGAAAACAAATAAATCAGAGCCCCATGCAGGCATTGCAGTGCTATTGTATTTAATTGATCCTATGGCAGTGCAACAGAGAGGACTTCAATTCCCAGCATTCAGCAGGAATGTGCAAGAGCTCACGAGAGATTAATGTGCACTTTTGAAGAAGTTGGCGTTGTACTTTAGACTTCTGTGGGAAGTCGAAGAGAAGCTGCAGCGGTCTTTGACAGAGCGAGTTTTAATCCTATACGGCACAAAAAGCAGCTTTTGCATATTTTTTGTTTATTTGCATATAATGCAATTCAGATGCCATAAATCTGTGTATCTTAACTGATAACATTTTCCATATCTATTTTATTGTGTGCTCCATAGTACGAGAGTGAGATTTCAGCATTCAGCTGATAGGACTCCTTTGATTACTCCGAACACAGACCACACACTTGTTAATAAGGATGTGTCAAAGCCGAAATAACAACTTGAAATATTTGAACAAAAATAAAGGAAAAAACGCTGGAGCCGCAAACTGTTTCAATATTTTTATAATAATGCTACTGCCGTTTGTGCAATAGAATTAAAACAAATTGACCAGGCAAAAGACTGAATGGTTTCTACTTTCAGAGGAGTGGCAGATGTATTTAAAGCAAACAATCTTCTTCAGTGTGGGGTCCCAATGTCTGGTGTTGTAGGAAGGGGGCTTCAAATTTTACACTATGGCAGCGGAAAGATGAAAACAAAAGGTGTTGTTTTTAATCAAGATTACATCAATTGTAGATGGAGGTCAATGTCAGACTTGGCGACTAATACTGATGGTCTAATCACCGGAGCATGTCATTTTGCACAAGTAGAAACCACTGGACTTGTCAAATTTCATGATGGCGTGACGACTTTCTAGCCCATTTTCACACTTCCAATGAATGTCATGCCTGCCCATTTTTCTGACAGCCAGTAATGTGCTGTTTGATGGAGCTGGTGCTCCACTAAGGTTTTACAGTCCACTTGCAGTCTCTGCCCTTATTCTTTTCTTTTCCATTCTGTCATATGCAAACCTAAATATGCAAAACACGAAACAACAGACAGATGAGCCTCTCTTCTGTGTGCAGCATCCAAAACACCAGCGTTCCTTATTTCACGTTGCTGCATTGCACGCTTTGTACTTCCAGGTTGGGCGCTTATTGGTTGTCAGCTCTCATGCACACAGAGCCTATGTCTACAACTAAACACAAAATCAAATCTTGAGTATGCAACTATGTCAGACTGTGCAACTGGTGGTCAGGGGAATGCACTGTGTCTGTCTCCGACTTGCTAAAATGATGTAAATGAAGACGATAACTGAAAATCGATGGAAAAGTCGCATAATGTGACTCGGCCTTAATTGTGTTGCTTGGATTTAGTGGTGTCACACATTTTTATTAAGGAAAAAGATTTTCATTTGCATCTTCAAAGATAAAATGTTAAAGGTAATTTCCACACCGTAAAGTTAAAGACGCATGTTTTGATGACACACCCCATGAAGGCTATGCAGCTGAAACGTTGTGTCTCTTGCCTTCTTTCCTTTTCAGTGTGGAAATCACCTTTAACATTTTTTCTTTGCACATGCCTCACTAACTTTCTGTTAAGTTGAAACACACACATAACCTCAGACGTGCACAAAACTGGTCTCATAATGTTACTTCTTAGCCCCGCCTCCTCATGCAAATTTAACGCCAACTCAGTTTCATGGAAGTCTGCAGTCCGGATGGCAGTTTGCTTGCTTGAGGAGGACTAACCCACACTTGGCTAGATTTTGCAGGAATACATGGGATATTAACTGTAATTGGGTGGTCACCCTGTTGACATACAGTACTGTGCAAAGGTTTTAGGCAGGTGTGAAAAAATGCTGTAAACAAAGAATGCTTTCAGAAATATAAATAATGATTGTTTATTGTTATCAATTTACAAAATGCAAAGTGAGCGAACAAAAGAAAAATCTAAATCAAATCAATATTTGGTGTTACTACCTTTTGCCTTCAAACCAGCATCAATTCTTATAGGTACATTTGCACAAAGTCAGGGATTTTGTAGGATTCTAGTCAGGTGTCTGATCAACCAATTCTACCAAACAGGAGCTAATGATCATCAATGTCACACGTAGGTTGAAACACAGTCATTAACTAAAACAGAAACAGCTGTGTAGGAGGCTTCAAACTGGGTGAGGAACAGACAAACTCTGCTACCAAGGTGAGGTTGTGGAAGACAGTTTCATGTCATGGCAAGATTGAGCACAGCAACAAGACACAAGGTAGTTCTACTGCATCAGCAAGGTCTCTCCCAGACAAAGATTTCAAAGCAGACTGGGGTTTCAAGATGTGCTGTTCAAGCTCTTTTGAAGAAGCACAAAGAAACGGGCAACGTTGAGGATCGTAGATGCAGTGGTCAGCCAAGGAAACTTAGTGCAGCAGATGAAAGACACATCAAGCTTATTACCCTTTGAAATCGGAAGATGTCCAGCAGTGCCATCAGCTCAGAACTGGCAGAAACCAGTGGGACCCAGGTATACCCATCTACTGTCCGGAGAAGTCTGGCCAGAAGTGGTCTTCATGGAAGAGTTGCAGCCAGAAAGCCATACCTCCAACGTGGAAACAAGGTCAAGTGACTCAAGTATGCACGAAAACATAGGAACTGGGGTGCAGAAAAATGGCAGCAGGTGATGAGTCAAAATTTGAAATATTTGGCTGTAGCAGAAGGCAGTTTGTTTGTCGAAGGGCTGGAGAGCAGTACAATAATGAGTGTCTGCAGGCAACAGTGGAGCATGGTGGAGGTTCCTTGAACGTTTGGGGCTGCATTTCTCCAAATGGAGTTGGAGATTTGGTCAGGATTAATGGTGTTCTCAATGCTGAGAAATACAGGCAGATACTTATCCATCATACAATACCATCAGGGAGGCGTATGATTGGCCCCAAATTTATTCTGCAGCAGGACAACGACCCCAAACATACAGCCAAAGTCATTAAGAACTATCTTCAGCGTAAAGAAGAACAAGAAGTCCTGGAAGTGATGGTATGGCCCCCACAGAGCCCTGATCTCAACATCATCAAGTGTGTCTGGGATTACATGAAGAGACAGAAGGATGTGAGGAAGCCTACATCCACAGAAGATCTGTGGTTAGTTCTCCAAGATGTTTGGAACAACCTACCAGCTGAGTTCCTTCAAAAACTGTGTGCAAATGTACCTAGAAGAATTGATGCTATTTTGAAGGCAAAGGGTGGTCACACCAAATATTGATTTGATTTCGATTTCTCTTTTGTTCATTCACTGCATTTTGTTGATTGATTGATTCCATTTTTGAAAGCATTCTTTGTTTGTAGCATTTTCTCACACCTGCCTAAAACTTTTGCACAGTACTGTACCTAGCAACTGTACAGCATCATAGCACACGCCAAGTGGAAGTGCCCAGAATGGCTCCATTACATGTAATAGCTCTGATGTCCCAGGTTTAGGATTTAACTCTGAAAAACAAGCTCTGTTAATAGCGATTTTATGGTATTGCCTTTCTGGTTTATAACCTCAGATTTTGTTATCTGACTCTTTTTTCAACTCTGTCTGCTCTTTAATTTTTGTCTCATCTCCCGATCTTGTTTTTGCATAAGATGATGACTGAAAATATTGAACCCATTTGTATTTATGCCATTATAAAAGAGACGTAAAAGTCCAAAAAGAAAAGAAACGTCCAACATCTTGCAAATGTAAAAGGACACAAATTAAATCCTGAAAGAAAAGCCAGCTCCATGTAAACCGGAGTAAAGGTCCTGCAGAAGGTGAAACAAGCTTCTTGAAATATCTGTTATTGAAAAAATACAACTAACTGAGAGTGGTGTGTCAAAAAAGTGCCAACAATGAAGTATATGCACTTAGGGGATTAGAATAAACAAACACCACTGGGAAATTCCAAATACCAACTCGTCTGTCTACTCTCTGCTAGTTTCTCTTCTTTACAGAAATGGCTACAGGACAGAAACTTCCCTGAGTGGGTCTGTGACATCTGTTTTAAGGCTTCCTGTCCGTCATATAAAGCAAAGAAATCACATTGTCTGGGGCACAAGCATTTTATCACCTGGCAGAGCAGATGGCATCACAGGTTCACAAGCAGAGGAGTAGTGCGGACCCCGACACTGTTTATTTACTTTTATATACTGCACACCATTGTTCACCGTTGTATTGTCTCTTCTGATTCAGTTCAGTTTAGCTTTGTCCATAGTTAAATGAACAATGGAATGATTTTAATTTCCGGCTTTATTTTTACTGGCAGAACAAGAACAGATAAGAATGTCAATGCGCTAGCCACTTGTGGCAAATAAAAGTTTGAACTTGAACTTGAACCTACAGAAAAGCAAGACATTTGTCGTAATCGGTAAGGCGGAACAATCCAGAATCACAATATTCTTGCCTGCTTACACAACCCCAGCCCCCAGCTGCTAACTGTTTTTTTTAGACATGCAATCAACAAGTAGAAATACCTGGGATGACTGTCATCGGTTTGCATGGCACAGCGAGCAGCGAGTGTGCAGAGAATTAAATGTCAGCAAGTCAGGGAAGGTCTACACTGCATTCATTAACCTTTTTCAAGAAGCAGGGACACCTTATCATTTGATAAGACCCCGGAGATGCTACCTCTAATAAATCATTGGCCACTTTAGTGGCTGTCGACAGACAGCCCTGCTCTGTAGGCAGTAAGCAGAGGGAGGCCTCTATGTAAGTAAACAACAGGTGTCACCCTCCTAGCATGTGCCCTCAACTGGCAGATGCTAATGTGCGTGGGAGGCGGGCAGCGTGGCCGACTGAAAAAAGGAGCTGGCCTGGAAATCTTGGGCGAGGAGGGGCTTTTCAAATGTCACAGCCTATTATCAGGAAGCAGAACAAAGTGTCTTCTTGTGAGGTGTGTTGTCACGTTCACTTATGCTACAGAGCATGGGCATGAAAGGCGCCATACGGGAATAAGCCAACCAAGAGCTTTAAGCAAAAACAAAAAGGGGCTAATCCCAGAAATTTCATGGGCTAACATTAGTCCTGTTCACTTTCTGCATGCTTTATTATGTTGCTCATATCATTTTAAATGGATACTTTTGCCTTTTTTTAATTTTTTAAGCATTTTATTAATTTTATTAAAATCAAATAACATTCCGTACAAGCAAGTCAAGTTTAACAAAACTAGGTTAAAAAAAAAAGTCAGCCTCCAGCCATGAGAAAGAGAGCTAACATTTGGTGGTCACTGCCATTTTATGTGCCCACCCCTAACACTGTCCCGGCTTTACAGTTGAATCATCCTCACCTGCATCTGCACACTTTATTGTGTCATAGATTTCATTTTGAATGGATACATTTGCCATTTTTGCCCATCTATCTGCACTCCATCTTCTTATATAATACGCCACCGTGGCTGTCCATTAGTCTGTCCAGGATTTTAAATCACCTGTAGCTCGCATACCGTTTGACCAATTGACCTGAAATTTGGTACACATACAGTGCATCCAGAAAGTATTCACAGCACATCACTTTTTCCACCTTTTGTTATGTTACAGCCTTATTCCAAAATGGATTAAATTCATTTTTGTTCCTCAGAATTCTGCACACAGAAGTTTACTTTTTGCAAATTTATTAAAAATAAAAAAACTGAGATATCCCATGTACATAAGTATTCACAGCCTTTGCTCAATACTTTGTCGATGCACCTTTGGCAGTAATTACAGCCTCAAGTCTTTTTGAATATGATGCCAGAAGCTTGGCACACCTATCCTTGCCCAGTTTCGCCCATTCCTCTTTGCAGCACCTCTCAAGCTCCATCAGGTTGGATGGGAAGCGTCGGTGCACAGCCATTTTAAGATCTCTCCAGAGATGTTCAATCAGATTCAAGTCTGGGCTCTGGCTGGGCCACTCAAGGACATTCACAGAGTTGTCCTGAAGCCACTCCTTTGATATCTTGGCTGTGTGCTTAGGGTTGTTGTCCTGCTGAAAGATGAACCGTCGCCCCAGTCTGAGGTCAAGAGCGCTCTGGAGCAGGTTTTCATCCAGGATGTCTCTGTACATTGCTGCAGTCATCTTTCCCTTTATCCTGACTAGTCTCCCAGTTCCTGCCACTGAAAAACATCCCCACAGCATGATGCTGCCACCACCATGCTTCACTGTAGGGATGGTATTGGTCTGGTGATGAGCGGTGTCTGGTTTCCTCCAAACGTGATGCCTGGCATTCACACTAAAGAGTTCAATCTTTGTCTCATCAGACCAGAGAATTTTCTTTCTCATGGTCTGAGAGTCCTTCAGGTGCCTTTTGTCAAACTCCAGGTGGGCTGCCATGTACCTTTTACTAAGGAGTGGCTTCCGTCTGGCCACTCTACCATTCAGGCCTGATTGGTGGATTGCTGCAGAGATGGTTGTCCTTCTGGAAGGTTCTCCTCTCTCCACAGAGGACCTCTGGAGCTCTGACAGAGTGACCATTGGATACTTGGTCACCTCCCTGACTAAGGCCCTTCTCCCCCGATCGCTCAGTTTAGATGGCTGGCCAGCTCTAGGAAGAGTCCTGGTGGTTTAGAACTTCTTCCACTTACGAATGATGGAGGCCACTGTGCTCATTGGGACCATCAAAGCAGCAGACATTTTTCTGTAACCTTCCCCAGATTTGTGCCTCAAGACAATCCTGTCTCGGAGGTCTACAGACAATTCCTTTGACTTCATGCTTGGTTTGTGCTCAGACATGAACTGTCAACTGTGGGACCTTATATAGACAGGTGTGTGCCTTTCCAAATCCTGTCCAATCAATCGAATTTATCACAGGTGGACTCCAATTAAGCTGCAGAAACATCTCAAGGATGATCAGGGGAAACAGGATGCACCTGAACTCAATTTTGAGCTTCATGGCAAAGGCTGTGAATACTTATGTACATGTGCTTATGTACTTATGTACAAATTTATTTATTTTTAATAAATTTGCAAAAATCTCAAGTAAACTTTTTTCACGTTGTCATTATGGGGTGTTGTGTGTAGAATTCTGAGGAAAAAAATGAATTTAATCCATTTTGGAATAAGGCTGTAGCATAACAAAATGTGGAAAAAGTGATGCGCTATGAATGCTTTCCGGATGCACCGTATTCTACGTGACGTCTACTATCTGCTTTCAGGGTGATGATTGACCTCCAAGGTTATTCCTCTTTTTATTTTAATTTTATTTTATTGTAGAATCACCTCTCGGCAGTGGACAACAGGGCGGCTATGTGGCACATGCGTACGGGCGCCGTTCTCATTGCTACCAACTTCAACGTCACTTCCCCTACCTCTTCATATCTTAAATCATTCTTGAGGCAGATTGAAGAATTAAGTGCCAGCGTAACTGAAAAATTAAGGAAAACGTATAAAGTAATTGCAACACACCACTGACTTAATCAGTTTTAACGCGAAAAGATGCAGATGAAAGAAGAGAAGTAGCGGGCCGCTAGAGTGGAGAAAAGGAGAGCTGCTCAGGAAGCAGCAAGCGCATCAACCTCTGAGCAAACAAATACTAAACGTACAGAGAAAGAACAGTATGAAAACTAGGAATGCTCAAGTCAAGTGTATTCACTGCATGTTATTGTGCAGTGCGTCGTTACTGGTAGCCCATAATGACAAAGTGAAAACATGTTTTCAGAAAAGTTTGCAAACTTATTAATAATCTAAACTGAAATCTCTCATTCTTATAAGTATACACACCCTTAATTCAGTACTTTGTTGAAGCTCCTTTGGCTGCAATTACAGCTTTTTGTCTCCTTGGTTAAGTCTTTACAAGCTTTGCTCACTTGGATTTGGGCAGTTTATCCCATTCTTCCTGGCAGATCCTCTCCAGCTCCATTAGATTGGGTGGGAAGCGTCTGTGAATGGCTGTCTGTCAGGTCTCTTCACAAATGTTCTGTGCAGATTAAGTCTGGGCCACTCAAGGACAGACAGAGACTTGGCCCAAAGCCACTGCAGTGTTGTCTTGGCTGAATGCTTTGGATTAGTCTCTCTCAAAAGTCTCTCCGGTCTGAGGTTACTTGCACTGTGGAGCAGGTTTTCTTCAGATATCCCCCTGTATTTCGCTGCATTATTTTTCCTCTCAATTCTGACCTGTCTTCCCTGTCCCCCAAAGCATGACGCTGCCACCACCAGGTTCCACCGTAGTAATGTATTGGGCAGCTGATGAGTAGTGCCTGGTCTTCACCAGACATAGTGGTTTGAGTTCTGCCCAAAACATTCAACTTTCTGTGTCATCAGACCAATGCAGGGCCAGCACCAGCATTAAGGTGAGCATTCACCTTGCGGGCAGAACATAAGAGGGGAAAAATCCAACCACATGGGTTATTTACAGAACAGCTGGTTGGTGCAATAATAAGCTTGACCCAGGGTGCAACAAAACCTAGCACTGGCACTGCCCCCCATTCCATCAGAGCTCTTTAAATGCTGTTTAGGAAATTCCAAGTTGGCCTCTCACATGTCTTTTACTCAAGAGTGGCTTCCATTCAGCCACTGAACCATAAACGCTTGATTGATGGAGTCCTTCTGACAGGTTCTCCCATCTCCGCTTGGCCAGTCTCCTTAGTCAAAGCACTTCTTGCCGGTTACTCAATTTGGCCAGATGGTTAGAACTAGAAAGAGTCCTGGGGACTCATGTATAAATGGTGCGTATGCACAAAAATGTTGCGTACAACTGTTTCCATGCTCAAATCGCAATGTATAAACCAACAAATAGTACGTTTTTCCTTGCCTCCACTTGGTATTCGCTGAAATTCTTCTATTTGCCCCTGTGCTTTTGCCATTGCCTTTTCACAGAACGCTGAGCTTAAGGGCTATTTATATTGATTTGCATATTCAAAGAGGCGTAATTCTGGGAGGAGTTACGGAGTGGCAGCAGGCGTGTGCACGTGCGTTACTTTTCACACTGACTGGGATTTATGGAGTGGAAGAACGTGGAAGTTGGCGAACGCACAGATTGATGCACCTGGATTTTTTTGTGCGTATGAACATTTCCGTTTTTATCCATACGCCATGTTTTAGTGTGAATTCTATGTGTGCCGTTATGCATGAGGCCCCTGGTGGTTCCAAACTTCTTCCATTTCAAAATTTTTTGAGGCCAATGTGTTCCTGGAAACACTGAAAGCTTTAAAATTGGTGTTATCCCCTTGTCCTGATCATTGCCTCTGAACAATTTGATGATGGAGGTCTACAGAGAGTTCCTTGGACTTGGAGAATTGTTTGTTGTACTGACGTGCAGTGTTAGTTGTGGGACCTTCTATACACAGGTACATGTGTGCCTTTTTGAATGCTGTCCACTCTGTTCAGTTTGGCACAGGAGCCCTCAGGTCAAGTTCTAGACACATCCCAAGGTGAATTAAAGCAAACGGCAATAGTTCTGACCAGTTATATGAATGAGAGATTTCAGTTTTTTGATTGTTCATTGTTGTGCTAAAAGGTGAACCTTCTCCTCTGTCTGAGGTCAAGTGCACTTTTCCTCAAGGAGCTCTCTGTATTTGGCTGCATTCACCCTTCCCTCAGTTCTGACCAGTTTGCGTGGTGTTGCCTCTGAAAAGAGCCCACACAGCCTGATGCTGCTATCACCACCAAACCTCACCACAGGGATGGTATTAAGCATCTGATAAGCAGTTCCCGGTCTTCACAAGACATGGTGCTTGGAGTTCTGCCCAAAGAGTTACATTTTTGTCCTGTCAGACCAGAGAATCTTTTGTCTCATGCTGTCAAAGTCCTATAAAAGCCATTTGTCAAACTCCAAGAAGAGTGTCCTTCCAACAGGTTCTCCCATCTCAGCAGTGGACGTCTGAAGCTCTAGAGTGACCATCGGGTTCTTTGTTACCTTCCTCACTAAAGCCTTTCTTGTACAGTTTCTCAGTTTGGCCAAACAGCCAACGCTATGAAGAGTCCTGGTGGTTCCAACTTTTAACGCCCTTTATCCTAATCTATGTCCAGTTTGATTCTGGAGGTCTACAGAGAGTTCCTTGAACTTCGTGGTTTGAATTTTTTCCTGACATGCAGAGTGAAGTGTGGGCCTTAAATACACAGGTACACTTGTGACTTTCTAAATGATGTCCAATCAAATTGCATTTGTCACAATCAGTTCTGGGCACATCTCAGGGAGAATTAAAGTTAACAGGAGGCACCTGACCACCATTTGGAGTGCCACAGCAACAAAGCTGAATAACTGAATCAATGAGAGATTTCAGTTTTTGATTTTTAATTAACTTAATTGATTTGATATTTAATGACGCTTCCCATTCAGTCTAACAGAGCTGGGGAGGATCTGCCAGGAACAATGGGATAAACTGCCCAAATCCAGGTGAGCAAAGCTTGTAGAGATTTACCCAAGAAGATTCAAAGCTGTAATTGCTGCCAAAGGGGCTGCTACAAAGTACTGAATTAATTGTCTGTACACTTATATAAATGAGAGATTTCAGTTTTTGATTTTTAATAAGTTTGCAAACCTTTCTGAAAACATGTCATGATGTTTTCAAGTGTAGACTGATGGGCAGAAATGGCAAATGTATCTTTTGAAAATGAAATCTACAACACAATCAAGTGTGCAGAAGGTGATGAATCAAATGTAAGGTTGTGCTGTTAATACACACATGACAGCTCCACACTGGGACAGTGTTTGGGGTGGGCACATAAAATGGCAGTGACCACCAAAGACTTTTTAGCTGGCTGACTGTGTATCACAATCCCAGAACTCAGTACGCCTTTGTCATTTGCTCGTACGCTTCTCAAATTTGGGTTGATTCAGCTTCGTAAGTATCTTTATTTTTTATTTATCTGCCTCGTCAAAGAGAAAGATACTACATTTGTTTATTACATATTTTTGTAACAATACGTCAAATTGAAAAATAACAGTGATAATGATTGTAGTTACTTGCATTAGTCGGGTACATGTATTTTAATAGCATTTAACAATATCCCGAATAAGCCCAAAATAAACTTGTGGTGGGCTGAAACCAGCAGATTGTAACTCAAATGCTCAACAAATGTGCTTTTTTGTTAGTTACTGGCATGGAAAAGTCTATGGCAAATTGTCGTTCCCATTTTTAAAAATTAAAGAAGAAAGTGTATGATGGGGAATTAAAATCTGTTGAAGTGTCGAGCTCAGGTTTTTGGTTGTAACACACTAAGCAGGTTAGGAGGTCATTGTCATTGTGGCAGCTTGCTGATAAATTACAGTGTGAGAGAAATACTGAATCCTTTTAATCTTTATAGATAATGGAGTCGTGACATTGCTTACTGGTTACATGTTTATTCACCCTTTGTGTAATGAGCTGTAGGGGACAAACGGGCTAACCATTATTTCCACACTGAAATGGGAAGAAGGTTAAAGGCCCAAATGTTTCGGCTCTATAGCCTTCGTCAGGTGTGCACCTGAAAAGGAAAACGCAGGTGACGTGTATAGGAGGGGGGACAAAGCCAAAAAAGGAGAAAAGGTCAGAGTAGGTGAGTAAAAGATGCCATTAGAAAAGATTAAAAAGTTATCTGCTCATTAAGACCTGTGGAAATATATGATCCCAGGCTGATGATGAGCTTAGCGTCTTCCGATTTACTTTGAAAAGTGTCTTTCAGGCTCTGTGAAAGAACAAAAACAGAGAGCTCAGTGTAGTTTTGATCAAGAGATGTGAAGTGTTCCACAATTGGCTTTGTGAGGTGAGGATTTTAACAGCTTGAACGTGATCCCTGAAAGGTCTGCTCTATCTTTTAGCTATGTAGATGGCTGGACACGTCCAACAAGTAATGCAGCAAATACAATTTTTATATATTTTGAATATATTAGAGAGATCACAAACATCAGTGACATATTTTTTCCAATGACACAGCAGCTCCTGTTACAGCTCAAAGTACCTGGTGAGAAATGCAGCTCTCCTCTGTGAAGTGAGCCAATTTGAGATGTTTGTGGAGGTTAGGTGGTCAACCCAAAGGAGATTTAGGGAAGATCAGGAGACAAAAAGGTTCCTGTGGAAGGATCAGTCTGTGAAATTAAGAAATTTTGTTTAATGATCTGTGGGATGGATAGATAGAGTGTTAACGGTGGGACGGGAAGACCACTGGGATGTGGGTTTCATTATTGTTGTTCAGTCTTAGAGTGGAAGTGTTGAGGTCTGCTCCTGGCTTGATTGAGAGTCGTGTCTACAATATGAGAAGAATATCCTCTATCAGTGAAGCAACTCTTCATTCTGAGTGCTTCATAACAGAAGTTAGAGGTGGCGGAGTTTAAGGAACTGTGAAAGAGGCTGTGCATTTTAACAATGCCAGAGACAGAAGGAGCCGTAGGGAAGCTAATTATTGGCTCATAATAGACAGAGGTTTTAAGTTCTTTAAAGCTGACATCTAAAAATGGTAGAATTGTAGTGGAAATGTCATCTGTAAACCTGAGAGATGGATGAAAACTAATAAAATCCTTAATAGATTCCTGTAGCTGGCTTCTAGAGCAAGAAGTGGACCAACACAGTCATCAATGTATCTGTTGTACGTGAGTCACAGTTAGGGAACTCATGGCCTCTTCCATTCATTTCTCTCTATTATAATTATAAAAATCCCACGATAAGATGAGACTTCTTGGAAGATTTTTTCAAGTCCCGCGAGTTGAACCTTTGGCCATGAGATGTTTTCAAGTCCCACCCTCCTCTCAACCATAGAAAACCACGCACACGGTACTCTCACCTCTAATTCGTGTGAATGCTTTTGACAGACACAGTTCTTGCTCTGACGAGATGAGACAAGACATTTCATCATGAAGGATTATCAACAAATAGTACACGAGCAATCCTAGCACTGAGAAGTGATGAAGTCAAATGAATTAATGGCAAAAATGTTACACTGCAAATTGGTTAAATGCGTATCAATAGACTATGCTGAAACAGTTGGTGGTGATGGTGCGGAAGATGAAAACGTCAACTTACAATATCACAAAGAATAACTACAACCATTAACACTGTCCGGTCTTCCTCTGCACAAATTACTGTAGAAAGAAGGTTGTATCCAAGATAGGTAATGTAGTACATCTTCAGGGGATAACATTAGACACCAAAGGAGATCTTGATATGCCATTCTTATTAAAACATTAACAGTTTCCTGTCAGAATAGCTTTTGAAAAGACAATGAACAAATCTCAGAGCCAAACATTCGAAAAAGTCATTTTATTTAATAGAGAGTAAGAAACGAAATTAAATCACATGCAGCTATACGTGGCATTGACACAATGAAAGTGCAAGCACAGAATCACAAATCAATATGATATTGATGAAAATTTAATTCAAAAAATTGTTTTTACTTAAGTTTTACAGTAAAAGTGTAAGTTTAAAAAGTTTTTGCGTGTTAATTTCAAAGCCAAATAAAATGAAATCATATTACGCAACGAATAACTCAAATGCAACATGAAACATAATTTACATTCAAATTATTACGTTTTAATATTTTTTAATATGGTTAATTACTCTCTGTAATGTACAATAGTTAGTAAATTGTACATCCGCATCCCCATACGCGAGCGGCAGGACCGCAAAGAGGCTAATGCAAGCACGGGGGTTGGCGAACGAAGCGAGCAGGGGGCAAAGCCTCCTAGTCTACATAAGTGAAATTTGCTTTCATCGCTTGTATTTTTTACTTTTTTAGTTATAAAAATCATTTAACTTGACTTGTATGACTTCAGGAGAACTGATTTGATGTTGTAGTGGTCTGCGTGAGCCAATAATAGGATGGTAGTTTCCATTAGATGGTGTGGGGAACAGCCCGGACACAGACAGGTAGACATGTTGGTTTCACCACACACACATTTATTATACATTATTTACAAAGTCCAAGTGCACAAACCCAGTGCCGCAGCACCAATCACCCCTTAAGTCCTGGCCACACAACACAATGCCTTCAGTCTCTGGTCCGCCTCCACTCCTCTCCTCTGAGCTCCGTCCTACTTCCACCCGACTCTTGCCCTTGACTGGAGGGAGGCGGCCCCTTTTATACACCCCGGATGGGCTCCAGGTGCTTCCCGACACTCTTCCGCTGACACTCCCCTGTGTGGCGGAAGTGCCGGCTGCGCAACTGGAAGGACTCCGGGTGTCCCTGCTCCTCTTCCCCCCAAGCACTTCTGGGTGTGACGGAAGTGCTGAGGTCCAGGGCTCCCAAGGCATTGGGGCGCCCCCTGGCGGTGGCCACGGGCCCCTACAGGGTAAAGCTTCCATGCTCTGTACCCGTGGCCCCCAAAGGAACCAGGGCGGTCACCCCCTCGTGGTCTGGAGGAGGCATGAGACCTCCTCCTGTCTTCCTGGGCGTCCAGGCTGGGTGCCACCCCCAGGCGCGTGCCGCAATGGGGACTCAATAACTTAAATTAGGGATCAGAACTGTCTATCAAATGTGTGAAAGAGGAACATATTCCAAATATACAAGGTGAAAAAAACTCTGTTAAGCTAAATTTGAAAAGGGAAAATTAGTCATTCAGTGAAGTTCGACCAAATAAGACAGACTATTTCAAAAAGCCACCAATGCCCTTTAAAAGCAAGTTTCTCAGATTTTGTATTTGGGATATCTCAGTGTTAACTGAATGTTCCTGAAACGTTTTCTTGAAAAATGAAATGTATCAAATATCAAGAAATCAGTCAACTAGGAGCTGCATTGGCTCATGTGGAAAGACAGACAGACAGACATGATGATGACAATAGGTTGCATTTTGTGTGAAAGAACCTAAATAAGGGACCAGATTGTATGTGCCTTCAAGCTAGTCATAGTCTGACATGTTAACACTCAGGTCTCTCACAAGGCTGTGTCACATTAGACAACTTTTCCAGTGATTTCCAGCTGCAGATTTAATTTACATAGACATGAGAAGTCAGAGGAGGCCAGCGGCACGCTCCTGTGAAGGCCAGTTGTGTGGTTTGACAGACTCACTTACCAAAGTTAAACAAGTTTGATTTTGTCTTTAGTTGTACAGTCAGGCTTTATGTGCATGAGAGCTGACAAACAATTAATGCTCATCATTGAGCGTACAAGACATATAATGCTGCTACGAGGGATAAAGAACACGGAGAAGCTCATCTATCTGATATCTCATGTTCTACGTACCATGACAGAATGAAAAAGAGAGAAAAGGGCAGAAATTGCAGCTGAATCTGTAAACTGTTCATATAGCACTGGCTTTGTCAGAAAAAGGGATGAGCATAACTGTGCTTGGAGGGTCAGCAAGCAGTCGCTAACTTTGACAAGCTGAGCGATTTTCATTCGTACAAATCGACATGGTCCAGTGACGAGATCAGGCAACTAGAAGTAATGTGACATCGACTATACACAGTGGTGATTCGAGTGTGTGACCTGGTAGTGTAAAAGGCTTTTTCACAGCAAAGATGAGACCATAAATGCTTGGTTGTCATGCTGGGACTTGACCTCAGAAGTTCTAAAGCTGATTTTCCACAAGATGTCGATCACATATGGCTTTGGTCTGGTAATTTAGTGGTAAGTTCCTGGGACAGCCCGCATACGTGAAAGAGACTAAATTCGGTCACAAAGGTTTGTTTCTTGAAATTAAATCATCAGCAGGTGAAGTGTGTTTTTTTGCAGTGAGTCAGCGGTGGGATTTAATTGCGCTTTTGAGAAAGTAATATTGCTAAACAAGAAAGTGTATGTGAGCCTCGGCTGTTTACTCAGAAAATGGCCCTGGAGAATTTAAAAATGTCCTCCTCCAGCCAGTAGAAGTTTCACACAGTGTTACACAAGAATAGGCCGCCTTGCTGAGGAGGGGTGGTGGTACAGGCGTGGGTGTGGGGTGATTTGGGGGTTATCCTAGGACTTGATGACATGAGGGCCTAACTCCAACTGCCATGAGTGATTGTTCAACTTGAGGTTTTCGGTTTCGTTGCTATTGTTTTAATTTTCCCAGAGCTTCAGAGAATGCTAATATCTATCAAAAGCTGAGCTACAATGAGCGATACACCATTAGACTTATTAGAAGCTGACTGAGCCGAACCCAGCTTTCTAAGCGAACTTCCAAACCTGAGCACTGTGACTCATGCCTGGCCGCATTGTTTTTGGGGCACAGTATTCCATTCCTAGACAGTTAGGAGGAAATTCCACCCACCAGCGCTTTAAAATAAATTCTCAAGTGGAGCTTCAGGCTGTAGCTTGTCTGCTTAGCAACCACATAAACCCAAACTGCATGTTTCCTTAAATAAGGGACACCGAGCCAAAAAAATTAGTTAACAGCTGCTCTATCTTCAGGAATGGGGTGACAGATTATCCATGGGGTTCTCACTTGGTGCCTGTTCCTTCTGCCGGGATTGGCTTCGACCTCTTGGGTGAAGAAGCGGAGTCACACACACACTCAATAAAGGAGTGGATTAAACAAAGCTGGGCTGGTGACACTGGCATTATTAGCACTGCTGCTTCAAAGTTCCAGAGCTGTGGGTTTGTGAACTCGCTCAGGATGTGCTGCTGTTGAGTCTGCAGGTGATACTCCATCTGTGTGGGTGGGTTTTCCTTCCAAATCCTGCCCACGTGCATGTTGGGTTAACCGATGACTCTGACCTGTCTCAGTATACGTCAACGTGGGTTTGTGAGTTGGTGAACCTTGTGGTGGACTGGAGCCCTGCCTGGCACCGATTCCTGCCTTACACTCCATGTTTCCGTAATCATGAACTTTTGATAGGCAGGTAAGAAAATAAAGCAATCAGTTGTTTTACAGCTTCCAAATTATTTCCGTTTTCTTTCGGGAAATTGTCATTAGTTGAAGCCTGAAGGGATGCAAGCCATCTACTAGAATGACCTAGACCTGCACTAACCCTAACCTCTGTATGTGACATGAAGGGCTTACTGGTATTGCATTTCTGAGCCTTCCAAGCAGAGGCACCCTTTGATTTAATGCCTGAAGTTCTTTTTTATTTTATTGCTGTACTAGGAATTCTTATTTTTAATCCCATCTATTTTTATCATTATTTTGGTGACATAATTGCATTGTGATTTTGTGCATTTGTTTTTCATGGGGGGGGGCACTTTCTTGTGTGATAGGTCTCTATGATGTTCCATGGTTGCAAGGCTCAAGGCGCATATGCCATGGGACTTTTGACATCATGACAGCCACAATATACGGTATAAGATGACCACCCCACATTAACCACAATAAGTTATGAAGACACAATATCTCATCTCTATATACAGGTGCTGGTCATAAAATTAGAATATCATGACAAAGTTGATTTATTTCAGTAATTCCATTCAAAGAGTGAAACTTGTATATTAGATTCATTCATTACAAACAGACTGATGTATTTCAAATGTTTATTTCTTTTAATGTTGATGATTATAACTGACAACTAATGAAAGTCCCAAATTCAGTATCTCGGAAAAGTAGAATATTATGAAAAGGTTCAATATTGAAGACACCTGGTGCCACACTCTAATCAGCTAATTAACTCAAAACACCTGCAAAAGCCTTTAAATGGTCTCTCAGTCGAGTTCTGTAGGCTACACAATCATGGGGAAGACTGCTGACTTGACAGTTGTCCAAAAGACGACCATTGACACCTTGCACAAGGAGAGCAAGACACAAAAGGTCATTGCTAAAGAGGCTGGCTGTTCACAGAGCTCTGTGTCCAAGCACATTAATAGAGAGGCGAAGGGAAGGACAAGATGTGGTAGAAAAAAGTGTACAAGCAATAGGGATAACCGCACCCTGGAGAGGATTGTGAAACAAAACCCATTCAAAAATGTGGGGGAGATTCACAAAGAGTGGACTGCAGCTGGAGTCAGTGCTTCAAGAACCACCACTCACAGACGTCTGCAAGACATGGGTTTCAGCTGTCGCATTCCTTGTGTCAAGCCACTCTTGAACAAGAGACAGCATCAGAAGCGTCTCGCCTGGGCTAAAGACAAAAAGGACTGGACTGCTGCTGAGTGGTCCAAAGTTATGTTCTCTGATGAAAGTAAATTTTGCATTTCCTTTGGAAATCAAGGTCCCAGAGTCTGGAGGAAGAGAGGAGAGGCACAGAATTCACGTTGTGTGAGGTCCAGTGTAAAGTTTCCATAGGCAGCGATGGTTTGGGGTGCCATATCATCTGCTGGTGTTGGTCCATTGTGTTTTCTGAGGTCCAAGATCAACGTAGCCGTCTACCAGGAAGTTTTAGAGCACTTCATGCTTCCTACTGCTGACGAACTTTATGGAGATGCAGATTTCATTTTCCAACAGGACCTGGCACCTGCACACAGTGCCAAAGCTACCAGTACCTGGTTTAAGGACCATGGTATCCCTGTTCTTGATTGGCCAGCAAACTCGCCTGACCTTAATCCCATAGAAAATCTATGGGGTATTGTGAAGAGGAAGATGCAATACGCCAGACCCAACAATTCAGAAGCGCTGAAGGCCACTATCAGAGCAACATGGGCTCTAATAACACCTGAGCAGTGCCACAGACTGATGCACTCCATGCCACGCCACATTGCTGCAGTAATCCAGGCCAAAGGAGCCCCAACTAAATATTGAGTGCTTTACATGCTCATACATTTCATGTTCATACCTTTCAGTTGGCCAACATTTCTAAAAATCCTTTTTTTGCATTGGTCTTAATTGATATTCTAATTTTCCGAGATACTGAATTTGGGACTTTCATTAGTTGTCAGTTATAATCATCAACATTAAAAGAAATAAACATTTGAAATACATCAGTCTGTGTGTAATGAATGAATCTAATATACAAGTTTCACTTTTTGAATGGGATTACTGAAATAAATCAACTTTGTCATGATATTCTAATTTTATGACCAGCACCTGTATATAAAATCCAACGTCTTTATGTCTGTCTGCTTTTCACGAGAGAACTTCTTAATGGATGTAGATTGGGTTATTTGTCTATAATTTGCTTGTACATTCCGGTTCATTTTGCGACCTATCTCATCACCCTAAGTATCATAGTTCGCTTGTGGTACCGATTTATTTGTGCGAATCCTGGAGAGACTCATCTGGGGACGGGGCCCCCCACACTCATGCGTCTGCCTCGGGGCGTAACCTTAACTCTGCTTAGTTAGCGAATGAGAGAACTACTTAACGGATTTAGATCTTTTTTTTTTTTCTATAATTTTCTTGAACATTCCGGTTAATTTTGCCAACTATCTCATCGCGCTAAGTGTCATAGTTCGCTTGTGGTACTAATTTATTTGTGCAAATCAGAGAGAGACGCAGCAGGCTGAGGGGAGGGGGGACAGGGCCCTCGTCACTCACACACCAGCCTTGGGGTGTGTACCTTAACTCCGCTTAGCTAGCGAACTACTTAATGGATTTAGATCGGGTTTTTTTCTATAACTTGCTTGAACATTCTGGTTGATTTTGTGACTTCTGTATCATAGTTCATTTGCAGGAGTGATATCTTCACACTAATCTGAGACAGAGGCTGCAGGCCAAGGGGAGGGGAGGAGTGACATCAGGAGTAGGGAGCTGGACAGGGCCTTCCTCACTCACGCACCTCTGGCCACGTTTTGGAGTGTATCTTGCCTCCGCGTAGCTAGTGGTACCTTTTTTTTTTTTGATTTTTAAAGTTTGTCCTGTTTCACTACTACATGGGCTGAGCAGCGGGGGATGGCTAGTTAAGGATAATTATGAGACCAGGAGATGAATTACTACATGAAGACAGGGTCAAGTCAAAACCAAGGGAGCAAAAATGTTATGCTGAGCCAAAGCAGGGCTGAAATGAACAGTAAATTGATAAGCCAAATTTGTAGTTAATAACCAGCACGGATAAGAATCAAAGGAAAAACAAAAACGAAGATCAAAGCCAGAACGTATATTTCAAGTGAAGTCCTAGGAGAGAGCAGGAGTTCAAAAACAGAAAGGAAACTGAACAAGAATACAGAGATTTTTCCCTTCACAACATTATCCACAAACATGGATGAAAGAGCCAGTGCTGCCCTCTGGGACCCTGCTGCATTTACAGCATCAAAGGTCACAAACTCAAGGACCACACCTACAGCAACAGGGAGTGGCATCTTAGCAACGGGATTCACAAAATGGTGGGTGCGCACAGCAGAAACAAAATGACTTTTCAAAACAAGATCTACATTACTAAACTACAGTTTTAATTTATGCACGGAGGCACCGACACGCATGCGCAGTGCGCTGCGGCGCCCCAGAGTCAAACGCAGCGGCTTCCCAGAAGTCAGTAGGTGGCGCCCAAACACCGCCCAAACATCACAACCCACAGTCAAATGCAGTGGCCTCCCAGAGTCAGTAGTATGTATGTGCCAGCAGTCTGTGTGGCATGTTTGGGATACAAACAATAAATGGAGGCACCAACCACACGCTTCACAAACACCACAAGCAAAAAAGTCACGGCTCCAAAACGAAACACCTCAAGTAACGGAAATACAAAAACGAGCCCATATGGATAAACAAAATGAACGAAGGTGCCTACAACGCGCCTCTGAAACAGCGGACGCAAAGGAGTCACGGCTCCAACAACACAGAGCTCAAAGGCGCCTACAACGCGTTTCTGAAACACTACATGCAAGAGAGGCACAGATCCAACACGAATAATCCACTGTGCCACCAGTCAGTGTGTATAGGTTGGAGTATGCTTCCTAACAGTAAACGAAGCCGCCCGGACAATGAACAACCGCGCCCACAACGCGCTTTTGACACAGCTAAGGCAAAGGAGGCACGTATCTAAATGGAGGGAGCTCAACGATTAGTAATACGAACACGAGCCCGTATGGCTACGACCTGTAAACAAGCCCGTATGGATACATGTTATTGAATTAAATGGAAACTTTACCATGCCTTCGACCTGTGAACTAAACCTGAGGTAAAGCGTGCACGCCAGGTTGTATAGCCACCCGGACGCGACCGCCCACACCACCGCATATACCCTCCATGATATTTCATCACACAGAAACTGATTGCCATTCATGGATTTCCGATTCGCTGGCGAATCGCGGGCTTACTTGTGTTAAATAAAATAAACTCCTTCAAAACAACCATCACGGAATTAACCAACCTAAGATGTTCCTTGGTAAGCCAAACCAAGAATAAACCATAAATAAACCGCAGTAAATTTTATCCAAGGAGAAAAATGTCTTAACAGACTCTAGCCATTACAAAAAGTACAATAGCAGGAGTCAAACACAAAAAACCAGAACACAATCCTAACGCTAGGGCCCACTTGTCAAATAAGCTACCTAGCACTGAAGATTCTTGATACTGTTTTTATCCACCAAGTGGTAACTCACAGTGTGATGGCCGTCATGTTTATAGTGTCGCTATGGTGACGTCATCTGCATGATGAAAACGGTCACATGACGAATTCCAGACGGCTAAGAAAAACTATGAGAGGATCCTTATGTTCTCATTTTAACTACTTGGGTTGATCTAGTTGCTCATTATAGGAATTTTGGGAATCATATATGATGTTTAATTTTTGATTTCTCAATTTCCTGGCGAGTTGTATCATTTTTTTGGATTGTTTCAGTCACCATTTGCTTCATTACGGCAGCCACTATTTTGTATTCAGAGGTCATGAACATGGCAATCAGTGCCATGAGTTTAAAGGTCGGTTGAAGGGGTCAGTTCTCTATCTGAACTATGGATTCAAAACTCTAAGCAAACGTTTGCCAAACACTTTTTGATTGTCATTTGTACAGACCTTTGCTACTTTTCAACTGTTTTGTGCCACACTTTGGTACTTCGCTACTGTAGATTATTTGATCTCTCGAGTTTTGACCCTTTTTGCCTTACGTGCATCTCAGGTAGTTTAATGGCTGAACAGACAGTAACAAAAAGCAACTTTGTTAATTCAGTTTCAATTGTAAAATACATGTCAGAAATGCAACCCTGTCAAAACCTCACAATAGACAAAATAATATGTTGTGGCCTGCAGGGGGCGCTCAGCTATCCAAACCTGACACAGACAGATGCTGGACACAAGTTCAGCAACACACGCAGTTTTTATTCTGATGTGGTAAACATTTCCCAAGTTTCCCACCCGCCTAGCACAGTACACAGTCCAACGTACAGATAAGCACAGTGATAAGGCGCCAAACACTTTATCTTTTTCTTCTCTCCTTTCTCGCTCTCTCTTTTTGTGTCTTCCGCCTCCACTCCTCCTCCAGCAAGCTTTGTCCTCCACCTCCCGACTCTGGCTCCCTGAATGAAGTGATGCGGTCCCTTTTATACTGCACCCGGGAGCAGTTCAGGTGGAAGGACTCCCAGGTGAGGTGGAAGCCCGATGTAGTAGGGCTAAGTCGCTCCTGAAGCACCCCAACAGAGCTGTGCCGAACTCCAGCTCCCTTGTAGTTCTCTGCTACTCATTGGGGGCTGCCATCTAGTGCTCTGGAGGAGGTAGTGCTCTGTGCATGTCTGCTCCCCCGGTCCTTTCACACTACCTCATCAGCAATTCATGGGAAAACCTCGCGAGAGACTCTCAAGTAATTTAGAAAAGGACACTTTTGACTTCCTTTTTTTTTTTTTTCCGACTATGTCTTTGGTTTTGCTGAATGATTAATCAGACTTTAAATGACAACAGCTACTCTGCCACTCACTATAAATCTGTGTGATAGAATTCTTTTGATATTCTGTTTGTAGAAAACAGAGAGCGGGTATCTGTGATCGAGCTAAGAAGCACCAATTAGTGCCAACTTAACCCTCTGCTTCTGAATGTGCACACAGCGACACTGTAAGCGGTGCGCTGGAACAAATTTATTTCTCTCTGACTTGCTGTTGACCTGCTGGTTCGTATTGCATTAGCTTTCTGCTTTTTTGAGGTGGTCACGTCAAGGGGGTGCTCCCTCCCTGTCCAACCTGTGTCGCCAAGAAGACCCTTGGCTCCCACAGTTATTGAGCTCGGCTGGATGGTGACCGAGTGAAGCGTGCGGTACCTGCACACACAGTCAGCCCCGGTTGCCATGGTAACCCTGCAGCTCTGCCAGCCATCTCTGGGGAGTCGATTTATGATGCCGCATATGGAGAAGTGGAATGCCTCTCCCTTCCCAGCTCAGAGCACCTTTCTGTTACACCAGACTGCACGTTCAGCTTTCCTCCGTCCCTTTCTCAGGCCAACAGCTTCTGTTTCTTTATTCCACTTGTTTCAAATCACAGAGTTAACTTGTGCGCTAATCGCAAGGGCACCAGAGGAGGAGAGGTTACCCTGTGTGTGCCAATTCAGACAAAGCAGGGACATTCATAAGTCAGATAACCTTTACTTTACACAGCACCTTTCATGGGTCATCCTGAACTTGCATTCTGAGCTGCTTGGAAGGCCTGGAGGTCACTTAGTCAGGTGTAGTCTGATGGAAGTCCTTCTGAGTGTGTGTGACCTAACAAACCAGGGGCAAAAGAACTGATTCTGCACTTTCAACCCACTTGATTTTCTGTTTCATTCTAAATGTTCTGTTCCTTATTGGGCCACCTATGTGGACATTTCACCTGAAAAGCTCATCAGCTACAATATGGATGGCCCATGGTGTATAGGAGTAACTCAAAGAAGCCTGATAGTCAGACAGGGATGTGAGCAGAAGGGAAGGCAGCTGCAGCAAATCTTCACTATTATTAATGAAGGACCCCCTTTGACCGGCTGTCCGAATCTCCAAGATCATGAAACTCACACTCTGCATGTACGCTAACGCCCCCCCCCCCCCAATTATGAACTTGAGTGTCCCCATGGGGCATTGTAAGGAATTTTTTTCAACTGCTTTGAGTCCTCAGGCGCCCACCATATATGGATGTGGCACATTCCAGCCGAGGGTTAAGAAACATTCCATTAGGGTAGTCATGATGTGTGTGGTTTGGATCTCATGGCCATATGTGTGTGTGCTTCTGGAAACTGGGGGGGCTGGGGGTGGACGTGGGAATAGTAAATCCTGAGTATCGGCAGGTGGTTGGCTTCTTTCTAATAAACACATCGCAAGTGAGTACACTTCAAAGAAGGCAAGATACACACAGCGACATCCATCCCTGTGTTTCCCAACCTTGCTTACTCTAGTTTTACAGATTGGGGGGCACACGTTGACATGTCCTCATTATTCTACCTTTAGCTAAACCTGTATGCCACTCTAACCTGGACCAATAATTTAAAAAATCAAAGTCTTAGAAACAATGGCTGATTACAAGAAGACCCCAAATACTGCTCATAAGCTGGACTTGAATACACAGGGTTTGTGTGGTGTCCTTGAACTCGGCGCATATCACACCCTGGGCATCTTGTAGTTCATGGCCGAGAGATCAGGAGAGAGAGGATGAGAAACACAGGCACCAAAGCAATATGGAGAATTACTAAAAGCTATTTATTCCAGTTAGTGTGTGCCGTTTGCAGTTCCAGGGTCTCTGAGTAAAATGTGATGTGTGTAAAGAATGAAAAATAAAACCAAATTCAGCCCAGTCACTGTCATTCTCTTTTACTTTATTCAGGGCTAATGATCAAGAGTTTGAACCAACACATACAACAAGTTCTCAACTTGCTCAAAGACTGTACTTCTTATAGGAAACTCGGGGGATTCACACCAAACAACTAGTTCATCACACCAGTTGAAATTCCTGCCTTCACCCCATAAAGAAGTTCAGGCATGGCCCCTTCTCTCCAGTGTGAAATATTTAGAACCTGAACCTGAACCATCTGAAGACAAATGACAAAAGGACGGTGATACAAGAAGGCAAACTGACAAGATCAGGAAGACAAATGACACAACCTAACATCAGCTGTGCTGCTTCATTCAATCTCGGGGTCTCTACAGCCAATCCCCCAACCTACACACCAATCATCCATCACCAATAGGCACACTCATCGCCACTTCCACGATGCTATGTGCTTCAATTACCCCTTTTCACCTTTAATAGGGACCCTTTACTCTAATTAATGGCTCCATCCATAACCCAGCAGGCAACTAGCCAGGTGCTGACATCATAACGGCACCTGGACAATGGCACCTCCACTCTCCCTACACACACACACAGCCTGTGGGTGATTCCTCCTGGAATGGGCCTCCGTCCAGCCTACCAGCCACATCATTTCTTCCAGGTAAGTTCTGAGAAACTGTATAAACTAGAAAAAGTGCAAGCTATAAATAGTCCCCCCCTCAGACTATATCTAAGCATTGTGATATGGCCTGTCACAATCTGGCCCCCATGAGTAGCTGGCGAGGCTCCCCCGGTCACCACCCATCAACAAAACATCTCAGACCTCACAGTTCTGCCTCACTCACCTCCTGTTTTCTACTTCTCACCACTCTCTGGCCTTCCTGACTTTAAATTCAAAAATCCACAGACAGGGAGTTTTCAGTAAGTCCCACCCTGGGGTTACTTTTGGGACTATCTCCCCCGAGTTCTCAGTTGCAGTCCCAGTTTATACATGAAGCACCAGGCACCTTTGTGCCCTTCATAATCTGCTGGAAGATCCCAACTGTTCTGTATAGGGACCATATGCTGCCATTGAACACTCTGGGGATATCCTACTAGCTTGGCACCAGTCCCCATGAGCTTTTCGTTCACTTTGGTGACTTTGGTGTCACTGCATAAACATAACAGAAGGACTTTAGGGACTTGTCAGTTTCCACTTGATGTTATTTTGGACGGTCTAGGTGAATAGGAGGCACTGAACGGCTTGTTCTTGTCACAGTTGTTTTAGCAGACAGATAGATAGATAGATAGATACTTTATTAATCCCAAGTGGAAATTCACATACTCCAGCAGCAGCATACTGATACAAAAAAAATTGCTTATGATTTTTAATCGCTGTGATGGCATTTTGTTTTTTATTTCTCTTACCCTTCATTCAGACTGTTTATTAGGGGTTTTTGACTGTGAGGATTCCAAATATCTGGTTTGTTTTGTGCCATTCCTGATGCCATTTTGATTTTCTTATGGGCGCCACCATTTTGTGAATCCCATTTCTAAGACATGGCTCCCAGTTATTGTGGGAAAGGTTGCGGATGTCATGACATTTGGCTGTAGCACCACCACGTAGAAATCTTATTGTTACACTTTGATGTTTTGTCTTTCTGGCCGGCATTTGCAGACAGAGAAAATAGCCTTTAAAATAGCGAAGCAGACTAATGATTAACAACAGGACCCTTGGACATGGGATGTCTGGTTGTACGTCCAGTTTCTGGGATGTGGATAGTATTTTGCATAAATTGTTTTGCAATGTAAACTTCTCAAAAAAATTAAAGAAACACTTTGAAAACATTTCAGATCTCAATGGGAAAAAAAATCCTGCTGGATATCTCTACTGCTATGGACTGATATGGTAATGTGTTAGGACCGAAAGGATGTCACATCGTTTGATAGAAATGAAAATGATCAACCTACAGAGGGCTGAATTCAAAGACACCCTGAAGATCAAAGTGAAAAAATGATGCGGCAGAAATTTCATTGCAGCAACTCCAAATCATAATCAGTAGTTTGTATGGCCACCATGTGCTTGTATGCATGCCTGACAACGTCGGCGGGTGCATGATACTAATAAGACAACGGATGGTGTCCTGGGAGATCTCCTCCTAGATCTGGACCAGGGCATCACTGAGCTGCTGGACAGTCTGAGGTGCAACCTGGCGGCGTCTGATGGAACGAAACTTAATGTACTAGAGGTGTTCTATAAGATTTAGGTCAGGCGAGTGAGCGTGGGGATCAGTCAATGGTATCAATTCCTTCATCCTCCAGGAACTACTTGCATACTCTCGCCACATGAGGCCGGGCGTTGTCATGCACCCAGAGGAACCCAGGACCCACAGCACCAGCATAGGGTCTGACAATGGGTCCAAGGATTTCATCCTGATACCTATTGGCAGTCAAGGTGCCATTGTCTAGTTTGTAGAACTCTGTGCATTCCTCCATGGATATGCCTCCCCAGACCATCACTGACCCACCACCAAACCTGGTGAACCTGATCTATGAAAAACACAGGGCGCAAGTGGTGGACCTGCCAATTCTGGTCTTCTATGGCAAATGCCAATTGAGCTCCATGATGCCGGGCAGTAAGCACAGGGCCCACTAGAGGACGTCAGGTCCTCAGGCCACCCTCATGAAGTCTGTTTGTGATTGTTTGGTCAAAGACATTCACACCAGTGGCCTGTCTGCTGGAGGTAATTTTGTAGGGCTCTAGCACTGCTCATCCTGTTCCTCCTTGCCCAAAGGAGCAGATACCAGTCCTGCTGATGGGTTAAGGACCTTCTACGAGCGGCCCTGTCCAACTCTCCTAGAGTAACTGCCTGTCTCCTGGAATCTCCTCCATGCCATTGAGACTGTGCTGGGAGACACAGCAAAACTTCTGGCAATGGTACGTATTGATGTGCCATCCTGGAGAAGTTGGACTACCTGTGCCAGCTCAGTAGGGTCCAGGTATCTCCTCAGGCTACCAGTAGTGACCCTGACCGTAGCCAAATGCAAAACGAGTGACAAAACAGATGAGGAGGGAAAAATGTCAGTGGCCTCCACCTGTTAACCCATTCCTGTTTTGGGGGTCGTCTCGTTGTTGCCCCTCTAGTGCACCAAAGCAGCTGAAACTGATTAACAACCCCCTCTGCTACTTAACTGGCCAGCTCAATAGCCCAGAAGTTTCATTGACTTGATGTTATACTCGGATTCAAAAGTCCATCCATCCATCCATCCTTTTTCCAACCTGCTGAATCCAAACACAGGGTCACGGGGGTCTGCTGGAGCCAATCCCAGCCAACACAGGGAGCAAGGCAGGTGCCAACCCACCGCAGGGATTCAAAAGTGTTCCTTTAAATTTTTGGAGCAGTATATATATTGGTGGACAAGTTCATAGAGGAATCGCCTAAATTATTAGCCTTGATTTACATGCACACCCCATAACATCCACTCCTCGCTCATATCTCAAGCACACAAATCAAATCAAGCAATATGTTCATGTTTGGTGACCTCAGCTGCAAAGCAGAACATTTTCAGTATTCATTTGTCCACCAATATAAAAAGAATCCCAGAGGTTAAAGTGCCTTTCACAGACACTTTTACATCCCAAGACAATCGTGAGGTTATTGAAAGGAAGAGGAGGAACAGCAGTCAGAAGAAAAAAATCTTCAGAATACGTAAATAAAGCAGCCGTCTAAAGAACAAACCGTCTAGTTAGGTGCAGATCAGCAGACACCGCCAGTGGTGAGAACCCCTTAAATTCTGCATCGTCCGGGTTTATCTAGCAGATCCAGGTTGAGCTCATTTAAGAAGCACCATTTTCTTTATTATAGTGCAATAGAGACTATTGAAACATTTCATGCTTAAAATTCTGATGAGTTCACTGGCCAGCCTTTAAAAACCCTAGAAAATAAGGCTGTCGAGAATCTGGACTATTGAGCTACCATTGGGAGGACTGGGGTGGGTATTGTCTGTGTATTTGATTATTCACGCTGTGACGGTTTGTTTTGTGTTGTGTTCACAATGGAGTGGTGGGGGGGAGTCATTGCTGTTATCACCTTTGTGTGTTTTTGAAACGTATAAAACATTCACCTCGATTTGCTAAATTTCTCTTCTGTCGTTGTTTTAATATACAGTTTATAAGCATATTCAAGACGTTTAATGGGGGGGGGGGCGCATATGGCACTGTGGTTTGTGGGGTGACGTGTTATTGACCTGTTCGTATATTCGTCACCTTCGAGATTAGGAAACTGAGAGGTCGTGATTGACCCACTTTCATCATCCAGGCTCGTTTCATTACATTAATGCAATGGGTTTGAAGGTGGGCACTAGCAGCCTGTTTTTTTTTCATCCAAGTTTGCGGATATTTCCCGAATAGACTTATTGCTATTCTTTCTTTTTCATTCTCTCAGGCTAATGACTTTTTGGCAACATTTGTTGGACTCCGATTTCTGGGTTTTTGTTTTTAGCTTGGCACAAATACAGCTTGATTTTCAGTTTGGATCTCTGGATATTTTTTGACTACGTCTCATTTCCTGCACCATCGCTTTCTGTTTCCTCATTCAGAGCGGGTCACTCCATTGGCTCTAGGGGTACCGTTTATGAAAGTTAAGGGGCTGAGTGCCCACCGCAATCCAACCCACTAAACAGTCCCTTCACTGTGCTATGGATACCAAGGGGTGTCATTTTGGTAACTCAAGGTGCGCACACTCCAGGCGCCAAGGGGGACCTTCCCACTCCATATGGGCTTCAATATGGGCACTGCTCCCATTTGAGTCAGTATACTGATGCTACATGTATGTGGTACTCACGGCACCAAGCAGCACGTCCCACCATTCAGGAACAATGTAAAAAGGAGCAGGTGCACCTGAATTTTTAATCCTCATTCCAATTCTCCTTGCATGCCAACAATGTGCTGCATTGGTGGGTCACCTTGGACAATGTGGGATGTTTCTGCATTTCCTAAGTGGCAGCTGCACTTCTACTACATGCTTTCATTTTTGGATATTTAGATAAAGCATTTCTAGAAGTTATCAGAGTGTGCCAAATTTTCACACTGCGAGGAAGCTTTAAAAACTTGGTGTCTTTGGATGCATTCGACTAGTGGTCTCAAACTCCGGTCCTGGACGGCTGCAGGTTTTCATTCTAACACTTTTCTTAATTAGTTGCTGCTAATTAACATAAATTCATTGTAATTGACTTGCTCTTGAAGACTCAGACCCTGTCATTGTTTCTTTTTCCTTAATTAGCAGCCAAGCAATAATGAGATACAAAATGAGCCAAAACAACTGGTGTCCATCATACAATATGTGAAAATAAAGAAAGGTGACGGTCTCAGGAGTGCTGATCTGCTCAGGCCCATAAAACATTTTAACAGTGCTCTTAGAAAAAAGAAAATCAACAATTTCAGAAATGTGTGCTATTGCATAATGATAACAGCAACAAGCTATGGAATTAAAGAACGGGTTTAATTAACAACAAGACTAGGCGCCTGATGAAGCAACTGGTTGGAGTTTCAGGCCTTGATTTCTGTTGGCTCACTCACTTCACATTTCATTTCTGTTTGGGTGCCATTTATGGAAAGAAGTGAAGCAAATCAGAGGAATGATAAAGAAATTCAGAGGAACAAATCTTAAAAAAACAAGTCAATTAAAATGAAAAGAAAAGGAGTTAATTAACAGCAAAAACCAGCCATCAATTAAGAAAAGGGTTAGAATGAAAACCTGCAGCCGTTGCGGCCCTCCAGGACTGGACTTGGGGACCCCTGCATTAGACGATCGAAGAGTACATGTCTGCTGGACCCCACACTGAGCTTGATGTGTAATAAATGGTGACTCCAGATGATGGAGAGGAGCGGGTACACCTGATCTTGTGTGCTTTGTCGAACTCTCCTCAGGCGTCCCACCTGTTTCATTCAAAACATTTTCCAGTCGTTATGGCTGAGGGCAGAGGACCTGATGGTACGCCTCTGTATTTTTCATTGTCTGAGGCCCTGTTGTCAGACAGACCGGCCCCGACTTTGTTATTTGCATCAGGGAGTTGGGCTGTGAAAACATTGAACTCCTCCAGATGTCAAAGCCGCAGCATCAACGATTGGCTGGCCACTCCAGTTTTGGAGAGCTGAAAAACAAATCATAGAATGAAATGTAATCCCAGGAACAAAAGCTGCGTGTGAACATGGGTGGCTTTGTCTCTCTTTAAACATATCAGAGAAGTGGAGAAGAACACAACCAGGTGAGTAAATGAGCGAAGATAAGAACCGCGAGCTAGGCACCTTGGATCATACCCATCCACTGGGAATGTCCTGTCAGGAATGAGACTGGTGGCAAAGCTCTTGAACCATGTCTAGTGCAGAATACTATCTGAATGGAATACTGCGGTCCAGCACAAGAAATTTCATTTATGTTTAATTATTCAGCTGATTTTTTTTTTTTGTCCAAAGTACAATGATTATTGTTTCTACCCCACTTCACCAGAGTTCTAGTTTGGAATGCATGCCCTAGCAATATCTATGTGGAGTTGGTATGTTCTTCTTGTGTCTCTCTGGGCTTTTCGCCAGCTATACCAGGTCTCCTTACACTTCCAAACACGTGCATGGCGACTTTAAACTGCTCCCAGTGTGAAAGAGTGCAGGTACTGTATGTGTGTGGAAGTTCCCTACAATAGACTGGTGCTTTAATCCAATCCATCTTACTAACCGAAGGTTGTAAACCAGATATGGACGCAGGGGGCATCGAGGCGCATGCGCACTGCCGCACTGCACAGAAAACACAGAAACGAGAAGGTTGTAAACCGGATGTCACGCGCACTGCCGCACTGCAACGAGCCCGCCACCTGTAAACTAGACTTGCTCTAATCCACTGTGCCAGTAATGTAGATCACATAACGGTCATTCAGTTTGGCGCCCGCCCCAGAGTCCAGAGTCAAACACAGCGGCGTCCACAGAGAAAACAAAAACGAGAGGATTCAGCGCATATGCGAATCACATTACAGTATTACAGTACGGAATCCCCAGACGTCCAAACTATACGGCGTAACCCGGATATGGACGCAGGGCGCAGGGCTGAACTTGCTGTGCTCCACTCAGCAAAGGCAACGGAATCATGTCTCCACAAAACGAGACCGCTTTACTACAGATATGCGTATGTAATTAAATGACATTTCCCCAGACGCACCCACCCTCCATGATATGTCATCCATCCAGATATCGGACGGAACAGAAACTGATTGCCGTTCTTGGATTTCCGATTCGCTGGAGAATCGCGGGCTTACTAGTATTGTAGAAATAGGCCCTGTCCCACCACAACACCAGGAATTGAACTGAACAAGTTCTGGATGGATAGATTTTAAGCACAATATGAGTGAAGTGGTTGGAGTCTGCAGTGAATATTAATCTGGGAACCTATTGGCTTACAGCCCAAGGGCCTACTCACTAAGCCTCAATGCCTCCTAATGTGCATACACATTAATAATAATTAATTCATTACATTTATATAGCGCTTTTCTCAGTACTCAAAGCGCTATCCACACAGGGAGGAACCGGGAAGCGAACCCACAATCTTCCACAGTCTCCTTACTGCAAAGCAGCAGCACTACCACTGCGCCACCTGTGAGGACAGTAGATAGATAGATATAAAATGCTAAAGGTTGTCATGCAAAAACTTGTGCACTTCCAGTCCTTGAGCCTTGAACTTTGTCTTAGGGTGTACCAACACTAGGCACATTTGTTCCGTACCAAGCCCAAGCGCGATTGTCCCCCCACTTTACTCCCCCGCTGGCCTGCATTCACACTGTGCTTAACATTCTGGGCCCGGGCGCAGTTTCGTTATGACCATGCCAAACCAAAATCTGAACATGGAGTGGCAACATGTGTGTCAAAATGGTTTCACTTATTTTGTGGTTGTTTAGAAGTCGTGTAGAGCAGATGACACTCTATCCACTTACAGACTGATTGAGTGTGCAGCGCAGTGTTTTGCTGTTAATCGTGCTCCACATCCGAGAAGATTCTTACAGTGACAAATGATGTAAAGGGAGGAATTTGCAGTTTTTCTTGCCACCTACAAGTCACATTCAGGTGTAAGGTGAGAATAAAAATGGGTTTTTAACTTAAAAGATATTGAATGAAATGAGAATTGCACTGTCTCACTTGTCGGATTATTGATGTGATGTCTGTTTCCCGTGCTTGGGCACGTTTAGCGATCACACTGTTCTCGAATGCTACTGAACCGTGTTCAGGCCCATCTCTTCCAAGCAGGCTAGGACATGGTACGGTTGGCCTGGCACGGCGCGATAACACTAGCCAATCGAGCTAGACCTTGCAGGGTTACTTGCAGACAGATGTGCTAGGGCATGGAAAGAATTGCCAGTGTGACTACACCTTTAATGGGTAGCTTAAGCTGTGACACCCATGAATTGGATGTGCAGGTCACCTCGACCATGAAATTGAGGTTTGGGTGCTTTTCATGCAGCGAATCAGGAGCACCTCATGGCAAACAACGATGCAGACGTGCACCAGGCCTGATATCATTCTCATGGCAGGTAAGTAGTGATGATGCTGCTTACCTCACAGTGAAAGACACTACAGCAACCGTGGTAGAGTGACTTGGGGAAGCAGTAAAACAGAAATGTGCCATGGCTGACGTCCATCTCAAGATTGTAGGTGACACAGCTGCGTGTCTCATGGCAAGCAGTGACATGATTGCCCTCCATGGTCAACAGGAATAGTGGCACGGCGAGCTCATTGCACAGTGCCAAGTGATCATTTACACTAGTTACTAACTTCTGAGTGCAACAGCAAGTCATAAATGACCTAAAAACTGGAAGTGTGGGATTCCACCACCGCATTTTGGGGCATAGGGGCCATCGAGGGGGAGAAGCACCTCTGTAACACTCTGTGGCAGTGAAGCACATTGCACAGGCCGGCTAAGTGTTTTCATCTCAAACATAGGTCAGATAATGGTGAAGATACACAGCATGAGGGCACGACAAAGGGTGTCTCACCCTTGGCAGAGTGAGCTGGGATGCTGTGTTTCGTGAGAAGTGCTTGACCTTCATGACCAGAGGTCCAAGCATTTCCAAGAAGTACTTACTAGTATATATACTATACTGTAAATGTATATATGCTGTATACATAAAACTGAACGTGTGTCCATGTGTATTTGGCCAGTTTGCAAACCCATATTGTTGAATCAATCTCAGCTACATTGTCCATTTGTACAGGGGGGGAAACTGTAGGCCCGTTGTCTACAAAGTAGGTCCTAGAGGACTATAGTGGCTGCACTTTTTTTGTTTGTACCCAGTTTCATGACAAAAAGTCAATTATTGAGGCTGAAGCACTTAGAGGACTAGGGGACATCTTTGGGACTTGCTACCTTTATGTAGTTATGCTCATGGTGGGATTTTTTTTTATAGGGCCAAACTTTTTTCCCCTCAGGAATTTATTTAGTGACCACCTCTATAATTTATTACACCCCGGGCAGCACCAGGTGCCCCCGCTGCACTGTGTAGTGTCTAACAATGTCTGGTGTTTAGAGCATGGCGACACGTTGAGTGAGGTCGCTGTCCCACAGCTCCTGGTTTGGGTTCATCTGTCCCACCACGGTCTGTGCGGAGGTTTGCCCATTGTCCCTCTGCTTGTGTGGCTTTTCTTGGGGTACTCCGATTTCCACACACTGCCAAAAAAAACCCATGATTGTTATGCCGGTTGGTAGTCCAAAGTGCAGTGACTGGTGCAGCTTCTCCACAAATCCAGAATGTGTGTGTGTTATTGGGGTCTGTGATATTCTGGTGGTGTATTTGAAGTAGGTTTCTGCTTCATCTCTGATGCTGCCAAGATAGGCTGCTACTCCCTAGTTCAGAACCAAAATGGGATATGTTTTGAGATGGCCATCAGGGAAGAAATTCACTTGAAGGACTTTTGGACCCCACCAGAACACACTAAGCAGAAAGTAGATTAGGTGGGGGAACATGGAGGTGATGGCAGATGTTCAACGAAAGAAGTATCTTGCTGTGAGGGTCTCAACCAAAAAACTTTGGGAGACAAAAATGTTCAGTTATTTAATTTTCCATACACCTCGTACTGATCACAGTAGTCAGTAAATGAAGTATATTTTGCCACACAGCTGGTTTAAGTGAGTATCTCAGGATCACAGAGTGAAGAAGCTCCTTAGCTGCCTGGAGCAGACATTCTGTCAAGTCGTGGACAAGCTGACTTTAATAAAAAACATTTAAAAAGACACCATATAGAACCAATCTGTTATGCAAAAGCAACATTAAAGAATAAACGTCACACCAGGAATGATGACGTGATCTAGCGCAAAGCTTGAGAGAGTCGCTCACGTGACCTCCACAAGGTTAAATATAGTCTTTGGACACAAAAGGCATTGCGTGGCAGGCGTTTAAGCGTGTCCTGAGAATGACTTCTGGAGTGACTGTGACTCTCTCTAGTGCAGCCTCCGGCAGCTTGAGGCTAAGTTTAGAAATGTGATATTTATGGAAGGAAATAAAAAAGCAAGAGGGAACACCCCCATATCCACTGTAATACGAGGATCAGTATCAGTGTGTCTGCCTGTCTCTGTGTCCATCCAATTGCGGCGTCTCTGTCATTCTCTGTCAAACGTTAACACTGCTTTTGTGAATCCCATACCAAATGGCATAGAACATGGACATACAGTATGCATTGTGTTTGTCATTCCAACAGATGGCACATCACATATATCTGCAGTAATAAAATGCATTACTACAACTACAAAGAATTTTTTTACTTACATGCATTCCAAAATTCATTCCCATAGATGGTGCACTGCAAACTCTAATGCTGAGGTCTAAGTTTCTAACTTTGATTTCAACCCAACTTAAACGGGTGGCTATTTCCCTGATGAGACACTGATTGTGGCCAAAAGCAGGATGCATTGAGCTTCAAGAATGGTCCCACCTGATGTTATAATGTCTTGTAGTCAAAGATATCCAGACACCATTTCCACCGACTGCTCATGGTGAATACTGAGGCATTCCCAAGCCAGCTGAGAGATATCATCTCTCCAGTGTGTCCATTGTCTGTCCTCCTCCTGGTTGGACATGCTTGAAAACCTCAGCAGAGACATATCTAAGAAGCATCCTAATCAGATGCCGGAACCACCTCGACTGGCTCCTTTCGATGCTGAGGGGCTGCAGTTCAACTTTGAGCTCCTCCCGAATGTCTGTGCCCCTCGCCCTATCTCTAAGGCTGAGCCAAGGCACCCTGTGATGGATGTTCCTTTCCACCACATTTCTCCATTCATCCTTCCTGCAATTATCTGAAGTCTGCCAGTACCATATGCTGACCAACAGCCCCACACCATGATGTTCCCACCTCCAAACTTCACTGTTGGTGTGGTGTTTTTGGGGTGGTGTGCAGTGCTCGTTCTCCTCCAAACATGGTGTGTGCAATGACCTTCAAAGAGTTCAATGTTGGTCTCATCTGACCAGGCTATTTTCTCCCATTATTTCATTGGCTTGTCCAAACGTTGTGCAGAAAACTTTAAACGAGCTTCAACATGCTTTTTCTTCAGCAGTGGAGCATTGTGCGGTGAGTGTTCATTGAGGTCATGGCGGTTGAGTATATTACTTATTGTTTTCTTTGAAACAACTGCACCTGCTAATTCCAGGTCTTTCTGAAGCTGTCCGTGAGTGGTCCTTGGCTCCTGAACAACTCTTCTTTTGACTCCTCTGTCAGAAATCTAGCAAGGAGCACCTGGTCGTGGCCAGTTGATGGTGAAATGATGTTCTTTCCACTTCTGGATTATGGCCACAACAGTGCTCACTGGAACATTCAGGAGTTTAGAAATATGTCTGTCACCAGTGTCATCAGTATGTTGTGCAACAATAAGGTTGTGAAGGTCTTGAGAGAGCTCTTTACTTTTACCCATCATGAGATGCTTCTTGTGTGGTTCCTTGGTAATGAGAAACCTTTTTATAGGCCATCAATGAGGACTAAACTAGCGGATATTAATTTGCACTGATAGGAGGCTATCAGGATGGCTTTCTAAATACTTATACATTTCAGCTGCTTTCATGGCTTTCCAGGCCTGTTTGCACCTCCTTTTCTTCATGCGGTCAATACTTATTCCCTGTGTCATTTCACTTTATTACACATGACTTAATTTATGGATTTATTTGTTTTAATTTCTTTATATGTGTGGATTACTTGGGTTGTTACCTACATCTGGTGAAAATTTCATGAGAATTTACTGAGACAAATGTTGACCGTTCATTACTTATTTTCCCTGCTGTAGCTGCTGACGCCGCTCTGATCTCCCTGTTGATCACTTTGTCCCTTTCTCCGTCACTTGTGCACAAGACCAATGAAAGAGCATCCCATCGGTGTTAAAACGTTGCATGGGAGGCGCGTTGTTTCAACCCACTCATTAAAATGTTAAATAGGGAAACCAATGGTGGACTCGAGCATTTCGGACTTCAAAGAAATATTAATGATGCAAACAGAATTTCCGGATGTGAATCTATGCCCTGGAGTCTAACAACTAGTATGGAGGCTTCAAATTTTGATTGAGATTTCTTGTCTCTAAGCTGAATTCTGCAATACTTGCTATATCAGAACTAACTGGTTGATTGAACGAATGAATGATCAGTGACTCTTCATTGGCTCTGTGTGGGTGGGCGTTGATGCACCCTGTAATGGGTGCTGTGGCTTGCATCTGTTGTGAGACAGGCTTCTACTCTCAATGATTTTATCCTGGAAAAGACGGCTTCAGCAAATGGGGTAATCGGTAGAAAACGTGGAGTCTAGGAGCTTGATCTCCTCACTGGATTACCCCACTGGATATGAATGTCATTCTAATTTTTTTGAGAAATGTGCATTTCTCCAGAATATCAGAGAATGTATGACTTATGTACTGCATCTTTAAAGGGTTTCTGTGTTCTTTGGCAGTCATGAGTAAATACTAAGTTTGGAAGAGCAAAAAAAAAAAAAAACAGGAAAGTATTCATTTGAAAAGAAGAGTAACCCTGAGGGAACGGAGGGACAGTCCATCTCCTGCTCACCTGCACCTCCACCCCCACTCCACACAGCACTGTGCCAGGCTCACAGCTGGGCCGGGGAAGCACGTGCTCCGTTGGGAACATTCTTTACCAAACTCCTCCCCTGCCTACACATCTGCTAATTTGTCTTTTGGGCGGCTTCTGGAAATGATATAATTAAAACCGCATGCTTTGCAAAATCCTTTCCTATGAAAATGGTAAGGTTGCACATCCACTGCCCGGTCCGTGTGATACCACCTCATAAAGCCGTCCGTGACCGCACGGACTGACCAAATTCAGATTTAGTGCCACCCCTGCCTGGATATTTTTAGCTGTGTTTTGCATTACTGGAGATACGCCAAGTTTTCTGCATACAACTGCCTTTTTTGTTTCAGGGGGCACTCCGGAGAAAGGGTGCCGTGTGGTCACTTTTCACATCAGCACAGCATCCGCTTTTTTAATGCTGCGACTGGTAAACTAAGGGTGGGCAGTCGTGGCAATGTTTTGGTACATCTTACCTGACGAAAAGTATCCTGACGAGTCACATGACAGCAAATAGTTCCTCCATAAATGGTGTTACAACAGATGTGCTGTGGCACCACTCTGACTGGAGACTGTCACGCAAGCGTGTCAGAAGACCCCTTCACGGGCTCGGACAGGATAAGTGATAACCTGAGAAGGGGTGCAGTCGCTCACGTTCTCTTCTTCGTTTCTCCCCTCAGCTCTAAGAAACCACTTAATGAAGGGTTAGGGCTCCGCCAATACAAGAAGCCCAACTTCCCAGGGAGGAGTCGGCATCTGATCCGAGAGCAAACCGCGAGACGGACCTCCCGAATGACTGACCCATAAAAAAAAGCCGCTAGTGGATAGCCTGTTTATTTATTTATTTTTTGGCCTTTTGAGACTTTTCTTATACTTGTTAATGTTACTACATGGGGCAACCCGGTTGGCGCAGTGGTAGTGCTGCTGCTTTGCAGTAAGGAGACTGTGGAAGATTGTGAGTTTGCTTCCCGGTTCCTCCCTGTGTGGATAGCGCTTTGAGTACTGAGAAAAGCGCTATATAAATGTAATGAATTATTATTATTATTATTATTATTATTATTAATGAATTATTTATTATTATTATTATCCCAGACTTTCTTGGCTTGTTCCTCTTGCCTTTCCGCACTCGTGAACTTTAGGAGCATACGCAGGTCATTGGAAATCTGCTGTGGTTAAGCCAGCATGAAGCTAAACGTTTTTTAGCACGCTTTTTTAAAGCCTGTTAGAGGTGATTCTTGGAAGCCACAATGGGGTATTGTGATGCCCCATGTCTATGACTTTGAATCCTGGGCATCTCGAAGTTCAAGACCCAACATGATCAATGGTAGACTGATATGACAAAGTAGACAGAGAAACAAAGGCAGTGTTTCTTTATTTATAGTGGTCAAAAATGAAAAAAATACAGTCCCGATGACATGTTGCAGCAGTTTGTTTACTGACACAAACCCTTTCTTCTTCTTCCCACCTTCTAAACCACAAAAGAATCTTTGTAGAGTGCATTGAAATGTTACAAGTCAACAGCTCACCATGACAGCCCCCTCCTCCTCCCACAAAGCTCCAGAGTTTCCTTCTTCTCTCTTTGCTCCAAGGTTGGTTACGGCAGAAAGACCACGTCTTGTATTTTCCACCCGGTTTTATATGGCCGCCAGATTGTCGTGATTAAACCAATGAGGGACGGCCATTTGCAGAGCTCTCCACTGAAATGAGATCCTAAACACCCGTCTGTGTCCACTGGTCCACAGATGGACAAAGCCTTTCTCTCACTCCCTTCAGTAAGAATTTTCTCAGGACTCCTAATGCTCTTACTGCTTCTCTACACCCTCCTCTTTATCTGCGGGGTCATATTAGCATGTACCGTAGTTCCTCACCTGTCCTGAGGTGGCTGCAAAGCCACAACTCCATACTTCCCCTTCTGCCCCAGGTCAGTACCTTTCTTCATTTTTCTGCAAAAGAAAAAGCCATAAACTGTTATACTCTTATCAACACACCAGAACTGATGATGCCACACATCACATGTATGCAGAAGGCCTTGCAGGAGACATACTTTGGATCCAGGTGTGGATGTTCACCATTAGAATGAACCTTTATATGGAGGCCATGGTTCAGAGTTCACAAAATACTCTTTAGGAGTATAGACACTCCAGAGGATGGTTGGGCATCCCACCCAGGAGGAGGAGTCCTTACCTGGCCAGGATGCCATAATGAAAGGATGGGCTAAATGGGGGCACACCTTATGATCCCCATCCTGGGTAGGACACCCAAAGACTACAAGACCTTGCAGGAGAGCACAACAGGGAGCAGTTCATCCCCCACTTTATTAGGTGGCAGTGTCCCTCATACGGAGTCCCAGTCTGGACGTTCATAGGGTTGCATGGGAGTTGGAGTCCAGAGGAGCAGCCGTGTTGGGATCCCTTGTGGACGATAGGGGGCGCTGCTGAGGGAGGCTCTCCCAGGCTTTCTCCTAACCCAGAAGTGCTTCCAACTGGCTTCCTTACACCACCAGAAGTCCTTAATAAAAGGGACTGCACTGCCTTGTCCAGACGAGTCAGAGCTGGGAGGAGGACGAGCAACACTTGACTAGTGCGATGGAGAGGGGAGAGGTGTTTGGAGGAGAGACAACTTTTGTTTTGGTGCCTTTTGTCAGGTGTTTGTGACATAAATACCCATTTATTTGAACCCCGGACTGTCATGGTATGTTCGTGTGGGGCTCTCTGATGTCCCCTAGCTTTCACAGGAGTCTGAGTGGGATACAAAGACAGACTCAGCTAAAAAATGTCATCTAAGTGGTTTTGTGCCCGGAGTACAATCTCATAAAGTAGTAATGTTGAAGAGGCAGGATGAGGCCTTGAAAACAGGCACACTGACGCCTTCAGGGTTCACCAACAGCATGTGAGTAATGTGCCAACCTGAACATGTCCCACATGTGCCCGAGAAGCCTGCAGGCACATCCAGAATGGCCAGGCTGATACCAATCGCAGCTGTTCAAAGAAGACCCTCAAGTCTGGTGAAGACCCTCACAAAGGTGTGTAAAGCCATCTTGAATTTCCTCAGCTATTGCTTGACATCAGACATCAACATTAGATTAAAGTAGTTGTCAAGGCTGATTCCCCCACCACCGGCTCCCAAGTGACAGCCATTGTAACGCAGCCATGAAAACTAATAGCAGGCTTTGAAGAATTAGCTAATGCTGCAGGATACGCATTGCATAACACAGGGCGGAGCGGGATGCACATTTTTTTGCTGGAGGATTTTCCAACATGTATGAACAGAAGGGTCTTTGGAAGAACATTTTTTTTTCTTTTCTTTAGAGATAGCCAGATGGCTGAAAGAAAGGCATCTCATTTTTCTTTCATCTTGTTGGAACAGTATGAAGGGTGTGACTGCATGGGGACACTCCAGCAAGCAGCAAATGAGTTCTTTGAATACATTTCGTCATCTCCAAATTGTAGAGATGAGCAACATAAGCACAAACAGTTGATCTCCTTGGAGTCCTAGGCTCTATCGATCCTTCCAGATGACGTGTTATTTTCTAAAAATGAAGGAAAAGTGAATCCAGGGCTTTCCCTTTCACCCACTTGTGTCTGCCCCAAGTCTGGGGACCCCTTTTATAGCACACTCTTAGGTGTGTCAGAGTGGAGTTCTGCTGCATTCAAGCCCTACATGTGGACCGCCTGGCTGTGAAGCTGACATCCTTTTTATACAACGCTGAAGTGAGCTGACCAGAAGAGACAATAATGACCTCTTGGGAACTTCTGGTGACCTTCATGGATGTGTCTTCAGCTTCAGGCCTCCTATCCTCCACTGTCAAGACTGAAGCATATACTCAGAGGAATCTGCAGTCCTTGTTCTCCCAGCCCTGGCCTCCAGGTGAGGAGGGGCGAACGATATGAGCTGAGGAGGAGTGTGACCAATGGGAGTCAAGTGACTTTTGGGGGGATGACAAGGTTCCATAGCAGTTATGTCACAACAGTTGTAAAATGAGAGACAGATGAAATTAGGCCAACACCTAAGCCCTGTTATCGTTTTCCACTGTACCACCTGAATACTAAGCAAACACACCAGAAAAATGTCAAGATAAATGTGATATCTTACACACTAAACAGGTACAACTATTTACAACCACAGCAATGACAAGTAATGTGCAAAGAACAGTTACTTGCCAGAGAGATGTGATGGAACAGGCCTGTTCTTAAACTACTTCCCGGAAGAAGGATAATGCAGTACAGTCCTAGCATCAGTGTCCAGAACGTTTATAATCTTATGAGATGCACCAACCGCCGTCCATGTGATGGCAATGCAGATCCTCCTCCGCTGTGTTAGTCAGTTTAAATTAGGCTGCCTCCATTCTATTGATGCGTTCGTACATTTTGAAGACCTCAATTAATTCACCACAGAGCCTTGAGATATAGCGGGTCTCTAGCATGTGCTGTTCAAAGAAATAAATGCACTTGCATTTGCACGGGTGGGGTGTAGGCAGCATGGCGGAGCAGCACCAGAGGTAGACGTGAGGGCGGGCAATCCTTCATCCATGTGTGCACGTGTGAGACTGACCTATTCCATCATTAGCAGTGGAGCCATGATTGCTGCAAACCTGTGTGCCACAGGTTTTTACTTTCTCGTATATGAAAGTATAGGGAAAGTATTGTAATCATCTGATAATTTGATGTCGAGATTTTGATGAATCTCGATGTTTTAGACCTCCGATGTTTTAGAGTCCGAAAATACAATTTTTGGACTTATGTCTATGTCTGTCTGCATGTATATGTAAATATGATAACTGGAGTACACTTTCACTTAGGTCAACCAAATTTAGCATACAAGTATTAGGCACAAAACATAGATTTCTATCAACTTTTGGGCGATTTCCGTTAACTGGAAGTGGTAGTTTACCTTTTGTTCAAGCAGCTGCAGAGTCCGATTTATTCAACTTTCTTCTTATATAATACGCTACGGTGGCTGTCTGTTTGTCTGTCCAGGATTTTAAATCACCTGTAGCTCACAAACCGTTTGAACTATTGACCTGAAATTTGGTACACATATACTACGTGACGTCTACTGTCTGCTTGCGGGGTGATGATTGACCTCCAAGGTTATTCCTCTTTTTATTTTTATTTTATTTTATTGTAGAATCAACTCTTGGCAGCGGCCAGCAGGGTGGCTGTGCGGCACATGCATACGAGTGTCGTTCTCATCCCTACCACCTTCGCCATCACTTCCTCTACCTCTTTACATCTTAAATCATTCTTGAGGCAGATTGAAGACTTAAGTGCCAGCATAAATGAAAAATTAAGAAAAACGTACTAAGTAATTGTAACACAAAAATGGACTTAATCAGTTTTAATGCGAAAAGATGCAGACGAAAGAAGAGAAGAAGCGGGCCACTAGGGTGGAGAAAAGAAGAGCTGTTCAGAAATCAGCAAGCGCATCAACCTCTAAGCAAACGAATGGTAAACATACAGAGAAAGAAAATGAAAACTAAGAATGCTCAAGTCAAGTGTATTCACTGCACGTTATCGTGTAGTGCGCTGTTACTGGTTACAGTGGAACCTCGGTTTGCGAGCATAATTCGTTCTGGAAACATGCTCACATTCCAAAGCAGTCGTACAGTATATCAAAGTGAATTTCCCATTAGAAAGAATGCAAACTCAGATGATTCGTTCCACAACCCAAAACTATTCATATAAAGATGATTAATACAAAATATAAAGTAAAAATACATAAAACAAATTAACCTGCACTTTACCTTTGAAAGGAATCATGGCTGGTGTGAGTGAGTTTCTAAACCCAACGGGACGACATGTGGAAGAGTGTCCCAAAGCAATCGCAGTCTCCCAGCGCTGTAGCAGTTCGCCATAAAAGCAAAGATCGCGGACATGCTATAAGTGCCTGCCGTCGATGGGTGATACAAGGAACATTATAAATGCGCAGGGCACAGTACTACTTGGCCACGGCCCTGCCTGACTGCTGTGTCTGTGTATAGGAGAGCGGCAGATCCCGCTACAATAAATAATAGCGCTGTTGTTGTTTCAAGCTGAATAAAGCTGGTGTTGCTAAAGTACTGAGACTCAGCTTCGTGTTTTGGGGTGCAAGACGGGGACTCGCACGTCACAGCACACACACACACACACACACAGTCACAATGCTGTAGTAAACACTATACGCTCGTACGGATGTTGACTATATAAGTGAGGCATGCTGACTCAGACGGAGAATAGGAGACGATTGCCCACAATCCCGCAGCGAGAGAGAGAGAAGAACCATCAGCTCAGTTGTGATCACATGATGCTCAGCAGACAAAGCGTATACATACTACTCGTATTGCAAGACCTTGCTCGTTTATCAAGTCAAAATTTATTAAAAATTTTAGTTCGTCTTGCATAACACTCGTAAACCAAGTTACTCGCAAACCGAGGTTCCACTGTATCTATAATACATAAATAAAAGTAAAGCTTTCTCCTGCTGGTTATCTTACTCTGTCTAATTGCCTGGTGTTACAGATTTAAACGAGATGGGAGAAGTGCTGAATGATAGTACCTGACAGTGTGGTAAAACTATGGGATCTGAGTAATAAACAGTAGAAAGAGGAGAATAGGAACACCCGGGCCCTTAGCATGACACAAAGGTTTGTAATTTCTAGCAGACCTTGATATCTGTTTGCCAAGATAAAATGAAAATACATTTATAGGGTAGTGCAAAAGTAAAGCACAAAAAACAAAGAATCAATCAATCAATACGAGCAAACCCAGTCCCACTTCCTGTTTTGAGGTAGCCAAATGTGGTCAAACACGCTGGTGCCGCACTATCTGCTGACATCAAGAAAAGAGTAATGTCAGGGGACACAGGCATTGATGCGGGTTTCCTTCCCTTCAAGCAAAACAAAACAAAAAAAAGAGAAACAAAGATGGCCACCGAGCAGCTGGTGGGGAAAGTGCATTTCCCTTTCCCAGTGTAATCAGAGCACCCGTAGGAAACGCACACAGAATAAAGTGTTTCAACGCGGAAAAACCTGAGACGTGGTCAAGACCAGCACCCGATACTTCTGACCGCTGTCTTGTTTATCCTTTTATTGTTCTACCCACGTTACTATTGCGCTCTGCTCCCCTCCCTGGCAGCTCTCGGACTTTGGTTCTGATATTCTATGCCTGCTCTCTGTCTCTGTGGCTCTGGTTATTCCTGCATACCTCCAAGATGTTACTTGTGACACAGCAGGAGCGAGTGTGGGTGGGTGCTCACACACAGTAAGCGTGTCCTGTAATTGACTGGCATCCCACCCGTGCCACCAGTCTGCCTCATTGTAATGAAAAAGGCAGCTTCAAAAGTGGAAGGATGTGCTTTCATTACTTTCATTAGTTGTTAGTTATAATCATCAACATTAAAAGAAATAAACATTTGAAATACATCAGTCTGTGTGTAATGAATGAATCTAATATACAAGTTTCACTTTTTGAATGGAATTACTGAAATAAATCAACTTTGTCATGATATTCTAATTTTATGACCAGCACCTGTATTCTTGAAAAATGACAAATTTCTATTGCAGTCAAGAATATTTAGATTTTAAAATATTTAGATTGAAACGCACATTTGAATTTTCCAGATATCTGACGTAACTGTTTTTGTTTATTATGTACTTCTACCTCATGAGGTAAATATTCTTGAAAAATTACAAATTTCTATTGCAGTCAAGGATATTTAGAATTGAACTCTTTCAGGTCGGATGTTGACTTTTGTCGAAATTCAGAGGTAGAGGATGGTAATCTGCTGTAAATTATGACTCTCTTTGCTAGAAGAAAAGTTAGCTTTGTTGATTTGACCCCGATTCCCTGTGCTTGCTCATGAATAACAAAGAGCAAACAACCTGTGAAATGGCATCGACATCTGGTGAGAGACCAAAGCGAATGTGCAAAGCTAAGTACTCCATGGATGACGTCTTGCGTATTATCGTTAAATCAGACTCAGACGTCTTGGATTCCGATGTTGATGTAAGTGATCTGGAGATGGAGATTGAAAGTGAAAGTAAGGTACCAGCATTATCTGATCGGTCGGCAGCTGATCGTGGTGCTCAACACATTCGTGTAACTGTTGCACCTACGGCAACATTTGCCTGGGATGACTGCCACTTACGAAGACAGGAGGCATAAACCAGATTGTGTTGCATTGCGACTGCCACTTCTGCCCACCTGTGGCGCGAAGACAACCAGGCAGCTGGCCCGCCACGCATTCCTGCTGGCCACTGAGCTGACCCCATGCAGCTGCTGCTGCCAGAGACACCAAACAGGTGCCAACAGCAGCCACAGCAACAGAGGTTTTATGTTGATTTATGTGTGAAACCATTGCTTAGTGTCCATTTCAGAAACTGGAGATTTTTGGAAAAAAATATTCAGTCCTCAGAGAGTTAAAACATTTAAATTGAAAGGCACATTTTAATATTCCAGATATCTAACGCAACTATTCTTGCTTATTGTGCACTTCTACCTCATGAAGTAAATGGTTCAATTTCTTATGAAAGATTGCGGTAGTTTATATTTTTTTATCTTGCTCAAGGAGCCCAGGCTTATCCCAGCAGAACTAACCCTAATGGTGTGCCAGTCCATTACAACAAACGTACGCACAAACTTTTAAAACATAAAACATGAAGTGTGGAAGAAAAAAAATGTAATCTGAGAATAAACCACTTAAACACAGGGAGACTGCATAGTTTATCTTTCTGCCTAATTTTATACCTCGATGTCCTTTTTGATTTGAAAAAAAATTAAGAAATGGTAGTTGGAGTAAATGTTCTAAAAGAAGAAGCGATCAAAAAGACGCTCTTTTTACAGCTTCATAGTTTCAGCTAGCAAACAGCACCATTAAGTGCTTTGGGGCGTCTGCCGGTGCCTCGGGAGCCCCTGGCTCAGCCGTGTAATGCTCTAGTGCAAGAAATTAGATGCCTTTATCGAGTAGTGTTAGAAAAATAAAAAGACCTACCGCTCGGTGTCCTCCATTAATGCGTTAATATTAGAAAAAAGGCACACATGCATAAACAGGAAGATGGAGCCCACTGAACAACATTGTTTTTGTTAATTGCCATTCGGAGGGTGGTGTTAGCTGAGTCCAGAGTTATTATGGATGCCTGCAGACACGGCTGGGACTGTTTAGCAAAAAGAATAAATTACAGTCATCATGCAGTCTGGCCAGGCCCTAGTCATGGTGGCAGAATGAGTGCAGAAATGAAGAGCGGGCTCTCTGGGAGACATTTTGTGTTAAGTCTACATGGTGAGCCACACACTCAGAAGAAGCTATTCTGTTATTCCTAAGCAAGCTCCAGTCACACCACACAATGACTTCCAACACTTTTTACCCTTCGCCAGACTGGAAATCATTTACGATTACTCTTTGGTTACAGCAATGAGCCACACAGTTAGGAGTCCTGTAGACTGAAAGAGACCTCCTCAGTAGTGACATCCCTACTCACATCACTGAATGAAGTCAAGTCAGTCATTCTTATCCTCCATTTCCCAAAGTGGCCATGAAGCCTGCAAGGCAGGAGGTCCACTTGTGTCTTTACATATACAACAAAATGTAATCTCTAAGGTGAAAGAGTAGAGAAATTCCTAGCCATTTAACTTCACATCCTAATAGATATCAGACATGATATAAAGGAATTGTCCAGCCAAAAATGATATATTTTTTTAAATATTACTCTTTTAATCTTGTTTTTTCATGCAGAATGGAGATGATAAAGATTCTAAAATGTAAGGATGTCTATGGTGACCAACACCAGACAACAGCAAACAATATAAAAACGTCAATAAAAAAATTTCATGTTAATCGTGTCACATAATGCACAATGTCACAAGATCGCAATGTCTCGAGCTCACGTATATCTACTTAAATATCCACTGATTGAATCTGATTGGTCAGTTTGGCTTTGGTGAGGAAGTGTGAGTAAGTGAGACATTCAAAGACAAATAAAGGCGTAGGAGGCATGCTGAGAGTCGTCTTCAATTACAGGAAGTACAGACGTGGACAAACGAGCTGAGCAAAGCGCCTCAAGAAGAGGTTGAGAAGCAGGCTTTATGAGATCATGTTCGACAAAGGGAGTGCCAGTCAAGAGAGATTCGGACCCCCTAGATCACCATGGAATGGCACTGAAAGTACATGTAGGGCAAGAGATAGCGAATACTTTTTACATTTATTATATGACAGGTAACACAACTAATTGCTAAATAAAACCACTTCCGGAAAATGCTCTTTTAAATGAGAATTGAACGTAGAGTCAATTTAGAGGCAAGTGAATATATGAAAATTTGAATTGTAGACCCACTTTTCATTTTTAGATTTAGATTCTTATACACAATTTAGCATCAGGCTGTGAAATTCCACAGGTGAATTGACCTTCTGCTTGTTGAAGCTTCTCGGATGTGCACAACTACAGTATGAGGCATATTCTCTTCCTGCTAATGTTTTCACTCGCTTTTCTTTAGCTTTTAATCTTTAGTTGTATTGTATACGTCTCCCAGGGGGCTTTGTGTAACCTCTCCCACAGGCACCAGTCTCTGCGCTGTGATTTATTTAATGTTATAGATGTGAGATAGAGGCCGCACAATCATTTGTTCCAGTCTTCTGCAAGTTATTTCTTTCACTGCAATACAGAATATGAACAGTTTCTCATCACCTGCATGCCCTGAAATACTGAATATATTTACATTTAAATAATAATACATAAGAAACTGAAACATTTGTGATGGACTGCCACATCCTTTACCCGGCTGGGATTTCAGATGGATGAAAGAAACCGGGGAGAGAGCATCTGCAAAGCACTGCCTCCGAGATATTAGAGGGCAGCTTTCCTGGGTGGCTGTGGCACCATGGATTCCCGCAGGGCATGCTGGGAGATGGAGTTTGGCACAGTCCTGTTGGGTTCCATGGGTTCTGCAGATCCCTACATTGGGCTTTCACCACACCTAGGAGTGATTCCAGGTCTGATTAATGAACCATGTAGAACACTCCCAGGGCCAACATAAAAGGATCCACTTCACTCCATTCAGGATGCCAGAGTTGGGAGGAAGAAGGATGAAGCTTGCCAGGAGGAGTGGAGGCGGGAGATATAGGAGAGACAGAGAGAGGAAGAAGGGACTGCATATTTGGTGCTTTATGTACCGTGCTGTGTTGGGAAGCGAGGGAGACGTAAATAACCATGTGCTGTGCTGAACTCGTGTCTCTGTCTGTCTGTGTCGGGGTCGGGGCAGTTGGAGCACCCCTGATTTCCACACATAATATGAAAAGAAAACCCTCACCTTACAGCGGCCATTGCAGAACTGAGAGCGTGCCCAATCTCACTCGCTTTACCTTTGGAAAGCCCTACCTACACGACACCAGCAACCTCCCAGTTCTGCAATGGCACTGTTTCCCAGTTAAAAAAAATGTATATCTATACTAATAAAAGGCAAAGCCCTCACTGACTCACTCGTCACTAATTCTCCAACTTCCCGTGTAGGTAGAAGGCTGAAATTTGGCAGGCACATTCCTTACAGCTTACTTACAAAAGTTAAGCAGGTTTCATTTCGAAATTCTACGCGTAACGGTCATAACGGTTGACAACATCCGCCATGTTAAACTTTCTTATTTATGGCCCCATCTTCACGAAATTTGGTAGGCAGCTTCCCTGCGCTAACCGAAACCGATGTACGTACTTATTTCAGTGGTATGACGCCACAGTCTGCCGCCATATTGAACTTTCTAACGGTCTTTGTTACTTATAGGCCCATCTTCAAGAAATTTGGTATTCAGGTTCCCAACGCTAACTGAATCCTACTTACGTACATATATACGTCCATAGCCTGCAGCTCAGTCGCCGTGTGAGGCAGCATTGGGTCCCCCATCACCACTCCTCCCACGTAGTTGGCTGCCTGCCTATATAAGGCCGTCCGTTGCTCCGGTCTCTTCATTCCCTTCCTTGCTTCGCCATGGTATTCACGTCTCCCTGCTGATAACTGCAGCCTTTTTATTTAATCCACGGCTTCTCCGCTGTTTTATTGCTCGTTTATTACGATTATAGTTATTGTGTAGGTATTTTAGACTTAGTTTACATTGTTCAGGTACCCATTTCCTTTATCATTCCAACCGTACCCCCATTGACATGTCTATCAAGGTGATCACCATCGATCAAAGAACTGTCACTTACTGAGTGGTTTCCATGCCTTTTCCATTCTCTGTGTTACATATTGCACGGCCATATCAGGCTCACTCTTGATATCCAGAGGAACATTGTTTCTTATGTATTGAATGACTGGGACAGGTTCAAGGTGTGGACTGATGACGGTACAGGAGATAATTATACTACACAGGAGCACTAGAAGAGTGAAATGCTTAAGTCCTTCACCGATGGTTCTGCATGTGAGTTGATGGGTGCCATGGGTCTTAGTGCTCTACCGCCGGAGCCAGCATCAGTCTCGTGTCATTCTGCAGATGGCAAGGGGTCTTTTCCTTTCCCGTAGGAAGACTCAAGCCGTCAGAATGCCCCAGAGGAACAAGGAAGAATCTTAGGAGAAAAGCGGGTTCTTCCTACAGAGTAAGACGTGAGCCCATGAGCTCACGTAGCGTGACAGGCCATCCTCTGAAGGGAGCAGAGGGAAGCCCTGAAGTCAGCGGGGATGATAAGTCTAAGAGCAGTCCCAATAGTTAACCCAAAGATGGGGGCAAGAGAGATACGGAGAGGGTGCCAAGGTTTTGGCGACCAGGGTGCTGGTCAAAGGGGGAGCATTGACCCTATTTCAGAGGGAAAAACGCCAGACAGTGGCGTCAGGGCAACGGCTTCGCCCCATGTCTATTTTATTTTTTACAGGACCAGGCCCTGGGAGACAACCAGTTAAGCCCGCTTCGGCCAAAGTATACCCTCGTGGGAATGGCCGCTTCGATCGACAAGTCTTCGCTGGCGGAAGGGCAGTGCCACAGTTGACTGGGGTTCTGACCCGGCAGGGACGCCTAAAAGGACCGGAAGGTGGCAAGAATAGCTTCCGGGCTACGAGGGGGCAACCACCCTGGAGCAGGAGAGGACCACAGGAAAAGAGAGAAAAGATTATAACTTTGTTGGGACCCGTGGCCACCGCCAGAGCGCGCCTTAAACCTTGTGGGACCTGGAAATAGTTACTTCCGCCACACTCAGCAAGATGGCGGAGGAACCTGCCAAGAATGCCCGGAGTGCTTCCGGGGCAAAGGGCAGCACTTCCGCCACACCAGGAAGTGCTGCCGGAAGGACATCATTAGACATCTGGAGCACATTCGGGCTGGGATAAAAAGCGCCACCTTCCAGCAATCTGGGAGCCAGAGTCGGGAGTGGGAGTAGGACAAAGCTCCCAGGAGGAGAGCAGAGGCGGCTAAGGACTGAGAAAGGACTGAATTGGGGTGATTATTGCGGTGTGCATTGTGTGGTGTTTTGGGACTGTGTTTATTATGTTTAATAAACGTGTGGATTTTATAAAGATGTGGTTTCTGACTGGTGGTGTCCGGGGAAGTCTCACAAGTTGGAATCAGACCATGGATCATAAAAAAAATAACTAGCCAAGGTCAAAACCAGTAAGACAAGAACCCTAAGTAGAGAAATGCAGCAAGAGAGTCAGAAGACAAAACAACCCAAAGGTTCGATGTAAATCTTAGTCAAGCAGCAGAAGAGACCTTTATTTTAAATATTTACACAAATTTGGACAACCAGGAAGTGTGTGACACTGGCCATTATAGCATCACAGGACACTGTGACACATTACACCCTCCAGGTCATAATGGCAGCCAAGCAGACACAAGTCACAATGTGGTGCCGTCTGTAGCAAAAAGAAGATGGTGTGTTGGGAGAATGTGATTCATTGTTTACACCATTAAAAACGTCTCTACTTCAAAATCCAATGTGATGGGCATATTCCTGACATCTAAAACTCCCAAAACAAAGTTACAATAACGATTCAAGGCCAAACAATGAAAAATAACACCAGATCAGGATAAATAAATGTACACAAAAGGTACGAAAATGAGTACCCGAAGTTCATCCGTCTGCATTGTAGTTTCCATTACAGTTTGGAAACAATTCATAAAATCAGACAGGGCCAATGCTTTCCTTAGCATAGGAGCTGCGTGGCTCCCATCGTGTCTTTCTAAAGAAAAAAGCAGAGACCTCCAGATGCCAAGCTGTTGAGTTCTTTGTGACTTAACAGAAAATTGCATGTCTTAATCTTGAGAAGGTCTGGCAGGACTCCTGGGAAGAATGAGAAGTGTCCTTCACTTTCTCTGTTTGGACAGTACAGCCGTGCCTGTGGTTCAGCCTTGGTAATGACATTGTGCTTCTCAACAATCCAAAACACGGCCATAGCTGTTTGACTTTACTGGAGGTTGCTCTGAATTCTGAGGCCTTCACCCTAAGGCTGCTCTACATCAACAGGCCCCAGGTAATCCCATTCATTGAGTTGAGTTCACTGGGGGAAAGAACCTTTACACAACTAATGATTACTCGTTGTAGTTACTCCGTGTATCTTACAAATGAAGAAAGCACTGAACTGTACCGTTTTTATTGTCAACCTTGTAGTTGTTGTTGTTGTTGTTTTTCTCCCAGACTTGCCTTTGCATACAATTAGAATCCACCTAAAAACCTGGGCAAGTTCACAATGGGAGCACATAAGAATAAGCAGCATGGAATACGCACTCGTACACACAAATACTTGGGCAGTTTGTAAAGGTCAAGTTACCTTTACTCAATTTCAGGCACATTCAGTTTGCCTTACGTCAGCGGTTTGGAATAATGGAGGCACAATGAGCGATCTGTTGGCACAGACTCGGAAATGACACATCGTCTGTGAAATCAAGCTTTCATCTTAGGGTTGAATTAACACTTGCATTAGGCTTCTTCCTGAGAACTACAATGTAATTCAATGAAGGAGGCCATCAATTATAAAAATGTTCCCTTTCTCTGGCGGTTACTGTCAGAGTGCCAGGCAGCAGGTTAGATTTCAACTGTGAGATGAAGACAGTGGTGGATCGATGTTGGCTGGCTACAGGATGGCTGCCGTCGGGTCAGAAAAGTATGACAAGATAAATGAGAGGGCTGTTCAGGTGTCGAAGAAAAAAAAGTCAGTGCAGAACATAACTCGATTTTCATAGAATGTTACAGAGAATTAATTTTAACAGCAATCAATAAGTTCTTGTCATGTTACTCTGAAGTCCTGGAAAGGGCCGCAGGTTTGGTTTCAGGTCAGCTCCATGTGAACGTAGTATAAGACCAGTGTGCTACAAGTATTATAGGTTAGAAGATATCTATCTATCTATCTATCTATCTATCTATCTATCTATCTATCTATCTATCTATCTATCTATCTATCTATCTATCTATCTATCTATCTATCTATCTATCTATCTATCTATCAATTTAGCGTAGTTGGCAGGAATAATCTATCTATTCCTGCCAACTACGCTAAATTATCTATCTATCTATCTATCTATCTATCTATCTATCTATCTATCTATCTATCTATCTATCTATCTATCTATCTATCTATCTATCTATCTATCTATCTATCTATCTATCTATCTATCTATCTATCTATCTACTGTTACATAATTATAAATGCCATTAGACTCTGACACAAGTCAGTATTCTAAAGTGTTAGTCACTAGATATTTCATGAAAAAGTGCCCTTTCAAAATTTGAAGGTCCTTGAAGACCAACTCTCTACCTTGCTACTTGGTCGTTTATTCAATTTGTTAATGGCTCTTTACATAAATTAAAACTTTGTAACAGTTCTGTGAAATGTGTTCCTGTTGAATATTTTACTTTAAAATAGTAATTATTAAAGTGCCTATAAAAGTATCCACCCTCTTGGAGGTTTTCACATTTCCATGTTATACACCAGTCGATCACCGTGGATGTAATTTGGATTTTTTTAATACCAATCAATAGCACAAGACTCCAAGAAGAAGCCAACAAGATACTGTTGTGCTGTTGAAGGCAGGGACGGACAAGAAGAAGACATGACAAATAATTCACCGTACTGATGATGTTATAGTGTAACACTTAATGTCTTACAGTGCAGCCTAGTGGTATAAACTACAAAGCAGAGGGTTCTCAGCTGCTCGGTCTCTTTGAGCAAGTTACCTAATCGGCTAGTGTTCATTATATAAACTTAGAAACAATTAGGTTTTGGATTTGTAATTTGTAAAGCACGTTGGACAAAAGCCTGAGGCAAATGCATATATATCTACATACAGTGCGTCTTTGGTACAATGTAACCCTGCACCTGGCACAGCCACCCACGTACTCCCATACTGTGCAGTTTTGGATTAAAGACAGAAATCAGTGGGGTATGGAGGAGACCCAAGCAACACCATGAAGACCAAGTGGCCAGCCGGGCAGAAGTGCTCACCAGTAACACTCCCCCATGCTCCAGAACACCCTGCGGTGCAGACTTTCTGTTTTGCTAGCAGAAGCATTCAGCATTGTAGACCTCCTAAGCACACACTTCTCTCACCTTTCGCCTCTCCCGCTGGTTTTAATTAGCATGTCAGCTTCTTTCCTTTCTGTCGCACTCTTTGCCTGCTATTTTATACTGCCGGAATGAGTCATTTCTCACCATTCCCCCCCTATCCCCCACCCACCGACATGCAAGAATCCAGCAATTTTCAAAAAGGCTGATTGAGTGGGTTCCAACAAGCACAGACGGTCACTTCCCTGGACACGGCTCGCTGGACCCTGCATGAGGGACAGGTAGCGCAGCCTCGTGGTCATCGAATAGCAGGCATGTTGGGGGCCAGGGTTGCAAAGGAGCAGTTAAAAATATAACGCCACAAAGTCCATAAACTGAGAAAAACGAGCTGAAAAAACCAACAAGAAATTCCCAAGTGCAATTACAACATTTTTTTCTTTGTTTTATGTGACGAGATTTATTTTGTTTTTTGATCTTAGACTGTTTTTTTTTTTTCTCAACCAAGCTCTTCACAATGTTGTCAATAAATGGTCTTAGAAATAATGCATTGTTGTTCTCCATTCAACGTTAAGGCTGAAACACAACTGCTGGCACGCACGGACCACCACTCCGCACCCCCATTATTGACATGCCGACATGTTACCGTGGGCCAAGCTGCCTTGAGCTGCTGGTCTTTTGTCCTTCAGGTGGTTTAAGACCCCATACCACCAATATGAGGTGGAGTCCTCCTTATGTGTCTCTGATGTCTTCAGGGGTCTCATTCTTCTTCTCCTGTTTCTGGGTCTGTTTTGGGGTGTGGTGGATGGGAATGTTCACAGCCTTTCTGGACCTGGAGTTGCTTGTAACATTTCTGTTTTGCTATAGGAAGATCCTTTTTCATATTTTACTGTGAAAGGTAAGAGGGGCTTTTCACTTTTCTGTCATTCTACTTGTGGAAGGAGGGTTCTCTTCACATTTTTGCAGCTCTCCAATTTGACTGATAGTTCATGTTTCATTTCTTCTTGATTGTGTTCAAATCCCAGCCTGGTCACTTGTCAGTGTGGAGTTTGCATGCCTTCCCTATGTTCAAGTGTTTTTCTTCCATACCCCATAGATGAGTTAAGTTGATTTGGAGACCCCTAATTGGGGTGTGAGTATTCTGTAGGATGACTGACACCTCATCCAGGCCTGGTTTCTACCAGATACTCAGTGCTGCTGGAACAGGCACCGGGGTCCCTCAGCAGGTCTGAAGTTGGGTGGTATCCAAAGTAGAAAGACTTCATTCCTGTGCTTGAGTTTGTTTTGCGAATATTTCAACTTTACTTTAATATTAAAGTTTTTCACTATATTTTCAAACACAAATGGCTACTTGTCATCTCCAGACAGAGGAACAGCTTCAGCGACAGACTGTTGTCAATGTCCTGCTCCACTGACAGACTGAGGAGATCGTTCCTCCCCCAAACTATGCGACTCTTCAATTCCACCCAGGGGGGTAAACATTAACATTATTCAAAGTTATTGTCTGTTTTTACCTGCATTTTTATTACTCTTTAATTTAATATTGTTTTTTGTATCAGTATGCTGCTGCTGGAGTATGTGAATTTCCCCTTGGGATTAATAAAGTATCTATCTATCTATCTATCTATCTATCTATCTATCTATCTATCTATCTATCTATCTATCTATCTATCTATCTATCTATCTATCTATCTATCTATCTATCTATCTATAAGTTAACTTGTAGATAGATAGATAGATACTCTCTCAATGCTCTCTCAATTATCTAAGATATGGGATTCAAGTATATATGTAAGAATGTGGGACAGTTTTCAAATGTGTGCCACTGGCTTTAACACCCCATCATCTACATGTTCGTTTCCAGTACACCTTGCTGCAGCCCACAGAACATGGCAGTATTGGTGACACTCATAGGCTCAGCTAACTCCACTGCTAAAGCTGGAGGTGCACTACTTGAGTTTTAGTTGGAGGGGATGTCAAACCTGATGTCTCAATCCCTGACCCTGTCATTTGAATATGTCAGAAATCGTAGGGCAGGACAAACTACATGATTCAGTCTCCACACAAACTTTCCCCCTTTTATGACCTTCTAGGATTAGGAACGAGTACATTAGAGGGTCAGCTCAGGTTGAATGGTTGGGAGACAAAGTCAGAGAGGCGAGATTGTGTTGGTTTGGACATGAGCAGAGGAGAGATGCTGGGTATAATGAGAGAAGGGTGCTAAGGATAGAGCTGCTAGGAAAGAGGAGAAGAGGAAGGCGTAAGAGAAGGTTTATGGATGTGGTGAGAGAGGACATGCAGGTGATGGGTGTAACAGAGCAAGATGTTCAGGACAGGAAGATAAGGAAAAAGATGATCCGCTGTGGTAACCCTTAACGGGAGCAGCTGAAAGAAGAAAAAGAAGTCATGTGCTGCCTGGCGAAGCCGGTGCTGTTCGAATGTTTTCCAGGTTCCAGGTCAAGCCCAGGTTTGGTGAGCTCAGCCACAATCTCTGCCCTTTTTGTTTGCTTTTTCCATTCTGTTGTGATACATAAAACATGTGTACACTAAACAGCACAAAGTCCGTCAACTGAAATCACGTGACATCAGACAGAGGATTTTCAAGGTCCACAACACCTGCATTCCTTATTCCTCAGAACTGCATTATATACACTGTACTTCCAGCAAATGGCTCACTGGTTCTCATCTCTCGCACACATGGAGCCCACTCCTGCGACTTCACACAAAATCAAACCTAGACTGAGTCCCTGGTGACGTCAAATTACATAACTGGTGGTCACGGGAGCACACAGATTATGTAAATGAAGTGTAAAAGTCATATAAAGCGACTGGGTCGTAAAGCTATTGTGTTCACACTGTCCTCTAGGCAGTCTGCCTAATGGGGTGGAGCTAAACGTTTGGGGCAGGACTGGGCATTGGAGACACGCAGTCAGAGTCTGTTATACTGTATCTATAGCCAACACTGCGGCGTTCAGACATTGTCCTCACTGTGGATCAACCTTATGCTGTTTGGCAGACTGCAGTGAGGTGTATGATGTCCAACACAAAGCAAAACAAGACTGTGACCGCAATTCTTTATTTATTTAACAAATTCAGAAAACTGAACTTAGATCACTTTCAAAATGGTTCCCTTCTGAGTTGGCACACAGCTGCATGCGATGCTGCCAATGTTCAAAGCAATTCCACTGGTCATTTTCTGGAAGGCTGTTGAGGATCTCCGTCAATTTGTTGTTTTCACAACATACTGACATTCAAAAACATGAGCACGAGACATGCACTCTTCACCGTGAGCCTCAGTCAACAATTGAAAAGTTTCCACCTTGGATTTCTTCAGTTTTACAAAAAACGTAACTTGCTGTTCGCTCTTGATATTTTCCGAACAGGGGTAAGAATTTGTCTCTATCTGAACAGGCATCCTCTCATACTGAATGAAGTGATCGAGTTGAGCCTTTTCCAACTGTGACAAGCTAGACACGTTCTAGAACCATCTCTTTGTTTCTCCGCTTCCTGAGCTATAGGGTTAGTCTTGTTTTTTCGTGTGTCGGACCTCATACTTGTGTGTTCACATAATGTGGTTCACTCATCTTTTCACTTATATTACTCACATGTCTTCTCACATTATACCCTGGGACATCATGGCTCCCAAACAGATTGTGAAGTGGTAGGAAAAACTCCCCCAAAAAAAGCAAAAGGCCATTCCTTTGAATGTGACACTGGAAGTGAAGTCCAGGCAAAGAGCTTTATTAGTCATCATTAGGTGTGTTGTGATGACTGTTGCTATTATTAAACTAATTCTGTTAATTTTCATGTAGTTCATTGTTATGTGAACAAAAACTGGGGTGCATTTTAGGGGCTAGGGAATGCTGAAAAATGTTTTCCGTCTGAATTAATTGTAATTAGGTGTTTGTGTTACGGAAGTTAACTTTGCGAAGGGGTTTTCAGGAAAGGATTAGCTCCTTCTCAAAGTGGAGGAAACGTGCAGGCCTCTCGTGTTGGCAGCTTCCCCCAATGAATTAGCTGTCCACTCAGGCAGAATATCACTGTTTCAAGTCGCAGTTACTCGGATCAGACTGTAGGGACTGGTAAGAAGGACCCACTCGCAGTAAGAGTGATAAACGATAATGGCTTTGACAGGCTCTCGAAACTAAGATAAGACGAAGTAGTCTTGTGTTGTTCCGTTTGGTTCTCCACTTGTGATGGCGAGTTTAGTAACCTTCCTTTAAGAGACTTGTTCCCAAATGGCGCCCCCAGGCTGACGATTTTGTTGACCTCGTTTGTAAGTCACTTTGGGTAAAAGTGTCTGCTGAGTGCGTAAACGTAAATTTCCTGGTTTTCTTCCTACTTGCACTCTGCCCACCTTGTGTCCGATGCTGCCAGGATTGTGGATTAAACGCAGTTGAAAATGAATGGATAGATTTAATCCGTGTGGGCTGGTGGATTCTTTCCATATTTTTTTTCTCTGATTGTTCTTGGTGGGTGCGAGGACAACTTTATTTAAATACTTTTGCATTTATACCTTAGAGCAGGGGTGTCCAACTCCAGTCCTGGTGGGCCGCAGTGGCTGCAGGTTTTCATTCTAACCCTTTTCTTAATCAGCGAGCAGTTTTCACTGCTCATTAACTCCTTTTCCCTTCATTTTAATAGCCCTGTTTTTAAGGATTCAGTCCACTGAGTTGATTCGTTTGTTCATTAAATGGCAGCCAAACAGAAATGAGATGTGAAACGAGCCAACATATGACCAGCTGAATTGGAACATCAAAGTCCTGCAAATTTCACTCCAACCAGTTTCTTAATAAGAAGCCAATTGCTGTTACTTAAAGTTGTTATTGAATAACAGGACTTGTCGCTGCTCTCATTCTGCCTCAGCAGACTGTTGATTTTCTGTTTTTTCTAAGACCTCCGTCAAGATGTTTTGGTGACCTGAGTAGCCCAACATGACCGAGACCTTCACCTTTCTTTATTTTCAGGTTAGCTGGTCATGTGGTGGCTTGTTTTGTGTCTCGTTATTGTGTGGCTGCACATTAAAAGAAAAAGAAACAACTAAGGGGTCTGAGTCACGTCAATTAAAAGGAAGGCAAAACAAGTTAATCAGCAGCAAAAACGGCTCACTAATTAAGAAGATGGTTAGAATGAAAACCTGCAGCCACTGCGGCCCACCAGGACCGGAGCTGGACGTGCCTTAGAGGTATGCTTTGTGGGGTGTTCCTAAAATTTCTGATGTACTTCTAATGTGTGGGGGGTAAGGGGGTGTGATCACTAGAGGGCACTGTTGCTCCTCAAACCCAACAGACGGACACTGAGGACACGAGTTAAAAGCACCAAGGCTTGTTTTATTCTTTCTTTAAATTCTTCATAGTGCTCTTCACCACCACAGCCACAAATAATTAAGCAACACTGCCCACAATTATTCTTTTTCTCTCTCTCTCTCTCTCTCTTTTCTCCTCCACACCTCCCAGCAAGCTTTGTGCACCTTCCACCCGACTCTGGCTCTCTGACTCGGTTTGAAGCAGGCCTTTTACAAATTGCTCTCCAGCCCACATGGCCTGCCAGCACTTTCAGGGTCAGACGGATAGCTCATGTCCCCCAGTTCATTCACAGCACCCTCTGGTAGCACCCAACAGGGCAGAGATACAGAACTCCAAGTCCCATGGTGCCCTCCCGCTGTATACCAGGGAAGCTGCCCTCTTGCGTCTTTGGGGGAGGCAGTGCCCTAAAAAAAGCTGCCTTCCCCCATCCTTTCATCCCGGCTGGGTTGAGCTGTCGGCTGTCTCTTACAGGGGCTTTCCACGTCTTTCTCTACATTTTCCTCATTTCTGCTCGGGATGTGTCCTTTCTATTTGCTACAGTCCATGCCAGGCTGACATGAGTGACCCTCTCACATCTTCTCCTGCTTCTGTTTTTTTGCAGACTGGCATGTGCTCACCCAGGGAGACACCGACAGAAGCGCATCCTCAAATATGTTTGCTTTTTTGGGTGAGCTGAACACAACAGCTTGTGCAAGTTCAGCATCAACTTTGTGAATCTTAAAGTAATTAGTGTAACACTTGTACTCGTTTATATAATTAGACTGCAAGTCGAAGTTGCATGCCAATCTGCCTCCAACAAATGTCTCCGTGCTGAATGCCGAGTGCCAGATCAGTGGGCTGTTCAAAATTAAAGTTACAAATGGTGTGGGGAATTGGAAAGTCTGGATGGTTGTGTGTGAGGGAATTTGAGAGTACAAAGACGGGATGTCAGAAGGGGATATTAAGGAGCTAAGACTTGGCATGGTGAGTGTTATGAGGCTGCCATTGTACCCTCTGGGAAAGCGGGAAGACCTTAAAGTTTAACACTTAAGGACACCACAGCAGCTTTAATGAGAATCACTCGGCTGACTGTAAGTCTGGCAGTTCTACTTCCATGACAAATGGAATGAAACAATCGCTTCCCTTTTAGTAAACAGAAAGGACACCTTTGGAGCCACTCTGACATCATTTTTGACTTAAATATATATTTGATCTATTTTCTTTATGAACAAAATGACTGCTGAGCAATGCCAGCAGGAGACATCCATCCATTCATTTTGTAATCCCGCTCAATCCAATTAGTCAGGGCAACACCAACGCAGGTAACAGACGCAACAAGGCGCCAGAAGTGTAGGGCACACTACCATACACTCATTTTTAAGAGAAGATTTGGAGTTAACAGTTAATCTGACCCACACAACTTCCGAATATGGTGGAAAAACAATACTGGAAGAAGTCACACAGGTCTCAGCAGTGCCAGCTGAAGCCCATTGGAGCCCTAGACGGAGTGCTAGACAGGGTGGACGGGTATCGCCCATCATTGTCCGTAGAGGATCCATAGCATTTTTGGACTTTGACGACCTGTGCGTTGTGTCCCCCTTGGTGTCCAGAGTGCACCCCCCTTCAATAGCACAAACCCCACATTAGGAGCACATGTCCCTTGGTGTAAGGCACACTTTTCATACACGGCGCCCACTCAGTATCATCATAATTTGACAAGTGGTCACTCTTGGGGTCCAGAGCATGTGCCCCTTAACTTTCCTAAATGCCACTGCTCAGATGACGGTGCCCATGTCCCCTAATGGATTGACTGACTCTCAGCCTCAGTCTGCATGCATAGTAAGAAACATGAAAGCACAAAGTTCTATTGCACTGCAGTGGGGTGAAGGTAAATTAGACTACTGTACTGACATTTATTTGAAATTGTTTTGGACATAATATAGTGCTGTCATCTGCTGACATCTGAAGCATAAAGTATGGCAAAGGACATCTGTGTAGGAACAAGATGGGAGGTAAAGGGCCAGACGCCTCATAGTCACAAAAATATACTGAAGTGATGAAAGAGCCATAGGTAGGTGCAGGAGAGGGAGATGAAATAAGGGACACAACAGGTAGCTGAATTCAAATGAAGCCAAAACAAAAGTAGGGATCTGTGACCCCAAACTGTATCAAGTGGGGTCATTAATGGATGTATGGATAGATAATGAAAGGGTTAGGAATTACAGAACAAAGTCAGTAAAAAAATCCAAATGTAAGTATGCCGGAAGGATGACCACTGCTTTGATTGGTGGCCATGCTGTTAAAGAAAATTCAGACATTCTATAAAACTGTAAAATTATGGACACTTTGTAAAAGAAAACAATATTTAAATTAAATACTTTAATGTAGTATTCTATGTACATTTATGAATTAACTAGTATTTCAGTAGCTTGGGGGTGGCATAGTGGTTAGTGATGCTGCCTCATGGATCAGTCATCCATATTTTTGTGTAAATGTTTAATTATAATATCATAATTTCACTCCTATCTATCTATCTATCTATCTATCTATCTATCTATCTATCTATCTATCTATCTATCTATCTATCTATCTATCTATCTATCTATCTATCTATCTATCTATCTATCTATTATATACAGTACTTGGGGGCTTACACGCTGTTTGCTTCACTTGCCAACCACCCCCGGCCTGTGCTACTCGCCAGCCACTTCGCGTCTCTGCTGCTCATGTTGTGAAGAGGGGGACTGAACGCACCCCAAGGAGACGCGGTCGCTCCTCTGAAAACCCCTCTTAAACGCTGATACAATGGGAAACACAGTTTTTTTTTTACCTCCTCTTTGCTTGATCAGCTGCTGGCTTGCTGCTGCTGCTGCTGTGCCGCATGATCTGCATCTCATACGGCGCTTCAAACATTTAAAAGCCTGTACAGCAGCTGTATTTGTCATCTACTCTGTATCTTTTAGTTCTGGCCTCGGGCATGGTTAAATCTCTTGGCACACAGTGTTGTCTCACGGGACGTGAGTTCTTGATATTTTTTAGTTTATAATTTAAAAACAGATTAAGAATCTGAAAATCTAACAACATCACATTAAAGTTCAATAAATTCTGAGAAGAATGATATCAAACATATATATGTAGGTTTTAAAATATGCCTGATTTAAAGCGTGACAAAAAAGTGACATAAAAACGTCACAAAAAATCATTGCACAAAATCATTACGCTTTTAGGCTTAGGATTTGATATATATATAGAGTAGATATTATATATTTTATATAAAATGCTAAGGTGTGTTTGTCTGACACACAATTTACTTGCCACCTAATATGACTAAAACCTTAATCTTGGTTTTAATTTAATGCCTATGACCTAATATGTCCTGGAAATTTCAAAAAATCAGGTAGCAGCAATTTGGTAGCCATAAAGGACAGCAAAGTGACCTGTGGTCATGTGTTTAAGGCAAAGTGATCAAAAATAACTAAAAATATCATTCTGGCAGAGACAAAAAGAAGACCAGTGACATGTACTATGCTTCAAGCAAGCTGCAGAAGGTGATTATGTGATGAAGGATGAGAAGGAATAAGAAGACGAGATGCTGAGGCACTTAGACAAGCAAGAAGTAATCCTGAATTCATCCTGATATGTTCTGGAAATTCAAAAACATGTAGGTTACAGCAACCTGGTGGCAACTCTACTGGTGGCCAGAAAAGTTTATTGTAATAAAATCATGGTCCCCCTCAAGCCCATGTATTGATAATCCTCCAGGACAACATATAATGTTGTCAATTTAAGTATTACTTCAACTCCAATAAATCGGGAATCCACTTGAGTCAAATTGAGGATATCACAATAAGCACAAGCGAACTCTGCCCTCCCTAGCACATTCGAATTGAACCGAGAGGGACTATAGAAAGTCCTCCAATTTATAGGGTGGATGGCAGTTCCTAGAGGTGATTGGCAGGTGGCCCCGCCTCTTGAGGAACCACCCCCTAAAACACACGGTACATAACACAGTCTACATATAGACATAAACAAAACCAAAAATGAAGAATGAACATTAAATCCATAGATGAACAATTCAAAAAATGAACATAAGAGAACTTGAATCCCAGTTAGAGGAGCAACCTTGGCTGAGATATGACACAAATTTTGACTTTGCTAGGAAAATCAAAGTACAGCAAGTGTTTAATAGTATAGTAAGGGGCATTTTAAAGAGGTTGGTATTAGGGTCTTTTCACAACATTGACTCAAGGAAAACTTTTATTTTGCCTTTGTGTTTTTTATCGGTAACAACGCCCTGCCCGACTGTTTATCTAGTCCTTAGTTTATCTGTCATCTCCCAGTTATAATCCATTCTGTACTTATTTTGAGCACATCATCCCTCTCTTTGTCATTGTACTCATTATTCACATCTTTGCTAATTAACATTTTAAGAGTTTAAATGAGCTGCTGTTGCTCACTGTTGTTTGGACGATATTGTTTTCTTTGCTCATGATCCAGGTGCTCCTCACGTTTCACGTGTTTATGATATAATTACTTGATTTATTCAGTTGAATTTATTTTGCATAACTGAATGCCTGCACAGAGCACTGTAACAAGTTCACAGGTAAAATACAATTACAATAAAAAAGTACTAATTGCATGATACACACATAAAGGAACAGTTTAGCTTAAACATACAGTGATTTCAAACTGAGTACTAACAATATATAGTATTCAGACCCCTTCACCTTCTACACTTTATTGTATTGTAGATTTAATTTTAAATGGATAAATTTTCCATTTTGCCCATCTGTATACACTCAATACCGTAATGACAAAATGAAAACATGTTTTCAGAAATGTATGCAAATGTATTTAAAATTAAAAGCTGAAATCTCCTGTTCATAGAAGTATCCTAACTCTTTTCTATGGCACTCCACCTTGTGAACTGGTGCCACCTGCTTACTTTAATCCTCCTTGAGATGTTTCTTGAACTTACTTGGAGGTCCACCTGTGACAAAGTGAATTGATTGGGCATCCTTTAGAAAGGCACACACTTGTGTATTAAAGATCCCATAATTCATGCCACAAGGAACTCTCCATAGACATCTCCATGATCAAACTGTGGTGACTCACAGGTCAGAGCAAAGTTATGAAACCATTTGTAAAGCTTTGAGCGTGCACAGTGGCCTCAGTAATTGTGAAATGGAAGACGTTTGGAACCACCAGGACTCTTCCTAGAGTTTGTTGTCTGACTCAACTAAGTAACTGGGCAAGAAATGCCCTGGTCAGGGAGTTTTAATTTTATAAATACATTTGCCATTTTGACCCCTCAATCTGCACTCAACAGCCCATAATGACAAATTGACAACATGTTTTCAGAAAAGTTTTGAAAATTTACAACACAAATAAGTGTGCAGAAAGTTAAGGGGTCGGAACACGTTTGGAATCCTCTGTATGTTCATTAATATTATGCTGGTTATGATCTGTGCCGATGATTTGCCTCAGTCCATGCTAATCAGGTTCTGACTTCTTCTTGCTACAGCCATGTCTCTGTTTTCAATGAATGGTCTGTTTGCTATACCAGATCCCCATAAAACCACCTCAATATTGACTTATGCTGCCCACCACATTTTGCTAAACTCTGATGCCCACACCACACGTGAAGCTTGACTGATGATACCTACTAGGTGTTTAATGCAAGGGACCACTCACCTAGAGATGGGTAGCATTTTATGGCATGAGCAAGGTGATGGTGATAAAAAACAAATCCGTGCAACCAATGCCCTATGTTGTCCTTGTAAACCAAGTTTCAGGTAGCGCTGTAAAAATAGTTGTGTCATGTTTAATGGGACAGAAAGTTTGACCTATTTTAACGGATTCATTGAAAAAGTGGCAACTGAAATTTAAAGCAAGTTTTCTTTTGCTGGAAAGGGGTGTGTGGCGCTCCCGATATCTTTGCAAAAGGACGAAGGTCCAAGTCTTTAGAGTCCTGGTGCTTCCTGTTTTGCTATAGTTAGGTCCATAAATATTTGGACAGAGACAACTTTTTTCTAATTTTGGTTCAGTACATTACCACAATGAATTTTAAATGAAACAACTCAGATGCAGGTGACAGTAATCCTTGTAATGTACATAGGTTAGCCAGTGTACAACGAAGAGCTCCATCATGATAAGAAAAAGAAAATATCTGAGGAGACCTTAAAAACATGCAAGCAAACCATTGGCACATCAAGTTATTGCCAAACTATATGAAGGATAACATCTCTGGGTATATTGTCAATGACAGATCAGAGCTGATGAAATGCTACCAGTGCCATCAGAGGAGCAGGTCACAGCAGGTTAACCTAGCATAGTGGCGAGTCTCACGGAAAAGGCTTCTTTGCCTTGTTTTCCTCTTCCATCAGGCTGATAATAAAAATGTAACAAGTGACCTGCCAGTTCCAGACCCAGGTAGAAATAACAATATGCAGTACTTGAAAAGAAATAAGTAGATAAAAACACTGGAGTTTCAAAGTATTTCATTATTAAGTAATTATTGTAACAAATAATGAGCTGGAACAACTGAGGCAGAAACTGACTTGCAGTTAAGGCCAGCAACGGGACAGTGACTGTCAAACCATCCCTCTGTACTTCATGAAGCTTAACAGTTCTGGTCGCACTTTCCCACTGTTTTGGGCCACAGGAAATGCTTTATAAAATAACAAATACGCACATGACATAGCTACCCTCACACTGACCCTTCATTGCACAGCACTGCCAAGATGTCCTGTTGTCCTTCCTACTGTCACAAGTCTCTCTCTCTCGATCTCTGTGTTCCATCGAAGTCCAGCTGCTTTTGTCTGGGCTTTCCATTTATTCTCTCCCCTGAAAGTCTCTGCCTTTATTCTTCAATCTTTCTGGCAGTGTAGATATGTTGACTCACAAGACACAGCAATTGAAAAAATGTTTACATTTCCAGGAGACACGTATCAAGGTACAGGAGTCAAGCAGATCTTTCATTATACACAATCAAACATTCAGGGTCAAAAACAAGATTTGTTAGTCAAGTTTTTTCAATGTCCGTCTTAGAGAAGTCCATCAAAATTCAATACCCTTAATCTGCCGAGGAAGACCTTTAACTCTTCTCTGTGATGACATCACAAATGAGTACACTTTGGGGAATTCTGGGAAGGATTTCTATAGAGACCATCCTAACAATAGCCTAAAGTGGTGGCAACCATTGCAATAAAAAATAAACAAATTATGAACTTTTAAAGAAGTAAGATGTAACAAAACAGACTTCAAATTCAGATTCTCTATCTGTCAAAACCTCACACTCCATATGCAATTAACTAGAAGTTCCATTAGGAATTGCAAAAAAATGTATGATTTCGAGAGATCCTAATAGAAGGCACAGACCTTCCAGACACTTGCAGCGCTCATTCCTGTATGACAGGTTGCTGTCAATCATGGATACAGCCCCGCCCACCTTCACGTCATTGTGTTTAATGCCACAGCAGTTTTCCACTGAATTGCTACTAACTGATCATGCACAGCACAGGTTTCATTTAATTTGATCTCTGAAACAAACATTCATTTAAATAGTCTCTTAGTTCAGCAGAGAGGTGGGAAGGCTTGAAATAATCCCTTGATTTTTTTTAGGGCTGGGGACCCAACATCAACCAATATGGGGGAATTGTGGATTTTGTGTTACAGTGATCCCTTGCTATATCGCGCTTCACCTTTCGCGGCTTCACTCTATCGCGGATTTTATATGTAAGCATATTTAAATATATATCGCGGATTTTTTGCTGGTTCGCGGATTTCTGAGGACAATGGGTCTTTTAATTTCTGGTACATGCTTCCTCAGTTGGTTTGCCCAGTTGATTTCATACAAGGGACGCTATTGGCAGATGGCTGAGAAGCTACCCAGCTTACTTTTCTCTTTCTCTTGCGCTGACTTTCTCTGATCCTGACGTAGGGGGATTGAGCAGGGGGGCTGTTCGCACACATAGACGATACTGACGCTCGTCTAAAAATGCTGAAAGATTATCTTCACGTTGCTATCTTCTGTGCAGCTGCTTCCTGAAGCGACATGCTGCACGGTGCTTCGCATACTTAAAAGCTCAAAGGGCACGTATTGATTTTTGACTGTTTGTTTTTCTCTCTCTATCTCTCTCTCTCTCTCTCTCTCTCTCTCTGCTCCTGACGGAGGGGGTGTGAGCTGCTGCCTTCAACAGCTTTGTGCCGCGGTGCTTCGCATACTTAAAGGCCAAACAGCCCTATTGATTTGTTTGCTTTCCTCTGTCTGACAGTCTCTGCTCCTGACTCCTTTGAAGAGGAAGATATGTTTGCATTCTTTTAATTGTGAGACGGAACTGTCATCTCTGTCTTGTCATGGAGCACAGTTTAAACTTTTGAAAAAGAGACAAATGTTTGTTTGCAGTGTTTGAATAACGTTCCTGTCTCTCTACAACCTCCTGTGTTTCTGCGCAAATCTGTGACCCAAGCATGACAATATAAAAATAACCATATAAACATATGGTTTCTACTTCGCGGATTTTCTTATTTCGCGGGTGGCTCTGGAACGCAACCCCAGCGATGGAGGAGGGATTACTGTACGCCAGTTGTTGAAAGGAAAACAAAAGTCAAAACTAGAAATCCTTTCCTAAATCTAGTTTTGTTAATTACTCACGTGCTACTTTGTCACAAAGTGTTTGCTTTAGCAAATGCAACTTTGGATATTATGGGATGTAGGCTGCCATCTTTTATATCTTAGCCATTGTCACACACGTGCGTATAGGATGCAGTCAACAAGCCCTGTGTTGAGTGAGCTATTGCGAGACAAGGGGTTGATTTGCGGTACTAACGCCTCTCTCTCTTTTTCGTCAGACAAAAAGAAGATAAATAACACACCTTCCATACTTCCGGGTTCCCAAGATGGCCACCAAATGTCACTTTCGCATCTGGCTCCTTCTGATGATATCACTTCCGGTTACATCACAATGATGTCACTTCTAGCTCCATGTCAATGACGTCACATGTGGTCACCCGACCATCCCGGTCTCACTTCCACTACTTTATCACTCTGATAATGTCACTTCCGACTGCCAGTCATGATGTCATCTCCTGCCACATCAGATCCACCCACCATTTTGTTACTGTATATAAACGCCATCTTTGTCATTTCCATTTATCAACTGCTGTAAAAAGGTATTCTGATCAACTATTTTTGCCTTTTTGCATTCTTTGTCCATTGGACATTATACGGGGACAATCCCGAGCTCTTTTCCTTTGTGGAAGCAGTCTTATTTCATCACACCATCATGATGTCACAGGTCACAAGATGTGTGTCACACACCTAACAAATGCATAGTATCATTGCAAGTCGTACAGTATGTCAGATTTGCTCACTGCAGTTGACCATGCTAACTTAAACGACTGAAAATCGTTGGGCATGCTGATTGAGCGCTGATGTTCTAGTGCAGTCGAGCTCATCCCTTTTTCTGATAGTCAATAGCATGCTGCCTGACGGAGCTGGCACTGTATGAAGGGTTAACAGCTGTATTGAGTTTAGCAGCATTTTTCGCCGTTTGTTCATTTTTCCATTCTGTCATGATACTTAAAGAACAAGACATCAGACAGGTGAATTTCTCTTTTGCTTGTGATGTTGAAAACATCATATTCTTTATTCTTCGATGCTGCATTCTGTGGTTTATTAGTAGTTTTGAGCGTTCATTGGTTGTCAGCTCTCATGTACACAAAGACAAAATCAAATATGTCGACCTACGGACTAGTTGGAATGAATCACTGGGTATATCACATTAGGTGATCGGCTTCACAGGAGCAAACTGCCACCGACTCGCTAACATTATGTGAATGAGGGCTACAACTGAAAATTGATGGAAAAGTCATCTAATGTGACCTGGCCTTAAGAGCTCCAAAACGGTGGTCTCCATAAAAACAAGCATGCAAAATAGGAGCATGCAGAGGAAAGAAAAAAAAAGCAGTAACAATATCTCCATGATAGCAATTAAAATAAGAAGAAATGCAAAGTAAAAAGTTAATGACATGTACAAAGTTAAGGAAACACAATAAATTCAACAACAATACGTTCCTGACAACTCTGTTAGCATGGCATCCTCATACATCTGCGGAACTAAATTCAGTTAAAAAGAAACCAATGGATTAGCTGCAGAGTGGTCAGGGTTTCAACTCTGTGGTCAGAGCTGCGTGAGAATCTCAAACTGCTCGGCTTTGCCTGCCATTTTTAGAAGATAGGCAGTAATGCGTGTGTATATGTGTGTGTGTGTGTGTGTGTGTGTGTGTGTACATGTGGGTGCTTGCATACATAAACACATAAAATCTTTTTTTTTTTCCTTTAAAGGTTGTGCTATATTTAGCGACCCCGTCAAGGAATAAAGGTCAGCGGCAGGGAATGCTCTGTTGTTTATACATGGAGGAAAGCAAAAGCTTTGGGTTGAGTTAGTGAATTGATGTCACTGTTTGTGTGCCCCCCACTTCCATCTGTACATCAGAAGAATCATAAAAACCAAGGGGGCCTCCTTTATAACACGACCATTGACTCTGTTATGGACACTGGTTGTGCTTCCATTGACATCGACACTATTATTATGGTTATTATCATTATTTAGCAGACACCTCCTTCCAATATGACTTTCAAAATGAGTTTAAATACAAGTAAGAATGATTAGAAGGTGCAAGCATCAAAAGCAACAGAGAGTAAGATTAAAAAGAGGGAGCAGTGCTCCTACTAGGTCAAATTTCCCCAAATAAAGGTAGGTCTATCTATCTATCTATCTATCTATCTATCTATCTATCTATCTATCTATCTATCTATCTATCTATCTATCTATCTATCTATCTATCTATCTATCTATCTATCTAAAATAATGCCTTCATTATCTATCTATTGTGGAAGACGAGGGCACCACAGAGCCCCAAACCCCAGGCACAACTAACACACACACAGCCACAGGTTGACATACAGGTTATTTATTCTTCTCAAATACCTTTCTCAACAAGATAATCACAATCAACAAAGATTCCTTTCTTCTCTCTTCTTCTTTGAACTCCTCTTCCTCCCACAAGTGTTGCCCTCTTCCTCCCTATTCTGACTTAACTCGAGTGAGGTCAAGTGGCTGCATTTGTCTTGGATACGGGAGTACTTCAGGTGCCAGGGCATAGCCCAATGGAAGTACTTCCAGGTCAATTGGAAGTTCCATAAAGCAGAGAGTGTAACTCCCTGTAGCACACTCTGGTGGCGCCCATGTTTCTGCCATGAACCACAGCATTGTTGCACTACAAATCCCATTATGCCCAGGGATGCTGCCATCTAGCAGTTTGGGGAGGCATATATTTCTGAGACTGAGCCTCTTTCCATTTTTCAGTAATATATTAAGGCAATGATACCAGTCCTGGCCAGGGCACCCATCCATACCTATGTTCTATCTATCTATCTATCTATCTATCTATCTATCTATCTATCTATCTATCTATCTATCTATCTATCTATCTATCTATCTATCTATCTATCTATCTATCTATCTATCTATCTATCTACTTCTGAAAAGGGCCAACAGTAAGTCACACCGGGGGTTTGCGAGAAGCCATCTGACAAAATCTACATCCTTCTGGAAGGACATTTAGTGGTCTGGGGAGCCTCGGGAGAAATGGCCGTGTTCAGATGGGCAAAGCTGATAGAGACCTGTGCACACAGACTCAAAGGTGTCATGGCTGCCCAAAGTGCATCGACTGACTAGTGGCTTGAAGCGGGTGAATATTTATGTGGTTAATGATGGTGTACTTTGTATTTGTAATTGAGCCCACTTTGCAGAGGTCTGCTTTTATTTTGACATTAAATTGCCTTTTTCTGTTGACCCATGTCAAATTAAATCCATCGTGACTGAATGTTATATAACAATAAAATGTGAAAGTTTCCAAGTAGCTGAATACTTTTTTACAGACACCGTGTATCATCAGGAGACCTCCGAGCTTGTGCTTCTAAATTCTCAGGAGGAAACTGGAAGTGCACAACCCAGGAGGACATACCACCGATAGAGAGGTTGGGAACTTGCAGTGATACAGCGCATTGCTGCACCCACCACCTCAGGATCCCAAATTAGGAATGCAACGGGTGAACCATCAGCATCACACTAGTTCGAATGGAGTACAACAGTGTGAGGTTCTTTACGGTGGCTGGAGTGCCAATCCTGACACCAATCCCCGAGTTTTCCCTACAAGATGGAGGACCTGCCAGGATGGGGCAATTGTACTTTAAAGGGCCTTGCTCAAGGGCCCAATGGAGTGGAAAATCATTCTGGCATTTACGGGATTCATACCGACGCAGGTCCCTAGCCTCACTAGGGACCACTCCGCCCTAAGAGACACCCTGTATAGATGCGCATAAAAACAGATAGCCCGCTACCCTCCGTTGGATCAGTCAACTATAGTACACTGAGGGTCTAACGACTCAGCGCAGAAAGGGTCTATTGAGGCCATGTTGGGAGAATAATGAGAAAATAAAAATAACTTAGCGTGGCTGGAATGAACTAAAAAGAAAACACGGAGTCTCGATATGCAAGTACAGTTACATACAGTATCTCAATATTGTTAGCTTATCAGTTAAATGAGCTCCAAATGTGGCTTGAAATGAAGCTGCCCTAAAGGCATCCATGAAAAACGCAGTTTTCGCTCAGCATTCTGTTAGTACTCTTGGCTCCATGCTTATTAAAAAGGGAGGAAAGCTAATATCTCCGTGCTCCGAATTGACTCACTGCCAGATAAAGATCTTGAAATGAAATTTGGTACGAAAATTGGATCTGAGCTGAGCTGAATTCCATCTGATGACATACCTGAGCTTTTTCATTCCATGGGGGCCTGCTCCTGCGCGGTAATGTGATCCTACAGATCATTGTCCCTCTTCCCATTTCCTGCTCTTTAAATAATAGATTTCAGCTTTCAAGCATTCAAGGTTAAAAGAGTTTTAAGTCTTTTCAGAAGTTTTCAAAAAGTCAAATCCCCATGAAACATTTGAGGAGTGCCTGATTGTTTCGCTCAGTCTGGCTGAATGGCTTGTTTTTCTTCAGAACAGGTAAAGTGAAGAACATGTGTGAAGACCACTGCAACAGCTGAAGCCAATTTGTAAGTTACCTTTCTGGAAGATTCCCAGACAGATCTCCATTCTTGATTTGGACAGACTGCTCAGATTATTGAATATTTTTTAATGGGCTGACAAACTATAACCATGTACTCATTGTGGATGGCCCAGTGGGATTCAAGGCTACCTCAGAGCTCCAGCTCACATGGTGCAAATCACTGCCCCCCTCCAATAGAATCAGCACACTAACTCAATGTCCGTGTTGTTTTAGCCACATATTCAGATTTCCACTCCCATTTCCCAGAAATGTACATGTTACGTTAATGGCTGACTGCAGACTGTAAATGAGAATGTGTGTGTGTGTATGTGTGTGCCTGACTGATGAAGAGCAAGTGTTCAGTTCAGGGCTGACTCCTTATAACAGTTTAATGGACAAAGCAGAGTAAGAATATGAATGGATGGCTAGATGGGTGGATGCTGTGTGTGACTGCTTGGGGATTCTTTGCAATACAAAACACAAAGTCTAGAAATACAATTTCCATCCCAAGTCATTAGGAATGCTTTTAGATTCAAATCTATCTATTATAATAAAAAAAAAATCTTGGGAATAGAGATGAGAAGTGATTTTCTCAGAGAGACAATTTCATGTCCCACGAGACGAGACTTTGTGCCAAGAGATTTAACTACGCCCGGGGCCGGTAATAAAAGACAAAGAGTAGATGACAAAGTAGAATGTTGTGAAGAATTCAAAGATGTTGGCGTGTGTCACAAGTACGACCATGAGACATCAAGAAGGTTTGGGGCAGCCACCAATTTAATCGATTACGGCTGCAAAATTGGTCTAATAAGGTAGACATGTTCATTCAACCGAGTCCAAAACAGAACTGACTTCTTCAGACAGTATGGCGGCTTTTAAAGGTCAGCTAAGGAAGTGACGTCATCAACCCCGGAACCGGAAGGGACGTCATTGGCTGCCCCAGAGCCGGGCGGGATTTCCCTAGAATGGTCTGCAACAGATCGAGAGGGAAAATTAGTACACTCCGCCACCCCCTGGCCTGGCATGGTATTACCTGTATTTAAGCCCTTTGGCTGTCTCCTAAACACACGTGTGTGACACGTGATACACATACAGAGCAGGTTAGAGAAAATGGAAGTATGAAATTTCAAAAGTCTCAAAAAATGATAGTAAAGATCATATTAGCGCAAACAAACGGAAATTGTCACTCGGTGAAATAACGGAACAGCGAAAAGAGATCGAATATATTGTTCAGATTTAAACTTTAAGTCGGAGACTTGTAGATCGTCTAATTCATGTTGCCATCAGGGAAAAGTAGTGTTTCTTCCCAATGAAGAGACGAATCCGCGAGAATTAAAAGATTTGTTGTTTGGTGGAAGTGAAATCGCACAAGAGAAAATTTCAAGCCCCTCGAGACAAGACTTTATGCAAAGAGATTTGGAAAAGTCCTGCCCAAATCTAAAACATTTACAACCACGCACACGGTTCAATCATTGCTCATTTGTGTGACTGCTATTGTCAGACACAGTTTGTGTTGAGAGAATGAAACGATATTCACTCACAGGCAGTTATACGTTGCGTTGTCACGATGTAATTCCAAACACGGAATCAAAATTCAATGCGATTTTGATGGAAAGGTAAAAGCGAAAAGAGATCAAATATATGGAAATAGGTGATATGACAGAAGTATGTCGGATTTAAAGTTTAAGTCGGAGACTTGTATATCATCTAATTCGTGTTGCCATCAGGAAAAAGTAGTGTTTCTTCCCAATGAAGAGGCGTATCCACGAGAATTAAAAGATTTGCTGTTTGGTGAAAGTGAAATCCACATACGCGAATGGCAGAGATGCGAAGTTGCTGGTGCATAGCGCATGCAGGGGGGTTGACGAGCGAAGTGAGCAAGGGGCAAAGCCCCCTAGTAATACAAAAAAAAATAAAAATCTTTGGAACTGTCAAGCACGTGCAACTTCATGGCTCTTAAAGGATACACAATACTACCCCGAGCAGAGAGGGGGCGCTGTCACTAATACCATCTTCTTTTCCATCTTTAGTTGACAGATAATGAGTGCCCCAACTTCCACTTCCTTCCAAGAAACCCTGTCCCTTCCAGGATGGCACTACAAAGATATCAATTCTACTGGATGTGGCTGTTCTTTGAGGACCAATAAATAATAATAATAATTGGCTAATCTTTGGCCTTTATATTTGGCCTAGTTGGTCTCATTAAAATCCTATCTTTGAGTCAGCATATGTGTTAAGTTAGTGTATAACTTAAAAAAGGAGTTAGTGTTCTTTGAGCATAGGAAGGTATTTTTGTGGTTCTGGCTTTCCTTTTAGAAATAAATGATAAGATTTGTGTGTCTCCAATCATTATCAACCTTTACATCTCACCGTTTTCTGGTTTTTCTGCCACCACCAAGTGATCAAAGTTCTGTGCAGCCCAGCCGCCTGTGATGTCCGAAAGAAAGCGGACCACCATAAGAGGTCACAAAACCCACTGCGTCAAGTCCTCTAAGGCGAAGCCTAAAAGAAAAATAAACAACAACAACAAACTGCTTAAGAACATTCATGTTAGGTAGAACGACCAGAGGGACTAGGACTAGGCTAGGTGGTCTTTTGGCCTGAAGATTCTGTTTTTTTTTTTTCTCTCCACCCTGGCAATCTGACCTTAATAATCATTTGTATGCTATTTTTTTCATTATTTAAATTGTTTTCCTTTTGCATGTAACTTTTTCTTTGACATCTTGTAAAGCACTTTGTGCTACATCATTCGTATGAAAATGTGCTATAGGAATAAACACTGTTGTCGTTGTTTGAATTAAGTAAGTATCCGAACTTTGGTAAAGCTGTGGGAAGGCTCATGACAGACTAGTGTTCAAGCCAATAATAAATAACAATTTAAGAAGATCTTTTGGCTCAGAATTCTTGCTTGTTTTTGATTTATGATATTGTTAGCGTTCCCGTTTTGGCCACAGTCTCAGAGAGCCAGGTTTCAACTCTTGACTACTCTTTTGTTTTCTCCCTTGCTCATCTCAGCCATTCCAAAAATGAACGAACATTTCCCATAGGGATGAGAAGCCAAGCAAAATGACACCTTTTATTGGCTAACTAAAAAGATTACAATATGCAAGCTTTCGAGGCAACTCAGACCCCTTCTTCAGGCAAGATGTAATAAAAGGTGTCATTTTGCTTGGCTTTTCTCTACATTCATAATGGCTAACACGGTACAACACCCTAGTACTCCATAGGGATGAGAAATCAAGCGACAGATCTCCTTAATACCTTTTTGGTTTCTCCTAGACAACAATGAGATTTTTCTCCTGAATACTTTACTCTGGTATTCTCACAAGTGTGTCCTCTTGAGTGTCAGCAGAGACGTCAGTAAAGTCACACTATGGGCTCTAATTTATGTTGCTGTGCTCCAATTAGATAAGAACCAGCAAGCCCGCGATTCTCGAAAAAATCGCAAATCCAAGAATGGCAATCACTTTTTGTTCCCTCTGATAAATGGAGGGATGAAATATCATGGAGGGTGGGTGCGTCCTGGGAAAGATCATTTAATTAAATAAACATATTTGTACTAAAGCGGCTTCTTTTTGGAGATGTGACTCATCTGGTTCTGGTGTTTCAGAAGCGCGTTGTAGGCGCCTTAGTTTATTGTTTTTATCCATGCAGTCTCTTTTTTGTTTTTCTATGGCTGTGTCGTCAGCAAGAAGTCATTTGCTGACGGCGGCGGATTTGCGTGCTGAAGTGACCATGGCGGCGGATCCGTTGCGGTGGTGTGGGCGGTCGCGTTTGGGCGCATGTACAATCTGGCGTACATGCTTTACCTCAGGTTTAGTTCACAGGTCATTTTGGAGCCGTGACTCCTTTGCTTCTGCTGTTTCAGAAGCGCGTTGTAGGCGCCTGCGTTCATTGTGTTTATCCATGCGGGCTCGTTTTTGTATTTCAGTGTTTCAGAAGCGCGTTGTAGGCGCCTGCGTTAATTTTGTTTATCCGTGCGGGCTCGTTGCAGTGCAGCAGTGCGCATGCGCTTCGATGTGTGATTCAAATATGCTGTGTAGTTTGGACGTCCTGGGATTCTGTACTTAGTAGATTCACATATGCGCTGAATCCTCTCGTTTATTTTTTTGCTCTGTGGCGGGCTCATTGCAGTGCGGCAGTGCGCGTGTGCTTCGATGCGCCCTGCGTCCATATCCGGTTTACAACCTTCGGTTAGTAATATGGATCATTCTGGTAAATAAAGGTAGGCAGTGTGGTGAAGTGGTTACGACTTGGGGTTTCGATCCCTGAGGTTGTGGGTTCCAATCCCACTACTGACACCATTGTATGACCAGGAGCAAGTCACTTCATCTGCCAAAGGCAAAAGAAATGGAAGTGATCAGATGTTGTAAGACACTTTGGATAAAGGCATCAGTCCAGTAATAACTAAAAAAACATATGAAGCCTTGAAACAAGACTAAATAGAAATGTTGCAAAATCTACCATACTTTTCAAACCAAATTCTCCCTCCTTTTACCTCAGTTGTATCTCATTGTCTAAAGCTGTTTCTCCTAAGGAAGTCTAGGAGAAACAAAGTGGAGTCTTAAGTGAAACATAAATGAGAATCTCTGTGCAGATTCATGAGCCAGCAAAGATCGAGCGACGTCTGAGCGGTAAAATTTTCGTATGGGTGAGCCGAGCCTGACTGCATATTCCATTAGTCCATTAATGGGCTGTGAATGTTCATGTCGTTATCCCCAGCAGTGCAAACACCAATGCTTTCAGGTCCACTCGTCTGTATTCAAACCCCAGAAATGCCAACAGCGCTCACCAGTAATGTGAATGCCAATCTTATCTGACCCATCAACCTTAGTTGACTTTTCAGTGGTGACTTTATTCCTTCTGCTAATACCACAACACCAGAAGAGCAAATTCTTGATTTAGCTGTTTTTTTTTTTTTTTTTGTTTCATAATGGTCAACTGTGTAGCTCTCCTCTCCTGGATACACAATGAGGCCCACGAAAATGGGGATGGGCAGCTGCACTGACCTGTCAAGTTTCTGGGTAAAGCGTAACCTCCATTAGCATGAGTAAATAGTTCCTTTTGTCAAAAAGAAAGCAACAGTCAGTGCAGGTTCTGTGGAGAGTGATATAAAAGGGCTTTTGAGTCACGAGTGTCAGATGATGTGTTTGCTTTGGCTTCCATCAGGAATGCCCGTACAGTGAGTGCGCGTCCCACCTGTCATAACAGCCACACATGCGGTTCATTAAAAAACAGACATACAGAGCATCTTTTCTGTAAAATCCTTGCTCATTATGTCCTGTATGCAGGTGCGGCATCATTTCCATAGTGCAAAAGGACATTTCGCCTAAAGAGATGCCTCCGTACAGCAGGAGGCCTTAAGGAAGGTGTGTCCGCCTTGAAGAGCCACAATATCTGTCAGATCTGTGCTTACTTGCTCAAATTACTCCAAGTCTGCATGTTTCCTGAAGGCCACTTCTCACTGTTCACAGTTTGTACTGCCAAGTTCTATTTTAGAATTATATATTGCAAGTACAGTTCAACAGATACTAAAAGGAGACTGAACTTTAGCAAAAAAATAAGCTCCAAATACGCTACACACTGGCTGTGCATCGTTTTTTTGCTGATCCGTAGCATGTAGTCGGCATTATTAGACTCTGACAACCTCGTTGTCCAGAGCACCCCTTTGTTTATATACTGTGGACTTTAAGGAGCGCATGACCCCCATGGTGCACAGAGAGTGTGTATTTTTACTTTCATAAACTGTGCCCAATGGACATCAGTACCCACTCATTGTCATTAGAGCTCAATGACCGGAGGAACCCCCTCACATGCCCCTTAACTTTCATAAATGGGGCCCCTCAGATGATGGCACCCCGCGGTAGCCACCTGACCTGCTCTGATCTCGTTCCTTATGTTGTGCATTTGTATTGTTGTTTATATGAAACAGCCAATGTTCTGAGAATAAAGTCAACACTGTCACACATGTGCGGTTGGGAGTTGTGGGAGATGGCCTGTTGTTCATCTCGGCCAATACTCCCAGGCTGCTAGATGGAGCCCTCCCTGTAGCATGGGAGTGCCCCGAAGGCCAGCAGGGAATCATGGACAATGGAGTTTTTATTCCCGACCCTGCTGGACACCGTGAGGACCAGAGGAAGCTGCAGGGAGGCTCAAGGACTTATACGCGCTCTATAACCCGGAAGTGCATCACGATCACATGACCAGAAGGAAAATCGTGCTTCCTGGATGAAGAAAAGGACTTTTAATCTGACCCAGAAGGGATAGAGAATCATGGACTGCAGGATTGGAATTACTTACGGGTCAGGGGATATAAAAGGACTGTGGGAAAGCCCAGACACTGAGCTGAGCTCGGAGGAAGGGTGGCTAAGTGTCTGGGAGAGGAGGATTGAAAATTGTATTGGTGATTGATTATTGATTTATTGTATGTGTAGTGTGGAGTGGAGGGTGCTTAATGCACATTGTTATAATAAAAATAAGAAGTATTATACTTTTACCTGGTGTTTGGCGTGGTACCTGAGGGTTCAAGGGAGTACTAGCGCCCCCTACTGTTACAAACTCAACCAAAGGGACCAAGAAACAGCAATTGGACGCCTTGCCAGGGGGTGGCGGGGTGCACTAAACCCCTCTCTTTTATCTTCGCAAACCAAACATGAGAAATCCTTCCTGTCTCGGCCCCGAGGATGTCACTTCCTGTGAACCACTTATAAAAAACCCTCATCCTCCATACTTAAACAGTTCTGTTTTGGACTCTAACCCGTACACATTGTACGCTACTTTAAAGCCTTTTGCAGCCAGGGAAACTATACGGGTGGCTGCCCCAAACCTTCGTTGTGTGTCCGGCTGTTTCTTTCACAACCCATAAAGCAAAGTAAAGTGTTACTAAAGTCACACACAAAGGGAGCAGTTTTGGAATTGAGGATTAACCCTAACCTGCATTTCTTTGGAATGTGGAAGGAAAATCTGAATATCCAGAGAACACCCAAAGTTCAAGCACATCTGGCAGTTTAGGATTAGGTACAGTTACGAAATCTGGTAGTCATAGACTTCAGCCAGTTACCTCACTGAACTGCACACTCCCAACCGGCCTGGTGAGTTAGAATGTACATGTACAGTAAGCAAGTGTGCCACGCAGTGCTTCTGGGATAGGCTCTGTCTTCTGGCGACTGAGTCGCAGCTTATATGAATGGAGGGCAGTGAATCGAGGATGTGCAGTGTGCCAAGTCAGAGAAGGCTTTGTTTTATCTATCCATTCATACATCCATTTTCTTTATTTTTTATAACATTTTATTGAATTTATTAAAATCAAACAACATTTCATACGAGCAAGTCAAATTTTACAAAACTACAAACCATTTTCTACCATTTATTATGGTTCAGGATGCACGGGGAGCAGTCTAAGCAAATATGTGCAGACATCCCTCCGTTTCAGTCTTTGACTTTGTTTTGGTCAAGATGAATTGGGGAGATGTCATCTAATGATTTCACTTTCTCTAAATCTGTAATTTCTTCAGCAAAAATATTTCCATGCCACATGATTTTGGAAAAAGTGAAAGCACTTAATGGCAGATCTAGAAATTGGTCGTTGTCTCTTGTGTGCACTCTGAGCTTCTTCAACTACTGTATCTAAGGAGTAGCATGTGATACAGTTTCTTAACTATAACCGCTATGCTATCCATCCATGAAGAGCTAAAGATGGCGCTTACATAGAAGCTTGTCATTCACCCTCTTTTCTACCACATGGCCATATTTGTATAGAGGTGAGAGTAGTTTACGACTACAGTAATCCCTCCTCCATCGCGGGGGTTGCGTTCCAGAGCCACCCGCGAAATAAGAAAATCCACGAAGTAGAAACCATATGTTTATATGGTTATTTTTATATTGTCATGCTTGGGTCACAGATTTGCGCAGAAACACAGGAGGTTGTAGAGAGACAGGAACGTTATTCAAACACTGCAAACAAACATTTGTCTGTTTTTCAAAAGTTTAAACTGTGCTCCATGACAAGACAGAGATGACAGTTCTGTCTCACAATTAAAAGAATGCAAACATATCTTCCTCTTCAAAGGAGTGCGCGTCAGGAGCAGATAATGTCACATAGATAGAGAAAAGCAAACAAATCAATAGGGCTGTTTGGCTTTTAAGTATGCGAAGCACCGCGGCACAAAGCTGTTGAAGGCGGCAGCTCACACCCCCTCTGTCAGGAGCAGGGAGAGAGAGAGATAGAGAGAGACAGAGTTTGTTTTTCAATCAAAAATCAATACGTGCCCTTTGAGCTTTTAAGTATGCGAAGCACCGTGCAGCATGTCGTTTCAGGAAGCAGCTGCACAAAAGATAGCAATGTGAAGATAATCTTTCAGCATTTTTAGACGAGCGTCTGTCCGTATTGTCTAGGTGTGCGAACAGCCCCCCTGCTCAATCCCCATACGTCAGGATCAGAGAAAGTCAGCGCAAGAGAGAGAGAAAAGTAAGTTGGGTAGCTTCTCAGCCATCTGCCAATAGCATCCCTTGTATGAAATCAACTGGGCAAACCAACTGAGGAAGCATGTACCAGAAATTAAAAGACCCATTGTCCGCAGAAATCCGCGAACCAGCAAAAAATCCACGATATATATTTAAATATGCTTACATATAAAATCCGTGATGGAGTGAAGCCGCGAAAGGCGAAGCGCGATATAGCGAGGGATCACTGTATACTTTGTTCTAACCCTGAATTTTGGTTTGGTCCCAAGAACTGATAAACGAGTCTGGTTTAGCATTTCCAGTTGTTCTACTTTTTAAATCCTTCCACGCACAAATACTTCATTGGAGTTTCATCGGCACTTCTAATATCCATAAAATAACGAGACGCACATTTCAAGCCTCTCAGCATCAGTCTCTTAAGATGTCTTGCAACACTCCGCTTTCTGTAATCGTCTTCACTCCAACACGTAATTGGGAGAAGACATGTTCATCAACACCAGGAAATGATTAATTTAGCTCTGGGTTTAACCCTTATAGAGTTAATGCGACCGTTATCTGTTAAAGAGGACAGCATGTGATGAGACACCAAAGCCACAGAACCCTAAATCATCTTCTTCTGCTCTTGCAATGGAACAGACAGACAAGTTTCTTTAGTTCCCCATTAATACAGACATGATTGGCTTCATAATAAAATCAAACTTGTCATCCCTGGAGTTTCATAGACTCTTCTAATATCCATTAAAAAAAAACAATTGAAATACGCGTTTCAAGTCTCACAACACCCGTCTCTTAAGGTAAACGCCTTCACAGCTAAAATTAAACATTTAATTGAGAGCAGACACGTTCGTCAACACCAGGAAAGGGTTCATTTAGCTCTGGGTTTATCCCCTATAGAGTAAACACGACCATTAACTGTTAAACAGGACAGCATATGACGAGACTCCAAAGTCATGGAACCCTAAATAATGAGGAAATACTTTTTTTTTTTCCTTGTGACCCTCCCACACACTTAATATGCACGTCTACGTGACATGAAATGAAACACCAGAATACCTCCATAAAACACGTAGACAGGATGAGAACATATTGTACAAAAGTCACACAGGCAATGACCAGGCCACGATTTGCACCCATCCTTTTTTATACTTTTCAGAAATGGTTATTTAAAATTTACAATAATCATACTGCCTGGGGGTTTCTTGGATGTTCGCTCTGTTATTTTCTCTTTTCATTCCAACATATTACTTATTCTAATCGTGACGTTTTCTAGATTATGCATTAATGTCTGGAATCACTGTTATGTCGTAAGAGAAAGATACCGAAAGTTCTTTTTTGTTTTTCTATAAGAAAGGTGTGCTTGTGTTTTACACATTGGAATGGATTAATTCAAAAGAAATGCGAGAGTGTAAAGGTCATAAATGTAATCTTTTGTGGAGCTGTTTGGAGGTTTCATACTCCCCCGTGTCGCGTTGAATTCTCGCTGAAGAACCCAATTCTAAATCTGTCCAGGTGAGCACATGTTTACATAATAGCACTAAACAACTTTTCTTTTTTTCAAAAATTTGCTACCTGGTAGATTTTTGGTGTTTATGAAAGAAAAAAAACATTTTGAATAGACCGTATCATTCAGGAATTTGGAGAAACATGAGCTTAAGATATATTGAGTTTAGTGTGTTTAACCGCTTAATGGTGTTAGCACTTTGCCTTCTGATGAGCTTAACATTTTCTGCTGCTGAATTTCTTTTGTTATCATTGTCTGATACTTCTTGTTTTAGTGTCCGTCAATGGTCGTCTAACACTGACGGATCCCTCTTGCCCTGATACTGCTATCCCATCATTGCAGTGTCCTGGTGAAACCTCTAGCCATGTTTGTCATTGACTGCACCAAGGTTAGCAAGGAAGAAGTCCAAGTGTGAATTCAGAAAAATGAATCTTTAGTGTCATATTACATTTCATAACTTTGTATGTTTTGTTGCCAACCAGTTGGACATACAGCTGTTTTAATGCTCTGTAGATGCTGTCTTCGTGCGAAAGAAGGCAAGTACAGAAATAAATGTTGGAGTGCCAACTCTGCCACCCTCATTTAATTTGTCAGTCCATTGAAAGCAAATGCTCAATGACATGTGAACTAAAAAAAAAAAAACGGTCAACTGAAAACAAAAATGCAACACTTGTGGCTTTGAATCAAACGATTAATAAAACACAAACAAAAATACAGCACTTCTAGCTTTGAGTCGAAAGGTTGCATGGAGCTCCGTCCTGCGAGTTGCTCAGGATATCATAGACCGACTCTCTCCTTCTGGCATGTTCGAATCTTATGGAGTCCCAGTTACCTTCAATAGACGTCTTCTCTCGACTGTAGAGAAAGGAGGAGATGACCCAATTAGCACCCTCGCTTCAGGGTAGTACTACATACTTCAGATGAGCACCTTGCGGTAACCCTCTGACGCACATGTCTGACCCTACCAAGAATCCTTGAATGCTTTCCATGCAGTTTCTTCCAGCTCCACTAACAGATCTTCAGACTGCTTGTCATTGATGCTGTGCCTGATTTGTGGATCAACAACAAAACTGCCTTCCTTAACCTTGGCATCAGATATTCATGGAAACATCTGCCTCCAATATCGAAAATCCAACCTTGTAGACTCCGTTGTTACTTTAAGGAGTAGGAATGGTGGAGTGACATGTGATAGTGACTTATATTATGGTCATACTGGCAGAGTTGGGCTTAGAGGAAGAGTTGAGATGTTACTTCACACCAGGCAGTGTTTGAAGGTGTGGGCAGAAATGGAAATGAATCATCAACTGTGCTAACACAAGGTCTTACCTCCTGGTGTAACCCAGAAACAATCCCCGTAAATGACTCACCAGGATGACGTGTGTGACACTGTGGAATGGGGACAGAAATGTAAACAAGGACACGCAGAGTTATATTCACAATCAACGCTGTAACATAAAATTATAGAAATTTAATGCATGCTCAAATAAATTTTTAGTGTTATTATATGAACCATCCATCCTTCTATTCCCTAGCCTACTTATCCAGTCCAAATTATTGACAGAACAAAAAGGATTGCAACATATTTGGCATTCACAACGTATTTCATTGATACTCGTACATTCACAATGCTAAATGCTGCTTGAAATTGTTGGGGAATTTTGTGAAAGCTTAGTTGCTTGTTTTCTTGCAGGATTAAACATAAAGCAAATATCTTTGGTTCAGAACTGCTGCTGGACTGCCACGCAAGGACGTGCGTTTCGTGTTGACCTCCGTGATAGAAGTGTGTGATCCTCTGTGTTAGCGATGCGTATGCCGTTCTGCAGGTGTCTTCTCACACGTCCCTCTTCCCTGACTGAGAAGTGTAGATTGCACCCTAGGTGTAAATATTACGTCACATTATATTTACCTTTAGTATGAGTGCTTACATTTTTTAACAGTGTTTTGTTGTTAAGTGCTGCCATTAGAAGGTTATCTGTGAAAATTAACTATTTTAACTGGGATATCCACTTCAGAACACTCGAGTACTTGGAAAAAATAAACCATGCATTAAATTGTCCATTTGTATTACATTTTAGCCTTACTGGTACAATGTATTAAGATAACCATTTTTATCAACTCGTATTACACTTTCACAATTTCTAACATAGCAGCGTATCAATTCACACGAAATGCGGTATCTAGCTTCAGAAGTGCATTTACAGCAGAAATGTATTTAAATCTCTACATGCAATGAATGAATAATGAGAGGATTCAAAAAGCAGTTAAAAATAGCAGCATAGGACAATGCTAATGCTTCATGCTCTGTTTCATTGAGAATCAGCAGAAGAAATGATTATCTGAATGTTTAGAATAGCTATGGAAATGATCCAAACATAACGAGAGCGTATGTACTGCGCCTGGATCACAGTCACACTCAGGACACGCTGTCCGTCTACCTGCCTGCTGTTTCCAACGTCCTTCTTCGTTTCTGTCATCTGTCTGTTCTTCGATAGCTTGTATTTCTGAGGTCAGAGTTTACTACTTCATTGTTTTGTCTCTGTCTCTTTCTCAGTGATGAGTCCACCTCTGACCATCAGTATGGGCTGTCCATAACTGAAGACCAAGTGAGGAGACAACTAAAGAAGCTACACAAAGGAAAAGCCGTGGGATCAGATGGAGTTGGTTCTCACGTTCTTAAGGTCTGTGTTGACCAATATTGTGGTGTCCACTGTCACTGGTTCAGTTTGTCCCTAAGGCTCTAGACAGTGGCGATGCTTTGGAAAACATCCTGTATTGCTCCTGTTCCAAAAAAGGCAGACATCTCTTCACCTAATGACTACAGACTAGTGGCACTTCTGTCTCACATTGACCTTTCAGAGGCTCGTCCTAAACTATACGAGCCCTCTTGTGGTAGCCCACATGGACCCACTGCAGTGTGTCTGCCAGACAAAGATTGGAGTGAAAGATGCAATTTTCCATCTGCTCCACAAGGAACTTGGACAAAGCTGGCAGCACTGTGAGGATTATGGTTTTTTGATTTCTCCAGTGCCTTCAGTACCATCCCGTGATTCCTGTTAAGGGATAAACTCAGAGATATGCAGGTGGAGGAGCCTGTGGTGTCCTGGATGGTGGACTATCTGTCATTCAGAATGCAGTTTGTAAACCTCAAGGACTGTGTGTCTGATGTGAGCAGCACTGGAACACCACAAGGAACAGTCATGTCTCCTTTTCTCTTCTATCTATCTATCTATCTATCTATCTATCTATCTATCTATCTATCTATCTATCTATCTATCTATCTATCTATCTATCTATCTATCTATCTATCTATCTATCTATCTATCTATCTATCTATCTATCTATCTATCTATCTATCTATCTATCTAAAATGGATTGAAGGTAATTTAAAATACACAAATTCTGGAGTATCAGGAAGGCTGCCATTCTATGTATTTGACAACACACTGTGCAAAAAGTCTTAAGGATTGTGAAAAAATGTTGAGAAGCAAGAATGCTTTCAAAATAATGGCATGAAGAGTTTTTATTAATTAATGAACTTCTTAGTGCATGAAACAGACAACAAACATAACTGATGACGTTGTTTGGTATGACCACCTTTTGCCTTCTTTTAGGGCCACTGGCCTCTGAAGGTTGACAATTTGCCTGATTTCCACTGCAGACATTTATTGTCTCATTTTTCATCCCAGACTGGCTCGTACCATCTTCTGGAGGATCCCCTGTTCCTCTTTTAGGTATTGCCTATGTGTTTGGTGGTCATTTTCATGCTGCATAAGAAAGTTGGCACTGATCAGATGCCACCCTGATGGTGTTGCATGATGGATAAGAATCTGCCTGTACTTCTTAGCAGTCATGGAGCCATCGTTTTAGATCAAATCGACAATTCCATTTATAGAAATGCATCCCCAAACCTGCGGGGAACCTCACTGTTGCCTCCATAAATTTCATCCATGTACAAGAATCTGCCTTCTGTTACAGCCAGAGATGTCACATTTTGACTCACCAGTCCACAGTACCTGCTGCCATTGTTCTGCACCTCATTTCTTATATTTACTTGAGCAGATGAGGTGTTTGGCTTTATTTCCACTTCAGAAGACTAGATTTTTGGTTGCTACTCTCCCATAAAGACCACTTCAAAGTAGTTGCTCCCAGCCTATACATGTACCCATGTTCCAGTGGTTTCTGCCAGTTCTGAGATGATAATGGTGCCAGATGTGTTCTCTTTCTGAAGGGAAGTAAGTTTGATGTGTTTCTCATTTGCTACTCTCAGTTTTTGTGCCTCTGCAGAATAGCTGGTAGAACACGTCTGGAAATCTGTCTGCTGCAAAATGTCTGCTTTGGACAGACCATGATGATGCAGGACAACCCCTTTATGTCTTGTCATTGTGCTCCCTTTTGCTATGGTGTAAGATTTACAGGTTAAACCACCACATCTACTACAGCCTTGCCTTTTAAGAGGTTTAAGAGGATTATTCCTTCTACACATCACTCTGGTTCAACCTACACATGATGTTGTTAGCACCGTAATCAAGCAATGAGCTCTATGCCTACAAAGATCTCACATTTTCTATTACTTTGTTAGTTTCTTTCCATAAGGACATTCAAAAATCTTATGTTGCTTCATTCATTTGCAAAAGGAATGTTTGGAACTTTAAAATGTGCTCTTTTCGATTGACACGCTTGGGGCTTGAAGTGGGCCGGTGTGCACTGGCTTGCCATTCCAGCTTTATTTCATTTTTCATAGTGGCATACTGGTAGTAAATAGTTGTGTGTTTCAGAATAATTGAGACACCATGGGGGAACAATCCAATATATGTGCACCAGGGTAGTCTGGATGAGGACCAAGAAGCTGACAGAGTACCAGCACTTATCTGCTTCCACTTCAGGTACTGGACACACTTAATCTAGAATACATAAAATAACAAATATTTTTGCACTTTTGCTCATAATGGTGTCCCATATTTTCAAGTTCATTCTTTCATTTTCACCTTTAAGCATCTGTTTTCATTATCATCATGTACCATTTGCAAGGATGCTAAGATTCACACCGTCCAAAGACAGTGATTTGTCTATTTTATTATGGAAACCCCAGGAAGACACCGAGCCTTAAAGCATATACTAAACAAATAAAGAAGGCAAAAATAACAATTATTAAACAAAAGCCCTCCCCAATTCCCAGACAGCAATAATCACAATTTAAAACACTGCATAACTAAAACCTGGCGAAACACTAAACGATAAACGTTCAACACTTACGACACATTCTAAAAACATAGTCCAGTACAACCGTGATGGAAAGAATTAATCGAGATACCAAGTAAACAGTTTCCTGAATGTTATGAAAGTTTATTCCTACAATGTTCCAGATATTGGATGAAGATCTGTAGAAGTTGGGAGCAATCCCCGGATGAAGACGCTTACCAACCCAGACAAAGTCACACAAATAAGCAGGCACAGGATGAGCACATAAATCCAGAATGAAGTATGTAGCAGCGCTACTTAAATTGCCTACAACTCCCAGAAGCCCCAGTAGTATTACACCATTGGACAGCTTCAGAGGACACAGGGGTTGCTGGGAAGAAAGATAATTAAGCACTCTCTTTATAAAGAAGCCAAAAAGACACCAAGGGGATTGCGATTATCTGTGTTTACTCGATTACACATTTCTTACCCCACCTCTGGAATCCAATCACCGTGGACTACTGTTTCTGTCCGGATGTACGAGTATGTCCCACACATGCTTGTCCACGCCATTTTGTCTTGGTTTGATGCATCTTCTTTTGGGGAGCACTCCCAGTGACACCAAATCTTCACACCAACAGGTGGAACCTGGAAGGACAAAACTTTACATTTCATTCAGAGGGCTGTTCACAGGAGGGTTTTCATTCCACGCACCATCGTCATCTTCACCTGCTGCACTGGACTGTATTTAGAGTTTATCAAAAGTGTTAATCATCTTGGGGCTAGTGTTTTGTTCAGTTTCATTTGTGCAGTGCTTGTAAATAATTATCACCGTCGGGGAACTGGGGAGAGCTTTTCCGTATGTGTTGTTTGTTTAATAATTTGTATTTTGTGTCTTCTTTATTTGTTTAATATTTATCTCATTATTACACTTATTATCGACTCATTGAGCCTTTTTATCAGTGTCTGTGTGTGTGAGTGTGTGCATGCCAGGTCAAGGCTGGGTGTGTTTCTGGGGGTCCCTGTAATAAAATAAACAATTCACCGTCTTCAGACAGTGTGAATCTTAGCATCCTCACGACTGGTACAGTCATAGCAGCACGTACACATGTAACATACCTGCAAGTTTTGGATTATATGTTAATATGTCTGTACCTTACAGTATTTCAACCTTTATTCAAATGTAATATTTGGTAAAATTCTAAAGGGACAATTTCTCAGTTACTCCCACGGAAAAGACCAAAGCACCTTGAATGATCTAATAGGCAAATTGAAAAAAGAACCAAAAGTTTGTTATGTAGAAAAACACTGGGATAGGAATAGACATTGGCATGAATGAAATGGAATTGAAGTGAGTAAGTTAGCTTGGATGATTCAACACCAGGCTCTCGATTTACAGTAAACAGTGAGTATAAAGGAAATTACTCCAAATTCTGTGAATTAGGAAAACAAGAATAAGTAGAAAGCTGAAATCAATGTGGTTTGTTAAATCAAAAAAGTGCCTATATGCTTAAAAATGCCAGTTCTTTAATGCCATTTAATAATAATAACAATAATAATAATAATAATGATACATTGTATTTATATAGTGCCTTTCCCATGCATTTACGGTTCTTTAGTGGGTTGTGTGTTTCGTGGTTGAACCACTTCTTGACAAGAGAACCATTTTATTCTGGGAAGGACTCTTTGCATATGAATTTGGTCCTTTGTGCTTTGAAAAACTTCCTAATGTGTCATGAAAAATGAATTCTTTAATGTATGGTTTGCTTCCTAGCAGGAAACTAACAGATTAACAAATCTTAAACTTAACCGAATGAGAAGATTTCCATAATTGTTTACAACACTAAACTAACTCTAAACTAACTGGAAAGTCTGAAGCCTGAAGCCCGTATCTTCAAGTTTCAAGATGGAGTTCCTGCTTTTATCACATCCCACATTGACTACTGTGCCTCTCTACTAACAGGTCTAGTCTTTTATTACAGTTCAAGTTGGTTCAAAATTCTGCTGCAAGGGTCCTGACACACAGCCGCAACAGCCATCCTGGCTCCCTGTGTCTTACAGGACATTCTGTTAATAACTTACAAAGCTTTAAATGGCCTTGCACAGGACTACGTCACTAACCTCCTCCATCATTAGGCTCAATATCCACCCACTAAGGACCAAAGATTCTGGGAATCTCATTGTGCCTCACACTAACCTGCACCCTATCAGCTTTATAGCGCCCAGACTTTGGAATGACCTCCTTGAATGAATTAGACTCAATCCAATCTTTTAAAAAACACATTTGGTCAGGAGGACATTTAACTTACCCCGACATTCTGATCTTTCTTTCAGTTTACCTCTTTGCCCAGGTGCTCAAGATGATTTGTGTTTGTATTACAAATGATATTATTTGTACAGGATTGTTTTGTGTTATTTTGTATATTTTGTATTTTTATTCTAGTTTATTCTCTCTTATTCTAATTTAAAGTTTTGTGTTTCATGTATCTATCTTAATTTCATGTTTTCATGATGCATTAATTGTTCCCAAAGTTGTTCCCTGTTGTTCATTTTGAACTTCTGTGAAGCACTTTGAGCATGTAAAAGGTATATTATTATTATTATTATAAACAAACTAGCCATGTAAGCCTGTGCTGCAAAAAGCCAGAAACTATTAAAATTGTCAGAAAAAAAATTGAAATGCAGAGTCGGCGGTTTCGTTTTGCTGATGTGTATCAGTGGCTAAGCGAGTTTCTCTCTCCTCGGAGGTTTCATTTTGCAGATGTGCTCACCTCGCTTGTGTATTAGCAGCTATGCGGGTTTGTCTTTCGTCGTCGGTTTCACTTTGGCGACAGAGTTGTTTCCTTTCAGCTTCATGCTGTACTTCTTTCTTCTTCTGACTCGTTAACTTGGGTCCTGCTTCATGCTGTGGCCAGATAGGCAGACACACACACACTTCCATGCGTAGATGTTTGTATACAGTAATCCCTCCTCCATCGCGGGGGTTGCGTTCCAGAGCCACCTGCGAAATAAGAAAATCTGCGAAGTAGAAACCATATGTTTATATGGTTATTTTTATATTGTCATGCTTGGGTCACAGATTTGCGCAGAAACACAGGAGGTTGTAGAGAGACAGGAACGTTATTCAAACACTGCAAACAAACATTTGTCTCTTTTTCAAAAGTTTAAACTGTGCTCCATGACAAGACAGAGATGACAGTTCCGTCTCACTATTAAAAGAATGCAAACATATTTTCCTCTTCAAAGGAGTGCGCGTCAGGAGCAGAGTCTGTCAGAAAGACAGAGGAAAGCAAACAAATCAATAGGGCTGTTTGCTTTTAAGTATGCGAAGCACGCGGCACAAAGCTGTTGAAGGCGGCAGCTCACACCCCCTCCGTCAGGAGCAGGGAGAGAGAGAGAGAGAGAGAGAGAGAGAGAGAGAGAGAGACAGAGGAAAACAAACAGTGAAAAATCAATACGTGCCCTTCGAGCTTTTAAGTATGCGAAGCACAGTGCAGCATGTCGTTTCAGGAAGCAGCTGCACAAAAGATAGCAACGTGAAGATAATCTTTCAGCATTTTTAGACGAGCGTCCTTATCGTCTAGGTGTGCGAACAGCCCCCCTGCTCAATCCCCCTACGTCAGGATCAGAGAAAGTCACTGCAAGAGAGACAGAAAAGTAAGCCGGGTAGCTTCTCAGCCATCTGCCAATAGCGTCCCTTGTATGAAATCAACTGGGCAAACCAACTGAGGAAGCATGTACCAGAAATTAAAAGACCCATTGTCCGCAGAAACTCACGAAGCAGCGAAAAATCCGCGATATATATTTAAATATGCTTACATATAAAATCCGCGATGGAGTGAAGCCGCGAAAGGTGAAGCGCGATATAGCGAGGGATTACTGTATAAGAAGAGTGGCTGCCTCGTGAGGCTTTGAAATAACCAAAATCTCAGGTGTCTTTCAGGATTATACAGTATGGCCGGTGCCCTTACCTGGCCGGGACACCTCTATTCTGGAAAGACCCGGGGAGAGAACACATAAAGAGCCGCACCCCCCTCCCCCGGAGTGATAGGTGGCTGCATCCCTGGGTTGCAGTGGTGTCTTGGACTCCCGCAGGACTCCATTGGAGTTGGAGTTTGGTGCAGCCCTGTTGGGTTCCGTGGGCACTGCCAGGGGCTGCTGCAGGTACTGTTGAGCCCTGTGTGGCAGCACTTACGCCACACCCAGATGTGCTACCGGAAGAAGATCATTGAGCACCTGGAGCCCTATAAAAGGAGCCAGCTGCCACTAATCCGGGAGCCAGAGTTGGGAGGAGGTGGACAAAGCTTGCTGGAGGAAGAGTGCAGGCAAAGAAGAAAGAGAAGAGAAAGAAGAAAAGTGTGCTTAAATTGTGCTGTACAGGTGGAAAACGGGGGAAAGCATTTCCCACTACGAAAAAGGAAAAAAAAAAAAAAAAGTGCTAAACTTGTGTCCTGCGCCTGTCTGTGTCGGGTTTGGGTGGCAGGAGTGCCCTCTGCAGGCCACAACAGGCTAAGCAAGGAACAAAAATATCCTGGGGTTGTTGGAATTCACAGGTTCACTCGGTAACAGCACAGTTGTAAAGACGGTTCTGTATCGTCCTGACCGGCGACATTGCTTACATATCAAGTTTGTGTGTTTTGTTTCCTTAATTTCTCTAAATAGACTGTCAGTAGTGTCACCTTCCAAGTTCTTCACAGGTATGTGTTACCACCCCAGGCCGAGAGGGGGCGCTGCCACTAACTGCCTTGTCTTCTTCTTTCCTCCATAGTGTAGACAAACTGCCCAATGAGGGCAAATGACTCTTCCCTTTCCAGTTCCTGGGCCATAAAAGTGAGACTGCCTGGATGGAGGTGTCATTTCTGGTTCAAGCGACCTAAGAAGGTCACAAAATTCTTGGAATTGCAGTTAAACTAGCCCAAGTGCTACAGAGCAGCCTTTTTTTTGGAACAGCACCCTGAGATATTTTTGTTTTACTTATAAGTATACAGGTACAGCTGGTTTGGCCCCCCAAAATAATGTCTGTAAATGAAGAGTGTGTCTTAAAAGAGTTATGCTAGGAGAAAATGCAATCAGAATTGCTCAACTGCCCTCATGGTCACATTTGCAGAACACTTCCAAGTTTCACAATGTGTTCCACTTTGCAACATCCGGTTTCTTTTGAAATGTATAAAATGAGCTGTGAGTAAGCGGTGGTGGAGCGTGTTCCCAAGAAGGACATTATCGAAAAAGTGAAATAACAGCCTTCACATCTGTGAGGCCTAAAAGTGAAACTTAATTGAAGGGGATCTGTCAGAGTGAGCCCGGCTGACTCACAGAGGTATATTTGAGGTGAAGCAGCCAGTTAAGTGGGTAGGAAGTGACTTGACATTTTTAGCGAAACGTTATATTTACAGTATTACTAGTGAATGCCCTGAGGAAATAGGTGTGCTTCCGTGTAATTACAGGCTTCCTGTTCATGAAGTGCAAGACTTCGGGTCTCAAATGTCACAGTCCCCACACCAGTGTCAATTCCGCGGCTTCCCTGTTGACGCTTTCCATGCAGCCTCGCGCACGCACACACACACACCTGGCTCGGACTCTCTTCTAAAATATCAATTTCCCATTCTTCAAAAACAGCTTTCTGTGTTGCCAGGCAACAACCCAAAATATTATCTTTTGCAGCCCACATATCACCTTTAACACATCTTTGTAGTTAACGCGCTATGACTTGCAACTGATATCATAAGAACACGGTGCTGTGTTCCAATTACAGACGGCTGGCTCGCTACTCCGAGGGGGTGGAGTGGGGAGGAGAAAAGGAACAGGTTGAAGAATTCGGAACGGAATTTACATAGGAAGGCTAGCCTTAGCCCCAGCGTTTGATTATAAAAGCCTTGTGTCCCATATGGAAGGCTTATTTTAGTTTTACAGTTTTAACAAACACCTACTCAAATATGTACATGTGGTGTGGAATATGGCCGGCCGTTCATCCCGGCCAATACCCCCAAGCCACCAGGTGGAGCCCTGCCTGCAACATAGAGGTGCCCCGAGTTCCAGCAGGGCATCATGGACAGTGGAGTTTTTCATCACAGCCCTGCTGGATACCATGGGAACCTCCAGGGGACGCTGCAGGAAGGCCCAGAGACTTTTGTTTCACCTATAACCCGGAAGTGCTTCTTAGTCACGGCGACGGAGCGAATGACACACTTCCAGGTTGAAGAAAAGGAGCTTTTATCTGACCCGGAAGTGTTCACGGTCACATGGACAGAGAGAGAGAGAGAAACACTTCCGGGTCAAAGACTATATAAAGGACTGTGAGAGACCAGAGCATTGAGCTGAGTTGGGTGGCAACGCGTCTGGGAGTGGAGGATTGTATTGATTGTTTATTGGAGATTATTGATTTATTGGAGTATAGTGGAGTGGAGGGTGCTTTGTGCCCTTTATTATAATATTCATTTTGGACTTTTATCTGGTGTCTGACGTCTGGTCTGAGGGTTCAAGGGGTCACGGGGACCCATAAACTGTCACAGTGGTTATTGTATGTGTGTACCTGCACCATGGTTCATGCAGGTAGCTGAGCCCTAATACACCTAGTGAAGCAAAAGCTATGACTTTTAAGGGGCTCAGAAAAAAAAAAAAAAAGAAAGACAAACAAATATATCAAACTTCATGCGCAAAGGTTTGGCCTTTGACTTGCCAGCCCCACCATTACTGTCTAATCCCAAACACAGGCACAGATCCCCTACTACCTGCATGGCTTGTGCGAGACAAGAGTAGCTTTGACAGAAAATGGTATCGGGTGATGCCACGCAGAAGTCAGAATTCACACGGGGTTGTTACATTGAGGACGACAGTTACTGTATATACTCGGGGGTAAGTTCTCCCATGGACTTGATTTTACAGTATGATTTCCGATATTTTATAATATTGGTCGTATAAGTTGAATGCAGAAAACTTACACTATTGGTCCAAGAGATTATGATAAGCTAACGCCCGCCTGAGAGAGTAATCATGGAGCACACGGCCTTTTTTGTCTATGTGGGTGCGGCAATGCGCTGTATCGGTACGTGCCCCTAACCTCTCCGTCTCGCTCTCTATTGTGTCTACGTGACTACACGGTAATACCCGAACTATTCCGAAGCGACGTTTGCACTGATTTGTGTTTTTTTATATCTCACACCCTCATACACCTTTATCGTAAGAGCATCCCTTATCTATGATGGAGCGTTCGATCAGAAGAAAATTTGAAGCTGTTTCTAAATTAAACGTCGCTGAAGTGGCGAAAGAAATTGGTAACTGCGCTGCCGCAACAAAATTCGATGCGTCTGAGAAACTGGTGCGAGATTGGAGGAAGCAATAATAATTATTTGTTGCATTTTTGAATGGACGTATAAGTGAGGGTCTGATTTTTCGGGTTTCAAGACCCGACTTACATGTGAGTATATACGGTAAATAGTTAAGTTCAGAACGTGTAGACAGAACAACAATGACAGAGAAATATATGTCGTAAATTTCGTATGCCCACAGAGCCCTGGGGGATGTAATGAATGGAGAAGCTTAACACAGAATCAAATATACTTTTAAGAATACCCAGGCATTTCATGCATTGAATTATTTACCACTTTTGCTCTCAGTGCTCGGACACAAATTGTTTCAACAAGCATTTGATCTTTGATGGCTCATGAGACTAAAGAGATTCTCATTCATGTCTCATTTAAGAATCAACTTTGTCACAGATGTTTCTCCTAATAACTTTAGACAAAAAGGGGACATGAGATACAACTTAGGTAAAAGGAGTGAGAATTTGGTTTGAAAAGCATGATATATTCTGTGAGACCTCTTTCTGGTCTTGTCATTTTTTCAAGACTTGACATATTATTGACTTACTAGTCATTTAGACCGTTACAATATCGGGCGCTAGAACAGTAGTGCATAAACATTAGTAGGCAAGGGACTTTGACCTCATTCTTTTTGTTGGTCGTATTTTTCTTTCTTTCAGCCATTCTTTTGTTGATGTTTACTTGCTGAGCTGACTGTTGTTCGTGGGCTGCCACCGTGTATCGTGTGTCTTTAATTTTCTGTGACAGTAATACTGTCTTGTACGTCCGCTGGCTTGTACATCCGTAATATACCTTTAATTTTCTCTGGCGGTAATACAGGTGTGCGCGTCGGTAATATGCCTTTAATCTCCTCTGACAGTAATACTGGCTTGTATGTGGCTGTAATATGCGTCACTGTATTGTGTACCTTTAATTTCCTCTCGCAGTAATACTGGTTTGTATTTCCGTAAAACTTTCTCTGACAGTAATATCGCGCATCGCACCGTGCCCCGCGCATGCGCACTTCACCAGAAGACACACACACACGGACACCTGGACGCACACAAGGATTTTATTAAAAAGGATTATTGGATTAAAGCCTTTATTCTTTTATTTGTTCAATTGGAGCACAGGCAGATTCAGTGTTACATGGTGTCAGCAGTGGGATTTAGACACAAAACCTCTGGGCTTGAAGTCTAATATCATATTGCCTGCCATTTTTTTCCAGAATGAGTGTGATCGGGATTAATAAAGTATCTATCTATCTATCTATCTATCTATCTATCTATCTATCTATCTATCTATCTATCTATCTATCTATCTATCTATCTATCTATCTATCTATCTATCTATCTATCTATCTATCTATCTATCTATCTATCTATCTATCTATCTAATTAGAGAAGAGCAATATAAATTAGACTAACTTACATGTATTATTCAGATGCAAAGATCTATAGTTTTGTAATTGAAATTAAGTGTTTTATTACCCCAAAGGGTTGTCCATACATTTTACCGTTTATCACTAATCACACAATGCAGACACTTTCAAATCAAAAAAAAAAAAGAAGTCCATCCATTATCCAACCCGCTATATCCTAACTACAGGGTCACGGAAGTCTGCTGGAGTCAATCCCAGCCAACACAGGACGCAAGGCAGGAAACAAATCCCATTCAAGAAACTATTTGGAAAAACCTGAGCCCCTCGTGTGATTTTGCTGAGATCTCTGCTGAAACTCAAGAGGAGACCCTTGTGAGAATTCCAGGATATTTTTTCATCAGGAGAAAATTCTGTGAAGCGTGACACAAAAGAAGATGCCTCCATTTCATTTCTTTAAGTCCTTTTTGTTGTCTAAGAGAAACCAAAAAAGATATTAAGGAAATCTCCTTTTTTGGTTTTTCATCCCAATGGATGAGGAACGGGGTACTCCTTGGTGATTTTGCTGTCCAGACAGTAGAACATTTCAAGAAAAACAAGGAGGGGTTTTTGGGAGTCGGTCTCTCTTAGTGGTTTCCATGCTCACACACTTGATTGCTTGACTGTGGTGCCCCCAGTCTTGACTCCTAAATCGAGTGGACAGATGGAGTGGCGTTTGGTGAAGAGTTGGCCCTTGCAGACACACACCCATGGGCGCACACCATTAATTCCCTGACAGGAGATCTGCCCCTGCTGACATACTAGGAGGTCATCAGATGCTCACCGCCTGTATGCAAACATTGTATTTCCATCCTTACATCAATGTGTGGTTGAGAACTACTTACAAAAATTAGATGGGTGATGTGCTTAGTGGGGGGCCGGTATTTTATCATACTGAAAACAAAAGAATTTGTGGCCAGAATGGAAAAGTTCCGCTTGCTCTATGGGGGGGCCAGAGGTCTATGCAGTATATTCAGATTATACAGACTGTATGCTGCTGACTTCCTGCCAGTATATAATGCAGTTCCTCTCAGTCTGGTGTCCTCTGTGTGTTTGCCGTGACATTGCGACTGAACTTCCTACATCTTTGTAGTCTTTGTCTTCCCACAAAGTCATATAAAGGGGATCTCTGATGGCCAATGGGATTTTTTACACTTCCGGGCTCCATCCAGGCACCCCACAGCATTATGGATTTAACGGCTTTGGGGATGCAATGTCTGCTTCTGATAACCCGACACATACGTACAGAATGTCCAGACTATCAGTTCAAATCATTATCCGCAAGTGACTACTAAAGAATTTGCAATATATTGTAAATGAAACTGAAGCAATGGTTTTAGGTGGGAGCTTTCAAAGTAGGGTGTTCAATGAGCTGTGGTGTTCTCATTTGTTTGCTAGAGTTATATTCTGTTAAGTTTTGTTTCCAAGGTGAAGAGATTAAAAAAGAGTGAAGTTTTTGTGCTGCATGTACCAAAGATCTACGTGCCTACACCAAAGGACCGGATATTTCAACTACTAGCTGTGCTACCTGGTGGGAAAGAAATTAACGCAGACCTCAGTGCTAACATTTGCAGCCCACCATGCAAGGTCTGTGTCTCTGTTTTGTGCCATTTGCTATGGAATTTGTGAAAGCAATGTCAATGGTTGTGATGCGCCATCTGTTGGAATGACAAATTCAATGGATTATGTCACTAAATATGTATGTGCTGTGCCAATGTTTGGAATGACAGAGACATAGCAACCAGACGGACACACAGACAATTATCCTTTTATTAAGGTGGGTATGTTTGGCATGGAGTGTGGGGGTTACTACCCACTGGACATTTTCTTATGGGCGAGTGTAAAAAACATTATCCAAATTAAAAAAAAAAAAATCCATGACTTGAAATTTTATAACAGGAAATAGTCATGACAGGAGATGGAACAAGAACGCAGGAATGGTGCTAACATTAAAACATATGGAGGAAATCTTTCATTTTTGCTCCTCGGCTTTTGTCATGACTTTAGTTTCATGATTACTGTGCTATAATATGATTTTATGCCTTTATAGGCAGGTTGTATATAATGAGCCCAGTTTAAATAAGTAATGAAATGTCACAAAAGTTATAATGGGATATAAGTATATCATGAATCAATGTCTCACCCAGCCCAAAATGTGTTGGCTGTGAGCACGTGAGGTGTGCGGCTTTGGCTTTATAAATGGAGCTAAACACGAAAAGCTCTACAAACTTGAAAAATCTCTTCTTTCAAATCAGCGTGATTAATGGCTGTACGTTTTTCATTGTACTTCAGGCAAGTTAACACGTGTCTTCTGTGTTAGAACGGATTAATTCCTCATTATTATGGTAACAGCTTCTTGGTGCCAACAAGTAATAATTTATCTTTCAAAATGATTGCTGTGTCTGATTAATTATTTGTTTGCTCTGATTTTTGGCAAAAGACTGGATGAGTTATCTGGGTTCGCTTCTTCCCTCTGCATGTCGCTTTGTATTTTACCTTGTTTTTTTTTATTTTGTATGATTATTACACGGCGGTGGGCTGGCGCCCTGTCCAGGGTTTGTTTCCTGCCTTGTGTTGGCTGGGATTGCCTCCAGCAGACCCACGTGACCCTGCAGTTAGGATATAGCGGGTTGGATAATGGATGGATGATTATTACAGATTCTTTTAGTTATCTCTACCTGAGTGTGAGCACTTCACTGTTTATTCAAACTGTCTCTTCCAGTTCAGTGGTCATATTCTGTCTTCACTCAGGTTGGCCGGCTGCCCCCCCAAATGTCCTTCTTCGTGCCTGTCTCCTTTTGTTGTCTGTCATGATATATAAGAGGGATGGTGGCCTTATCCTAACCCTAGATCATAGAGATCGTTCTTGCTCTTACTAATATGTTGTCAAGCATTTGCAAGTAGGGGACATCGTCAAGGCTAGTGGCAGGTAAGCATTACCACCCCCATTTGAATGGGGGCGCTGTTGTTAACACGGTCCCTCAGCTCCTCTGCAGTTCAGATGGATGCCAGCCGCAAGAAGAAAGACCTCCTTTTCTCTCCTCTCTCTCCTTAAGTCTAACCGTAATTTTCTTCAGGAATGCCCTATAAAACCCCAAAGTAAACCAGAAGGAGGACCAATGGCCGGTAGAGACGGACCTCCCAACCAGAAATGCTATTCTTTGTGATTTCTTTGAATGGATGGAGTTTGCTGTTATTTGCACCTTTTTGTGCCTTATTTACTACATTCTTTTCCTTTGCCAAGATTAAATGGGGCTGGCCAAGGTGGCACCCCAAATCTTCTTGCTGTCTAAATGTTCAAAAATTTTACATATAAAAACAGTAATATGAAAAACTAAGCATGCCTACTTTTTAATTCTGTTGTTTTTCTGTATCATTCAACCAAGCCAGTCCAAAACACTTTGTTCTTGTGCCTTTCTGTAAAATTTATCTAGAAGATTGTTGTCTACTCATGACTTTTAGCAATATTCATCCACCCATTTTAATTGATATTTTTTTTTACCATTAATGGCTTTTAGTAACAATTTTCACCTATACCTGTGCTCTTCTTCTTCTTCTTCTCCTTCTTCTTCTTCTATTTGTTGTTTCAATAACATTCGCCCACCCAGACTGTTAGATGTTTTCCACGCTCTACAGCAGGGGTGGCCAACTCCGATCCTGAAGGCCCACAGTGGCTGCAGGTTTTTGTTCCAACCCAGTTGCTTCATTAGAAGTCAATAACAGATCTTATTTAATTGTGTTTTAACTCTACCATTGTCAGCTCATTCTTAATTCATAGATTTTATTTTCCTTTCAAATGATACGCGTATCGTCCAAGTGATTTGAAGCCTAACATGGATGAGTGATTTTCAGTTCTTCACTTTCTCTTCAGTTTCCTTCTGAGTACTTAATTAATTAAACCAAATAGTGAGTGATGAATACACACGGGTGGAAATGGAGACAAGCTGGTTGAAGAACATCTGGCTCCTTTGTCATTTGCGTCTTATTGCTAGTTAGGAGCAGTTAAAACAAGAATACAGCTGTTTAAGACTAAAATAAGCAATTAAGGGTTTAAAATCTTAACAAGCGAGACAACGAAAATGTCACTTGAGCAATAAGCTCCATCAGCAATGAATGATCTCTCGTAAAGCAATTGGGTTGGAACAAAAACCTGAAGCCACCACGGCCCTCCAGGACCGACGCTGTTCAGGCCTGATTGAAAGGGTTAGAGTCTTACATAGCAAATAAATGAAGTTAATTAGTAGCAAGAACTGGTTACTAATCAAGAAAATAGTTAGGATGAAAACCTGTAGCCACTGCGGCCCTCCAGGACTGATGTTCCTTGGCCCTGATTGAAAGGGTTTGAGTCTTGCATAGCAAATAAATTAAATGAAGTTTTTAGTACTGGTTACTGTGGCCCTCCAGGATCGGAGTTGGCCACCCCTGCTCTATAGCTTTAAGTCACATTCGTCCAATTACTCTATAATCTCTTTTTATATTTGGTTTTCAATACCATTTCTTCACTTGGCCAACATTCTTTTTCCCCCTACTGCATGACTTTCGACAGTATTTGTTCACCCTGTATATTTCTTCTGCCATCTACGGCTTCTGTTGGTTTATGACATTCTACTCCGATGTATGTCTTTCTGTGACATTTGTCACTGGTCTGTAGTCTTTGCCTTCCATCTATGACTTTCAGTAACGTTGGTCCACCCTGTCCATTGTTCTGTAAAGGTGATGTAAGAGGAAATGCTAAGTAAAGTAAGCAAAGCAAGTCATCGAGCCTAACACAATAACCCTAAATCAAAGTTGAAATATGCAATATATTGCCAGGAAACATTCACCAAAACAACTTTCAAGCAATTATGAGAAATTTCAGTTAACCAGAAAGTTGTACCACACTGACCTTTATACTGTCGTAGCAGAGACATCACGCACCACGCCACTCTCGTTCTTTTTCCCGGTGATATTTTGGCTTTCCACAAAATGCCTGTAAAAAACAAAATGATGTCAGCAAAATATTTGAACTATATTAAGTACATTTTTAATCCAAAAGCCCAATTTATCAAAATGAGAAGCTACATACAGTACTTCAAATACTCAAAGTAGGTTTGGGAAAGACTAGAAGCAACATAACAGAAAAGGTAAAAAAAAAAAAATCAGACAAAAGCACTCCATAATATCTATGACATTGTTCTGCTTTTTATCGCAGTGTTTCTTAAACTTTTTTTTTCCACTGACCTAATCTTGCCCTTCATGTTGTCTTTGAAACCCAGCACATGGCGACCGTTGGGTCAACCCCCTTGGAGAATTGCCGGCAATTGCCCATTGGGGAGCTACTGACACCGACAGTCATCCATTCTCCATGAAGAATCACCACCAACATTCATAGAGGAGCAATATCTACTGCTTAAACTGACCACGGTGACACGTCACAACCCGAATGTGACCCTTTAGCATTAAATACACCAGTGAGTCACAACCCTGTGTGACCCAAAAGGTGGAAACCGGAGAACTTTCTTAAGTTGGGATCCATAATTTAAGAGAATATGTTCTATACCTTTAAGTAATATTCCGAGTCTTATCATTCCATCCTTGGCTTTCAGAAACATATGTCCGCCTGGCCATTTCATTTATCATATTGTTGATATTGTTTGTAACTTCCATCCACCTGGTCTATAGTCTTCTTATACCATTCGATTACTTTCGTTTACCTGGTCTACATAACTTTTATATTTCTCATTAACATTAGTCCACCATGTCTATGGCCTTCTTAAAATACCTATGGTTTCCAGTAACGTTTTTCCTCGCGGTGTCTCTGGCTTTTAATAGTATTTTTCCAACAAGTCTTATGACTGTCGACCACTTTTATCTGCCAAATCCATAATGCTCTTCTGCTGTCTATGAATTCAGTAGCATTCTTCCTCCTGCTCTGTAGTCTTCTTCTACTGTCTAGACCTTTCAATAGCAATCATCCATGATCTGTAGTGTTTCCCTTCTTCTTTCATCTATGATTTTCAGTAACACTCATCCACTTAATTCATAAAGTTCATTTTCCAGTTACTTTAAGTGATATGTGCCCACCCAGCCTCTATTGTTTTCCTCCATCTATAGCTTTCAATACCTCTTGTCCGCCCAGAATTCACCTTGGCCAACGCTGCACAAACGCTGAAGCAGTAACACCTGAAAGCCATGTTACTGTACCTGAGAGCTTTCCACAGAATGAAAAGCAAAACAAACAGAGCATATTTGAAATGATTGTCTTCCTACTTGTTCCAGTCCTAAAAATAAAGCCAGCTGCAACCCCCACATATCATTACTGATTATAAGGCTTGAGAAGAGTTATGCAAATGACTCATTCAGTCTACACCAGTGATTAAGAGTACAGTTTAGTCAATTATTGTCCTTTTTTTGCTTCAAAAACAGCATTCTAAATGCAATGTAACCCGTAAGTACCCTTGTTTCTGATTTTATATTTGTACCGGTAGATAGATAAAATATAAATAGGATATGTCTGTCGGAAAGATAACCTGCTGCATCCAGTTACTATAGAAACTCATCCTCATCTCATAAAAGATCAACAAGGATGAGGAAGCGTATCGATTTCCATCAAGTGCCTGGCAGTACAAGTCTTACTAACAGCTACAGAGGCGATTCTAAAGCTTCATTTAAATATGCCAGGAGAACATGCAGTCATAGCAGGGGGACCACAATTCCCAATGACCTGCCAGTTAAAAGAGACAGAAGCAGCCTCTCATTTTGGCCAAAATAATAAATAAGATCCACAAGCTGCCGCTAAAGCATTTATTTTACTTAACTGAAAAGGGTGGTAATAGAGAATCTGATAACCTCTATACATAATAAAAGAAAAGTCAATGTAGGAAGCCTCAGGTGCAAAAATAGTAGCAGAACACAACATTCTCAATCTATCTAATCCAATTTTAGGTACACCAAAAGATGGAGGTGATCTTTGCAGTACTGAGAAGATGGCAGGAACTAAGCCTGGCTGGATGCACACCTAACATGCATGCTATCATGATCAGGACTGGAGTTTGGGATCTTTTCTGTTATGGAAGCCATTTTGTGTACTGTTGTTGGGGTTGGGTCCCATGTTTCTAGGGGTGTGGTCTCCGGGGTTGTGACCTCAAATTCATCATCAGCAGGATAAACGGTCATCATAGGTAACTGAGCTTTACTAGATCGGCGGATAAATCCTTCTAATCCTTTATTGTATTCTCATTGGGATTTATTTTCGTGTCTTGTCTGGTTTTTGACTTCTCGCCTGAAGAATCGACTGTGATTCTTGACTCTCGTCAGGGTTTCGGTGACTTTGCGTTATTTTATTTTTGTTTGTTTTGCCTTTTACACGCATCTCCCGGTTTAACTCAAGAAGTTAGCTACTTGTGTCAGGACACATGTATTTTGGGTGTGAGAGAACAGCCAAAGTTCCTACAGAAAAACCCATCCAGACACGGGAGGATCATGTACAGTCTATACAGGCAGTGGCCAAGTGTGTGGAATTTAAACCCAGGACTCTAGACCCATTCAGCTTCATTCCTTAATGAATTCTTAAAAAATATTTAAGTACTTTGTTTTGTGGCCTGGTGTCATTTTTCTCTCTCTTCCCTCTTTTGGATATTGTAGACTTTTTGGAGCTGGCGCTCAATTTGGCCATGTTCAGAATGGAAAAGTTGGTCTGTTTCCCAAGGCTCAGGATTGGCTGGTGTAGGCCTATCTTTAGGCAGGTCAGTGAAGGTCTTGGGCTGGTACTGTGGGACACTGTAGGCCCTCACTCCTTTTTGCTATTTTACGTGCTTTTAAATTACACAATCAGAGTGAGGGAAGAAAAAGTGAAATACAGAGAAAAAAAGCTTGTAGTAGGTGATCAGAAGACGGATGCCAACCACAAGTTGTCACATAAACTGTCTTTGGGGCAGTATCGCCTCATGGAGGATAGGGGTATCTGAAATAAGAATGAGACATCAGAGCGTCCCAGTTGCAAAGAATATGTCTGTTTTCTTATTAGCCATAGTTTGGATGACGTAATTTTCCCAAAAATAATTCACATATGTAGAAAAACATTTCTACATACATATGATATGGTATGCAGAATCACAGCCATCTCAATATCTCGCAGTGATTAGCATGTCACCCCACAAATTTCAAATGGAAACGGCGATATGTGATTTCAACAAACTGTGCAAGATGTAACTTGTCAGACCCAGCCATGTTATCACACAGCTGACGTGCACAGAGAACGTTCTGTTGCAGGCGCCACTTGCAAATGCATTTAATAAGTATATTAAGATAACACCCAGATATTACATTGATGTCAGGAACAACTGTTACCTATTTCTACTGTGGCAGTCAAGATGTTAACGGGGTGGATCACCCACTCACCCACCTCCCAAGAGTTCAGTCCAAGACTCTTCCTCCCATTTTATATCTCCAGACCCAAGCTGATGTCCCCACTCCAAACTCAACAAGTACTCTAAGCTATAACAGCTTTAACTGAGTCATCTTTTCCACAGAGTTTGTCCTACTTTGGCTACCAAGCTAGAACTTTCCTAACGGACCCTAGTGGATCTACACTCCTTATCCTGCTGCAGCTTTTAAAGGGACAGATTTTTCAGGCACTTTCTGCGGGACAGAATGATTTTAAGGGGTAACATGGTCTAATTCCTTCCTGAACTGGACCGTATGTCTTTGATTGACCCTTTTAAGTCCTCCAAGTTATCACACTAAACGTACAATAGAGTCTTGTGCTGTTTGATTGTGGATGATGTGTTTCTCCCTGTAGACTATAAAAATTTCTGATCGTTTTCCAGCCCTCTGTAGCAACATTTGAATACTCAAAAAGTTGGGCACCCTTTGTGTAAGATGGCTTGCTTGCACCCTAGTTTTCAGGTCAGGGCATTCTGGGACTGTATCCAGTAACCCGTGACGGCAATGGGTCTTTTCAATCATACCCATCCCGCTCAATGAAACGATCAAGTATCTGGGAGTCAAAATGATCAAAAGTATGGCCAGCTAAGTCACACGGGCCTTAAACGGGGCCTTGGTCCTGGAGGACTATTGGTATGTTATTCACAGTACTCCACTTACCTCTTGTCTTTCTCTTGATATACTTATTAGATATCTTTCATATGATGCTGGTATTAGAGGTACAGTTTTGTGTTGGTTAAATTACTGTCTTAGAAACAGGACGTCTGTGGTAAATCTGAACAACTTCTTTTCCTTTGTGGTTACTAGTGAGTATCGTGTACCCCAAGGATCTATTCTTAGGCCGATCCCTGTTTTCTTTTTACATACACCCTCATCGTCAGATGTTTCAGAAATACAATATCCCATATCACTATTACACTGATGACACCCAGATTGACCTCCCTTAGAATCTCATTGACATAGACATGATGTCTAAAATGACAAATTCCTTAAAAGATGTCAAAGTATGGTGGATTAGTAATTTCCTGAAGCTGAATGATGACTCGACAGAGATTATTGCATTTGGTGGACGTTCTCTCACAGGTACTTAGTCTCAAATGCAAATTATTTATGAAATCACAGAGTAGGAATCTAGGTTTTGTTTTTGATCCTGACTTTAATTTTGAAAAACAGACCAATTCAGTGGTAAAATGCAGTTTCTTATAACTGACCTACAGAAATGAAACCATGTTTTTATTAATTCTTGCTTAAATTACTGCAATTCCGTTTATGTAAGTTTGGGCCCTTTAGCTCTGTCACGTCTACAAGTGGTTCAGAATGCATCTGCACTGTGGAGTGTTAGCCTCAATGCACTGGCTTCCAGTTAATTTTAGGATACAGTTCAAGGTCTTATTGTTGGTTTTTAAAGCTCATATGGACTTGGCATGTCCTTATCTTGCTGATCTACTCCTACCACAAATTTCATCACGCTCACTCAGGTTTTCTAATCAGTTTCTGCTCTTTGTGCCTCAAACTTTTATTGTTGTGACCCCTAGACTTTGGAACAGCATACCTTTTGAAATAAGACCTGAAACATCAGTCGTGGTTTTTAAGTTCATGCATTACTATCTGCAAGTTGTTGACTGGGGTCACCAGCACTGCCTGTGTTAAAATTTGAATGTTCTGACCATGTGCAGGGTTTATGTTTTAGATTTTGTTTGTTTTCTATTAATGCTGTACAGCACTTTGAATGACACACATGTGCTTTATAAATAACTTTGTTTTACTTACTCTCTCCTTGTCTCTTTTTCTGATGCCCTCATGCCGAGTACTCCCAGTACAACTACAGCATTTACTCAGTTTACTGTCCACTGTGAGGAACAGTTTCCCATTCTATCCTGAAGCCTTCCTGGACTCTTTGCCTGCCCCATTTCCCCCTGACAATTTCTTTCCAACAGGATGAGCCATATCAACAATCTGTGTCATAACATGCCCTGATATTCCTCTCTTCTCTGATCTCTTCAGCCGTTGCAAATTTCACCTTTCACATTTTCACATTTCTTGATGAACAGAGGAAGAAGAGAGGCAGAGTGGCTGAGTAATTTATTAATGTCTTTCAGGCTGGATTTTCCTGAGAGTAAAATCCCAGCCCTTGTGTGTATTATTACAGGAAATCTTAAAGAACTTAAAATGAACAGGGTTATAAAATGAAAAGGAAAAAAAGTCCCATTTCAAAAGAATAATTCAATTGGAGCTTCCCTCCCTCTTATTCAGAAACTGCACATCCTGCATTGAATTAATGGAAATAATTACATGTGCAAGTAAATGCAATTTGCATTTCAAATGCTGGGATTTTGCTAATCAGTTTTAAGTGATCATCCATTTCATTTGCAGAATAGAAAAGGCTAATTATATCGTTTTGAAATCAGACTCTAGAATATGTCTTCTTTCCCTAATGATGTCCTGCAGTATCTCCCAGTTTGCACACTATAACTGCTCTGGTTTCATGTGTTTAACTGTTTTTCTATTCTTGCATTTCACATTTTATACAAGGTTGGGAGTTCAGATCCCTAAACTGAGTTGATCCCACCACGCTTTGTGAAGGTGTCACACAACCTTATGATAGCAATAAATCAGTTTGGGGGCACAATCACTAACTTTTTGAAGATTGCGCGTTCTCTGCCATACTAGGGGGCTCCGCCCCCTGCTCGCTCCGCTCGCCAACCCCTGGTGTTGGGAAATGACAAAGAGCGTGATGTATGAATGAGATGTAGAATAGTGTGAAGGTGTAGATGATGCATATAAAAAGCAAACAATAAAGTGTGTGGCACAGTGTAAAGGTTTATTGGAAAATTTCTTTGTAAACGCCGTTTAAGTGTAAAAGGTAATTCCAGGTCAGAACTTGTAAGGTCAATGAAGATGGTAATTGTCGTGATCAGAGTCAAGTTTGTCAGAGCTTAGAAAGAGTTGTGTTTCTCCAGGAAGTAATGCAATGACTTGGGTATGTATGTTTTACACATTAATATTTTTTGGACATAATATAGTGCGTTGTGTTAAAAGGGGCATTTGGTCTAATGAGATTGCTGTTCCAAATATCTCTGTAACTAAGTCGTCGCAGATAAAGGCTTGAGGAATTGTAATAATATCTGGGTGAAGTCTATCTGTATTGGTGAGTGTACCATCTCCCAGTTGTAATAACCAATTGTTATGATCTGGATCTGGACATCGCATGTTTTGTACTAACTGTATCTTTTGAAAGCAATGCCAATTGTCTGCGTATTTTAAGGTGCACTGAACAATAGCTGAGCGCATGGCATGTGGAACAATAGCTAAGCACTGTCTAAAATCTCCTCCTAATAAAAGTACCTTTCATCGAAAGGGAATATTATTATTCATCAACGTTTGTAGAAGTTTATGAATGGTGTTGAGTAAGTGACTGGATGCCATTGTACATTCATCAATAATTAACACTTTTGTAAGACGGATGTCACGTGCAGTGCCACCGTTAATGTTCATAGTGGATACCGATTTGTAGGATCTAATGCAGTTCATAAAGTTTTTACTTTCAGGTACATCGTTAGTTAGAAGCTTCTGTAGATATTCAGGATATGAATGTAAAGGAGGCAGTCTAATTTGACCCTTTTGACAACAACGTGTAAATGTATTACTTGTATTGCCAGTTGTTTCTTCAGGGAAGTGAAGTGAATGACAATGATTGCAAATGACATTCATTAATCCGAATGAATTTTCCTGAATAGTGGACTCATTATTGAACGCGTTGTCAGCTAAGTGGCGTAAGCGTTTAGCAGGTGTCTGTCATTGATGTCCGTGACCTGTATGTTTTGCTTGTGCCGTTTGAGAGGCGCGTCGTTGTATGTTCAGTATTTGGGACATGTTGTTTTGGAGCTGTAATCGATTTGCCTGTGCTGTGTGAGAAGCCCGTTGTAGTTTACGGCGTGCATTGTTTGTATTGAGCCTTGCCTGTTTTTGTATGTAGGTCAGTTGAGCTTTCTCTTTTTGGAGCCTTGCCTGCTTGTTTTCCGGCATTCCAGATGCGCGGTGTAGACGTCTGCGTTTATTTATTTTGTCCCTTCGCTGTCGTTTCTGTATGTCTGAGACGGGAGGTGTTTCGTTTTGAACCCGTGCCTGTATCGATGCAGCACTGTGAGACGCGCGCTGCATGCGTCTACGTTCATGTTGTACCCGTGATCGTGAATTCATGACTTGTTTGTTCTTCAGCGTTAGATATATGGATAAGTAATAAGGAGGATCGCACTCACTGTTAATATGGAGCCTTTTCTGCGGTTGAACGGTTAATAGTGCCACATTGTAATGAGATCCACCTATGCTGCATAGTGTGAACGTGTTGAGATGACGTATGTTTAATAGGGACGGTTCATTTAGAAATGGGGCTCTGTGTGTCATTTGTTATTTATGTTAGTGTGGTCGTGGGTCTGAATCGTTGTTTTTGTGTACGTTTCGTGTGCTATGTCCGTAGTCTGTCCCGTTTTGTGTCCAATGGGTTTTGTGTGGTGCTCGCGGCTTCTTTTTTTTTTGTGTGGTAGGGGCTTGTTGAATCCTCCTCTTTGTGTGTCCCATTTCGTGTGCAATGGGTTTTGTGCACAGCGCCGGCGTCTGCCTCCTTTTTTCTGTGGTCTGACTCCTTTTTTCTGTGCGCGGTGCCTCATTTCTTATTTTAGGTTGCATTCCATCCGGTTCCCTTTGCTCTCGGGGGGGGGGGTATGGGGGGGGGGATTTGTGTGGTGCCTGCGCAGTACGTCTTTTGCGTCCACGGCCCATTGCCGGATGTCCCTGCGTCCATCCGGTTTATCATTCTCGGTTAGTAATGTGGATCTTTTTCTTCTTCTTCTTCTCTCTGCAGCTCCCATTAGGGGTTGCCACAGTAGATCATCTTGTTCCATATCTTCATGTTCTCTGCATCTTGCTCTGTCACACCCACCACTGCTTCTCCTCTCCACCACATCCATAAACCTTCTCTATGGCCTTCCTCTTTTCTTTATCATCCTTCTCCCAATATACCCAGCATCTCTCCTCTACACATGTCCAAACCAACGCAATCTCGCCTCTCTGACTTCCAACTTGAGCTGACCCTCTAATGTCCTCATTTCTAATCCTGCCCATCCTCGTCACACCCAATGCAAATCTTCGCATCTTTAACTCTACCACCTCCAGCTCTGTCTCCTGCTTTCTGCTCAGTGCCACTGTCTCCAACCCATATAACAAAACTGGTCTCACTACCGTCCTGTAGACCTTCCCTTTCACTCTTGCTGATACCCGTCTGTCACAAAGCTTCTCCACCCATTCCACCCTGCCTCTGCACTCTCTTTTTCACCTCTCTTCCACAATACACAATTACTCTGTACTGTTGATCCCAAGTATTTAAACACATCCACCTTTGACAACTCTACTCCCTGCACCCTCACCATTCCACTGACCTCCCTCTCGTTTACACACATGTACAGTTGTGCTTGAAAGTTTGTGAACCCTTTAGAATTTTCTTTATTTCTGCATAAATATGACCTAAAACATCATCAGATTTTCACTCAAGTCCTAAAAGTAGATAAAGAGAAACCAGTTAAACAAATGAGACAAAAATACAGTGTAGGGCCATTAAGCCGCGGGCCAGTAATCCGCGAATTCGCTTAAGATGCGCAAAAAGCTTGGATCCCAATTTTTTGACACTATGGATCGTATGGACCTAAACATGGCCTCTCAAACACTCGAGACAGGTGTTGACAGCTGTCATTTTGGCATTTCAAATGTCCGTGATTGACATGCTATGCACTATCGCAGATTAAATATTTAAATGCTGGCTTATAACTTCAAAGAGGTATTTATAGAAGATTAGTCTTTTATTTATCAATAAACAATAAAATAACTTACAATGAAATTCAAATATTAATCTGTTTTATCCACGCTGAGTGTCAGTGTTATGGAGGCCGCCATTGTAACCGATTCACACCTTACAATGCTACAAAGTTAATCCGCGGTAAATCCGCAAAAAATGGACTCATATTTAAAGTATTATTTTTAATTCGATAATCTGATAAAACTTGAAATTGTATAAATATGAGTCACAAACCCAACGTAAATCACTTCAGTTTCTGAATCTATAGTGAGCACATCATATTTGCTTTAATTTCAATTCAATTTCATTATTTATTGTAATTTATGCATTATCAAAAAATATTTAAGCCGCGGACCACCTAAGCCGCGGTTAAGCAGTTTGGACCCCAATCACCGCTGCTTAATGGCCCTACACTGTATTATACTTGGTCATTTATTAAGGAAAATGATCAAATATTACATATTTGTAAGTGGCAAAAGTATGTGAACCTCTAGGATGAGCAGTTAGTTTGAAGGTGAAATTTGAGTCCAGTGTTGTCAATCAATGAGATGACAATCAGGTGTGTGGGCACCCTGAGCTTTGATCTATCAAAGTCTGCTCTTCACAACACATGTTTGTGGAAGTGTATCATGGCACAAACAAAGGGGATTTCTGAGGACCTCACAAAAAGAGTTGTTAATGCTCATCAGGCTGGAAAAGGTTACAAAACCATCTCTAAAGAGTTTGGACTCCACCAATCCACAGTCAGACAGATTGTGTACAAATGGAAGAAATTCAAGACCATTGTTACCCTCCCCAGGAGTGGTCGACCAACAAAGGTCACTCCAAGAGCAAGGCGTTTAATAGTCAGCGAGGTCACAAAGGACCCCAGGGTAACTTCTAAGCAACTGAAGGCCTCTCTCACATTGGCTAATGTTCATGTTCATAAGTCCACCATCAGGAGAACACTGAACAACAATGGTGTGCATGGCAGGGTTGCAAGGAGACAACCACTGCTCTCCAAAAAAAACATTGCTGCTCATCTGCAGTTTGCTAAAGATCACGTGGACAAACCAGAAGGCTATTGGAAGAATGTTTTGTGGACGGATGAGACCAAAATAGAACTTTTTGGTTTAAATGAAAAGCGATATGTTTGGAGAAAGGAAAACACTGCATTCCAGCATAAGAACCTTATCCCATCTGTGAAACATGCTGGTGATAGTATCATGGTTTGGGCCTGTTTTGCTGCATCTGGGCCAGGATGGCTTGCCTTCATTGATGGAACAATGAATTCTGAATTATATCAGAGAATTCTAAAGGAAAATGTCAGGACATCTGTCCATGAACTGAATCTCAAGAGAAGGTGGGTCATGAAGCAAAACAACGACCCTAAGCACACAAGTCGTTCTACCAAAGAATGGTTAAAGAAGAATAAAGTTAATGTTTTGGAATGGCCAAGTCAAAGTCCTGACCTTAATCCAATCGAAATGTTGTGGAAGGACCTGAAGTGAGCAGTTAATGTGAGGAAACCCACCAACATCCCAGAGTTGAAGCTGTTCTGTACGGAGGAATGGGCTAAAATTCCTCCAAGCCGGTGTGCAGGACTGATCAACAGTTACCGGAAATGTTTAGTTGCAGTTATTGCTGCAAAGGGGGGTCAGATACTGAAAGCAAAGGTTCACATACTTTTGCCACTCACAAATATGTAATATTCGATCATTTTCCTTAATAAATAAATGACCAAGTATAATATTTTTGTCCCATTTGTTTAACTGGTTTCTCTTTATCTACTTTTAGGACTTGAGTGAAAATCTGATGATGTTTTAGGTCATATTTATGCAAAAATATGGAAAATTCTAAAGGGTTCACAAACTTTCAAGCACAACTGTATTCTGTCTTGTTCCTACTAACGTTAATTCCTCTCCTCTCTAGAGCATATCACCACCTCTCCAGGGTCTCCTCAACCTGCTTCCTACTCTCTCTACAGATCACAATGTCATCAGCAAACATCATAGTCCACGGGGACTCCTGTCTAATCTCGTCTGCCAACCTCTCCATCACCATTGCTCTCTTCCATGATTGTGTGGGGTTATTCTCAAGATGCTTAAATTTTCCTCCCACGTCCCAGAGACATTCAGGTAACTGATGACCCTAAACACACCTGGAGCATGTGTGACCAGCAGAGGGTCGATTGCTTATTGCCTTGCACCTGATGCTGTCAGGATAGGCTACATCTTCTACCCATTACCCTAAAATCGAAAGAAAATTGAAGTATTTATTTTACAGTAAATCAAATTACTTGGCCACACGTTCGGAAATATCCAACTTAATACATTGATTACCTGTTACATTAAATGCTAGGCCAGTTCATTCACCAATCCATTATTCTTCATTCATTTTCTCAACTTGTTGTTCTTATATACTGTCACTGATTGATTAAGCATGGCCTGCCTGCTTCACAACTTAAACAAATAAGACTACTAGTCTGTTCCATGACACATTCAACATGCATGCTAACATTCACTCACCAATTTCAAGATGACGGTCAATTTAATAACCTATCTTTGGATAGCCATAAATGAAAGGCCACATACCCCCAAACGTAGTCAGAACCTCAACTAGGATCCAACATAGGGTCCCAAAACTGATACAATCACACGTCCCGATGTGTCCATACCTCACATTCACAAGTCTGCTATGCAAATATGGTAGAGTATATTTTTATAAAGCTTTTTCTTCTTTAAAGGATAAGTTTGGTGTTTTTTTTAATTATGAAAAGGAGACACAACAAAATGAAAGAGCTGAGGCACCACCTTGGTGTCCCCCTACAGTTTAAAAGAAAGCTCAAAAATGCATGACACAATAAATTGTGAAGACATCTTCTCAGACGCAAGTTCAGTACAAAACTGAGAACAAGATGGACGCTTTCCAGGTTATATCATCACTCGGCAGGAAGGGGCAGGTCCAGGACAGTGGACAACGGAATTGACTTCAGCAGTGGAGTGGCTGTCACCCTTCCTTCTGTCTACCAATCAGATCTGCTGTTCTCCATTAAAGGCAGGTTGATCCATAGGGCTGAGCTCTCCCAGCCTCACTCAAGCTACTCTGCTGCAGACGGCTTCCTGATGATTCACCAGACATGGTGGTGCGAGGCTGAGGGATCCTCCTTAGTTTGTGGCCTGGAGAAGTCTGGTCAACAGAGCATGTGAATGGTGGTCTGTGGCTTGTACTCATCTGTTTGCTACACACTGAGGTTTAATGATGTAATTGGCTTATCTCTTCCAAACCAGTAAGCTGAAAGAAACACAAAGAAAAACACATTCAGCCCTCGCAGGCTTATTCTACCCATCTGATTTTGTTATCTGAGTAGCTGCTAATTGGAAGAACTCAGGAAATTAGTTCAGTTGTCCTGTGTGAAACTAAACATGACGAGATCTGCACATATTGTTCAGTACAAGTGTTATCTTATTAGAGTGATGGGTGACAGACTCCACATCTGCAGGCAGGAAGGGCCCGAAGCATCAAATATGGAGTAAAGTGCAGACAGTAACAGATAAATGACACCAGTTGTATAAATGATCAGTCTGAAAATGATCCGCAAAGCCAGCCTTCTCTTTGTTTATCCATCCAACCTGACCACTATGGAACCTGTCCTGGCAGTGAAAGGCACAAGGCAAGAACAAAGCCAGGAAGGGGCAGCTCTCCGATCAGACTATTAATCGTTGATTACTGAACGTAACATGACATTCTCAGGGCCTACCTAATCCAGGTCATGGTGGTGGGAGGCTGCAGCCTATCTCTGCAGAACTGTGCTCAAGGAAAGAAGGAACCAAGTTTGAATACTTTGCAAACACCCACACAGCTCAAAGCACAGTATGCAGTTATGTGGCTGTAAATGAATTTGCTGTACAGTGTACATCTTTGAATGCCATCCTAGATGATACCAAAGCTTACATTGATAAATGCCAGTTTTGAAGGTACCTCTCTGTTTTAGCCATTAGCTGTATAGTGCATATCACTCAATGTCTTATATCACTGAACACTCAGCCCTTTCCGACATCAATCTTCGCCTCCTTTTCAGAGCTTGTGTTAACTCTCCATCTTGTGGGTAGATATTTGTAAGCACAATGAACGTGGGAAGACTAAAGCTAGGGGCAGAAGTTTGAAGGATAGATTTGTTTTAGTGAAACTGACAGCCAGAGGACATGGGCATATGATCAATCAGGAAAAAGGTCAGCAGCCGGTTAGAAAAACCAAGTTCAAAGGGGTGTGTAAGCACCATGTTAACAGTATAAGAGAAAGTCAAGCACACCCTGGCATGAATTCAAGGTAAATGATGATGATATCGTAGTTAATATTCTCATTTTTGTATCAAATGTCCAACCGACCAAAGAGCAATGGTTATTTTAAGTTGAAGATGCTAGTAATAAATGCGTATGTCATTGAATACATCATTAAATACGTGTAAAAGCAACTACTGAATGCAGTAAAGTGATCTGTGAATGAGCACAATATGTCAGAATATGTTTCCATTTGTAAATTTGCTCTTCATAGTGCAATACAAGTGAATGCAAAGTAATTGTGGTTGCCAAGCAGCTGCAGGAGGGGTGTGGCTAAAGATGACAGTATGCTCAAAATCATTGAAGGAGTGACACCTATGAGGGATATCTGCCACCGCTACTGTCCAGACTGTTCAGACTGAAGAAGATTTAACATGGAGAGTAGGAGACTCCATTAAAAAGAGCAAACAGTCTTTGCAGGGGTCCAGCACAGGAGACAAAGATACAAAACGGAAAGGGCAGAAAAGAATGCACGATCAGTAAACAGGCAAAAGTTAATTAGAACGTTAAAACAATTAGACGAGGACAGGCTACTCCTCCCAACAAAGCTCGGCAAAATAACAGCAAGTCACGTTTTGAAGGCCTATGAACAGACACCTAAAACCATAAAGAAATTACCACAAAAATGAGCTTTCTCTTGCTAACAAACTTTTTCTTTATTTGCAGCCCAGATCAGGCAGATGGTAGACATGCAGCTTGAATTTATAAATACGGCCGGCGTCATATTACATGCCGCAATGCAAAAAACACGCATGCTCCTGGCAAAATGTTTCAGTCACCAAATTAGAAAATTGTGCTGCAGATGACATCAAACGTTTCCTACTCAACAGAAAAGGGAAATCAAACAAAAATAAATACAATTAAAATGATCATATTTCTCATTAATTGCTCAAAGCTACCACTATATGGTTCACATTACATTGTGGGATATGCTTGGTTTGACCTTTGTAGTAATATTAGCTATATAATCACTGAATGGCAGTGTGGCAGTGTCTGCAAAGCCCACTGAAGTCCATCCATCCATCCATCTATCCATTTTCAGCCCTATTTAGTTAAGGTCAGTGTCATGGAGGTCATCTGTAGTTAGTTCAGAGTTACTCATTGCCACCTTTATTGACTGTATCTACAATGTCCATTGCTGTAACACCAGCTACATACATTTGACAAACAGGAGACCATTCAGTCCATCAAGCTCATTGGTTTAGCTAATAGCTAAGCTCTCCCAATGTCTCTCATCCAGAGCTTCTCAAGGTTTCTGCTTCAACTCCATGTTCTTGGTAGTTTGCTCCAGAGTCCCACGACTCTTTGTGTAAAGAATTCCTGGCTTCGTTTTAAATGCACTTCACTGATGTCGTCGAGTACGTGATTGACCCTTAAGGTGAAGGAATGTTGTTGGACCCATTATAGTTAGTCCTGCTATCCAGTAGTGGGCAAAAGTTTGGAATGACACAGGAATTTGAATGTCTTGGATGTAGTACTAGGGTGTTGTACTATGTTAGCCATTATGAACGTAGTGAGAAGTCAAGCAAAATGACACCTTTTATTGGCTAACTAAAAAGATTACAATATGCAAGCTTTCGAGGCAACTCAGGCCCCTTCTTCAGGCAAGATGTAATCAAATTAAATTACATCTTGCCTGAAGAAGGGGCCTGAGTAAAACAAATAAGTAAAACATTTGCTAAAAGTGTCAGTTTTCACATCAGTGTGTACATTAAAATCCCCCATCAGTACTACGTGATCATAATTTATAGCCAAATCAGATAGAAGGTTGCTAAATTCAGTCATGAACAATGAATATGGCCCTGGTGTTCTGTAGACTAGGACTATAATTGTGTTGGAATCTGTTTTGATATTTAAAATGAATGCCTCAAAGGATGTAAAGTTGCCTAAATTTTTAGACGTGATTTGTATTTTGTTACAGTGAATTATTCCAAGTCCTCCTCCTCGACCAGAATCTCTAGACTTATGAAGGAACGAGTATCCATCTGGTGACGCCCCAGCTAAGGGAACAGTGTCACATTTACTAAGCCAGGTTTCAATGAGAAGACACAGATCAGATTTTGTACTCAATATAATATCATTTACCAAAACAGCTTTACTGCTGTATTTCACCGAGTAATAATTTCTGTTTGTTTGTGCCTATGCAAACTTTACTATCATTTTTTTGAGACTTTCGAATTTTCGTACTTCCGTTATCTCTAACTTGCTCTGCATGTGCATTGCACCAACATTTTTTAATTCTTTATGACATTCTACTTTGTCATCTACTCTTTGTCTTTTATTTATACCCCTGGGTGTGGTTAAATCTCTTGGCACAAAGTCTCATCTCGCGAGACATGAAAGTATCTCTCTGAAAAAGTCATGTCTCGTCCCAAGATTTTTTTATTATAATAGAAAGATATATATATATATATATATATATATATATATATATATATATATATATATATATATATATATATATATATTTCATTACTTTAACAACACAGTGATAAAAAGTATCCATTTCTATCACAAATATGTACATTTCTGGGTTATTCTAAAGTTTTGAATTCTAGTTTATGTAGCGCACCATTAAAAGATACTTTTATCTGTAATATTCAGAGATGAGTCCGGCTGCAGACCTCCATGATTCAGTAGCTCTGCTGGACAACCAATTGGAGTGCAGGTTTTTGTCACCTGGTTTATTTGACTTGAGTCAGACAACCGTTCCCTAACCCTAATCTTAACCATAGTGTAACCAGGTGTTATCACAGACACATTATAATATAAAGTGACAACCTCTTCAATGGAGTGGAGCTCTGGAGGTCCACAGTTAGAGTCTATTGAATATTGATGCATTGTGCATGTCACTCAGTTTGTTATAAATGCCTGCAGTTCTTGCACGGTTGAGCTCCAATGGTATAACCTGCTTTACCCGCTCATAACTTTGCATTTTTGACCAAATTTCTTGACATTTCACTATCTAGGAGCAGCGGATTCCTCGCCACTGGAACTTAATAAAAATTACAAAGGAAAAGGATTAAGAAAAGGCAGCAGGGCGGTGCAATTGTCAGTGGCGTCACCTCATGTATTGAGCATCCCATTTGCTGTCTATGTGAGGTTTTTGTTTGTTCTTTCTGAGTCTGCGTTGCGTTTCGTCACACACATTCAGGTTAGGTTAACTGATTATTGTGTGCGTGAGTTGGCATTTTATTTAGGGTTGGTTCCTGCCTTGTACCCAGTGTTGCCAGGATAGGATTTACCCCCATGGTCCATCACGGAATTACATACATTTGAGAATGCTACGTTATGAGATTAAAATGTGCATGCATCCTAAAAATGATTTTTGGGGTTAATTCAGTCCATCGGCTTCTTGTTCATCTTCCAGGTTAGAAATGTTTCAGTGTCAGAGATGCCATTCAACTCTGTTAAGGGTGAATGCTTCCATTATTGTCACCTTAGACTGCTAAACTGGTTTCCCCTCATGCTCGTAAAAAGATATTCATTGTTCGCTGGCTTTTTGTGGCTAAAAATACTCAATAACTGATGGTATTCCAACTGTTTTTTAAGCAATATCTGAGGTGTTAACACAAAATCTGGACACTCAATCACCAACATCAGGTGAAATGCTCACATGTGTGGCACAGGCTAACAGTTTCTAGTACTGGGGACACAGAAACAGTTTCTAGACTGAAGAGCTTTGAGATTTACAGAGTCAAATGGCAGCCCAAAGTGTGCTGAAATATTTTCCAGAAAGGTAATTGGAAGTTAAAGACACCCACATTCCTGTGGCTCAACAGGTGGCAATGATTAGTGATTTGGTTTTCCGTGTGTCTACATCTTTTTTCTCTTGTTAGTGGTGTACATCTTTTGGAACAGGTTAGAACAAATTCATACATTTAAACAGATTGAACCACAAGATAAAAAGCCACTTAATCAGTCGTATTCAGCTCCTGTCCTTTCCTGTTACCAAATGAGTTATTAGAAAATATGGCCAGTCAAGCAGATGTTCAAATTTAGAACATCGGTATGCTGAACTTGAAACTGCAGATAAAGTATATGGTACACAAATGCACTACACTGTAGTGAAAAGTAAAAATTTATGGCCACAATTCCATAGAGCAATCACTCAAGAGGCACAGAAGCGGAGAAATGGTTAGAACACACAATAGACTGGAATCGATGGAAAAGTCTTTATAGAAGTAAGGCACTCAGATGCAAGACTGAACTTTGGAATGTATTTTAATAAAAAATGCACTTTCTAATATGTTTATAACTAATTTAAGGGAGAAATCTTTGGTAGGAGAAGGCATCTATTATGTGCTGAGGTGCCACTGGTGCTGGTCATGGGTAAGTGAAGGTCAGTAACTCTAGTCTAGTGAATATTGTTCTCGGAAAATTCTCTAAAGATCCTCTGAAAAATCTAACCACCTATTTGCTAAACCCATTGTTTCCATTGGAAGGTTACAGGAGCTGATAAAACTGGGCACAAGCCAGAAAACAACCCTCAGGATGGGATGCCAGTCCATTAGGGGGCATGCCACACTCACAAAGCATCAGTCGGACAATTATTCTACTGTGTGTAACCGGTGTTCTCCTCTTTTTAGGTGGCACTCCCCACACAGGTCATCCTCACTGGAATTAGCAGTATCTACACCCTACGCGGAGTGGATCGAGGAAAACAACCATTTTAGTTATTTGAGCCAAAGGAGAACTTCTTCAGCCCGAGTGACTATTCAGGTTACGGAAGTCTCTTCTTTGCACTGAGCTCACTCCAGCTGAACCCTGCTGCATGGGAATGTCCTTTGCATGCTGGGGGAAGATAGACTGGACACTGGAAAGTGAAGGCAGTTCCATGGAGTAGTGAGGAAGAGGATATAACTAGAGTGGAAATGAGCCAGCCAAGCCAAAGATTACATAAGTAATGACGTGGTATTTATATTGCAGAACACGCATATAACAGGTTCAAGCTCACACTTCATCTATAGTGATAATTATATTACACCATGTCTTAACGGTGATATGTCTCATTATAAACCTGCACAAGGCAATTTGTTAAATAAACCTGCCCTTAAAAACTAAAACGCTAAAAACGTTCATCTCCTGAATCCAATGGCAACTTATCGATTTCGTTTTCCATGTTTTGCACAAACGTAGCGCAAGACACTCCTCAAATCAAGAGAACTGCGACTGATAAGCTGAGAAGTTGTGTGTGTACAGTTCGTGCTGTAAAGAGGTGGTCTTCATGCTGGGCTAAACAGTAATTTCAAGAAACAAGCATCTTAATTGGGAAAAGACATGAGAGAATTACAGCGCTACGTACAACCGAGTGGAGTCCGTGATGGGACTGTAGACGATGAATTGCCTTCACAAATTTAAACAAGAACAGTGGAGTAAGATATAAACAAAAATCTCTAATGCAATCAATAGTCTGCAAATGTTTTTATGAAAATGTTAGAATTCTCTTTTCTTCTGTTTGATTTAATAATATCGGACTGAACATTAAATTACGAGTTTCCCTCACTCCATCCTCATGTTAAATAAGGAAAGTCTCCAGAATTACACGATGCTCTATTGTTAACTCTTTCATGTTATCTATTTAGTTATTATTCATTATTATTTATTACATATTTATAAGTCTATTAATAATTTTTGAATTTACAAAGTTATGTATTGTCATTGCTCCTTGGTGTTCATCTCAAGACACAGTCATAAGAAGTTAAGCTACTAAGCGTTTCACTGCATATTGTACTCTTTGTATAATTTCCTGTGACAAATAAAGTTTGATTTGATTTGTGGAATGGGAACAATACCTCAACAGCATAGGCATAATTCCTGGATTGTGTTTTGTTTTGTATGCCTTCTTTATTCTGTCCCCTTTATTTTCCTTAAATTGTCCCTTGCCGTTATTTCTTTATTAATAATTTGGTATTTGTTGTCACACACTTGATGGCAACTTCAAGGTTCAGTTGAGGTAAACAGTTCCACCCCGGGACAAGTGGGAAGCTAACCGCCTCTTTCTTTTTGCCTGAAGCTCCGATTGGCAAACACCTGAGAATCCATGAGCATGCCTCGTCCGGGCCCCAGAAGTGCTATCCTTTCAGGCTCTATAAATTCAACCCACTGTCAGGACGCGGGTCGCAGGTATTCATTCAGAAGAACCTGTCGGAGGAACAAGAACAGATTTTGTTGTACTAAAAAGTAGGTGATTGTAGCCATTACTTCTGCTAGAGCCTGCATGTTATTTTATCTTTGGAACTCAATTCCTGTACTTATGGTCAACCCATTCCTGACATGTTTGGTTACTTCTCTTTAGTTTCATGTGTTAGTTTAGTTAATTCACTTGTATCTCCTGCCTTGTGCCCTGTGTTGGCTGGGATTGGCTCCAGCAGACCCCCGTGACCCTGTGTTCGGATTCAGCGGGTTGGAAAATGGATGGATGGATAATGGAAGTTCTCAGGTGCTGCAGTGAGTTGACTGTACCTGAGGCCTATTTGAACAACCTGTGGCCACAGCCTTGTTGTAGTGGCATTAGTTTTTATAACAGTGTTCTCTGCTCCCTTTTGTGTTCCTTTTATAAACCTACCCGTCTTTTAAATATGTCATTTTACAGTTAATAAACGAGAAAATGAAAACTACAAAAATATTTCCCATAATCTTATACCCCTTTTACCTGGTCTGTAACATCTACATCCACTTGACAAACCCAGCAGCTGGTCTTTCATGTGTACGGCGTGTATCCTGATCAGATTGAGGCTCAAGCATTTGTCTTTGTCAGCTCTGTTCTTGTGTGCCACCAGAGGGAGCTGTCGAGAGACGAGCTTCCTGTTTTGTGGGGTTTCAGGGTGATGGCACTAGAAGTACTCCCGGGTCCAACGTAAAAGAAGCCAGGAGAGCTGGAGTCGGGAGGAAGAGGACAACACTTACTTGGAGTGTGGAGGGAGATTAATGAGTCCATGCTAGAGACCATATTATACTTTGAAAGGTACTGTTATATAGTAAGTCACCCGATTTGAACCCTTTACTGTGTGGGCACATAGGTTATACACTTGCTGTTCTCACTTGCCCTTCTGTGAGCGTTCTGTGATCTTGGCTCAAGATTTGGCCGTATCAGTCTCACTCAAGTCAGGACGATCAGGATGGTCAGTCCAAGGCGATTTAAAGCAGTGCAGCATCTTCTTGTGACTTCCAAAATTAAATTTACAAACATAAACAGCATGTATTTACTTTTCTGCAGGCTGATGTCATGCCACAAGTCTTTCACTAAAGCTAGCTTATGCTGAACCTCTATACACTTTTAAGCCACGCTGACGAGGGAATGCCATATGGCCTTGTAGTTATTTCACTTCCAATACAGAGAATCATTTTAGTTTTCACTAAAATAAATATATATTAACTAAAATGTGACAAAAATGTCAAATTAGTCAGCTTACAATAGCTCATATGAATACGACAAGTTCTGCCTTGGGTTTAATTGATGCTCAAATACTAAATGAAGAAAAGCAGCCAATGACAATGTGCAAAAATGACTTTGTAACCATAATGGAGAAGCTTCACAGTTTACACATGAATGCACTGATTGATTGAATGAGTCTCCTCAAGGCCGAGTAGAATGTCTTGTTGCCAAAGTCACTACAATAAAATAAAATCAACAAATCCTTTCTGGAAAGCTGAAACATTCACATATGGGACACACCAAAACTCCCTAAGAAGCGATTAGCTGCAGCTTATTTGTGTACAGCGAGCACCAAACAGCTCCTCACGCATTCCTCCGTGTCAATGAAACAAATCCATCTGTTAGCAGTTGCCCCTCGATTAGATCTCTGTGAGCTGATCTTAACAGATGAAGCCATGACGTGGCCCTCCTGAGAACAACTCTGAGCACCCGCACCAACCCCACCCCACCTAAGCTTTAACTTCCTCTTGAGGATCATCTGCACTAATAACCAGGGTGCAAGAGAGTTAAGAAACAAAAAAAAAAAACTTCCACCAGCTCAAATTGATCAGCTTGCCCTAAAAAGCTTTGTGGGTTAGTAGAAAGGGTGACAGGAAATCCACTCAGAACTCTATGGAGGTCATGAAAAGATCAAGCAGACTTTGATCACAATCCACTTATGTTAACAGATAGCTCGACTTGCATCATCAAGAAAGATTGCAAGATGAACAATAAGAGAGTCCAAAGCGTGCAAACAGAGAAATGTTATTCGCACGAAATGGCAGATTCTTTAGTACAGAAGCTGTTGTATATTCATACGTTAAGTGATGTTAACTCTTAGGGCAGCATGGTAGTACAGTGGTACTGCTGCTGCCTCGCAGTAAGGAGACCAGAATCCACATCCCGGGTGCCCCCAGCATTGGGTTGACATTGTTATCCTCTATTTGTCTCTATGGGTTTCTGGTTTCCTCCCACTGTCCAAAGACATGCAGATTAGGTGCCTTGACGATACTATGTTGGTCCTAGTGTGTGGATGGGATGTGTGTGTGTGTGTTCACTCTGAGATGGACTGGCAGCCTCTTCAGGATTAGCTAGCTGGGATAGGCTACGGCACCCCTCACGATGCCATTCAGGACTAAGCGGGTTCGAAAATAGCCGAGTGACTCTGCACATGCAATAAAGAACTCAGTTACTTAGCTGATTATCATCACGTCTCCATCACTTACAAACGACAACTGCTACTCTAACAGGCAAACGCCTAACAAGAATACAAATTTTCTTTTTTTTAATGGCTTAGTGCACACACAGTGCAATGGGCTGACCAGATTTTAAGGTTTTTAAGGTGCCATCATTTCATCATTCAGAACTTAGCCAGTTTTCCTCCATTACTCAATCTCTGCAGTTTCTGTGCTTTCATATTGGACTTTGTGCGTATATAAATGTTTTATATTTTCTATGTAAGACATTACAGGTCAGAGCCGTTTTGGTTCTTTTTTCACTGTTGTCACACACGTGCACAATAGCCTGCTGGGTCAGGGCTTGACAAAGTGCACTAATGTCTATTCTCAAAGCAGATCATCTGATGGGAAAATTACCTGAAGCCAACTGGGATTCCACTTCCACCTCCAGACCGTGCCCTCTTACTGACCTCATTTCCTGTTGCACCCTCCTCATTCTTTCCACTACCTATAAAGCCGGCCACTTCTGTTTCTCTTACAGTTCCATCCTCAGAGACTACTCGGTGGCAAATCCATTACTTTTGAATGGGAGCATACAATATACGGTGTGGACCCCCAAACCTTTACCTGTCTTTCTTATTTTTCTTTTACACTTGTATATATTTGCAATATTTGGGTACGTATGTGTGTTGCATTTCATCCTCTGCCAATATATTCATTTTGCACATACTGATCCTTATACCTTTGACCCATTTACAGTGGAACCTCGGTTCACGAACATCTCGGTACACGTACAAATCGGTTTACGACCAAAAAGTTTGCCAAACTTTTGCCTCGGTTCACAACCACACACTCGGTATACGAACAAGCCAGGTTCCCTTTCGGTTTGTACATGTTCAGTCTCTCCCTGTGCAGTGAGCGAGACACACACAGGCAGCACACACACAGGCAGCGCGACAGAGACAGACGCGCACACACACAGGCAGCGCCAGAGAGAGGCGTGCACACACACAGGAGCACGCTAGAGAGACACACACACACACACAGGCGCTCCAGGCTCTCAACAGAGAGAGAGAGAGAGAGAGCGAGCGAGCGAGAGAGGGAGGGACACATAAGGTAGAGAAGGCTTGTTTTTGTTTTCAGTTCTGTTTACAGTGATCGGTTCGTAGCGTGCATTGTTGCAATGTTACTTTCTTGGTGGTTTATTAAATTACGAATTTTTCAAATGTTCATTTTTTCCCCTGTGCTTAAAACTCATTAAAAAAAATGTGTTTTTAGCGAGCGGTTCCTAGCACTATAGCGCAAACTATTGCAGTGTTAGTTTTCCCTGTTGTTCAAGGTTTTCTCAGTGTTATTCAATGTTTTTACATTTAGTTTACTATTACGCTGTGCATTCTATGGTTTAATTAACTATATTTGTGCTTAAAAATTAAAACAAAAATATATATTTACATACAGTTCGTACGGTCTGGAACAGATTAGTTGTATTTACATACAATCCTAAGGGGGAAATTGCTTTGGTTCACGACCAAATCGGTTTACGACCAGAGTTTTGGAACGAATTATGGTCGTGAACCAAGGTTCCACTGTATTTGTTTTTTTCCGTCGACCCAGGAGTTTTCAAGTGGAGACGAGGGTAAGGAACTAAAGGGTGAGTATGGTCTGGTATGGCTGAGCCCGGACTTCGCTCCATCTTATTCAGAGCAACTAACTTGCTGCCTTCCGAGTGTGAGTGTGGTTGTTACAAAATAAGACCAATTGACTAGATTCTTGCAGATTCAAGCATAAGAATTTTGCAGTTCAGCTCATTTTTCAAATTATTGATAGGGCCTGTCAGAATTTTTAACATCATATGCAGTCTTCTGCATTTTGCCTCTGTGTTAGTGGTAAAAACTTAGTAACTAAGATGAATTTCTGTACATTTTTGTATACGCTGGCTTGAATGATAGAATATCTGATGCATTGACCTTGAAAGATGGTTGAAAAGTAGTGTATAAATTTATTACAGTAAGACAAGATTAATGAATTACAGGCTTGTTAAAAAATGAATAACCCAGCCCCTAGTGAGATTGCAATCCAAATAAAGCCAGCTATACTTTCGATTAGCCACAAGTATGCTGTAGAAAGCACAAGATTGCATTACATGTCGTGGAAATGTGATCACACAGGAACAAGCTGTTGCATTGAATACAGGACTCCTGACCAATGAGTAAGTGGAAGAGGCGGGTCTTCAGTTCCTAGTTTTGATCCCATGTGAACACATTTCCTCTGCGTGCACTGCTCTGATTTATTTAACAGTATTATAACTAAACATGAAGGTGTTTTGTTCAGTTTAAGCATTTGACTGGATAATTTAATATGTGGATTATGTGACACAAGTGCCCTGAAATTGTTTAATGAATGTTTTTTATGTTGTAGACACCCATTCTATCAGAAAGTTTGTCATCTCTGTTCATATGAGATTCAAATTTTTTTTCAGCTATCGCTACAAACTACAAGGAGTATTTTAAAAAATCCCTTTTGAGTGGGGAACTCCTTTAACTTTAACCAAAGACCTTATTCTGTCCTTGGATTTCTTCTTTTTGCCAGAATTCCCAACCTTTGATTGTCCCAGAATCAATGTATAGTATAGATGTGCGATATTTAATTGTTACATCTTGACTGAGAAATTAGAACGTTAGAACAACCTAGAGAACGGGCCATTCAGCCCAACAAAGTTTGCCCGTCCTAACCTCTTAGTGTGTACTCACACTAGGCATGTTTGTTCGGTAATGTTCCCAAGCGTGATTGTCCCCACTTCCTACACTCACACTGCGCTCAACGTTCTGGGCCGAGGTGCGCTTTTGTCTTGACCTTGCGACTTTGTGTAAATCCAACACAAGATCTGAACACGATGTGACGGCATGCATGTCAAGATGATTTTACTTATTTTGTGGTTGTTTTGAAGTCGCTCTTCCCACTTACAGATTTATTGAGCGTGCAGCGCAGCATTTTGCTGTTAATTGTGCTGCACGTCTGAGAAGATTATGTCGGTGACAAATGATGTTAAGGGAGGAATTTGCAACTTTTCTTGCCAACTACAATTCATGTTAATGTGTAAGGTGAGAATAAAAACTTTTTTAACTCAAAAGATATTGAATGAAATGCAAAATGCACTCTCTGACTTGTCGCATCATTGATGTCATGTCTGTTTTCCACGATCAGGCATATTTAGCGATCACACTGCTCGCGAATGTGACTGAACCATGCTCAGGCCCACCTCTTCCAAGCAGGCCAGGGCACGGTGCTGTGGCCTGGCACAGAGCGATCACACTAGTCAAACAAACTAGACTTTGTGGGGTTACATGCGGACAATCGTACTCGGATACGGAACAAATTGCCAGTGTGAGTACACCCTAATACTTCTAAAGCAACATCAAGTCTAGCTTTGAAAGTCCCTAAAGATCTACTGTCTACCGCAGTGTGAAGAAAAACTTCCTAATGTTTGTGTGAAATTCACCCTTAACAAGTTTCCAACTGTTTCCAAGTGTTCTTGATGAACTCATTTTAAAATCACTGTCTTGATCCACTGAACTAATTCCCTTCATAATTGTGAACAGTGTTGTGTATGAACTCGTTCAAAAGAGTGCGTTGATTGAACAGGCTCATTATTTTAAGAACGGTGAACTTAACGTAATGTATTTGCAAGTGAAGAACTTGAACGTGAGTTAGTTCAGTTTTATGTGACATTCTGGATCTTGTTTTGGTCCAGATTAAATGTTTTGCCTTACCCTGTAATGTAGGGGTGGAGCCGAATACGGTATTCAAATAAGCACAAATAGTGGATTTTTACGAATATTTATTTTGTACAATTGCCATTTATTTAAAAAATAATGTCAAACCAAATAGGCACCGTCTGTGTCTGCCTGCTTGTGCTTAATCTGTACCCCGGCTGACACGAGCACACAGTGAAGCTCCGCTTTCACTTTTAGGAAAACGTTATACATCGCGAGGCCACTTTATGTTTTTCCCCGTTGGACATGCAATATGTGATGTGAATTTTGACCTGCAGCGTAAAAGGTTAGTTCACCTACACGCTGGTTCAGCAGTCATCATTTGTGTCACATGGTTGGAAATAGAGTGGTCATTTACAGTATATGTATACTTGCATCTATTTAATTTATTTTTTGACCGGGAGGATATTAGCATATATGGTTATATGTGTTTGTTGCTGGGTATAACTCAGTAAAGTGTATTTGAATAAAAAAGTCTTCATAATTATTGTATTTTATTGAAGAACACTGTAATAGCCATAAGGCATGCAAAACTGAAAAAAGCAAACTCATGGATCATTTATTCTCACTCCTTAAAAAATACAAAATGAACTGAACATGAACTCGTTCAAAATTGAAAGGGTGAACTATGAACGTGAATTTATTCATTTTAATCTGAACTTTGAGTGAGTTCTTGTGAGGTGTGAACTTGCACAACACTGGAGTGAAAGGAGTTAAAGAAACAGTATTTTATTGGTGTCTATAACAGTGAATCTTGTTCATTTGTAAAGGTACTGTCTTTAATAAATAAAAACCTTTATTTGAACCCTGGGCTGTATCGGTTGTGTTGGTGCCTGGACTTTGGGGCTCAGTGGTGCCCCCTACTGGTTACGATATATATTTTTTGTGTTTCCAGCATAAAAAATAAACTTAAGCAGCAGGAACACTAACCTGGATTCAGCCCATCTATTGTATAGTCATTATTCGTATCAGTAGACAACATTTTCCCGATCATTGGAAATAAGTAAAGAAGTAAGCGAACAAGGAAACACGTGAGTCACAATCAACTCAGACAGAGCAGCTAAAGAAACATTTGGAGTTTCTCAGAAAGCAAAGCTGTCTAAAGAGCTTTAAGAAATCAGCTTTCCTGCTTATAGCTGTCATGCTCCATATTTCCCAGGCCAGCATTACTGGGAGGCAAGGTGGCTTATACACTTTCCCAGGGAGATCAAGGAAAGGGACTGGTAATTAACTGTGGGCTATAAGCAGAATAAAGATTGAACTCAAGTGTTTTTTTTTTGATAAATTAGGTAGCTTACAGCTTTATAGAAATTCTAACTGTCACAAGATCACAACATTTAGTCCCTTTTGAATTCTATTGTATTATAACCATGATCTAATATTTTTCTGCAGCACCTGCGGTTCAGCATGAGATGGAAGCCCACCACTGCACTCACAGTCCAGAGTCAAAGACCTAACACAACTTTGGCCTCACAGGCTCTGAAGGCCTCTGGTTGAACAATTACTGTTACTGTACACTGTGAACATTTGAATATGCATTTTGAACTTGTTTAAAAGAGAAATGTCTTATTTTTACAGCAGGTTATACCCTGCTGACGTCTGGCAAGCATTTCTGACGTCCCATGTGTGTGGGATGCTGGGTGTGGACTCGTACGTTTTATCCAATTATGGGACTGAATGCACCCTGGTTTTGCCGAGATCACATGAGAACTGTGCCTAGGCCTAATGTCTAGCCTGCTGCCGGGCTGGTAATCCTTCCCATCCCCTTTGAATTGGATAAATGTAATTGGATTTAAGGCTTTCAAATTCTACACAGCTTGAAGCATACATGAAGGATTCATTCATTAAAAATGGACAAAAAGTTCAACATTTTACTGGAAGGTCACAGTTGTTCATATCGGTTTGACCTCTTTTGATATGGGCTCATAATAAACATATTGATCAGCCATGAAAGCACACATTTACAGCTAATTACTGCTCGGCCGCCCCACTAAATGTCTGGATTGTTACATGATTAGAGGAAGGACAAAGAATCAGCTATTCATATATTGATTGTTGCTTGTTCCACTTTGCTGCAGCAATAGTGACTTTCTCATTTTTCTGTACTTGTGCACTAAAAAAAAGTCTTTCTATAAAAAAGGGCTTTCTTTATCTCTAAAAATAGCTTTAATAAATAAATGCTTTGACAAATCTCCCAGAGGGCTCTAGGCTGTCTGGGCCATAAGTGGCACTAACATAATACAGTACTGGACAAAACACCATTTCGATCATTAAGAGAAGCCTACACTGGGGATTGGGAAGGACCTCCAAGTGCATTGTGGGTAAGAAGGAGCCATCAGTGAACAATTGAGGGAACCAGAGCAAAGCGGACACTGGTGGTGCATGGAAGTAGCTGGTGGGACCTGTGAGATTCTACTGCTAATTTCAAGGTGTTGGAAACCCAAGGATACTGAAGAACACTTGCACCTTTAACTGTGAGAGTCTGTTTATGGGAGTAGTACTTCAGAGACCAATAGCGAGTACTCTGACCTAGTGACCCACCTGAACATCCTGAAGTTAACCCCATGATGGGTTTAAAATCCACTCTTTAAAAGAGCCACCCTAATTCTAGAGTCAGGATGTCATTTGGGGCAAACATGTGACTGGCAGAGTGGTAAAAAGACGAAGAGTGGCAGAGTGGCATGACTTTTGGAAAAAGAGAGAGCAGGACAGACTGAAGTGAAAGACAAAGAAGTTGTGTTCATCGATGCACTGCTGCTGGGCACATTTGTAAAGGCAGGCCACGCTACCAGAAATGTACAGACAAGATCCTATGCAAAAGTGTTCAGAGGACATGTCTGGTTTATTTTCAGTTTTGTTATGTAAGTACCAAGCAGGATGGTATGGCATCCCAGCCAGGATGAGTATGGGACCTTACCTGGCCAGGAGGACAAGATAAGGGAACACTGGGGGAAAACTCCTAATATTGTATATTTTTATCCCCCATCTGCTAGATGGCAGGATCCTAACACCACGGTAACCCTGTGGAACCCTGGGGGGCATGATGGGAGTTGTAGTCCCATGAGTGCCACCAGACAGTGCTATAAGCATTCACAACCCCTACTTTTCGGGACTTCCGCCAGACCCGGAAGTGTTTCCTTCGGGATATGCCCTAGCAGCGGAAGTCTGACATAAAATGAAGCCATTCAGCCTCCTCCAGTCAGTCAGAGCTGCGAGGAAGGTAGACAACACTCACTGGAGGGAGATGGACAGTGAGAGGGAAGAGACGGAAGGAAGAAAGAAAAATATTGTCTTCATACATGCTTGTATAACCTTGGAGAAACCCTTGTGAGGTATTTTTAACAATAAAAGCCTTTATTTTGAACCCGTGATTGTGTATCATTTATATCCAGGGTTTGGGGCTCAGTGTTGCTCCCTATCTGTCACAGTCCATACCAGAGGCATTTGGGGGTTTGCTTCAGGGATTTAAGCCCATAATCCCTATTACTACAATTTTTTGTGATGCAGCATCTGTTGGAATGACAGATGCAATGCATTTTATTACTACATGCATTACAAAATTCATTCTATTAGATGGTGCACTACAAATGTTAATGCTGAATATGCTGAGGTCTGTGTTGATTACTTGTAACCTGTCATAGATGGGTAGCACAGATAGTGTACTGTTTGTCTTCTGAAGTTTGAGTTATTTAAGTTTAGGAAATGCTGAGGACTGAATGGTTAGAGTGATATGGACACGTCATGAGAAGAGAAATAAACAATGTGGGTCAAAGAGGTATCAGGACAGGGGAGAATAGAGCAACCTAAGAGTAAGTGGGTGGACTTTGTGAAGGAGGACCTAAGGAAGAAAGGGGTATCAGGCAAGGAGGTGTACAACAGATGAGAGTGAAGGAGGCTGGTCCAATATTGTGACCCAACATGAAAGTTGGGAAAAGCTTTAGAAGAGGAAGAATAATACGAAGAAGCTGAGGACTAGATGATAGTTAGTCGTATCCTGATATGTACTGTAAAATACATTCTGCTTTGTACTGTATAATATGCACATATCCTAACATTCTGGCCAAACACTGCTTGGTGAGGGGCTGCTAGAGACACAATGTGCCCAAAATGATTTCTGTAGGACCCTCCATTCACCTGTGTAACACTCTTGTTCTTAGACATAACTCCCCTAGGGTACTAACCTCCCCCAAAATTTTTATGTTCAAATATAACATTTCCATAGAGTCATTTAAAACTTAGCATGACTTACATACCAGATCGAACATTACGATCTCAAGATGCTGGTCTGCTTATGATTCCAAGGATTAATACAATAACAGTAAGAGGTTGAGCTTTTAGTTACAAGGCCCTGAAGCTGTGGAATCATCTGCCTGCCACCATAAGAAGTGCCCCTTCGGTCTCAGCTTTCAAATCCCAGCTGAAGACTCGCTACTTCAGTTTGGTATACCCTAACTAGAGCTGCTGATTAGCTGTGTATACTGCATCTCTGTTGTTAGTTATTAGTACTAAAATAATAGTAATATGATAGTTACCAGTAACAGCATTTGATTTGAGTATGTATAGTTTTCATCTTCTTTCTTTGTACGTTTAGCATTCGTTTGCTCAGAGGTTGATGCGCTTGCTGCTTCCTGAGCAGCTCTTCTTTTCTCCACTCTAGCGGCCCACTTCTTCTCTTCTTTCGTCTGCATCTTTTTGCATTAAAACTGATTAAGTCAGTGTTTGTGTTGAAAATACTTTGTACGTTTTCTTCAATTTTTCACTTACGCTGGCACTTAAGTCTTCAATCTGCCCTCAAGAATGATTTAAGATATGAAGAGGTAGGGGAAGTGACAGTGAAGGTGTTAGGGAATGAGAGCGGCGCCTGTACGCATGAGCTGCACAGCCACCCTGCTGGCCTCTGCCGAGAGTTGATTCTACAATAAAATAAAATAAAGATGAAAAGAGAAATAACCTTGGAGGTCAATCATCACCCCGAAAGTGGATAGCAGACGTCACGTAGTATATGTGTACCAAATTTCAGGTCAATAGTTCAAACGGTTTGCGAGCTGCAGGTGATTTAAAATCCTGGACAGACAAACGGACGGCCACGGTAGCGTATTATATAAGAAGATAAACTGCTATTAATTCTCGCCTATTCTGTTTCTCTTGTCGGTATCCTCATGTGACACTTATTGCCACTGCTCTACTGCCAAGTTGTTTGTCTGCCATTCAAAAGTAATCTCAGATACAGAAGCACTGGAGCCATTGGGTGGAAGGGTCTTTTACACTCTTCAAACACTCACCCTGGCAGATGCAGAGAAGCTCGTCCATGCCTTTGTCTCCTCCAGGCTGGATTACTGTAATGTGCTGCTCATCGGGATTCCCGGCAAGAGTATTCAGAGACTCCAGTATATGCAGAATAGCGCTGCCAGGATCCTGATGAGGGTGCGAAAGCATGACCATATCACCCCAATCCTGAAAACCCTTCACTGGCTCCCTGTCCCACTCAGAATAGAGTACAAGATCATTCTCCTCACCCATCAGTGCATTTATGGACATGCCCCCCCTTTACTTACAGGAACTTCTTACCCCGCATACCTCCTCACGCACCCTCCGCTCTGTACACACTAACACTCTCCAAGTCCCTAGAACCAAGCTTCGCAGTATGGGTGATAGGGCTTTTTCATCTGTGGCGCCGAGACTGTCAGTCGACTGATGCGTTTAAACGGAATCTAAAAACTCATCTTTTTAGAAAGATATTTTGTTAAAGCATTTATAGATTTTCTTGTTTTATTACTTTATTTTTTACTTTGTAGCACTTTGAGATTGCTAAAATATAAAGTGCAATATAAATAATTTATTATTATTATTATTTTAATCCAATTGGGCGGCCAGACACTGACTCAGCTGTAAAATGACCAATAGAGGGGAGGTGGCTTGTTGGCCGAGGTCTCCAGGGTTCTGACTGTGCCTGGCTTGTCTGACTCCATTACTACAATCTGGCCAGGGTCCTACAATTAGCAGATGGAGAGATATTGTTGTTTTTCCTGTATGTTAATTCATTTCTACTTTCTTAGTTTCTGTATCCTTGTTATATGATAATTTTGTATGTAGTGAGTGGTGTAATCTAATCTTTGCATTTTTCCTTGTTGTTACTACTATTGTACTGTACTTCTGAGGTGGCCATAATACAGTAGATTGGCCATCAAGCTCTGCGAAGAGGATTACCTGTGTTCTGTTTTGCTTGTTATATTTACCCCTATTTTTGAACACCTATTGCACGGCCAGCCTACCAGGAAGGGGGTCTACTCTTAGAATTACCTTGATTTCCCCCTAAAAGGGTTTTTGTTTTGGGAGTTTTATCTTGTCTTCTTAGAGAGTCAAGGCTGAGGAGGGGGCTGTCAAAAAACAAGGCCTGTTAAAGCCCACTGAGGCCTTCTTTGGGCGAATTTGAGCAATACAAGAAATGTATTTTTGTTGTTGCTTTAAAGGATAGATTTGGGTAAAATGCAAACAGATTATAAATCACTTTTGTTAAACAAATGCAAATTAATTGTTTAGTCTAACTAGAGTTATTCAGTTACAGAAGTTTAAATACTATTAAACTATAAGACAGCTATAAGTGGGCGGCACGGTGGCGCAGTGGGTAGCGCTGCTGCCTCGCAGTTGGGAGACCTGGGGACCTGGGTTCGCTTCCCGGGTCCTCCCTGCATGGAGTTTGCATGTTCTCCCCGTGTCTGCATGGGTTTCCTCCGGGTGCTCCGGTTTCCTCCCACAGTGTTAGGTGGATTGGCGATTCTAAATTGGCCCTAGTGTGTGCTTGGTGTGTGGGTGTGTTTGTGTGTGTCCTGCGGTGGGTTGGCACCCTGCCCAGGATTGGTTCCTGCCTCGTGCCCTGTGTTGGCTGGGATTGGCTCCAGCAGACCCCCGTGACCCTGTGTTCAGATTCAGCGGGTTGGAAAATGGATGGATGGATGGACAGCTATAAGTACACTGAGTTTCAGTTCAATAAAAGAATCCCCGTGAGAAGCCATGAGAGTGTGTGAGGGCAGTCCTCCACTCGTATCTTGTGTCAGGTCTAAGGGTTTTGTTGGCAGCTTTTATTTCTGGATTGAGATGTTGCTGGAGAAGATAATGACACAACACCCTGTATTTCACAATGAGACTGACCAAAACTATTTACTGCACATACTGCCCTGGAATTATTTCAGACACCTTTGGCATCAATGACCTATCATCTCTTAACTGCTTCCAAAAATATTTTTCGATAGGTTACGCCTAAATGCCATGAGAACATGAAACAAATGCTGCTAAAAAATATCATTTTCTGTCACTGTCAGACTAGGTTTAATGCATATTATAACAAAATATAAGGGAGTGTGTGTGTTTACGTATCCATTTCCCAGTAAAATAAATAAATACACACGAATTCAAATGACAGGCAGAACAGACTTTTATTTCCGCTCGACAGCCAGTCTCACTCATCCTCCAGATTGTGACGGATATTAGGGACAATTCTCGGAAGAATGCTATTAGGAGATGAGTAGGAAGTGGAAGTGTACCGTAAATTAATTTTTTGCCACGCTTACTCAATGAACTCGCAAGTGGGTGAAAGCCTGTGAATTTAAAATGAAGCTACTGCAGTGCCAGGAACAGGCTGTGGATTTCATTCAGCTTTACCTTGCTGTGAGCTTCAGAGGTTACTTTAGTTCATAATGAAGGCTGACAAGCAATGTCTCATGCACAGTCTTCCTGTCTTTTCATTTACATATCTTCTTACTTTTAATTTATTTTTGTTTATGTTTTGTTACATTACTCCAGAAAGATAAAGTGTTCATAAAAATGCAGATGTACTGGTGACATATGGCAAGAATAAGTTGAATTTGAACTAACACTTGTTCTGTCATCTCCTGTAAAGAGTAGACAAGGAGTCGGGGCACCACTCTGGTGAGCCCACATAATTACAAAAGTTGTAAACACAGAAACAGACACAACAAATTCTAGAAATGGCCAAACCTCCAGTCATATGGGTTCCATCCAGGAAGGGGTGGGTCCAGGAGAAACGACAAAGGAAGTGACGCCAGCAGTGGAATAACCGCCAATCTTCTGCAGGAACGCCAACTCCTGGTTTGGCAGGAAATCACTATCACCTGAAGAGTGCAGCTGGGGTCCTTGCCTGGTCAGGGATGCCGGGAGTACCGGGGGAAGCAAGCGTGGCCAGAGCATTACTTCCTCCAGGATGCTACATGAGTTGCAGCGGTGTCTTGGACTCCTGCAGGGCTTCATGGGAGTTGGAGTTTGATGTAGCCTTGTTGGGATCCATAGGCACCACCAGAGGGCACTGCAGCAGGAGCTGCTGAGCCCTTATGGGCAGTTCTTCCGCCACACCTGGAAGTGCGGCCAGAACTGAGTCATCAAGCACCTGGAGCACTTCCGGGTGCCTTATAAAAGGGGTCTACAGACACTGCTCCGGGAGCCACAGTCAGGAGAAGGAAGACGACGCTTGACCGGAGGAGTGGAGGAGAGGAAAAAGAGGAAGAGAAAGAAAAGAGGAAATATTGTGTCTGTGCTGTGCTTTGGACTGTGTTGTGCCTGGCGTTTCCCACGAGGAAAAAGAAAAAATTAAACGTGTGTGCCTTGAACTTGTGTCCCACGCTTGTCTGTATTGGGTTCGGGTGGCAGTGCCAGCCTGGGTGGTCCACACACCAGAGCACTTTAACTGCTTCCCATGTACAGTGCATCCGGAAAGTATTCACAGCGCATCACTTTTTCCACATTTTGTTATGTTACAGCCTTATTCCAAAATGGATTAAATTCATTTTTTTCCTCAGAATTCTACACACAACACCCCATAATGACAACGTGAAAAAAGTTTACTTGAGATTTTTGCAAATTTATTAAAAATAAAAAAATTGAGAAAGCACATGTACATAAGTATACACAGCCTTTGCCATGAAGCTCGAAATTGAGCTCAGGTGCCTCCTGTTTCCCCTGATCATCCTTGAGATGTTTCTGCAGCTTAATTGGAGTCCACCTGTGGTAAATTCAGTTGGTTGGACATGATTTGGAAAGGCACACACCTGTCTATATAAGGTCCCACAGTTGACAGTTCATGTCAGAGCACAAACCAAGCATGAAGTCAAAGGAATTGTCTGTAGACCTCCGAGACAGGATTGTCTCAAGGCACAAATCTGGGGAAGGTTACAGAAAAATTTCTGCTGCTTTGAAGGTCCCAATGAGCACAGTGGCCTCCATCATCTGTAAGTGGAAGAAGTTCGAAACCACCAGGACACTTCCTAGAGCTGGCCGGCCATTTAAACTGAGCGATCGGGGGAGAAGGGCCTTAGTCAGGGAGGTGACCAAGAACCCGATGGTCACTCTGTCAGAGCTCCAGAGGTACTCTGTGGAGAGAGGAGAACCTTCCAGAAGGACAACCATCTCTGCAGCAATCCACAAATCAGGCCTGTATGGTAGAGTGGCCAGACGGAAGCCACTCCTTAGTTAAAGGCACATGGCAGCCCGCCTGGAGTTTGCCAAAACGCACCTGAAGGACTCTGAGACCATGAGAAAGAAAATTCTCTGGTCTGATGAGACAAAGATTGAACTCTTTGGTGTGAATGCCAGGCATCACGTTTGGAGGAAACAAGGCACCGCTCATCACCAGGCCAATACCATCCCTACAGTGAAGCATGGTGGTGGCAGCATCATGCTGTGGGGATGTTTTTCAGCAGCAGGGACTGGGAGACTAGTCAGGATAAAGGGAAAGATGACTGCAGCAATGTACAGAGACATCCTGGATGAAAACCTGCTCCAGAGCACTCTTGACCTCAGACTGGGGTGACAGTTCATCTTTCAGCAGGACAACGACCCTAAGCACACAGCCAAGATATCAAAGGAGTGGCTTCAGGACAACTCTGTGACTGTCCTTGAGTGGCCCAGCCAGAGCCCAGACTTGAATCCGATTGAACATCTCTGGAGAGATCTTCAAATGGCTGTGCACCGACACTTCCCATCCAACCTGATGGAGCTTGAGAGGTGCTGCAAAGAGGAATGGGCGAAACTGGCCAAGGATAGGTGTGCCAAGCTTGTGGCATCATATTCAAAAAGACTTGAGGCTGGAATTGCTGCCAAAGGTGCATCGACAAAGTATTGAGCAAAGGCTGTGAATACTTATGTACATGGGATTTCTCAGTTTTTTTTATTTTTAATAAATTTGCAAAAACCTCAAGTAAACTTTTTCCACGTTGTCATTATGGGGTGTTGTGTGTAAAATTCTGAGGAAAAAAATGAATTTAATCCATTTTGGAATAAGGCTGTAACATAACAAAATGTGGAAAAAGTGATGCGCTGTGAATACTTTCCAGATGCACTGTACATGCATATGACACCCCTTTTATGTGCATTTTTTCTCATATGCTATTTGCTTTCTTTATTGTTATGTGATCGATTATACTGACAAGATACAGTACATCAGCCAGGGGTGTGTCAACCAAATATGAGCTGGCATTACATCACCAGGGGTGTCTAAATAAACGGCAAGACTACAATGTTGCAAGGTTTCCCAATGAATGTGGCAAAAGGTGATCAGTCCTTCTAAGGTTAGTGAACCACCTCAAAGAGCCAAGTAAAGAGCAGTTAACTCCTCCATGATTTTAAAACAGATGATTGATTTTTCTCAATCTAAATTTTTACTGAAAACAACAAATGTAAGTATCTTAGTCTGCATAAGGCATTTGATGGATCTCCACCTCTATTTTGAGCCTGGCTGTGTGACCTCCCTCTTCTCTCCCATCTCATTGAAAGCTAAATTTAACAATATCTCACTGAAAGCTCAAATCATCAGCATATCAGTTTAAATTAATACATTGCCTGCACCTCATCCCTCATAAGCTTTATGCTATGCTCTTGGCAACTGAACTTAAACGACACGTGTGTACATCTCAAAGATAAATAAAGCAAACGGAATTGCACAATTTGGAGTGCAAAGTGTCTGAATGTCATATAAATGAAAGATTTCAGTTTTTGCTTTTTAAAAAAAGGTCAAACCTTTCTGGAAACATGTTTTCACTTTGTCATGATGGGTTGTTGAGTATAGATTAATGGGCGAAAATGGAAGATTCAGCCATTTAATGTTAAACTTGCAACAAAAGAAAGTGTGGAGAAGGTCAGGTTGTCTGAATACTTTCTGGTAAGTGCCCCAGAATGCACCTCTTTGGCATGTGGGATAAAAAAACCTTCAAGGATATGCTGAGAAAGTGCCATCACCATACAGATGGTGACCACACTTGGACATGTACTCTGTCACCTAAAGCTGTGAGGCAGCACTACAAGCTACGGTGCAACCTGCAGTATATTATCAGCCATGAAATGTTTAATTTTCATTCTTCATGGAGAACCTTATTGCCAAAAACTCTGTCAACCAATGAAACATCCAAATAAAGTTTCCAGGTACAGATACATAGTGGAGAATTTTTAACATTTGGAGCGCAGGCAGGTGTGGGATATTTCCGGCCTGTCACCCCGGCCAACACCCCCAGGCCGCCAGATGGAGCTGTCCCTGCGGCATGGAAGTGCCCTGAATACCAGCAGGGAATCATGGACAATGGAGTTTTCCTTTACAGCCCTGCTGGATACCACAGGGGCCAACAGATGATGCTGCAGGGAGGCCCAGAGAGTTGTTTGTGCCCTATAACCCGGAAGTACGTCGTAGGCAAGGCGACAAAGGAAATGACGTACTTCCGGGATGAAGAAAAGGACTTTTTATCTGACCCGGAAGTGATAAGGAATCACATGGACTGTAGGGTTGGAATCACTTCCGGGTCAGGGAATATAAAAGGACGATGGGAAATCCCAGACGCTGAGCTGAGCTGGGTGGAAGGGTGGCAACGCGTCTGGGAGTGAGGAAGATTATTGTTTATTGATTGTGTTTGAGTATTGTGGAGAAGAGGGGGCTTTGTGCACGTTTTGTCTAAATAAATATATTTGGACTTTTACCTGGTGTCTGATGTGTGGTCTGAGGGTTCAATGGGTCACAGGGACCCTAAAACTGTCACACAGGCTAGTGACTTGCTCATAGGTACACTGGGTTGGACATTCAACCTACTCACCAACCACTGGCATCCCACCAAGGGCTCATTTCCACCTTGTACTCGCTCTTCTTTCAGCATAAGCTTCCAATTCAGTTCTTTATGCCCCAGATATTGAAAAGTAGGTTGAAAAAATGATTCATAAATGGATTTCTAAATTTAATGTGCAATTGTAGTACACTAAATCCTCCACCCATAGTTCTTCTGAACACAAATTTTCCAAGAAAGCAGAGCACAGTCATGCTCAGTCTTACACTCAGTCATTTCAGACTTACTATATATAAAGTCAACAATCACAAATTAATTTAAACAAGAATGTTTGGAAAATAGGAGGTGTGGCCATCCAAAAGAATAACAGGCTCAAAAGAGAGAGAACTTTTGGGGCACCAACCCCACTATCCCCATTTACTACTTAGTCCAAACAAAAACAAATGCATGATGGTGTAAAATTAAACTATCGCCACAAAAATAAAGTGGTTGCAATCAGTGAGGATTTCTGGCCTGCCTTTAGAAAGTCTCAGAGCTCCTTAGCGCTGGTTGCTTTGGTTAGAGGTGACACCTCCTTCCGGGCACCCCAGGGGCCAGAAGGGGCAGAGTTGGTTGCCCTCACAGTTTTTTGGAGGAAGAAAAAGTACAAGATGGTTAGCCGGCAGCACCTCCTCTTGGCCTGGGGTGGTATCACATCCCTTGGCAAGACCTTGGAGGGGGAATCTCTGACATGAATGTGTGACAGAGGTAACTGTACCCATGGAACAAAAACCACACAAACACAAGGAGACAAACACGAGGAGGTGACCAGACTGGAGACTGAAATTAGGTTTGTGAAGCTCATCTACTAAATTAAATACTCAGTTGGTTAATGAGAACAAAAACAATTTTATTTAACTCAAAGCACCTTAAATAAATTTATAGGAGCAATATTATCAATCATACAACAGAAGTTCAAAATGTGTCAAAAACAAATTGCATGTTGTAAAAGAAATAGCCTGACATACAACAAAGGTTTGGGGCAGCCACCCGTATAGTTTCCCTGGCTGCAAAAGGTTTTAAAGTAGAGTACAATAAGTACTGGTTAGAGTCCAAAACAGAACGGTTTAAGTATGGAGGCTGAGGGGTTTTTATAGGTGGTTCACAGGAAGTGACGTCCTCAGGGCCGGGACAGGAAGGATTTCTTGTGTTTGGTCTGCGGAGAGAAAAGAGAGGGGTTTAGTGCACCCCACCATCCCCTGGCCTGGCATTGAATTGTCGTTTAATGTTCCCTTTGGTTGACTCCCAAGCGCACGTGTGTGACAGTGTTTAAATGGAAAATCCAGAAAGAAAGGGCAAAGATGATAGTATATCATAGAGGCCTTGATAAAAATAGAGGTGAGCACTCAAGTATCACCGACTGAAACGATGATGGTTGATTTCAAAACTTAGAAACTGATCAGCCTGAGTGCCGACAGGTTAAGGGTCTTGTTCGGGCCTTCTCCACTATACTGGATACAGGCTCAGCAGCTCGCGTTTAGTAGTTATATATCCAGCTTCTTGCAGTGGGTTGGCACCCTGCCCGGGATTGGTTCCCTGCCTTGTGCCCTGTGTTGGCTGGGATTGGCACCAGCAGACCCCCGTGACCCTGTGTTCGGATTCAGCGGGTTGGAAAATGGATGGATGGATATCCAGCTTCTTCATAATCACTATTCATGCTTACACTGTGTTCTGATAATTACTTACACTCCTAACTAATAACACAATTAAACAGTTGGATGCTCTTGTTCTTGTTTCTAGAAAAAAAAGAAAGCATAGGATAGCAGTAACAAAATCAATTCTAAGGAAATTGTTTACATTTTGCTTATCTTGTAACAAATATCTTCATGATGTTTGACCAAATAAAAAATGTAACTATGCAGCTATTAAAATCATCTTCTATTATAAGTTGACGGGTTATAAATCTGTTTAATGGTATACCTCTTTCTAGATTTATGTTACCTTTCTTACAGCCTTTAACAATTGGATACGGCTGCATTTATTTCAGTTTCAATAAAAAATTGGTTACAGAAAAATAAAAAAGCATCTTCTCTGGCCCACTGGCTATGCCTTTTTAACAAAGCTACACATTACAAGTCCCTTGCCCTTTTGTCTTCCTTTCTGAATGGTTCACAAGTCTGACAAGATTTGGCTCCCCCTGCTGGACCACCCTGAATATAGCATGCTTAGCTTTTTACAAGTGCACAAACTGCACACCACCCTAGAATAAATAATAATAATAATAATTCTTTACATTTATATAGCACTTTTCTCACTACTCAAAGGGCTCTCCACACAAGCAAATTGGGAGCTGCCATACTGGGATGGAATAGGTACGTTCATTCTACACACCCTTCTTGGACTTTTAAGATCTTCACTTCTCTTTAACTCCACTTGTCTTGTTAATAGACTCGGTGGCAACCATCCAAGCTGGACAAACCTGGCCACCCTTTCTCAGCTCCTTCTGGGTAATTCAAAAAACATTCTCAAGGCAGTTGAGATGTTCATATAATGCTAACAGTGTGCCACTGGCTCTTTTGCTAGCTGGACTGGTCCTAGTACACCATCTACAGGAGGGCATCCTCATCTGGATACTCCCTTTGTACTGGAAAGCAGCACTTCTACTGTATTGCACTCCTCCTTGCTTTATCATAGACTGTGAGTCAAGCCATGTTGGTCAGGAACCTCATTTTGGTTACTTGTATTCACAATATCATTCTTTTGGTCATAGATGAGGATGAAGATGTAGGCCGACTAGTATATCATCCAAGGACCTAGCTATTACTTCACAAGTATGGTCTCATGAAATGTCGACAACATTTCTGCAATGTGTTCATTCATTACTTAATCCTCCAATGACCTTTACCCTTAAGTACGGTGGTACTCGGATGGGGGTGGTACCCAGCCGGGATGCCCGAGAAGATCGGAGGAGGGCTTGAGCCTCCTCCAGACCTCAAGGGGGCAACCGCTCTGGGGGCCGTGGGTACAGAGCTGGGAAGCTCGGCTCTGTAGGGTCCCGTGGTCACAGCTAGGGGGACCCCAATATCTGGAGGACCCTGGACCTCAGCACTTCCGCCACACCAGGAAGTGCTGGGGGGAAGAGGAACAGGGACACCCGGAGTGCTTCTAGGGAGACAGCCGGCACTTCCGCCACACTGGGGCGTGTTGGTGGGAGATTGCCAGGAACACACCTGGAGCACATCCGGGTGCTTATTTAAAGGGGCTGCCTCCCTTTGGAGATGGACTTGAGTCGGGTGGAAGAAGGACAAAGTTTCTGGAGGAGAGAAGGAGGCGGTCTGAAGACAGAGAGAGAGAGAAGGCATTGTGTTGGCCTGGACTGTGGGGTATTGGGGGTCTGTGAGTACTGCTTTGTAAATATGGAAGCCCGAAATAAATGTGTGTGGGGTGATTACAACGTGTCTGCCTGTCTGTGTCCGGGTCATATTCCACAGTACTTAAACTCCTCCCCTTGAGATAGAAGCTCCCCCCCCGTGTTCAGGAAACAAACCACGTATTTCTGGGAAAGGATCATGACTTCCGATTTGGAGTTGGCAATGCTCATCTTCGTCACATTACACTGAGCTGCAAGTAGTCCACAGTGGGATCTACACTCTCCTGTTCCTTTATTTAAATAAAAGAGGCGACCACTCCACTCTGTCAGTCCCAAGGCACCAAGGAATTCAACACTAACATATATATTTTTATTAAATATCATTTTCAACAAAGTTACGAAAAGGACATTCATTCTTTAACAGCACTATTTTGTTTTGTTTTATTGTGGGGACTGACTTGGTTTGGGTACCATGCTGCAGCCCCGCCGCCAGAAAATCTTGGGCCCCTGACAATTATGGCTGAGCACCTGGGCCCCCTGGCTCCGTACTACAATAATTTTGCTTCCCCAAGCTGATCGAGTGATGTGCCTAAGCTACACTCAAGCTTAACGTCAATCACATTGAAATTTCACACAACCATAATTAAATTTATATAATATCGTATCGCATGTCGTGTCTCATCACGCGTGGAGGGTCTGGTAGCTCTGAATTCAGATTACTAACAGTCAACGTATCTTTTTGCAATGTTTTTATTTCTGTATGTGTATCTGATGATATGATATCAATGATCACAGTGCCCACCTTCGAACCTTAACATTTGCGTCATACACGTTCTAGACGTGAATCACCTCTTCTTTCAAATGATGTGACAGATCTTTTGAATATTTTGCATCTAAATTTGCACAAGAGGCTGAGATCTCCTCCGTGCTCATACTCCTAAAGTTTAAAATTGGACAAAAAAGGCGACATATGTTGTTTAGGCTTTCAAAACGCCCGGACAATTCTGAAATTAAGGAACGTGCCTCTTCTGAGTTTTACTTCTGGATCTTAGGATTCCTGACTAAATAAAGAAACCTAAACCTAAACCTAAACTTCTGCATCAGATCCGTCGGAACTCAATAAGACGTCTTGATCTTTTGCGACGCCGACCTGATTTAAACACTGCAGGGATTTCCATTTCATTTTCTGCAGCTTTAGCCTTGCAAAAGAGAGTCTCCCACCGCTTGGGGTCTCTGACAGGTGTCATGGTTGCCTCCCCCTGGCGGCGGCTCTGCATGCTGTTGCTAGTGAGTGTCTGCAGGAAGTGTGCAACGAATGGGCTCCCCCAGACAATGGCAGAAAAGTCAACCTCACACAATTCCTGTTTGCCCAAGTTTGTGAATATTTAAGGAAAACTCGGGTGTTTCTTGGTTTGTCTTTTCTGATATTCTAGTGATGACTTCTCTTCGACTTCAGCTATGATTTTGTCTCTTGATCTGATGTAGGTTACTCGTATATTTTATTTGGTTATGAGGTTTTATGCATTATTTATATTCAATTTTTGATTAACATTTTGGCTAGCATGAAATGTTGATTTAACTCCCTGGTATCAACCCCGGCATGAGTCTGACTTTGATTCCAAAAGTGCCTTTTATTTACTTTTATCTATCTGTTTTAAAGAATTTTAACACTTCCCTAGGAGGCATCCTCTGACCTTGAGTTGCAGCAAAATGAATACACAGAATATTCCCTCTATTAAGTTTAGGTCATCCTGTTGTACCATTTAAGTAAATGTGTCAGCTATATGAAAAAGATGCTCTTGTATAGTCATACCTATAAAAACTTTTTCTGAACAAAGAATTCTTAGCATTACAGTGCAAGAATAACACCTTGCAAGCTATGTTCCTGAGATGTCTTTGCTGAATAAATTTTATATTCTTGCTGCAGTCCTGACAGCATTTACGAGATGTGATCAAAAAATACGGTGAATGTTTTAAAAAAGAAATGTTTATTGCAGTAAAAGATTTACAACTACTAGTCACCCTCAAAATATTCTCCTCCACTTCGAATGTACTTATCCCAACGTTCCTGCCACTTTGCAAAGCAGTTCTGGAAGTTTTCTTTCGAGAGTGTCTTTAGTTGGGCTGTCGTGACTGCCTGGATGTCCTCAATGGATTGAAATTGTTTGCCTTTTATGGTCATTTTCAATTTAGGGAACAGCCAGAAGTCACACGGTGCCAGATCCGGCGAATAAGGTGGATGCGGACACAGCGTAATGTTTTTATTCGACAGTAATTGTCGTACTGGATCGGATGTATGACAAGGAGCGTTGGCATGATGAAGAATGAAACCATTTCCACATTTTCCTTGGTTATTGATGTTGAAGGACATCCTGATCTTTTCTCATCTTCATCTGTGTCAGATCCATTACAAAATCGATCAAACCACTTGTACACAGTCTTAATTGTCAGTGCAGTGTCACCATAAACCGATTTTAATATCTGATGGGTTTCCTGAGCTTTTTGCAATTTAAAACAAAATTTCATGTTATTGCGTTGCTCGATATCCATTATTAACGACAAACTTGAAAAACACACTTGAACTCAACAGTGGCTCACACTTGTCACAAACTAGGCTGTAGGATGGACATGCCAGAACCTGCATTGAATTGTTTTGCTTTGCTCTTGGATGGTGCTCTGCATCAACACTCACCATATATTTTGATCACACCTCGTATATACTATTGCTGAAGTGAACTGGGGATCAAGAATCTGGGATCAAGAAATGTTCACTAACACCTCATTAAACCTGCATGCAGCACTTCACTTCATCTACCACTGCAGCGGCCCCATTTTTTTGGGCCACCAATATCTCTCAGTGAAATCTGGAAACCCTCTTTCTAACATTACACAAAACATCTTCAGCTTGACAACCGGTCCTCAGGTTGCTGCCACAAAAGGCACAATCCAAGATTTGGAAACAGATCAGTGCAGTGGTTTCCACTACTAAGTCCATTCAGACTTTATGTCCCTGACCCCTCCCAAGTGGCAGGAGGTGAGGTTAGAGTTAAAACTCATCCTGAAAACAGGCTTCTGCTAGTAGTTCCCAGCATGCCCTCAGAAGTTGGATTTTCCAGATCTATTAAGCTGATGTTCTGTCTGGCTTACCGAGCTCACTGTCAAGTGGAGATCAGTCGACAGCTCAGCACTTCTTTTTACCCAAGTGTCCAGTACATACAGTCTCAGATCAAAAGACACAACAACAAAGTTGATAGTGGGCCTTTGACCTAAGATACTCTGGTATCAGGATCACTTATTCTGACTGAACATTATGAGGTTTAAGGACACTCTATAACTAGCACAGAAATTCAATAATCTACTCCTCAGATTCCAGTCAGGCAGGCTATTCTTCACAGTCCTGCCCCTCTACATACTGTAGCTCTGACAAGTCCACATGAGTGTTGAAGTCTCCCAGCAGATCTTGGTACCCATTCCACTTTCTGTAAAGAGGCTGAATATTCTAAATCAGGGGTCCTCAACTCTAGTTCTGGAGGGCCGCAATGGCTGCAGGTTTTCATTCTATCCCTTTTCTTAATTGGTGATCAGTTTTTGCTGCTGATTAACTCCTTTTCCTTTCATTTTAATTGAACTGCTTTTTTAAGATTTGTTTCCCAGAATTTCTTCATCGTTCCTCTGAATTGTTTCATTTCTTTCCTTAAATGGCACCCAAAGAGAAATGAAATGTGAAGTGAGGGAGTCAACAGAAGACCAACTAAGTCAGGGCCTCAGACTCCAACCAGTTGCTTAATGAGGTGCCGATTCTTGTCGTTAATTAAACCCGTTCTTTAATTCTGTGGCTTCTTGCTGCTCTTGTGGTGCATTAGCAGACATTTCTGAAATTGTTGTTTTTTCTCTTTTCTAAGAGCATGTTAAAATGTTTTGGGGACCTGAGCAGACCAACATTACTGAGACCTTCATCTTTCTTTATTTTCAGATATTGTTTGGTGGTCACAGTTCAGTGGTCATGTTTTGGCTCATTTTGCATCTGATTATTGTTTGGCTGCTAATTAAGTTTAAATAAACAACGACGGGGTCTGAATCTTCAAGTACAAGTCTATTAAAACGAATTCAAAAGAAGTAAATTAGCAGCAAAAACAGGTCACTAATTAGGAAAGAAACTTAGAATGAAAACCTGCAGCCACTGCGGCCCTCCGGGACCAGAGTTGGGGACTCCCGCTCTAAATAGTTCCAACTTGAAGTCAGATTGAGATAACTTGTAAGGAATTTGTTAGAACCATTGTTATTTCATGTTATTTATTTATTTTTTTATGTTATGAATTGGTATTTTTGTTTTTAATATTTTTATGGTTGTTGTATTAAAGTTTCTATGTCACCAAGTTGTGTATTAGGCCATTTCCTGCCTTGCACTCAGTTGTATTAAGTGGGGTTATAGATTTTACTATACTACACAACACAACACAAATAAACCACATGGCACAGTTCTTATGAAATATCCAAGTGCAGAGATGACACAATATCTGATGCTACAGATGTCTCAGATAGAATCCATATTACTAACCGAGAATGCTAAACCGGATGGACGCAGGGACATCCGGCCATGGGCCGTAGCCGCAAAAAGACGTACTGCGCAGGCGCACCAAGAAATGAGGGGCCGCGAGAGGCGGACAAGACCACAGAAAAAAGGAGTCAAAGAAATGAGGCGACGCGAGCACAGAAAAAAGGAAAAGGCACAGAAAAAAGTTGTCAAACGCAGGCGCCGCACGGAACCCATTGCACACGAAACTAGCACACAAAAAAAAAGAAGACGCTCGCGCACAACAGCAAGGCTCAACCCCCCCCCCCCCCACAGGCACCGGACGGGACACACACCAAGAGGGGGATTTAACAAGCCCCTGGAGCACAAAAAAAAAGAACACAAAACCACCCAACACACCCTACAAGCAACGGACGGGACACACACAAAGAGGGGGATTCAACAAGCCCCTGGAACACAAAAAGAAAGAAGACGCTCGCGCAACAACAATCCTCACCCCCCCCCCCCCCATCAATAAGAAGTGACACCCAAAGCCACATATCTAAAGGAAACGTCCATATTAAACATACGTCATCTCAACACCTTCACACTAGGCAGCATAGGTGGATCTCCTTACAATAAAGCACTATTAACCATTCAACTGCAGAAAAGGCTCCATATTAACAGTGAGTGCGATCCTCCTTATTACTTATCCATATTTCGCACGCTGAGGAACAAACAAGTCATGAATACACGGTCACGGGTACAAAACGATTCGGATCGGATAACGGGACCAAACACACGAACACGAATGAAACAACAAAATACACGGCGGAGCATACAACGCACTTCGGAAACTCCGGGAGAAAAAATGTCTCGGATCAAAAAAAGCAAAGCTCAAGTAACCCCATTACAGAGACGTGCCCAAATGGACAGACACAATGAACGTAGACGCATACAGCGTGCGTCTCAAAGTGCTGCATCGAAACAAGCACGATTTCAAAAGAAAGAGCTCGCGTCTCAGACATACAAAAAAGGGAGCGAAGAGACAGAATAAATGAACGCAGACGTGTACAATGCGCATATGACCTGCCAGAAAAAAAGCAAGCAAGACTCCAAAAGCAGAAAGCTCAACTGACCGACATACAAAAACGGACAAGGCTCGATACAAACAATGCACGACGTAGACTGAAACGGACTTTGCGCAAAGCGGAGGCGAATCAATTAAAACTCAAAAATAGCGCGTCACAAATAATGGACATGCAACAACGCGGCACTCAAACGCCACAAGCAAAACATGCCCGTCGCGGACATCAACGCCAGACACATGTTAAACGCTTACGCCAGTTGGATGACAACGCCTTCAATAATGAGTCCACTATTGAGGAAAATTCATTGGGATTAATGAATGTCATTTGCAATCATTGTCATTCACTTAACTTCACAGAAGAAACAACTGGCAATACAAATAATGAATTTACACGTTGTTGTCAAAAGGGGCAGATTAGACTGCCTCCTTTACGTTCATATCCTGAATATCTACAGAAGCTTCTAACTAACGATGTGCCTGAAAGTAAAAACTTTATGAACTGCATTAGATCCTACAATAGTTCATTTGCTTTTGCATCTACCGGAGTACATATCAGGCCACCAAAAGGCAATGGCCCATACTGCTTTCGCATATGTGGTTAACACAACGCACTATATTATGTCCAAAAAATATTAATGTTAATCACATTAATAAACAGGTCATTTCATTACTTCCTGGAGAGACACGGCTCTTTCTAAACTCTGACAAAGTTGACTCTGATGACGACAATGAACATCTGAATTTCCCCTTAGAATATTTGAACACTATTAACCCGGACGGATGACCACAACACAACCTTACCCTTAAAAACGTAACAATAATCATGCTATTAAGAAACCTTAACACTAAACAGGGTTTATGCAATGGCACACGGTTAGTCGTCAACACCATGACACACAATGTTATTCAAGCAACAGTTCTTACAGGATCACATGCTAACAATACTGTTCTCATTCCTAGAATTGACCTTACGAGTTCTGACCTAGAATTACCTTTTACATTGAAACGCCGACAGTTCCCCATTAAACCTGCATTTGCCATGACCATCAACAAATCACAAGGACAAACCATGGACAAGGTTGGCATCTACCTCTCTGAACCCGTTTTTGGACATGCACAACTTTATTTTGCCTTCTCACGTGTTCGACGTTCATCTGACGTTAAAGTTAAATTTATAAATGATCCATGCCAAGGAAGACTCATTCAAAAACAAGACACCATCTTTACTACTAATGTTGTATACAAAGAAATATTCCAATAAAACATTACTCTATGCCAAACACTCTATTTTTTAATTATATAGGCATCATCCAAACCTGCACACTATTCTATATCTAATTCATACATCTCACTCTTTATCATGCCCCAACGCCAGGGGTTGGCGAGCGAAGCGAGCAGGGGGCGGAGCCCCCTAGTGCCCTCCTAAGGCATGTCATCTTTGAATAACTTGTGCTTTTTGCTTTGTAGTGTGGACCGTCATCATACTTTCTTTACTGGAGAAAGCAGACTTTTCACTGTTATTGGTGAAAAGTGATATCCGTATAAAACTATTTGAAAGTGCCTTAAGAATCAATTAGAGTGGGCCACTCACACCAAACAGAGTTAAACCAGGACGTAAAAAGCAGATCCAGTATAATGGATCCAAAGAAAAAAGTCAAAGCGTTTGTAACGTAACCCTGCATTAAGGAAGTGACATGAAACAAAAAAGACTGTGGATATATTGAATTATTATGTGTTGCTAAGTGACCCGGAAAACATTTAAAAATTACAAAATTACAAAAACAGCAAAGCTGAAGCTGAATAAAAATCTATTGAAACTGGTTAGGACATCCAGAAGGCTGTGTGGCTGACAAGAAGCTGCCAGAGGCAAAAGGGGGAATAGTGCTGGAACACAACAAACGGTGAATCTGGTATGATCCTTACTTTAAAAAGTTGAGTCGATATGTAAATGTGTGATGTAGGAAAAATTAAGTATATTTACCAATCAGTCACAACATTAGAAATGCCAGCCTAATGTTGTGTAGGCACCTAAACAGCTCTGAACTGTCAAGTCATGAACTGAAATTTATCGTGTGGTATCTACCACCAAGAGCTTAGCAGCAGATCCTTTAAGTCCTGCAAGGTGAGAGAGTTGGGCTCTGCATGGATCAGACTCGTTCTTCCATCACATCCCACAGATGCTCGATTGGATTGAGATCTGGAGAACCAGAAGGCCAAGTCAACACCTTGAACTCTTTGCCATTTTCCATCCATCCATTTTCCAACCCGCTGAATCCGAACACAGGGTCATGGGGGTCTGCTGGAGCCAATCCCAGCCAACACAGGGCACAAGGCAGGAACCAATCCCGGGCAGGGTGCCAACCCACCGCAGGACACACACAAACACACCCACACACCAAGCACACACTAGGGACAATTTAGGATCACCAATCCACCTAACCTGCATGTCTTTGGACTGTGGGTCCTCAAACCATTCCTGAACAATTTTTGAAAGGGTGCATTACTCTGATAAAAGAGGCCAATGCTATCGGAGAATACGGTTGCTATGAAGGTTGAGTATGTGGTCTGCAACAATCTTCAGGTAGGTGGTACATGTCAGAGTAACATCCACATGAATGCCAGGGCCCAAGGTTTCCTAGAAGAACATTACCAAGAGCATCACACTGTCTCCGCCACTTTGTCTTCTTTTCATAATGAACCCTGCTGCTATCTCTTCCCCAGGCAAACAACAAACATGTACCCAGACGTACACATGATCTAAAATAATAATAATTCCACAAGACTAGGGGCGAAAAAGCATAGAACAAATAATTTTTAACATTAACATTAATTTTAAAGTCAAGGTAAAAGATGATAAACTTGTACACTTTACAAACACAAATTTGCTTATGATCAAAGGGTAATTTACGTATAATGGATATTTCTTGCACATCATCTAGAAACAGAGGAAGCATGTCGGTGCTATAGGCGTCTCTGCTAGAAGCTGTATGGAGTTCTACACTCCCTATATGATCATGTAGGGTAGTTTTGAGTTTCCTTATAAATGACAAAAGGAACGCACCAAGTTCACTGTCGGCTGTGTCCAATGAGCACATCTCTTCAAGGAAAACACATGTGCCGAGACTGGAAACACAAACCAAAATAAAAAACGGATATACAAGCTAGGGGTTAAATGATTGTGCATATTTTCCTAAAAGGAAAAAAAAAGTAAGAATAATACTCAAGAGGAACTTAAGAGGAACACTGGGCGATACAAATTTTGCATACTGAACACTTTTGGGTGTACCTTATGTCTGCTAATCACTAAAATGACCTTTAGATTTTCCTGTCACATATCGTTTTATTGTATACACATAAGACACAACAAGTATGACTGGAATATCTGCGATGATCTCAAAGTAGAGGCACTGCTACTAGGAATGCAGGTCACATATGTCAAGTCCGAATGATTCATTTGCAGATCTGGGAGCCCTGCTGAAGGGGTCTCATTACACTGGCCATTCGGTAAACATTTGTTTCCAGAGTAGAAAAATGTGTCACATAAACCACTTAACGACCCAACAAAGATGTTTTTGCCTCCTCTTCATATAAAACTTGGACTGATGAAAAATTTAATAAGTGTGATGAATGAGGAATGTGAGGTTTTTAATATCTGAGGCAGATGTGTCCACGAGTAACTGATCCCAAGATTAAAGACGTTCACAAATCAGACATGTCATCAATGACAAGTGGCTCAAAGATCTGCTAGTGGGGTTGGAGGAAATCACATGGAAGGCATTCAAGGATGTTGTTGAGAATTTTCTTGGCAGCTACAGAACACCATACTGCATCCAGCTGGTTGCCAACATGCTTCAGACATACTAAAACCATGAAGTGTAACACGTTGCTAAAGATTCGTTTTGTGCTTTCACTCTTTGGTTTCCTCCCTGCTACTGTTGAGTGTAACTAGTGCTGAACACGGCGACAGGTTTCAGCAGGACATTGCAATGATGAAGAAGCACCATCCGTGCAAGTGGAATTCATCAGTGCTGGCTGACTGTTGCTGGACTCTGAAATGAGAAGCCTCAAATGCAGAATACAAACGAAATCAATTGGAAAAAGTTTTTGCTCAGTTGACCTAAGGCAATGTCAGCAGCATTAAGCGATTAAACACATTACATTCAATCGTCCAGATTCCTACAGGACACAGTTATTCTGAAATTGCATTTGTGTTCAAACTGAAGGCAAAAAATTTCAGCAAGGAAAACTTTTGAAAAAAAAATCAAATAAAACTCTGAAGCGTTTAGGCTTTTAATTATAAGCTTAGAAAATTAAATGAGGCTTTTTTATTATTTTGTTTTAAAGTGGACACACTGAGCATTCTTAAACATGAAGGTGACTGCTATGACACAGATTGATGCATGAGCATCAGTATTTTCCTATAAATAAGCATGATGTAGGTGTGAATAATATTAACAAGATGTGAAAAAATATACAAAACATAATGTGTCTGTAATTACAATATAACTACTATGTAATTACCTGTATAAGTACAGTGTAACTATGAGTTATTACTCCGTACTTACTGTGTAATTACTCAGTTGTCATTGTTATTCCACAGTTAATATAATTACAATGTAACAATTTATCACTGACTTACATAGTTACATTGTATCGGTACTTTCAAAATGTAATATAAACATCAGGGTATGTAATTACAATTATGTAACAGATGTTCCATGGGCTGGGTAATTGTAATGGAGAATTGCAGTGGTAACTGCATATGTTTTCGATGACATTTCAAGATCTTTTTTAAATGGTGAAAACTCCTTTGCAAAATGGTGTCTGGAGATGTGCGTGTAAAATTTGTACGTTCTGCCCATGTCTCCCTATGTCTTCTTCATGGGTTTTTCTGCCACATCCCAGGGACATGTAGGTTGGGTTACGTGGCCATATGTGTGAGAGCGTTGACTGCTGGTTTGTCTGCCAGTTGGTCTTGCAATGGGATAGCTCCCCATCCTGGGCTGTTTCCTGCCTTGTGCCTGGTGATTCTTGGAATGGCTCTGCGGCCCTGTGTACCTTGATTGAATGATGCAAGTTTGGCAGTATTATGTTAGGGATGGGTATAGTAATAGCCCAAAAAAATTAAACAATAAATAGTGTAACACAACTACAAGAATGTGACAAATGCTTGTTTAAGCAAAACATGTCAAGGAGGTGCCCCTCTAGATTTTGCATTTTTCAACAATAAACTCATCTATTGGAAGTGATTCTACCAGCAGGATCAGTGACTATAATATAATATAATAATAATAATAATAATAATGAATGCATTTTATTTATAGGGGCAGTAAATCTCAAAGTGCAACATAAAAAGTTTAAACAAAGGCAATGCAAGATAAAAACTGATAAAACAACAATAATTATAGCATTCTTGTTAATAAGCTTTCCTAAATAGAAAAGTATTTAGTTGTATTTGAAAACAGCCCACATCTCAGGCTCTCTGGTAGGCCATTCCAGAGCCGAGGAGCAGCGGCTGCAAAGGTTCGGTCACCCATTGTATGAAGTTTGGTCACAGGGGGGCGAAGGCGGTAGGTATTTGTAAAACGGAGGTTTCTTGTAGTGGATTGTAGTATAAGGAGTTCTTTAAGATATTGTGGAGCATTTCCATGAATATACTGGTGAGTAAACAAACAGAGTTTGTATTCGATATGGAGATGGATAGGGAGCCAATGAAGTGATCGAAGGATTGGCGAGATATGTTCATATTTCCGCACCCTCATCAGGATTCTTGCAGCACTATTTTGAATTTGTTGGAGCTTTTGAAGGCTCTTGTTGGGTATCCTGATGAGGAGTGCATTACAATAGTCCAGTCTGGATGAGACAAAGGCATGAACCAGCATTTCAGCATCTCAGAGGGAGAGGTAGGGACGGAGTTTGGCTGTGTTTCGGAGATGAAGGAATGCAATTTTACAAAGGTGATGGATATGTATATCAAATGACAGATGGGAGTCTAACTTGACACCCAGATTTGTAACAGAAGGGTAGAGGATAATGGTACGGTTAGAAAAGGAAATATAATTTACAGAGGAACAAAGTTGATGGAGGGGTGCCAATTAAAAGAGCTTCAGTTTTGGTGCTGTTCAGCTTGAGGACGTTCTTGGACATCCAGGCCTCAATCTCATCCAAGCAGGAGGAAAGAGTTGATGGAGGTGTAAGAGAAGTCGAGTCCAGTCTCACATAGAGCTGCGTATCATCGGCATTGCAATGGAATGAAACTCCATGCTTGCGGATGACGTGACCCAGGGGTAGTATACAGATATTAAAGAGGGTCGGCCCAAGGACTGATCCTTGTGGGACCCCACAGGTGAATATAATATAATATAATATAATATAATATAATATAATATAATATAATATAATATAATATAATATAATATAATATAATATAAATACATGGTGTGAGATACGCCCAGACACCACCAGACAGAGACCACGTCTTTATAAAAGCACACGTTTATTTTCAATACACACAGTCCCGCACAGCACACAGTGCTCCCAGCACTAACCACCCCTAACACGGGCTTCTCTTCAAATGTCCGTGGGCCGCCTTTCCTCTCTCCATGGGAGTTTCGTCCTGCTCCCACTCCCGACTCTAGCTCTCTGATTGTAGGGAGGCTGGCCCCTTTTATTTCCACCCGGATGTGCTCCAGGTGCTCGATGATGCTCTTCCGGCAGCACTTCCTGGTGTGGCGGAAGTGCTGCTCTTGCACCTGGAAGCACTCCGGGCGTCCCTGGAAGGATCTTCCTCCATCTTCCCGGGTGTGGCGGAAGTGAATGTTTCCCAGGCTCTCTGAGGTTCGGGGCACCCCCTGGCGCTGGCCACGGGCCCAATGGGCTTGAGCCTCCTTGCTCCTCTCCCATTGCCCCCTCAAGATCTAGGGCGGTTGCCCCCTCGTGGCCCAGGGGACGTATAAGCCACCTCTGGGTCCTTCCAGGCGCCCCGGCTGGGTCTGTCCCCCAGCCTCCTATGACAATGGTAATTACATTCTGTTCCCAAAGGTGATACATTTTACAAGTAGGGAGTTCCTACGTAAGTAATGTATAAGTACAACATACTGACATTTACTTCCCAATCTGCAAGTCCCTTCTAAGTATTACGTAACTACAGAGTACTTGAATTCTCTTCCAATGCCGTATTTCCTGCTTATGCTGTGTGTTTTAGATGTCTTCAGTGCCTGATTGTCAGCAATCTTGATGTCCCTTTTGAGTTTAAACACTGGCGCATGTGCTTAAACCATTTTCTGTTTGTAGCTTCTTTGCTTGTAGACTTTTTACCATTGATTACCAGCTTTTGGAAACATGAATTCATCTGGATGTGCATCGACATTTGAGATAACTAACCAAAAATACATTTTGCCTGAAGAAGGGGCCTGAGTTGCCTCAAAAGCTTGCATATTGTAATCTTTTTAGTTAGCCAATAAAAGGTGTCATTTTGCTTGGCTTTTCTCTACATTCATAATGGCTAACACGGTACAACACCCTAGTACTACAAAAATACTTGAAAATCAAGATGAAAAGATCGGACATTTAACATCTGTTACATAGTTGTAGTTACATACCCTGATGTTTTTATTACATTTTGAAAGTACAGATACAGTGTAAAAATGTAAGTACAGTGATCCCTCGCTATATCGTGCTTCGCCTTTCGCGGCTTCACTCTATCGCGGATTTTATATGTAAGCATATTTAAATATATATCGCGGATTTTTTGCTGGTTCGCGGATTTCTGAGGACAATGGGTCTTTTAATTTCTGGTACATGCTTCCTCAGTTGGTTTGCCCAGTTGATTTCATACAAGGGACGCTATTGGCAGATGGCTGAGAAGCTACCCAGCGTACTTTTCTCTCTCTCTTGCGCTAACTTTCTCTGATCCTGACGTAGGGGGTGTGAGCAGGGGGGCTGTTCGCACACCTAGACGATACGGACGCTCGTCTAAAAATGCTGAAAGATTATCTTCACGTTGCTATCTTCTGTGCAGTTGCTTCCTGAAGCGACATGCTGCACGGTGCTTCGCATACTTAAAAGCTCGAAGGGCACGTATTGATTTTTGCTTGTTTGTTTTTCTCTGTCTCTCTCTATCTCTCTCTCTCTCTCTTTCTCTGCTCCTGACGGAGGGGGTGTGAGCTGCCGCCTTCAACAGCTTTGTACCGGCGGTGCTTCGCATACTTAAAAGCCAAACAGCCCTATTGATTTGTTTGCTTTCCTCTGTCTTTCTGACAGTCTGTGCTCCTGATGCGCACTCCTTTGAAGAGGAAGATATGTTTGCATTCTTTTAATTGTGAGACGGAACTTTTTCAACTTTTGAAAAAGAGACAAATGTTTGTTTGCAGTGTTTGAATAACGTTCCTGTCTCTCTACAACCTCCTGTGTTTCTGCGCATATCTGTGACCCAAGCATGACAATATAACAATAACCATATAAACATATGGTTTCTACTTCGCGGATTTTCTTATTTCGCGGGTGGCTCTGGAACGCAACCCCCGCGATGGAGGAGGGATTACTGTACACTTGTTTTTGGATCAGTGATAAATTGTTACATTGTAATTATATAAACTGTGGAATAACAATGACAACTGAGTAATTAACTATAGCATTACTTTGTATTACACAGTAAGTACGGAGTAATAACTCATAGTTACACTGTACTTATACAGTTAATTACATAGTAGTTACAGTGTAATTATGGACACATAATGTAAAATGTTACCGCAAAAATTAATTGAAAGGAATCCAGACTTGGAAAACAGTTAAAAGATGCCAAAATCTTCTCGAATGTTAGAATAAACTGACAGCCACACTAGACAGGATTAGTTTGGATGTGTATCTAAATGTGGCCTGAAAAGGAACAGATTGTTGTCAGTACGGCCTGCTTCCTTGTTTTACTATAACTGATGTACTCCTGAGTTTATTAGATTAATATTGTGTTTTAGACATGTTTACTGGATTATTTACAATAGTATAATATATGTTAACTTATTCAGGAAGTCATTTTCTATGCCCTGTGACACTGGCAACTATAGAACACCAGACTTTGTTTCTTCCACGATGTAGATTTCAGGTTTTTCATTTTAAACGCTTTAATGTTCCCTCCTAACAATCTGTTTGCTGCGTGGTTGTAAGGATTTCAATTCTCAAAGTAATTGCTCACTCTGAACAGGATGTTTTTTTTTTCAGATTCTATGAATTTCATGCTTAGAGCTTGGTTCACCTGGCAGCAGCTGTTTATTGTGTTATAGATTCAATTAGATTGTAAGTAACGCATTTACATTGGCAGGGGAGGCAATTTTCTTAGCCACTGTTATTACGGCAGTTCATATATGATTATGACTGCATTAAACTTGGCCCGATGTAAGCTGAGAGGAACCTCTCATCACACAGCAGCAAGATGAAGCCTTGCAACACTACAGCTTTTCGCTTAGCAAGGACATGCATTAGTTTTCACATTTATATTCCTTCTGTACTGGGGGATAAATCTTTTACTGTATATCCCTAGCTGATATTAAGATTTTGAGACAAATACAATGAAGAAGACTTAGGAAGATGAAAGCTACATATCACCTCAAGACTTTGACCTGATCCATCTCATTTCCAGATACATATCAATTCCAGGGAAATAAAGTGCTGATAAAAATATTATTCTTATGAATAAGACGTGTAATTTTAATCTGAAATACTTTGGTGCATTGTATAATTTCACACAACAAACATTTCTTTAGTGGTGTCTGAAAGGTTTTGTAAGAAGTTGTTCAGAACTTCATGTTCATAAACGTCCTCCATAACTTCATGTAGATACTGAGAATTTTAAACTTAAATAAACACACGTGCTAAAGTTAGGGCTTTTATTCACACTTTATGACTGAAAAATAGCACAGATGTGTTATGAACATTGTGGTTTCTCTCCACACCTGTAATACTCACAAGACAAGGCATTTCAATGAAGTATCTTATATATAAACGTCTAATCGCGTGGAAGTGTGTGTGTCTGTCCGGCCCGGAAGTGGGAGGTGGAGTAGGGGTAAGGGCTCTGCCTCCGAGGAAACAGAAAACTCGCTTAGCTGCTAATAACACAAGCGAGGTGAGCACATCGGCAAAACAAAAACCTCTGAAGAAAGATAAAGTCGTTTAGCTGCTAACATCGGCAAGACAGTAATCCTGTTTACTTTTCCTCCCGCCGCTAATGCACAAGCAATACAAGCACTTCGGCAAAACAAATCCTCCTATGACAGATACCCAGAACAGTTCCGTTCAATAACCTGACATCTCTATACATTTCAATTTTTTTTCCTGGTAATTTCAATCGTTTCTAGGACCCCGGGCTTTTTACAAAGAACATTAGAAAATTACAAAATTAGAACATACACAAGAGAGGGATTAGCACAACAAGAGCACAAATTAACAAATGAAATAACAGATCCATATTACTAACCAAGAATGCTAAACCGGATGATGGACGCAGGCACATCCGGCAATGGGCCGTAGCTGCAAAAAGACGTACTGCGCAGGCGCAAAAAGAGTCCGCGAGAGTCGGCTGAGGAGCCGAGAAAGACGGACAAAAGAGGGCGAGAGAGGCGGACAAGACCACAGAAAAAAAGGAGTGAGCACAGGAAAAATGGAGAAATGAGGCGCAAAGAGCAACGAAAAAAGGAAAAGGCACATAAAAAAGTATTCAAACGCAAGCAGCACAAATCTACATCCTAGATCCACATGACGCAATCTATCAATCAAAGTGCTGCATCGCAACAGGCACGGATTCAAAACGAAACACCTCCCGTCTCAGACATACGTTAATGGCAGCGAAGGCTACAACGGGCTTCTCACACAGCACAGGCAAATCGATTACAGCTCCAAAACAACACGTCCCAAATACTACACATGCAACAACGCGCCTCTCAAACGGCACAAGCAAAACATACACCAGGAAAATTCATTCGGTTTAATGAATGTCATTTGCAATCATTGTCATTCAGTTCACTTCCCTGAAGAAACAACTGGCAATACAAGTAATACATTTACACGTTGTTGTCAAAAGGGTCAAATTAGACTGCCTTCTTTACATTCATATACTGAATATCTACAGAAGCTTCTAACTGACGATGTACCTGAAAGTGAAATCTTTATCAACTGCATTAGATCCTACAAATCGGTATCCACTATGAACATTAACGGTGGCACTGTACGTAACATCCGTCTTGAAAAAATGTTGTTAATTGATGAATGTTCAATGACATGAAGTCACTTACTCAACACCATTCATAAACTTCTACAAACGTTTATGAATAATAATATTCGATTTGGAGGAAAGGTACTTTTATGAGGAGGAGATTTTAAACAGTGATTAGCTATTCTTCCAGATGCCATGCACTCAGCTATTGTTCAGTGCACCTTAAAATACGCAGACAATTGGCATTGCTTTCAAAAGATACAGTTAGTAAAAAAGATACGATGTCCAGAACCAGATCATAACAATTGCTTATTACAACTGAGAGATGGTGCACTCACCAATACAGATGGACTTCAGCCACATATTATTACAATTCCTCAAGCCTTTATCTGCGACGACTTAGTTACAGAGACATTTGGAACAGCAATCTCATTAGACCAAATGCCCCTTTTAACACAACGCACTATATTATGTCCAAAAAATATTAATGTGGAAAACATTAATACTCAAGTCATTCCATTACTTCCTGTAGAGACACAACTCTTTCTAAGCTCTGACAAACTTGACTCTGATCACAACAATAACCATCTTAAATGACCTTACAAGTTCTGAGCTGGAATTACCTTTTACACTTAAACGGCGTGTACAAAGACATTTTCAAATAAACCTTTACACTGTGCCACACACTTTATTGTTTGCTTTCTATTTGCATCATCTACACCGTCACACTATTCTATATCTCATTCATACATCACGCTCTTTGTCATTCCCAACACCAGGGGTTGGCGAGCGAAGCGAGCAGGGGGCGGAGCCCCCTAGTAGGTTTAGAATGCATAGGCTTGTATCTCTGTCGGTTCAGTAGGCCTTGCCTATTGATCCACCTGCAAAGTAGTAGTGTCTGTCCCTGTCCGTGTGTCTCTCTGTTATTACCCAGGCTACTTAATGCTTTCAATATGTTCCTAACCGAGGCTCAATGTCACCATGAATGGAGACAACCTTAAACCCCATCCTGAAATCGTTTCAGGATGCCGGGGCAGCCTGCTTTGACTAGGACCTTTAGACTGGAATGTGTGCGCCTACCACACTGAGTTTTGTGCATCATTTACAAATGTCAGGCAGACAATATGGTGTGGTGGTTAAGGCTTTGGCCTTCAAACCCTGAAGTTGTGGGTTCAAAGTCTGCTACTGACACTGTGTGACCATGAGCACGTCTCTTGACCTGCCTGTGTTCCAACTGGAAAAACAAATGTAACCAAGTGTATCATAAATGTTGTACATTGTCTTGGATAAAGGCATAAGCCAAATAAGTACATGTCTTCTGGACAGTGCCCACTCCCTTGATGAGAAAATAATGTTCATCTCCTTGTAGTACCCTCTAATGGCCAAGCAGGACAGTACTCACCCTCTGCTGCTCCTTTCCTTTAAATTGTTTCCAGGTTCTCCTCTTGCTGACCCCTTCATCCATGTAATGAGTGAGGCCTTGCCAGCCCTTTCTGAGTAGTAACATCTTTGGCAGTTGTCGTTTCCAGGGCACCACTCTCTCTCGATCTCTCTCTCTCTGTGTATCTTTTTCTGGCAATTCTGGGGGTCACGGATAATATATTGTGCCATCCCTTTGTTGCCCTTTGTTTTCCCACACAGAAATGTGCAGGCCTTCTTTCACTACCTTTGGAGGTTTAAGAAACCAGTACTCAAACAAAAGCAATGATTAAAAAAGTAATTGACTAAACATTAGGATATAAATATATGAAAGTATTAAGTTAGAGGTCTGTTTGTATCATTTACTGAAATGTCAGGATTGTAGATAGATAGATAGATAGATACAGTGGTGTGAAAAACTATTTGCCCCCTTCCTGATTTCTTATTCTTTTGCATGTTTGTCACACAAAATGTTTCTGATCATCAAACACATTTAACCATTAGTCAAATATAACACAAGTAAACACAAAATGCAGTTTTTAAATGATGGTTTTTATTATTTAGGGAGAAAAAAAATCCAAACCTACATGGCCCTGTGTGAAAAAGTAATTGCCCCCTTGTTAAAAAATAACCTAACTGTGGTGTATCACACCTGAGTTCAATTTCCGTAGCCACCCCCAGGCCTGATTACTGCCACACCTGTTTCAATCAAGAAATCACTTAAATAGGAGCTGCCTGACACAGAGAAGTAGACCAAAAGCACCTCAAAAGCTAGACATCATGCCAAGATCCAAAGAAATTCAGGAACAAATGAGAACAGAAGTAATTGAGATCTATCAGTCTGGTAAAGGTTATAAAGCCATTTCTAAAGCTTTGGGACTCCAGCGAACCACAGTGAGAGCCATTATCCACAAATGGCAAAAACATGGAACAGTGGTGAACCTTCCCAGGAGTGGCCGGCCGACCAAAATTACCCCAAGAGCGCAGAGACGACTCATCCGAGAGGTCACAAAAGACCCCAGGACAACATCTAAAGAACTGCAGGCCTCACTTGCCTCAATTAAGGTCATTTTTCAATACTCCACCATAAGAAAGAGACTGGGCAAAAACGGCCTGCATGGCAGATTTCCAAGACGCAAACCACTGTTAAGCAAAAAGAACATTAGGGCTCGTCTCAATTTTGCTAAGAAACATCTCAATGATTGCCAAGACTTTTAGGAAGATACCTTGTGGACTGATGAGACAAAAGTTGAACTTTCTGGAAGGCAAATGTCCTGTTACATCTGGCGTAAAAGGAACACAGCATTTCAGAAAAAGAACATCATACCAACAGTAAAATATGGTGGTGGTAGTGTGATGGTCTGGGGTTGTTTTGCTGCTTCAGGACCTGGAAGGCTTGCTGTGATAGATGGAACCATGAATTCTACTGTCTACCAAAAAATCCTGAAGGAGAATGTCCGGCCATCTGTTCGTCAACTCAAGCTGAAGCGATCTTGGGTGCTGCAACAGGACAATGACCCAAAACACACCAGCAAATCCACCTCTGAATGGCTGAAGAAAAACAAAATGAAGACTTTGGAGTGGCCTAGTCAAAGTCCTGACCTGAATCCAATTGAGATGCTATGGCATGACCTTAAAAAGGCGGTTCATGCTAGAAAACCCTCAAATAAAGCTGAATTACAACAATTTTGCAAAGATGAGTGAGCCAAAATTCCTCCAGAGCGCTGTAAAAGACTCATTGCAAGTTATCGCAAACGCTTGATTGCAGTTATTGCTGCTAAGGGTGGCCCAACCAGTTATTAGGTTCAGGGGGCAATTACTTTTTCACACAGGGCCATGTAGGTTTGGATTTTTTTTTCTCCCTAAATAATAAAAACCACCATTTACAAACTGCATTTTGTGTTTACTTGTGTTATATTTGACTAATGGTTAAATGTGTTTGATGATCAGAAACATTTTGTGTGACAAACATGCAAAAGAATAAGAAATCAGGAAGGGGGCAAATAGTTTTTCACACCACTGTAGATAGATAGATAGATAGATAGATAGATAGATAGATAGATAGATAGATAGATAGATAGATAGATAGATAGATAGATACTTTACTAATCCCCAAGGGGAAATAGAACAGTGGAGTCATTGGGGAAGGCTTCTGCGGATTTAGCCCCTGATCTTCAAGAGCCCAGACCCTCCTTCATCCCATGCTGCCTTCTGACATGCATGAATGACTGCACAAAATCTTCACGGACCACCTGTCCTCCCAACTCCCATGCTTTGACTGCATGAAAATTCCAAGGGGGACTACCTCCCAACCATTTTTACAACTAATATACTGTATACGTAACATATAGCAGCCTTATGGAGTGTTGTAAGTAAGCCCTGAATAGGAGCTAAAGCAAGCAACGCCCTTGTTGTAGAAGCTTCACAGACTGAGGTAAGAAGAAAACTCTGGGCAGTTATCCAAAGAAAATAGTTGCATTTCTTTGATTTTTTAATGAGAAATCAAGCAAAATGACACATTTTATTAGCTAACTGAACAGATTACAGTATGCAAACTTTTGAGGCAGCTAAGGCCCCTTCGTTAGGAAACTTGTAATTTTTGAATAACATATTATATAATTTTCAAAATTAGCTTAATTCTATTCAGGGATAAAATATGTGGTTGAGAAGATAACAGGAATGAAATAGGGTGAGATACAAAACAGATATACTGTACAGGGGACTTAAGACATTGAAAGAAGGAATAAGTAGACCTTTAGAGACAATCTGGCCTTACTGCCTTGTAACACCTATACAGTGGAACCTCGGTTTGTGAGTAACTTGGTTTATGAGTGTTTTGCAAGACGAGCAAAAATTTTTAATAAATTTTTAATTGATAAACGAGCGAGCCCTTGCAGTACGAGTAGTATGTATACGCTTTGTCTGCTGAGCATCATGTGATCACAACTGAGCTGATGGTTCTCTCTCTCGCTGCGGGATTGTGGGCAATCGTCTCCTATTCTCCATCTGAGTTGGCGTGCCTCACTCATATAGTCAACATCCGTACCAGCGTATAATGTTTACTGCAGCATTAGCATTGTGACTCTGTGTGCGCGCACGCGCGTGTGTGTATGTGCTCGCTCGCTGGCGTGTGTGTGTATGTGTGTGCTTGCACGCATGTGTGTGCTGTGACGTGCAAGTCCCCGTCTTGCACCCTAAAACACGAAGCTGAGTCTCAGTACTTTAGCAACAGCAGCTTTATTCAGCTTGAAACAGCAACAGCGCGGTTATTTATACACAGACACAGCAGTCAGGCAGGGCCCTGCACATTTATAATGTTCCTTGTTCCTTGTATCACCCATCGACGGCAGGCACTTATAGCATGTCCACGATCTTTTCGGATTCGCTTTTACGGCGAACTGCTACAGCGCTGGGAGACTGCGATTGCTTTGGGACGCTCTTCTACGTGTCGTCCCGTTGGGTGCAATCCCACAAGAGTTTAGAAACTCACTCACACCAGCCGTGATTCTTTTCAAAGGTAAAGTGCAAGTTAATTTGTTTTATGTATTTTTACTTTATATTTTGTATTAATCATTTTTATATGAATAGTTTTGGGTTGTGGAACAAATCATCTGAGTTTCCATTATTTCTTAATGGGAAATTCACTTTGATATACGAGTGCTTTGGACTACGAGCACGTTTCTGGAACAAATTATGCTCGCAAACCGAGGTTCCACTGTACAGTTGACCCTTGATATACGACCGGCCTGACATGCGAACAACTTGCTTTACGACCAAAATTTTTGTTTTGAATTACGACCAACATCTTGCATTACGACCCGAATGCGGTCGCGTGTATCCGCTTGTGCGATTGTAAACAAACATTCGAGAGCGTTTGTAAGCGTCAGTCAGAGCCCAGATACATGTGTTTGTGGACATAATTTTGGTCAGTGCAGTGATTTATATAATTTATTATGATAATTGCTAAGGAAGGAAGCGAAGGTAACGAAGGTAAAGAAAGCAATCACAATTGAAACGAAGAAGGAAATTATGTGGAAAAATGTGAGTGGCGTTCGTGTGACCGATCTCGCTAATATGTACAGCATGTCGAAATCCACCATCTCGACAATTTTACAAAGAAACGATTTGTATAAGGAAACTCCTTCCAAACAATAACCACCTTCCATTTCATTCTACTCCTCCTTCCTTCCTGCAAGCCAAAGATGTCAACTTAAATGGTGAGTATAGTATGAAATTGTTGTTTCTGGTAGGCTAGGCACTTTTTATAACTTTTTGGTTAGTACATTAGAAAAATTATTGGTGTTTTTGGTAAATTATACACATTATACAATCCTTTTCTATTAAAAAAAGTTAAGTAAGTGTTGCTGTGGGTGGTTCGGAACACATTAAGGGCATTTCCATTATTTCTTATGGGAAAAATAGTCTTGACTTACATCCAACTTGAGTTACAACCAGCCCTCGCGAACAAATTGAGTTCGTAAGACAAGGGTCCACTGTATATATATATATATATATATATATATATATATATATATATATATATATATATAATTCAGTAAGTCGACAGAACAAGCAAGACAACCATGGGATACGCACTGCATAGCCACGCCCGCCAACTCACAGAGACCCGCCCACCAACACTAAGACCATGGGATACGATGACAACTCACAGAGCCCCGCCCACCAACAATTCACTAAGCAGCCGACCATGGCACATGCCCGACAACAATTCGAGCAAGAGCTAAAGCAATTGCCAAGAATGTTTTCATTAATCAAGAGCAAAAGTCGGAGGTTCGAAGACAGTCACATACTGTCGTAGTTCCGAACATAAATGATGCCAACAGGCGATCCGGCGGCGTCATTCCCATGAACCGCCGGGCGGCCAACCAGGTAACCAAAGTCTTTGGGTTCCGGGAGGAGTAGGGTTGCAAAGCTGAAACTTAAAAGAATTAACGGAAGGGCACCACCAGGTGTGGAGCCTGTCGCTTAATTTGACTCAACACGGGAAACCTCACCCAGCCCAGACACGGAGAGGATTGACAGATTGATAGCTCTTTCTCGATTCTGTGGGTGGTGGTGCATGGCCGTTCTTAGTTGGTGGAGCGATTTGTCTGGTTAATTCAGAAAATGAACAAGACTCCTGTCTACTAAATAGTGCTTCTTAGAGGGACAAGTGGCTTTCAGCCACGTGAGATTGAGCATTAACAGGTCTTTGATGCCCTTGGATGTCTGGTACTGCACACACACTACACTGAATGCCGAGAGGTGTGGGTAAGCCGTTGAACCCCATTCGTGCTGGAGACCGGGGCTTGCAATTGTTCCCCACGAACAAGGAATTTCCAGTAAGTGCGGGACATACACTTGCACTGATTATGTCCCTGCCCCTTGTACACACCCCCCCCCCCCCCCTCGCTACTACCATGGTCGGGTGACTTGGTGGATTATATATAGAAAAGCAGCCGGAACTGCAAAGAACAATGAAAAGACAACGTGGCTCAGAGGTGCATGTGGACTGTAGCAGAGACAAAAGTGACTCATTTAAAGAGTTGGGGGCGGGCACAAGAGCAGGCAGTGCGTACTGTACGATGATTGTATGTTGGCTCGTAGCGTGCATTGTTGCAATGTTACTTTTCTTGGTGGTTTATTAAATTACGGATTTTTCAAATGTTCATTTTTTTCCCTGTGCTTAAAAATCATTAAAAAAGCGGCGTGATTATGCAGCGTATGCTACACCGCGGGTTGGCCTAGTGTATATATATATATATATATATATATATATATATATATATATATATATATATATATATATAAGAGATTATATTTGAGTAGGAGGGTGACAGCTTATATGTCACGCTAGAAGTGTTTAAAGTTATGAATGCATTAGAAGTGCAGTTTGTTCTTTGGATTCCAAGCAGAACCATACCTTGGGATACATGATCTGCAACAGAAATTCATCTAGAGAACCCTCTTGCAATACCGCAGAACAATTTAACAGACTTTTTTAAAATCTACTCTCTATATATAAAATCCTAAGCCTAAAAGTGCAACGAGAGACGCAGTGGGCCGAGGGGAGGGGGCAGAGCCCTCCTCACTCATGTGCCAGCCTCAGGGTGTGTACCTTGCCTAGCAAACGAGAGAACTACTTAATGGATTTAGATTGGGTAGAAAAAGGTTTTCTAATTAAAATATTTACACATTAAGGCAGACAATAGAATAACCAGATCTAATTAATATATATTTTCTCGCCATATATAAAATCCTAAGCCTAAAAGTGCAACGATTTTGTGCAACAATTTTATGTGCCGTTTTTATGTTATGTTTTTTTGTCACGCTTTAAATCAGGCTTATTTTAAAACCTATATATATATGTTTGGTATCATTCTTTTCAGAATTTATCAAACTGTAATGTAATGTTGTTAGATTTTCAGATTCTTATTCTGTTTTTAAATTATAAACTAAAAAAATATCAAGAACTCATGTCCCGCTAGACGAGACTTTGTGCCAAGAGATTTAACCACGCCTGGGGCCGGAAATAAAAGACAAAGAGTAGGACAGCTGCTGTACAGGCTTTTAAATGTTTGAAGAGCCGTGCGAGATGCAGATCACGCAGCATGGCAACAGCAGCAGCAAGCGGTTGGCGAGTTATGCGAGCAGGGGGGGTAAGCCCCCTAGTGAGATTAATAAAGTGTTCCATTGGTTAATTATGTTTGTTGCTTATCTTTTCCTTTTGCTTACAGGAGTTTTGGAAGGCTGTTATAAAAAAAGAAAGAAAGAAATGCGATATCACACATTCAGCATTTAAACACTGTATATGCTACTGTACATTTAGCAGGATGTTGTTTCCACATAATGTGAACACAGCTCGACAGTAAAAACATTGATCCAACTGGTCACCTAGAAAACATGTCTCTACTGAATTCAGCTATCAGATGAAATGGCTTCACCATTTGGGCACCACTGCCTTCAGTGCTTTTAAGGCATTGTTATGAATTCACACATGGTTCCTTCATAAGTCGTTCACATGATGGCTAACAAAGAACATGGTGGTAACTATTGTGGAGTTGTTTTCTCATTTATTATTGCCTGTTGTGCAATTTATAAAATTGCTCTCTGATCCCAATATCATTTAATCTATTTTCATTACTGCTGATGTTTCTCTGCCTGCAGCAGTTACTTTCATTACTTTAATTCTACACTTGTACATTAATCATCCACTTTAGTCTTATTTGTTTGAATAAAATAATTAATCAGTCACATCACTAATGTCATATTAAGGAAACACTGCCAATAACACCACAAAATTATTTGAAAAATCAGTCCTACCTCTTCCTTTGTAACCAAATCAAATTATTTTCTCAGAATCTTGCGGTTTAACAGTGAGTCAAGGAGAACTATAAATGAAATTGCTTTACTTCATTTGGTTTTAGCTGAAAGAATACAGAAAACAGAGAGCAATACGAGGCACTAATGATACTTGTAGTGTTTTGATAAAGGACAGTGACATAGCTAGGGATGGGCGGAGGGGGAGGTCCACATTTTTGGGGGCCGCATTATTGGCCAAAAGGCTCAGTACAATTCATGTGTAAGCTGCAGGGTTCGAAAAATATCACTCATGAATAGAAAAGTCAAATTCTCTGATTTTTATCCACAGATGCTTCAAAAATAATTTTCAGACTGTCCTTCTGTGACGGCATCAGACAGAGCAGTTCAAATTTATGAGGCAATAACAAAAATAAACATAAACATTACACCGATAATAATTTCTAGGAAAATAAACAACTAATTTACAATTTATAATTGCGTTTCGTTATCAATCCGAATGCACTGTTGCTCTGCACAGAAAACATCCCCACCTATCACTTGTACACTACACTGGTTCTGGTTTTCGCAGCGTAATTATATTAAACTAATAATTAGAACACGGCTTATCAGCGCGTCTACACTATATTCTTGTCTAGTTCATGATTATAAATAATTATATATGAAAAATTATTGTTGTTTGTCTATATATGAATAAATGGTGTGGACCCCCAAGTACTTGTAGGAATGCACAACCTCCACACCCACTCCCTGAATAGTAACCGGGCATAGAGGCTCTTTGGCTGCAACAGAAGTCAATATAAGATTTGGACAATTCTTTCTGCACCAAGAAAGAAGGTTTTCCACCTAACTCCTCTCCTCCGTCTCACTCCCCCTTATCGACACACCCCATAAATGCAGAATCATCTGAGAATTTCTGCAAGTGTCATGACCTAGTGTTAAATTTATAGTCTGAGGGATACAGATTGAAGAGAAAAGCAGACGGGACTGTTTGTTGTGGTGCTCCAGTGTTGCTCACATCAGACACACAGTCCTTCAGCTTTAGAAACTACAGTCTGCCGGACAGAAAGTCCATTGTCCAGGACAGTATAGGCTCATCCATTCACATGCCGCTATGTTTCTGTTTGCCGCTGAGTCTGGCAATCTCGATGTGCCCCAAACTACCCTGTTCTCAATGGGTGACAGCCTTCAACTCTGTTTCACACAGACTTTGGAGGGATCTCCCTGAAAGAATTAGATTAGTTGATACAATTCATTCAAAAAACAACCAAAAATTCATATGTTCAGGAAGGTATTTAACTTACCCCGACTTTATGATCATTCGTTCAGTTTGCCGTCTTTGTCCAGATGCTGAAGATGATTTGTGTTTGTATCACAAATTATGTTATATGTTCATGGTTTTCTTGTGGTATTCATCTTTTTGTATTTTATTCTGGTTTATTGTCTCTTTTTCTATTTAATGCTTTGTATATCATGTATTTATCTGTATTTAGTGTTTTATGCTGCTATTATTTGTATGTGGCATTGTATATGTCCTGTTTTAACATATAAAGCTTAAATGGCCAAGGTCCGTTTACGTATCTGAACACATCATTACTTACAAACCAGAATGTACATTAAGATCTCAAGATGCCAGTCTGCTTATGATTCCAAGGATTAATAAAATAACAGTGGAAGGTTGAGCTTTTAGTTACAGGGCCCCTAAACTGTGGAATGGTCCGCCTGCTACTATAAGAGATGCCCCTTCGGTCTCAGCTTTCCCATCCCGGCTGAAGACTCACTACTTCAGTTTAGCATACCCTGACTAGACCTGCTGATTAACTTTACAGACGGTTTATGGTTTACAAAGCCTTAAATAATCTCGCTCCATCTTATATTTCGGAATGTCTTACACCTTACACTCCAAATTGTAACTTTAGATCCTCAAATGAGTGTCTGCTTATAATGCCAAGAGCTAAACTTAAAAGAAGTGGTGAGGCGGCCTTCTGCTATTATGCACCTAAAATCTGGAATAGCTTGCCAATAGGAATTCGCCAGGCTAATACAGTGGAGCACTTTAAAACACTGCTGAAAACACATTACTTTAACATGGCTTTCTCATAACTTCATCTTAGTTTAATCCTGATACTCTGTATATTCAATTAATTATCATTATTATTCATGGTGGCTCTAAAATCCGTACTAACCCCTACTTTCTCTCTTTTTCCAGTTTTCTGTGGTGGCGATCTGCGCCACTACCACCTAATCAAAGCACTGTGATGTCCCCATGACCATCATCATCAAGTTCTTCCATGAGAACCCTGAATACAATGAGGACTGATTGAGGTAATTTATATTAGGAAGAATGCCTAGAGGGGGCTGGGTGGTCTCGTGGCCTGGAACTCCTGCATTTTTTTTTTCTATAGGCGTCTGGAGTTTTTTTTTTGTTTTTTCTGTCCTCCCTGGCCATCAGACCTTACTTTTATTCTATGTTAATTAGTGTTCCCTAATTTTAATTCTTATTTATTTTGTCTTTTTTCTCTTTCTTCGTCATGTAAAGCACTTTGAACTACATCATTTGTATGAAAATGTGCTATAGAAATAAATGTTGTTGTTAGTCATTGGCACTAAAACATAAATAAAAGTTATAATTTGTTACTAACCATCACCTATTCTGTGTCTCTTCTTGGTACTCAAATGTGGCACTTGGTGTAACTGCCCACCTGCCAAGTTGTTCTGCCTGCCTAAGGTAAAGTCATCTCTGATGGAGGATAGCAGGCATCATCAGGTAGAGGGGTCCTTTCATCGGACTGGCTGGCCCAGCACTGAATTGGCCAATAGGGGGAGGCAGCTTGATGGCCGAGGTCTCCAGGTCTCTGAACAAATCCAAATCCTATTATGTGATATCATCTACTGTTGAATTCTGCTCTGTACTTGTAATATTTCTATTGCAGTATTATATTGTATTGAGGACTACTTGTGTTCTGTTCTGTGTATTGTGTTGTTTTTACACCTGTTTTTTTAACACCCCCTTCATGCTCAACCTACCTGGAAAGGGGTCTCTCTCTGAACTGCCTTTCCTAAGGTTTCTTCCATTTTTTTTTCCCTACAAGGGTTTTTTTTTGGGGAGTTTTTCCTTGTCTTCTTAGAGAGTCAAAGCTGGGGGTGGGGCTGTCAAAAGGCAGGGCCTGTTAAAGCCCATTGCAGCACTTCTTGTGTGATTTTGAGCTATACAGAAATAAATAGTATTGTATAGTATAGTTATTTATACATTTCTGTGAAGTGCTTTTAGTATGGGAAAGGTGCTATATAAATAAAATGTATTATTATCATTATCTATACTAATAAAAGGCAAAGCCCTCACTGACTGACTGACTGACTGACTGACTGACTCACTCATCACTAATTCTCCAACTTCCCGTGTAGGTAGAAGTCAGAAATTTGGCAG